>NW_014040801.1:3826685-4437291 GCF_000143105.1 Grosmannia clavigera kw1407 | reverse complement strand
TTAGGCAGGCAAAGAGGTATCTTCTTAATAGGAGGAAGCAGCCGTATATTCAATAGCTAATTCTTGCCTTCTGCACTCTAAGGGAGTGCGGGAGGCGCTCTTTATTTTAGGCGCACCTCTGGCGCACCAAGTGCGCAGGACAGGCGCGACCCCGTTTCTACTTAGCCCGTGCGCTAGCACGTGCTATGGCCTGTGCGCAGACTGCGCCACACAGCCTGCGCCACCAGCACCGCTTCTAGTTTACAATGTGCATCTAATACGCTGTGCGTATACTGCGTACGGCTTGCGCGTAGCCTGCGTCGGTCCCCTCCTTAGGGCGGCGTTATAATTGCTCCCCTCCTATGCCTAACTCTCCTAAGGCAAGTCTTAACGAAAGGCTTGCAACCTTTGTTCCTGGTGGTGGTGGTGCTTGTCCGTTTGCGGCGGCCCCTTTATGCTTGCTAAGATCGCTGTTCAAGGCGACTTGAGGCGCCTTTAGTTCCCTTTATTTAGGAGGTTAGTCCTATAGTTAAATTAGATTATTATAGAGTCTAGCATCTAGTCACTTCTTCTAGAAACAACAAATTCGTCTTTTAGCAGCAATATAGCTGCTCTTAATTCTAACGTTCCTGTGCCCGAAGTAAGCGCCTTTAGCGCTCTAGTACCCGCTGCGGCCCTAGCCTTTACTCCCTAATACCCTCTGCCCTTTAGCTAAGGTGCTGGTTCCGGCTGCGCGCAACGTGCGCGCAGGGCTTACGCTAGCATAGTTCGTTGTTCGGCGCGGACTGCGGCGCGCGCCGTGCCTTTAGTTAGGCCTTCGGTGGCCCGTTAAGGTATAAGAGCTGCCCTTGCTAGTCCGGCGCTTCTAGGGTTAGTAGCGGCTACGCCACTAGCTTACCCTTAGGTTGCCTTAAACGGCTTGTTATGCGTGCGGTGCCTACACTGCTTTCTAACAACTCTCCTTGCGGAGTTGCCTGGCTTTGCGGCTATACTGTGTATTTACAGCGTTGCTAGCGCTAGGCGCTGCGACGGCTGCCGTGCTAGCAAGCATAAGTGTTGCGGGGTAAGTTCTTTTTAGTGGCTATAGGTCGCTCTAGTAGCTAATAGAATGCAGGTTTTCCCGCTAATAGTTAGCAACTAGGCCGACTTTAATATAGTGCTGCGCGGCCTTAATAAGAAGCTTTACAGCTAGGGTTTGCCTATAGTGCGCGTAGTACTTACGCGTGCTATAAGTGCTTTCGTCGCTACCTTATTATAGGTAGATAAGTAGTAGCGGCCTACGTTGCTAAGGGTGTTGTTAGCTGCTAACGTTACGCAAGCAAAGCTTAATCTCCGCTAAGGCATTAAGGCCTAGAAGAAAGCTTAAGAGGTAGCCTGCCGGGTAAAGGCCTAGTAGGCTTTATTAGCCTAAATACACTTGCTATTGCTGTATACGCCCTTTTTATCTTTGCCGCCTAGGCCTACTGCTCTAACCCTTTAGCAGCTCTCTTAGCTACTATGCCTAATGCCTAGTAATACTAGTTATACCGCTTTTACTATAGCCTTTAATGCCTTTCTTAAGGTAGTAGTAAAAGCGTATATTATAAATAAAGCTTATGCTAGGGTAGCGGCTAGCATAGCGTCGCTTTAAGGGCTTTTTAAATAGTTTTGCATAGTCTCTTATAAGGCCTTTTAGCTGGTTAAATTAATTTAGGCTCTTGCCTATATGTTTTTGTCTTTACGCGCTTGCTGCGCGCATACTACTTAATTGCTGCGTATGCATTTTTTATATCTTCTTTTAATAGCTACTAGTTATATTTAGTCGGCTAGCCTGTCTAACGTACTAGGTATTTAGTCTAGCCGGCCTTACGTCTTTTATTTAAGACTACTTTTACTTCTTATTTATTATCTAGGTCTTTTAACGCTAGCATTATTAAAAGCGCTTATTTTACGCCTGCCTTACTCTTTTAGTGCTTTAATAGTAAGACTAAGAAAATGTTATATAGTTGGCTATATTGTTTTAGCAGTGCTAGTTAATATGCTTGTCTACCTATAGTCTTAAAGATTTAGCTCTTTTACTATAAAGCTTATAGGCTAGTAGCGTGTATTATAATAACGCTTTTAGCGCTTTATTATATACTCTTAGTTTGCTATTAACCTTTTCTATATAGCTTTTAGTTTTTTTAAGCGGTTATACACTACTAAGACTATGTTGCGCGTATCTTACTCCCTTCTTATAGTTGCGCCGCCCTTAGGGCAAGTTTATAGGTTTAGTTTTTAACTATATAGCGCTTTAAATAGGCTAATTTTAGTTGTTACGTTAATAGCGTTGTTGTAAGCGTATTACACTAAAGATAATAAAGAGGGCTAATTTAATTGCTTCTTTGTTATAAAGTAGCGTAAGTACTACTTTAACGTTTAGTTAGATCTCTTTGTTTACCTATCTATCTAAGGGTAAAATGCAGTTAATAGCTGCTTATAGATTTTAGTTTAATAGTAATATTTACTCTAGAATTCGCTAGTAAATATACTTTCTTAGTTAAAGACTATACTCTTTAGTATTACGCTATATACTAGTTCTATATAATAGTGCATAAGGTACGTAAGGCCTTTAGCCGTTAAGGTAGTCTATATAGTAAAGAAGAGGTTTATCTTTGTAAAGCGGTTAACGATTACTAAAATTGTATCTACTTTGCTGCCTATACTTCCTTCGGCTACTAGTAGCCTAGTAATTAAGTCTATAGAGATTTCCTACTAAAGACTTTATAGTAGCAGTAGCAGGTTTAGCTTACTATATTACGCGTGCTATTTAATTGTCTATCTTTAGCAGACTAAGCATAAGGTAATGTAAGCCTTTATATCCTTCTTTATTTCTTCTTAGTAGAAGTAGCGACAAAGCAGTTCTAGGGTCTTAGCAACTATAAAGTGCTTAGAGATTTAGTTATTATAATAAAGCTATAGCAGCTCTTAATAAAAGACGTACGCGCTGCTTATATATAAGCAGTTTTCTTATAGTAATATACTGTCTAGTGTAAGGCTTTATAGCTTTGTCGCACCTTTTACGCTTATAGTACGCTCTACGCGCGCCTTAATAACTTATACCTTTAGGTTTACGTCCTAGATTCTTGCTATTGCTCTGCGAATAGCTTTAAAAACTTTGTTTTTTTAAAGGTGTAGATATAGGGTAGCAACGATAGCTAGTTGCTGCAGTAGGCTAGAGTACACTAGGTTTTTATCTGCGCTTATTAAAGGCATTAAACCTTTAATTAGCGCTATAGCGGTAATATCCTTAAGGTTTTCTTAGGGTCTTTTATAGTTGTCTAGCCTTCCTAGTTTACTACGCTTTGCCTGCTTAGGCGGTGCGCTATTTTACGCTATAATGGCTTGCCGCGTAAGATCTAAGGCTACTAAGATCCTAGAGGTAGCGCTTAGCTTTTTTTTCTTGCTAGGTCCTTTTGCAGGTAAGCGCATCTTGCACGTCTTATTTGTATAAGCTGCGTTAGTAACTAGCTTAGCGCTATTGTCTTTTATAAAAGGTGCGCGCATCTTGCGCGTCTTTTACGCTATAGCTGCAGTGCCTGCTAACTGTGCGTCTTCCTTTTATACCTTAGTAATAGTTATTCTAACTTGTCTAGGTTTATTAAAGTAATCTAGCTGTCTTAATAGCGCATTGGCTAGGTTTGTTACGCCTAGTTTATGCTTAATTATAAAGTTAAAGGAGGATAGGTATATAGCCTAGCAAGCTTTGCGTCCGTTATACCTTAGCTAGGTTATAAAGGTGCGTAAGTTATTATAGTCTAACAAGACTTTAATTGTCTCTTTGCTACTATTAAGGTAGTGTTGCTATTGCTTAAGAAGTCTATAATTACTAGTAGCTTTTAATCTAGGGTGCTGCAATTTAGCTCTAGTCTTTATAGTTTTCTTAACTAGAAGGCGATTAAGTGCTAGGCTCTCTCTTTATTTTGTTAAGAGATAATCCTACTAATAGCTACCTTTAAGGCATTAGTCTCTACGTATATTGCCTATTCTAGGTTAAAATAGCGTAGTAAAGGTGCTTTTATAAATGCCTCCCTTAGCATTATAAAGGCTGCGCGCTCCTTGCTCCCTAGCTATACTAGTCCTAGCTTTTTGCCATTTTTGCTGCCTTATAGCAGCCTTAACAAAGGAGATAAGATGTCTAAGTAAGCTTTAATAAAGCAACGATAGAAGTTATAGAATCTAAGGAAGACTTGCACCTCTCTAAATGTTTATAGTGTTAGCTATTTTGCGATTGCGCGTACTTTGCGCGGGTTTATTGCAAACCCTTTGCTTTTAATAATAAACCTTAGAAATTCGACTTCTTGTTAGTAAAACAAGCATTTATTGCTGTTAACGAATAACTAGGCTTGCTAAAGACGCTTAAAGACTTAGTCTAGGTGCTTTATATGCTTCTTCTTATTACGCAAGAATATAAGAATATTGTCTAAGTAGACAATATAAATTATATCTACTAGACTATACAGCGCTTAGCTAATATAGTACTAGAAGGTTGCTAGGGCGTTAGTTAGCTTAAAAGGTAGGACTAGGTATTTAAAGAGACTATATTTAGTCTAAAAAGCTGTCTTTTATTCGTCTTCTTCTTTAATTCTTAGGCGGTAATACGCTTCCTTAATGTTAATTTTCAACATTACCTTTATTCTTGCTACGCGGTTTATAATCTTAGAGATTAAGGGTAGTAAGTATTAGTTCTTTACTATAACCTTATTTAACCCTCTATAGTTAACGCATAAGCGTAAGCTTTTGTCCTTCTTAGGTATAAAAAGGATAGGTGCGCTTATAAAGCTTTTTAATAGGCGAATTCGTCCTATTGCTAGGTTATTGTCTAAGTACTAGCGTAGCTCTTCTAATTCTCTTTACAACAAAGGATATATTATCCTGTATAGTAGTTAACCGCTAGGTAGAAGATTAATTGCATGGTTAGTAGCCTTGTATAGCAGTAAGACCTTAGCGTTAAATAAATTTAGCACGTTGCTATACTTACGCGCTAAATGCGCAGGCAGTGCGCCTATGCCTCTTAAATAACCTTTTACTTCTAGGTTGCCTAGCAAGATTATATATACTTGTACGCGCTCTTTACGCGCTATAGCAAGGAAGATTTCTTATAGTACAAGTTGCATAGTCTTTATACGTGCTTCGAACTACTAGCGGCGGTCTACTAGCTCTAGGTAAACTTTCTTACTCTAAAAGGTTATTATTAATAGTAATATTATTAGGCCTTAATACTTAGCAAGTTTAGTAACTTTTATATAAACCTATATAATCTTATAAGTATACCTATAAGAGTCCTTTATACGTAAGAGCACTTTTTACGCTCTTACAACGCTTATAATGCTTCTATTATACGCTTTAAGGGTTAATACTAACATCTTTATAGATTCTAGTCCTTATAGTCTTACAAATTTATAGTTAATAGTATTAAGACTTGCATAAGTATCCTATATAGCAAATACTTCTTTAGTTGTTAGTTTAAGAAAAGAAGCTTAAATAAGAAAAAGATTACTAATCTTAATCGTCTTTAATAACGCCTAGGGGTTTTAGTTTGTCTTAAGCGTTTCTAGTTTTTTACCTTCTTAGCATTCTTTTTAGTTAGTTAAACTAAACTTACTAATATAGTCACCTGCCTTTTTAGGTAGTTCTAAGTAAAGTAGCCTTTACTTTTATAGATAAAGCACTTTATACGCTTACTATTTGTATAGGTAGGGTTCTTTTAGTAGCCTTTAGTAGCTATAGCGGCTAGTCCGCCTCTCTTTTTGCCTTAGCCTTTACCTTTAGCACTACTATAGTAGTTACTACAATTATTTTCTTAATTAGTATTATTTTTATAACTACCCTTGCAGCCCTTTTAACTCTCCTACGCCTTTTTGCTGCGTATGCTATTATTATCTTATTTTAACTAAGCTTTTAGCTTCTTTAAGCTCTAAAACGTTATTGCTCTAGCTACTAGTTCTGCTTTAGTTTATAGTATCTTATTTAATTTTAAAAGATCTTCTTTTAATTTTAAAAGTAGCTTAGAGAATAGTAACTACGCCTATTCCTCTTTTAATTTAATAGGCAGTTAGTTTTTAAGAGAGGCAAGGTAGTTATTAAAGTCTTAAAAAGTCTACTTTCATCTTTAATAAGCTTTGCTAATTCTATTAGTAATAATAAAAGCTATATTATAAGGATTAGCTATAAAGGTTAAGGTCTAAGCCTTAAATACATCCTAGTCGCTTTAGGCCTTTACTACTACTGCGTCTATTATGCTTTGCAGGCGCGTTTCTTATATAGTGCGGCATAACTGCTCTATATATTTAAGTATATAATTAATCCGGTAACTAGCGCTTCTAAACTTATTAGGGGCTAGATAAAAGTATTGCTTCCTAGCCTATAGCTAGGTAGCGCGCTTTTAAAAGCTTTTAGGTGTCTTAAAGGGCGGTTTAATGCTGCTTTTTAAGATAATATCTTAACTACAAAAGCTGTCTTTATTAGAGTCCTTACTATAGGTGCGCTTACCCTTCGCTTAGGTTGCTCTTATATCTAAGAGCTGTTACTATAAGTCTACTATTCGCTGCTTTAAGCGCTCCGCTTTACGCAGTCGATTATTTTTAGCAATAAGGTCTGCTACTATCTAGTCTGTAGTAGGCCTAATGGTCTGCCCTAAGGGGCCTTCGCCTGCATCGTCGTTATCTAGTTGCTTATAATCCTTCTTTAAAAGATTAGAGTCTTCGTTCTCTACTTCTTCGACGATAAGGTTAAGGGGGTTCTCGACTATTGCCTTAGAGCTGCTCTCTTCCTGCGCACTACGTGCGTGCAACGTTTGCTTTGTAGTCTTTTAAGGTGCCATTGCTCCTTCTGCCTCCTAATTTAGGTAGCCTAATGGTAGAAGAATTAGGAATTGTTAAAGGTGTACTTAGGTAGGCTAGGTAAGTTAGGCAGGCAAGGAGGTATCTTCTTAATAGAAGGAAGCAGCCGTATATTCAATAGCTAATTCTTGCCTTCTGCACTCTAAGGAAGTGCGGGAGGCGCTCTTTATCGTAGGCGCACCTCTGGCGCACCAAGTGCGCAGGATAGGCGCGACCCTGTTTCTACTTGGCCCGTGCGCTAGCACGTGCTATAGCCTGTGCGCAGACTGCGCCACGCAGCCTGCGCTACTAGCACCGCTTCTAGTTTACGATGTACATTTAATACGCTGTGCGCATACTGCGTACGGCTTGCGCGTAGCCTGCGTCGGTCCCCTCCTTAGGGCGGCGTTATAATTATTAAGGATATTTATATATATATAAGGTTATATTAAACTTATTAAAGCATTTAAAGACCTTATTATTAGACTTATAGAAAACTATAGTTATTACCTTTATAATTTATTTTAAGAAATTAATATAAACTTTATTACTAACCTTTTACTAACCTTTTACTAATAAAACCTTACTAACTAAGTACGCTACTATATATAATACATTTTTAATATTGTTATTAAAACTATAAGTTAACTATCTAAGCGCTCCTAACACGCTATTACTACTAAACTTAGTAATTAGCTAAAAGCTGTTTAAACTAAATTAAATTATAGCTTAGAAGGCTAATAAGAAGCGTACCTTTTATATAGTAAAGTAGGCAGGTTAGCTAGTAAAGTATAATATTTAAAAACTAAAGAAGTACTTAAATAATCTAGCTATAGCCTTACAAGCGTTTAAAAAGAAGTAAAAGAAGTATTATACTTATTAAGATAATAAAGTAGAAAAAAAAAGTAATAAGTAAAGTATTATTCAATTTTTAGGTAAGAGCATAAACCTTTCCTGGTTAAAAGTAAAGACATTTTTTAGTTAAAAGCGTATAATAAATTTAATTAAATATATATAAGACAACGTAGTTATACTATAGTTTAAAGAAGCTTTTAATAGTAAAGTAGGCCCTTTATTAAGTATAATAAAGTAAGCAATCTACCTATAGGCTAATATCCTTTCTTAACTACTAGAAGTATTCTTCTTAAGATCTTTATAAATAGTAAAGACTAATAGCTAAGAACATAAGAGTAAAGTATAGTAAGTAGCTTAAGTAGCTATAAAGTAGTTAAACAATAAGTCTAGCAACTAAATACTATCTTATATTAGCCTTAAAAGGTATTAGGCGTAATTCTTATTAAAGAGTTTAAGAGTATAAGTATACTTACTAAAGATATAGTAAAATGTGTCTTAATAAGACTTATAGCTAGGTTAAGATATTCCTAAATATAAGCTAGCACTAATATAGTAGTATTTTTAAATAAGATAGTAAGCAAGGTAATAATAGCCTTAGTAAAAGTAATAGTTATAAACATAGTAGTTCTAGGCTAAGACACTAAGAAGGCTATTAGTATAGCACACTATATAGTATAGAGTAAAGTGTTTATAAAGTTTAAATATATAATAAAAGCACTAAATAAAGCTTTACTAGTATAAGTCTTTAAGAAGAGTAAACTAGTAAAAAAGGCTAAGCTTAATAAAAGGCTAAATAGTAATAAAGTAAGTTTAGCTACTTAAATAAAAAACCTTATAAAAAAGCTTTAAAAGGTTACTCTTAACTATAGTATAGTAAAGGCTAAAAAGGTATTACTAATAGGTATAGTAGTATAAAAGTAAATGCTAAAGCTATAAAAGTAGCCTATAAAGCTAACTTAAGTACTAGTAGTATAGTTAATAAAATAAGTCTACTTAATAGGGTCTTAAGCGTAGTTTTCTTTATAAGTATACTATATATATATCCTAGTATTTGCTTAATTATATATATATATACATACTTATCTCTCTCTTAAAGAAAGGAAATAAGAGAGCGTTTTTATATATATATAGTGTGTAAGTGGTAATAAAAGGCATAAATTCTTCTATATTTAATTGGTTAGGAAAAGTGGGGTGGGTTATGTGACGCGTTATTATCCCGCGAGGGGTCTTGACATGTTATCCTATACGACTAGAATAGGTGGTCTTAGGGGTGCACTTCTCTTATTACTGAGTACTAGTACTAGTATAAGCAAATACTAGTAGAGTTTATACAGCGCAAGAAGAACAAGATAAATATTATTGCTAAGCAGTAAGAAGAGTAGTTCTTTCTTACTGTGGTTAGGGATACCCTCTATAGTAATTGTGGGAAGACAATTAGCACGTAGACTACGTCTAGCATGTAGCAGAATCGAAGACGGATCTAAGACAAGTTAGAGACGGGCAAAATCAAATATTACGTTCGTTCGGTAACGTTTCGCCCTAAGTGCACCGAAAACGGCATACACAACCCAAATAAGCTTTTGCTAGGTATCCCGGATGCGTTACAAGGCTCGCCTCTTCCGAATAATGTAATTGTGCTAGATCCTAATACGGACTTGCATGCTAGTAGTGGATAGCACGGACAAGAACGAAGTTGGCTCCAACGACTTACGAGGAGACGACGAGAATAACGAAGATCAATTTAATAGCGAATAGAGCTTAAGTAGTATTCACAAACTATAGCGAATATTACGCTATAGCACGTAAACAGTACAAAACTTGCTAGTCTAAGTCGTTGTTCCAATTAACGTCACCATCGTAAGGCAGCTGTACCGGTAGTGTTGTACGTTTACCCTTTCAATATCAAGTTCGTCTTAAACTATATTATTTTCTGCCACCCTTCTTTGTATTGTGCGGTGCAAAAGCTACACCTAAAGCTGCTGCTATGCTACATTTTACTATATAGGCACTTTGTAAGCACGGGCGCTAAAACAGTTAATGTATTAATTATTAGCAGGTAAGGCTAATGGCTAATAATCGTTGCAGAAACCATTCTATCTGTCTATCTATCATATCTAATACGATCTGTCGGGTAGATAGAAGTACAGGCCTAAGATTGTGCAACTATGTATCACACACATACTTAAGGAACAGAGTAGCCTCCGTCCACCACAATATTGGAGCCCGTTGTATATGTAGACAGGTCAGATGCAAGGTACACAAAGGCACCCTGTAGTTCATGTGGCTCACCCTCACGTCTGGAAGGGTTCACATTAGATCTATAATTACCAGACGAAGAAAGAACGAGAAGTATACGTACCCTAGTGGTATCTTGTCTTTCCAAATATTCTTGGTTTCTCGATCCACAAAGTCGGATATTTCCGTAATAATATAACCTGGAGAGATGGCGTTAGCTCGGGCATACCGCGCCCACTCAACACCTAAGCTTCGGCAGAGGTGGATGACACCAGCCTTGGCAGCGTTGTAAGCGGCCTGCAGCTGTGGCACATTAACGATCAGCCCACTCATGGAGGCGGTAGCGATGAAGCTTCCAGAAGTGTAATCCGACAGAGGTTTCCCCGCAAGATCGGTACCCTCAAGTTTTTGGCGACGCCAGTGTTTCGCTGCCGCCTTGGCACAGTAGTAGGTGCCGTCCAAATCAGTGGCTACGACGTCGCGGTAGTGCTCGACAGGTCCGTCAACCATAGGACCCTTGGTCCAAGGAATTCCCGCGTTTGAGACAAATATGTCAAGACGGCCATTGAACTCCTCAACGGCCCGGTCGACAGCCAGTTGAATGGCCTCGTAAGACCGAACATCGACTTGGTATGCCTTGCCTAGGCGAGTTAGAACAATTTTTGAATGCCACATTTCCATAGACAATCTATACATTTCACATTGTGCCGGCTTCCTAGGGCCTCGGCCTTTTCAACTGCCACCTTGCTGCTATGGTACCAGACGACAACATTGCAGCCTAGCTCCGCATACGCCTCGGCGACAGCAAATCCGATGCCGCCTCCGGACCCGCTAATGATAGCCGTTTTATTTTTGAGCGATAGACGCTTAAGGAAGGGCCTGCCGTCGGCGTGGCGAATTGTATCGTGAACAAAACTCCCTCCGTTGATCGGAGTAATATCTGCCATGTTGAATTCTGCAATAGCGGTGGAATACCATGAAATGAACGACTGATTTCGCGGAAGGTTGTCTGTCTCTTTTTATATTTCCTTTGCGGCTTAAGGCGCTTTTCTAAAAGTGGCAACTCCCAATATTTGTGGAGTGTATCTGGATGCGTTGCGGAGAACGTCTGGAGCCAAGTTGGGCAATTGTGGACTTACACCAGTAGTGTCAGCCCACTCGCCAATTACTTGCGCGTTAGGCAGGAGTAAATAAATCTTGATTTTACTTGAAGATCCCTCAACAAGTCAGACGGGTTTGCAAAAGACCAGAGTATCTGCCGCAAAATCTCTTTCAATCGCTATGACGTGAGAAGGTTCCGTTAGAAGGTTAGCTTGTACTCCGTAATTAAATTAAGATATCTTACGGAGTATCTTATCTTACATTTCTGCTCATAGCGGTGAAAACGGAGGAACTCCGTATAGGGTCGGAATTCCTTGGTTTAAAAATGGCGGCAATGCACCAAGTCTCGTAGCTGCCTTAGCCTGCATGTATGTGCGTGAGTCTACTCCACAATGCTATCCTTATCTACTAAGCAAAGTTGGACGAGTTCCCCGTGTGAAAACGTATGCAATACATAGATAGCATATGTTATCTTACAACCCGACAGAGTAATACCGATGTCAAATACAACGTTAGCATCTATACTCTGCAAAACGTACGGTTTCATTCGTTAGAGGCCCTTCTTTAGCCGGGGTCTGCTTTTAACAATGTTACCCACTGCAGCTTAGAGACCTTTTTTAGAAGTTCGTATCGGTACGTCGCCAAGCTACAATGGCAGTTTTTTATAGTTAAGGTCGTTGGCGTTTGATGCCGATTTAGGCCTCGTTAAAGACAATACAAGTGTGTACTTTGCAATGGCTGTGCCTATATTCATTATACTCTAACAGACACTGAAGGGTGAAAGTCCCAGGTCTATCCCGTCTTACAGTGACCCTATAGATACGCGCACTACCAAAATAGGAGATCCCTTACCCAGCTACTATGTATGTATCGAACCGTCGATCTTAAAGTGTGCGAAATCAAATCTCCTAGTGGCCGTTGTAATAGAGCTACAAATTCTTAGCTAGGGGCTGATTAGTGCTTGTGGCCGCGATGGACGGACAGTTTGAGTTAAGCGAAGCGGTACTATGGTGTTATGGGTAAGTAATGTAGGCCCCGCATGTACGGAAAATCGGGCCCAGTTTTACAGCTCGTAGCAGGGGTGCCATCCGTTTTCAGGCTACAGCGGGAAGGCTTAGCTAATAGAAGGCTGCATGCGCTGTAATTGAAATTGTTACAGGGCTATTTCTCCGTCATAGAGTTGATAAAGTCCCGCCGTTATTAATGGGCACCGTTTCGCTGTGATTTTAGCAGGGGACTGTGTAAGTGGAGCCGAAAAGATACCTGGCAGGGTGCGATTACTTTCGCCCAATATCATAGTAGAATTCGAAAGGCAGCATAACAATCTGCCCTCTAAATTAGGGCTCAATTCATACTTTTTTTCGTTGTTTTTCGACGCGACAAAGTTAGAGGGTGGATTTCGTGGTAATACTAGGTTTTTAGCTAGTAAGTGCATTTAGCTGGTTAGCACCTATTTTAATAATAGATGCACTTTTTAAGTGGGCCACGAATTATAATGGGGCGTGGCACGATTAACTGATAGATCAAATGTTATGGTACACAGTGTCCACTTTTTAAACAAGAATCCTTCTTATGACGTCGTTATTAATTACATTACTGCCAACTATGTATGACGACACAATGTCCCATGGTGTACGAATTGTCCAATAGATGCAGGCGCTACGGAACCTTTCTGTAATAACATGCCAAGGCACGTCGCCGAGTTTGCCTACTTTTACCTCGGATCGCATACATTCACTTTTGCTTTACTTCCTCTTCTTAATAAATTTAGTTGCTGTCGTCTTTTACGTATCAAGGCCCTTCGCATCCCCGTCCCTAACACTTAACCTACATTTGCCTTGTTTTCGACAGTGTCGACCGACTGTCAGAGCAAAGCAGGATGCCGCAGGCTACGGACCAGTCCGACCTAGACAGCGCCAACATGGCGCTGGCCCGATCGACGCGGCATAACAATAACAATCACTCTTTCAACCTTCCAACGACTGGCAATAATGCCGAAAATCAATACCTTGCGACAGGTGCTCCGGCAGCAGTAGCAGAAGCCCTACAAACTGTTAGCAACGTTGATGTTAGTTTAAGCAAAGAGAACAACGCCACGGAGTCTTCCACCGGAACCTACGACAAGTATGAGATTACAGAGGAAGACTGCTACGACGAGCTAGGATTTAGCTTTACCCGACAGAAGAAGTGGTACATTCTCACCGTCATATTTTGGGTGCAAGTTTCAATGAACTTCAACACATCCCTTTACTCGAATGCCATCGGTGGTATCTCCAAAGAATTCAGTGTCAGCGAGCAGGCGGCTCGTTGTGGTGCTATGATATTTCTGGTTCTCTATGCCTTTGGATGGTAGGTCTCTTCTCGTTGTTATGTTTTGAATACAGGTTTTGTAGTTATCTCGGACAAGATAACACCCACCTCATATGAAATATGCTCGTCTATAAACCCTTCTGTGGCACGGAATGGTTTTTGGAGATTTCAAGGCGGGATCTTGCTAACCTTACCTCACTTGCATAGTGAACTGTGGGCGCCTTGGTCTGAAGAATTTGGCCGCTGGCCAGTCCTCCAGTTGTCTCTATTGCTCGTTAATATCTGGCAATTGCCCGTCGCTCTGGCTAATAACTTTGGTACCATTATGGTCGGCCGCGCTCTAGGGGGACTGTCCTCAGCCGGTGGCTCCGTTACGCTGGGCATGATTGCCGACTTATTCGAGTCGAACGAACAGCAATATGCTGTTGCTTACGTCGTGTTTTCCTCCGTTGGAGGTTCCGTGCTGGGTCCTATTGTCGGTGGGTTTATACAGGATAGTTTGAACTGGCGGTATGTTCCTAACCTTCCGTCTTTCTTGTCATTACAACCCTCCAGAAATTATGTTTAGGTGAAACTGCTAACGTTTTATGTAGATGGGCCATTTGGATCCAACTTATATTTGGTGGCGCCGTGCAAGTGCTGCACTTTTTCACGGTCCCCGAGACCCGAACGACAATTATGATGAATCGTATTGCCAAGCGCCGCAGAAAAGAGGGGAACTCTAACATCTGGGGTCCCGACGAGCTGGTCCCATTCCGCGATCGCTTCTCTACCAGAGAGGTTATCACTACCTGGATCCGGCCCTTCCGGATGTTCCTGACGGAGCCCATTGTTTTAACCCTCTCACTGCTCTCCGGCTTTTCGGATGCCCTCATATTTATGTTCATCCAATCATTCTCCCTTGTGTATGCGCAATGGGGCTTCGGCGTCGTCGAGGTCGGCTTGGCATTTATACCTATCGGCATCGGCTACCTGATCGCCTGGGCCCTCTTCGTTCCCGCTATTCGGCACAATACCCGTCTACGGGAAAACAGGCCTGACGACGAACGCGCACAGTATGAGTCCCGCCTCTGGTTCCTCCTATTTACTGTGCCCTGTTTGCCTATAGGACTTATAGGCTTCGCCTGGACTATTCAGGGCCCACCCATACACTGGATTGGTTCAATGATCTTCGCCGCCATTGTCGGCATCGCCAACTATTCTATTTACATGGCCACCATCGATTACATGATTTGTGCCTACGGCCCTTACTCTGCCTCGGCTACCGGGGGCAACGGCTGGTCGCGTGACTTTCTGGCGGGTGTTCTTACCATACCTGCCACCCCCTTCTTTAGCAACATCGGTGCTAAGAAGGGCAAGAATCTAGAGTATGCTTGTACAATCCTGTTCTGTATTGCCTTCCTTCTTGTGCTTGCCGTCTACGTTATCTACTGGACGGGCCCGTCTCTTCGCAAGCGCTCGCCGTTCGCCCAAAAGCTAGCCGAATCTCGTACAAAAGACAGCAACAGCGCCGTCCGTGCCGCGACTTTAGGCTGTATGTATCCCCCAAAAAGAGTATCCCCCAATGCTTACAAGAAGCTCAAGACTAATATTGTTATTAGTAACCGAAGATAGACCAACTCGCCCTGGTGCGCATCGCATGTACAGCCAGCAGCTGCGCGTCTTCGGGGAAAATCGACTAAGCAGGCCGCACCAAACCCGGCGCCACACCTTAGGAGCCACACCAGATTACAGCTAAGTCTTAAGTAGTCCAAAAAAGACTGAAAGTTTTTATATATAAAAAAGATTGCTTATCTAGTCCTTTATTACCGCTTATTTTATCGTTAAGAATTGCTAAGTATACAGGTTAAATATATTTTTACTGCTAAAAACGGTATTTAGGCTTGTGTACTAACACGTAATACTTTTAAAATCAAAGCAGTTGCCTAGTAAAAGGCTTCCAAGATGTGCTTAGGCCCTAGTTCACGGCAACTAGGCAGTTAGTAAGTAATAAAAGAAGTGCACCCCAAAGGTCACCTATATTAGCTGCACAGGATAACATATCAAGATCCCTCGCAGAGTCCTACTTTTCCTAACTAATCAAATGTAGAATACTTTATACTATATATTACTACTTACATACCTATAAGTAAATAAAAACACTCTCTTGTTCCCTAACCTTAAGAGAGCGACAGGCACAAACAAACGAAGCAACTTACCTACCTGTACACGCAGTGCACTTGTAAAGAAAATAAACACACAAGGCAGTAAGCACAAATACGCCCACAACTTCGCCGGGCAGGCTTGCCTCGTCTTCTTGCGCAGGATCCTAAGACAAGCCTATAATGCCTTCCTCCTTACCCTGTAGGTTACCTATACACTGCCTTAGCTTATAACGAAGGAAGGTGCTTAATAGCACCTCTCTACGTGCATAGGTACGTGTGTTAACAAGTGTGTGTTGTTAGTCTAAGTAAAGACCTTCTGTTGCACGTAACCCCTATAGGTTACTATATAAACTTTTTACTACCGCAACGCTAGAGTTAGCAAATTAGTATATTACTACTAAAATATATATTATACGTATTAATTAATCAGTTAGTAAATTTTAACCTAAATTAATATATTTATATTATAAGCTATAAACAATTAAATAACTATATTACTTATATACCTTATAATTTAATCTTTAGTTTTAACTATATAATAAGGCTTAAGTAAACTCTTATTAGGGTTGGGAAACTAGTACACTAGTACTAGTGTACTAGTATTACTAATAGTATTAATAGCTTTTAGCCTATAATAAAGTGAATAAAGTAAGTAATAGTATAGTAAGTAATAGTAATATAAAGAAATAATAAGTAAGTATGTAAGAATAACTAACTAACTAACTAATAAGTCCTTAATTACTAATGTTATTTTCCTTATAAGGGTTATATTTTAATAAGCCTTATAGCTTATCCCTTAGTTTAAGTTATTAATGTATATATGCTTAAGTTTTTACTTAAGATATATTAAGTAAACTAAACTAAGGAATAAGCTATATTATAGCTTATAAGTAGTATAACGTGTATAAATTAAGAGATTATAAAGTAAAGTAAAAAAAGAGATACAAATATTATATAACTTACTAGTAAGTAAAACAAGAATAATAAAACTAAAAGTATATTATTACTATTATTAATGCTGTTTCTATTACTATTATTTTTATTATTATTATAGCAATAAATAAAATGTAGAGTAAAGAAAGATAAAAGCTAGTATTTATATATCTTATAATATAATAGAAGCTTTTAGATTAATTACTTACTAATTACTATAAAAGCTTCTAGAATACTTACTTATTAATTACTACTGTAGTACTCTAGTAATTAAGTAAAACTAGTACTAGTGTTAAAGTACTACTAGTAGTACTACTAGTATTTTTCCCAACCCTAACTCTTAATATGTATATTAAAAAATAAAGAGTAAGCTTTATAGCTTATAAGGTATATAACCTATTTAAGCTATTTTGCTTATATAGCATATATACCTTTATAAGCATTATCTTTTATTATATAGTATAATTTTAAATTTTACTATAAAAGCTTATAAAATATTTAGTAATAAAAGAAGTGTACCCCTAAGACTACCTATTCTAGCCGTATAAGATAATAATTTAAATCCCTTTATAGAATGTTAACGCATTATATAACTAACCTTACTTTTTCTAGCTAATTAAATATAGAATTATTTATACTATTTATTACTACTTTTATACTTTACATACATAAAACCCTCTTTTCTTTCCTCTCCTTAAGAGAGGGACAAACATGTACGTATATACGCAATTGATTAATTAGTTATAAATATATATATAGTATACTTGTAAAGCAAAACTCTGCCTAAGACCTTACTAGGCAGGCTTATCTTATTATGTTTTTTAAGATTTTAAGATAAGCTTATATAGCTTTCCTTTCTTTTCTCTTTAAACTAGCTATATACTACCTTGCCTTTTAATAAAGAGGGTGCTTTATAGTACCTTTCTTTATATATAGTTATATATATTAGTAAGTATATATATAGTTGTTAGTTTAAGTAAAGGCTTTACTCTAACTTTGCTCTTAATATATATATACTACTATTCTTTCTTTATTTACTAAGCATTACTTTTTTAACTTATATACTTATAATACCTTTACTAATAATGAATTTAAACAAATATCTTATAAATTTAAACTTTAAGGTTACTTCTTCTTTTATTAGTAATATAAGTAATAATAAAAGTAATTAAAAGTTAAGTAAAAAAAAGCTATTTATAATAGCGTAAGGTTAATATTAAGTAATTCTATATTATTTATTTATATAATTAAAAAGAAGCTATTTACTTAAACCGTACTAATATAGCCCTAGCTAGAATCAAGCTAAGTTACCCTTCCTTACTACTAAAACAAAAAAAACTTTAATTATAGCTACGTTTAAGCTATCTAACAACGAATCTAACGACGGCTAGACTAGCGCCGCGGCAACAACCACACTAAAGTAAGCACGTAAGATATGCAAGACACTAGCAGCACCTATAGCAAGACGGTACATTAACCTCTCTACTATCTTTAACACTACTAATAATGCCCTAAAGGTAATTACCTATACTACGCAAAGCGGAACAAAGACTACAATAGTCGTAAAGAAACTAAACATAAATAACCGCATTTAAGTTATCCTTTTACTACTAACGCGTAAGGTATTAACAACGCCGCTGCTGCTACTAAAAACGCTATTATAAGCGCAGGCGTAGACGTAAGAAGACGTATTACTATTACTAGCAATACTACCTTTAATAAAAACTATAATACTAATAATAACCCTTTCTTAAATAAATAAACTAGAAGCAGTGCTATACTAATTTCTATGCAAACTTAACTAGCTTAGTATAAAACTTAAAGCTTTTAAGATTTCTTAGCTATATATAATAGCAACGATTGCGCTACTATATAGCGTACTAGACTAGGTAACTGCTTACGTTATTAATAGTATACTATAAAGCTTATTTTATAGTATTACTAACTAATATAGTAAACTAGCTATAATAGCACTAATACTATTATAAGCGCTTATTACTTATATACTACTTATCTTTTACTAACTCTTTTCTTTTCTTTTTTTAAGCTACTGGTTTCTTTAATATAAAAGCGCTAGCTACTTGCCTTTATAATAATAATAGGTAAACTTACTTTACTTTATAAACTTTCAATTTTAAGGATAAAAGTAAGCTTATTATCTATAAACCTTAAAGATAATAACTAATAAATATAGACATTATTAACGTAGCTAATAATATAATAGCTTAGCTTAACTAACCTTATATATAGGCTATTTAAAACGTTTTAAATAAAATTATTACAGTAGTCTTTTATATATATACTATAGAATAGTTTAAATAAAATACTATATATTTAAATAAGCTAAAGCTTAAACTAAAATATACCTTTACTTATATAGTTATATATAATATTCTAGTAATAGGTTTTTAGTTTATAAAATTTTAAAACTAAGTTAAATATAATACTTAAATTATAAGCCTTTAACTAATAATTAAAGCTAAAGCTTTAATTAAATGTCTTTATATTATAGTAGTTATTATCTTTTTAATAGCTATAAGTAAAGTTTATATAATAACTAATAAATATATAGCATATAAAAGTATCTTATACTATACTAATAAACTACTTATATACTATAAATACTAAACGTAATAATATATAGTAAATTACTACTATAAACGTTAATAATGTATATACTATAGTATAAACTACTAAAGCTAGCGTTATATAGCTATACTAAAATTAAAGAAATGCTTAAACTACTTTAAATTATATTTAGCTTACTACTTTTAATGTTTAATAGTAAAAGTAGTATAAGATTGAAATATAAAGGTAGCTTAGACTATAGCAATAATAGTAGTAAAATCATTACTAAACTTAATTCTCTTTCTTTATTTTACTTTATATATATAGTATTATAAAACGTTCTTAACTATAAGTAGTGTATTGCTAAAGCACTATACTAGGCGGAATATAATAGCACTAACATCCTTTGTTTTAAGAGCTATAGTAGAACTAATCTACTTAAGATATCTTAGGCGTAGTAACTAGCTAGTTTGTTAAGGTTTAGCTAAGTAGTAGCTAGGTTATAGCTTATATCTTTTAGTATATATTAGCTAAGTTATAAACTTTTACTATTATTATAAATTATGTTCTTATTTTTATCTTTCTTAGCTTTAGGCTACTTTATATATATAATATCTATAGCTTAAACTTATACTTATAAGTATAAACCTCTCTTCTTTCTTAGCTAGTATAATTCTTTTTCTTTTTAAATACTAACGTTATTATTATAAGCAACTTAAATATACATTACTTACTTTAAGGCTATATATTATTATAAGTAATAACTTTAACTAACCTAATAATAAACTAGAACTTATCTTTTTAAACGCTGCTAAGCAAATATACCTAGCATAACTATAGTACTAGCAGCAAACAACTATTTAGTATTAACTATATATACATAATAGTAGATATATAAGCTATATGCTTATCCTTTAACTTTACTAAATCTAACTACTAACTATAAGTATATATAATTAATACTCTTTACTTACTTTTCAACTACTATAGGTTTAACTAGTGCTATACTAATAAAGAATATATCTTTATGCTTACCCTTCTTTTTTTTAAGCTAGACTTTAATACTTTAACCTTACTAAAAGAAATTAAAGAAATAATAAATAAGCTAGTTAGCTTACTTTATAGTATAGCCTTTACAACAACCTTTATTAAAAAACTAGCAATTTATAAAGAATAGAATATAAAATGCAACTTTACTACTTATAACCTATAAGTAGCAAAAAGAATAAAAAGGCTTAATAAAAATATAAGAATTTAGCTAATACTATAAGGATAGTATATAAAGACAAAGTATATACGCTTTAAGATATAAGTATAGCTTATTAGTAAAGTATAGTTTATACTATATTAAAAGTTAAAACCTTACCCTAGCGCCTTAAGTAATATATAAGTTTATAAAGGCTATATACCTTCTTTTACTATATAAAGTAAATAACATAATAATAAGTTTTTATAATTAAGAAATAAAAGAACTATTAGCTTATTATTTCTTACCTTTATAAGCAAAACCTTTTAACTTAAACTAGTAAGCTAGGCTTAGAATATTTGTATTTTAAATAATTACTAAAATTACAATTATTAAACTTATTAAAGGCACCTTCTTATATAAGGTAGTAAGTCTTTATAAGGTTTTTAAGGCCTTTTTTATATATACTTTTAATAAGTTATACTATAGCTAGCTTAAGTTACTAGAGTGTTTATATAACTAAGCTATTATCTAATAATATTTAAACACTCTTATACTATAGTAATCTTAAAACTAAGTAAGTGTTAAAAAGAAAGAGAGCAAGTAAAGGTATAGTATTTTATTATACTTTTTAGTACTATTAGTAAAGCTATTAAAGTAGTTGTTATATAATAACTAGCTAATATAGCTAAAGATAATTAGATTTTACTTAAAAGCTAAATAAGTTAAAAATTTATAACTTTTATAGCTTAGTTTATTATAAACGTTATTATTAAAGGTGTACTTAGGTAGGCTAGGTAAGTTAGGCAGGCAAGAAGGTATCTTTTTAATAAAAGGGAGCAGCCGTATATTTAATAGCTAATTCTTGCCTTCTATACTCTAAGGGAGTGCGGGAGGTGCTCTTTATCGTAGGCGCACCTCTAGCGCACCAAGTGCGCAGGATAGGCGCAACCTTGTTTCTACTTAGCCTATGCGCTAGCACGTGCTATGGCCTATGCGCAGACTGCGCTACGCAGCCTGCGCTATAAGCACCGCTTCTAGTTTACAATGTGCATCTAATACGCTGTGCGTATACTGCGTACGGCTTGCGCGTAGCCTGCGTTAGTCCCCTTCTTAGGGCGGCGTTACAATTGCTCCTCTTTTATGCCTAACTCCTCTAAGGCAGGTCTTAACGAAAGGCTTGCAGCCTTTGTTCCTAGTGGTAGTAGTGCTTGTCCGTTTGCGGCGGCCCTTTTATGCTTGCTAAGATTGCTGTTAAAGGCAACTTAAGGCGCTTTTAGTTTCTTTTATTTAGGAGGTTAGTCTTATAGTTAAATTATATTATTATAGGGTCTAGCATCTAGTTACTTCTTCTAGAAACAACAAATTCGTCTTCTAGCAGCAATATAGCTGCTTCTAATTCTAACGTTCTTATGCCTATAGTAAGCGCCTTTAACGCTCTAGTACCCGCTGCGGCCCTAGCCCTTACTCCTTAACACCCTCTGCCCTTTAGCTAAGGTGCTGGTTCCGGCTGCGCGCAACGTGCGCGCAGGGCTTATGCTAGCCTAGTTCGTTGTTTAGCGCAGACTATAGCGCGCGCTGTGCCCTTAGTTAGGCCTTTAGTAGCCTATTAAGGTGTAAGAGCTACCCTTGCTAGTCCGGCGCTTTTAAGGTTAGTGGCGGCTACGCTACTAGCTTACTCTGAAGTTGCCTTAGACGGCTTGTTATACGTATAGTGCTTGCACTACTTTTTAACAACTCTCTTTATAGAGTTGCCTAGGTTTGCGGCCGTGCTATATATTTATAGCGTTGCTAGCGCTAGGCGCTACGACGGCTACTATGCTAGCAAGCACGAGTATTGCGGGGTAAATCTTTTTTAGTGGCTATAGGCAGCTCTAGTAGCTAATAAGATGCAGGTTTTCTTGCTAATAGTTAGTAACTAGGCTAACTTTAAGATAGTGCTGCGTAGCCTTAATAAGAAGCTTTATAGCTAAGGTTTGCGTATAGTGCGCGCGGCACTTACACGTGCTATAAGTACTTTTATTACTATCTTGTTATAGGTAGATAAGTAGTAGCGGCCTATGTTGCTAGAGGTGTTGTTAGCTACTAATGTTATATAAGTAAAGCTTAATCTTTGCTAAAGCATTAAGGCTTAAGAGAAGGCTTAAGAGGTAGCCTGCTAGGTAAAGGCTTAGTAGGCTTTATTAGCTTAAATGCACTTGCTATTACTATATACACCCTTTTTATCTTTGCCGCCTAGGCTTACTACTCTAACCCTCTAGTAGCTCTTTTAGCTACCGCGCTTAATGCCTAGTAATACTAGTTATGCTACCTTTACTATAGCCTTTAATGCCTTTCTTAAGGCAATAGTAAGGGCGTATATTATAGATAAAGCTTATGCTAAGGTAGCAGCTAGCGTAGCGTCGCTTTAAAGGCTTTTTAAATAGTTTTACATAGTCTTTTATAAGGCCTTTTAGCTAGTTAAATTAATTTAGGCTCTTACCTATATGTTTTTGTCTTTACGCGCTTGCTGCGTATATACTGCTTAATTGCTATATGTGTATTTTCTATATCTTCTTCTAGCACTTACTAGTTATATTTAGTTAGCTAGCTTGTTTAATGTACTAGGTATCTGGTTTAGATAGCCTTACGTCTCTTATTTAAGACTACTTTTACTTCTTATTTGTTGTCTAAGTCTTTAAACGCTAGCATTATTAAAGGCGCTTGTTCTACGCTTGCCTTGCTCTTTTAGTGCTTTAATAGCAAGACTAAGAAAACGTTATATAGTTAGCTATATTATTTTAGTAGTGCTAGTTAATATGCCTGTCTACCTATAGTTCTAAGGATTTTAAAGAGCCTAATATATCTTAGTGCTAACTTTTTGTTTTTTAAGCAAAGGTTTTTTATAAAAAGGCTTACTAGCTCTTTTACTATAAAGCTTATAAGCTAGTAGCGCGCATTATAGTAACGCTTTTAGCGCTCTATTGCATGCTCTTAGTTTTCCGCTAACCTTTTCTATATAGCTTCTAGTTTTTCTAAGCGGTTATACACTGCTAAGACTATATTGCGCGTATCTTGCTCTTCTTTTGCGGTTGCGCCGCCCTTAGGGCAAGTTCGTAAGTCTAGTTTCTAACTATATAGCGCTTTAAATAGGCTAATTTTAGTTGTTGCGTTAATAGCGTTGTTATAGGCGTACTACGCTAAAGACAATAAAAAGGGCTAATTTAATTGCTTCTTTATTATAAAGCAGCGCAAGTACTGCTTTAACGTTTAGTTAGATCTTTTTGTTTACCTGTCTATTTAAGGGTAAAATGCAGTTAATAGCCGCCTATAGATTCTAGTCTAATAGCAATATTTACTTTAGAATTCGCTAGTAAATATGCTTCCTTAGTTAAAGACTATACTCTCTAGTGTTACGCTATACACTAGTTTTATATATTAGTATATAAGGTGCGTAAAGCCTTTAGCTATTAAGGTAGTTTGTATAGTAAAGAAGAGGTTTATCTTTATAAAGCGGTTAACGATTACTAGAATTATATCTACTTTGCCGCCTATACTTGCTTCGGCTACTAGTAGCCTAGTAATTAAGTTTATAGAGATTTCTTGCTAAGGACCCTATAGTAGCGGTAGTAAGTTTAGCTTACTATATTGCGCGTGCTGTTTAATCGTCTATCTTTAGCAGACTAGGTACAAGGCGATGTAAGCCTTTACATCCTTCTTTATTTCTTCTTAGTAAAAGTAGCGACGAAGCAATTCTAGGGTCCTAGTAACTACGAAGTGCCTAGAGATCTAGTTGTTATAATAGAGCTATAGTAGCTCTTAACGAAGGACGTATGCGCTGCCTATACGCAAGCGGTTTTCCTATAATAATATACCGTCTAGTGTAAGGCTTTATAGCTTTGTCGCACCTCTTACGCTTATAGTACGCTTTACGCGCGCCTTAACAACTTACACCTCTAGGTTTGCGTCCTAAATTCCTACTATTACTTTACAAATAGCTTTAAGGACTTTGTTTTCTTAAAGGTGTAAATATAAGGTAGTAACGACAGCTAGTTGCTGCGGTAGGCTAGAGTATACTAAGTTCCTATCTACGCTTATTAGAGGCGTTAAACCTTTAATTAACGCTATAGCAGTAATATCCTTAAGGTCTTCTTAAGGTCTTTTATAGTTGTTTAGCCTTCTTAGTTTACTATGCTTTGCTTACTTAGGCGGTGCGCTGTTTTGCGCTATAGTGGCTTGCCGCGTAAGATTTAGGGCTACTAAGATTCTAAAGGTAGCGCTTAGCTCCTCTTTCCTGCTAGGTCCTTTTGTAGGTGCGCGCATCTTACGCGTCTCTTACACTATAGCTATAGTGCTTGCTAACTATGCGTCTTTCTTTTATACCTTAGTAATAGTTATTCTAACTTATCTAGGTTTATTAAAGTAATCTAGCCGTTTTAATAGCGTATTAGCCGGGTTTGTTACGCCTAGTCTATACTTAATTACAAAGTTAAAGAGGAATAGGTACATAGCCTAGCAAGCCCTACGTTCGTTATATCTTAGCTAGGTTATAAAGGTTCGTAAGTTATTATAGTCTAATAAGACTTTAATCGTCTTTTTGCTGCCATTAAGGTAGTGTCGCTATTGCTTAAAGGAGTCTATAATTGCTAGTAGCTCTTAATCTAAGGTGCTATAATTTAGCTCTAGTCCTTATAGTTTTCTTAACTAAAAGGCAATTAGGTGCTAAGCTTTCTTTTTATCTTATTAAGAGATAATCCTGCTAATAGCTACCTTTAAGGCATTAGTCTCTATGCGTATTGCCTGTTCTAGGTTAAAATAGCGTAGTAAAGGTGCTTTTATAAATGCCTCCCTTAGCATTATAAAGGCTGCGCGCTCCTTGCTCTCTAGCTACACTAGTCCTAGATTTTTGCCATTTTTGCTGCCTTGTAGCAGCCCTAATAAAAAAGACAAGATGTTTAAGTAAGCTTTAATAAAGCGATAATAGAAGTTATAGAATCTAAGAAAAACCTACACCTTCTTAAATGTTTATAGTGTTAGCTATTTTGCAATTGCGCGTACTTTGCGTAGGTCTATTATAAACCTTTTGCTTTTAATAATAAACCTTAGGAACTTAACTTCTTATTAGTAAAACAAGCATTTGTCGCTATTAACAAATAACTAGGCTTGCTAAAGACGCTTAAAGACCTAGTTTAAGTGCTTTGTGTGCTCCTCCTTATTATGCAAGAATATAAGGATATTGTTTAAGTAAATAATATAGATTATATCTACTAAACTATATAGCGCTTAGCTAATATAGTACTAGAAGGTTGCTAGGGCGTTAGTTAGCCTAAAAGGTAGGACTAGGTATTTAAAGAGACTATATCTAGTCTAAAAGGCTATCTTCTATTTGTCTTCTTCTTTAATCCTTAGGCGGTAATACGCCTTCTTAATGTTAATTTTTAGTATTACCTTTATTCCTACTATGCAGTCTATAATCTTAAAGATTAAGGGTAGTAGGTATTAGTTCTTTACTATAATCTTATTTAACTCTCTATAGTTAACGCATAAGCGCAAGCTTCTATCCTTCTTAAGCATAAAAAGAATAGGTGCGCTTATAAAGCTTTTTAATAGGCAAATTCGTCCCATTGCTAGGTTATCGTCTAAGTACTAGCATAGCTCTCTTAATTCTCTTTATAATAAAGGATATATTGTCTTATACAGTAGTTAACCGCTAGGTAGAAGATTAATTGCATAGTCGGTAGCCTTATATAGCAGTAAGACCTTAGCGTTAAATAAATTTAGCACGTCGCTATACTTGCGCGCTAAATGCGCGGGCAGTGCGCCTATGCCTTTTAAATAACCTTTTACTTTTAAATTGCCTAGCAAGATTATATATACTTATGCGCGCTCTCAACGCGCTATAGCAAGGAAGATTTCTTATAGTATAAGTTGCATAGTCTTCGTGCGTGCTTTAAACTACTAGCGGCGGTCTGCTAGCTCTAAGTAAACTTTCTTACTTTAAAGGGTTGTTATTAATAGTAATATTATTAGGCCTTAATACCTAGCAGGTTTAGTAACTCTTATATAAACCTATATAATCTTATAAGTATACTTATAAGAGTCCCTTATACATAAGAGCATCTTCTACGCTTTTACTACGCTTATAATGCTCTTATTATACGCTTTAAAGGTTAGTACTAACATCTTTATAGAAGTGTTGCTTCCTAGCCTACAGCTGGGTAGCGCGCTCTTAAAAGCTGCTAGGTGTCTTAAAGGGCAGTTCAATGCCGGTTTTTAAGATAATATCTTAACTGCAAGAGCTGTCTTTGTTAGAGTCCTTGCTGCAAGTACGCTTACCCTTTGCTTAGGTTGCTCTTATATCTAAGAGCTATTGCTAGTTAATACTTAGAAATACGTTAGCTTTGCATTAGCTAGCGCAAGACAGGCTAAGCCGTCTCTCTTGCCGCTAGAGCATGCTTAAGCTACGCTATATTACGTAGCTACTAAGGTAGGCAAGGTGTAACGCCGCCTAAGGAAGGGCACCAGCGCAGGCCACGCGCAAGCTATACGTAGTATGCGCACAGCGTATTGAATACGCATTGTAGTCTAGAAGCGGTGCTTATGGCGCAGTCTGCGTAGCGCAGTCTACGCACAGGCTATAGCACGTGCTAGCGCACAGGCTAAGTAGAAGCAGGGTCGCGCCTGCCTTGCGCACTTGGTGCGTAAGAGGTGTGCTTACGATAAAGAGCGCCTCCCGCACTCCCTTTAAGTGTAGGAGGCAAGAATTGGCTATTAAATATACCGCTACTCCCTTTTATTAATTAGATACCTTCTTGCCTGCCTAACTTACCTAGCCTACCTAAGTATACTTATAATATAAGGGTAGTTAGTAAGGTTAGCTTAGTAGTCTAAGATAATATGCTTAGCTGTTTTCTTTAAGTGTTTGTATTAGTATACTAGCAACTCTGCTTAATGCTAGCGATGTAAGTATCTAGCTAGCCTAATATAGCCGGTCTAGATTTGTATAAAAAGGCTGCTTTATACTTTAGTAAGGTAGTAGTAGTAGCCTTAGAAGTGCTTTGGTTTTTAAAGAGGCGTTATTATAGGTAGTATATATTAATATATATTAGTTACTTTATTTGCTTTTTATTGTTTTTACTATTTTAATACTATATTATTTGTAGTTTAGCTAGTAAGGGTTATAGTAGCGCTAGCTACTAGGTTTGTATTACTAGCTAAGGTTAAGGCGCGGCTAATTATTATACTAGCTATTTAAACTTATAGGCTAAAAGTGTTAGCTTATTATTTATATATAAGGTCAGTAAAGAATATAGCTAAAATATAGTTAAAGTAAAGATTAAGTAGTATAGTATATACTTTTAAGTAAGAGGTAAAGGTTAAGGTAGATTTATATACTTTAATAACTATATATAAGTATTTATAGTATATAGATTAAAAGGCTAACGCTATACTAAATATATATTTACATTTTAGTATAAGTTTATAAAAAACTAGTAATGCATAAGCAATTATACTTTATAGTTTGCTTTTTATTAAGGTACATATTATTTTATACTAAGCTGCCTATAATTATACCGTCTTTTATATAAATACTAGCTTAGTTATATAGATATTAGTAGTAAAACTACTAACTAAAAGGTTTATATTGTTTACGTAATTAATTATTACTATGCTATAATAATAAAGCAGGGTTTAGAATAGTAAAGTAGTAAATAGAATAAAAGAAAGTAGTAATCTTTATAGCATGCTAGTAAAGACGGCTTTTTATAAGAATATACGCTTATTAAATGCTAGCTTTATTATATAGTTTACTAAATAGCTTTTAACCTATAAAATAAACTATAGTAGTAGTTTAAGGTTTATAAGCACCTTCCTTCCTCCCTCCTTTAGAATAGCTGTTAGTTTCCTTAGCTTAGTTTTTAACCAGTTTTATTCTTCTAACTATAACTTCTTCCTTTAGACGAATCCTTACGAAAACTATTCTTCGTCTTAACTAACTACTAAGCCTTAATAAGTATATTATTTATTAGCATTTAACTTTACTATAAAGTACTGCTTAAGAGTAATAAACCTAGCTAATAGACTATCTTAACGTCTAGACTATATAGTAAAAACTATACTAAACTTAAATATCTTGCTTATACTATAAAAAAACTAAACCTTATTATAAAGCTCTTATTAGCTACTTAAGCCTAGATTACTAAGCTATACTATATGTTAAAATAGTATAAGGTTATACACGCTATAGTAAAATAAGCTAAGCAAGCAATTATAAACTAGCTAAATACTATTAACGCAATTACTAAGAAGTAGCATAGTAGGCTATAAAAAAATAACTTAAATAGTAAGGAATAAGAAAATAATAAGTTAAGTAAACTTTTTAGCTAGCTTTAACTATACTAGTGCTAGTTAAATAGAAGCGTTTTTAAGAAGAATCTTTATAGCTTAGCTCCTTAAGTATAAACCCTTTTTATATTATTACACTATTATAAGCAATATATAATATACTATATAATATTACTACTAAAGTCTAGTAATAAGGCGGCGCTTATAAAGGGTACTCCTTTAATAAGGATAGTACTCTTTAAAGATCGTTTATTTATAATAATATAATAAAGCATTATAAGATATACTTCCTTATATTTACTATAATAACCCTTAAGTAAGGTATATAAAGGATAATAAAACTTTAAAGCTAATTAACTAGACGTTTTAATAGACTTATATTACTAAGAACGTCTTTATATATGTAAAGTTATATTAAACCTATTAAAGCATTTTAAGACTTACTAGCTTTATAGCAAACTATAGTCATTACTATTACTATAGAATGTATTTAAAACAATTAGTATAAACTTTATTATTAACATTTTGCTAACAGAAAGTATAGACGGCTATATATACAATTATATTTTAGTAATTATAAATTGCTTTATAAAGCTAGCTATATTTATTTTAATATATAATACGTTACCGGTAGCTAAAGTAGTAGCACTACTATATAAGCATATAAAAGTTTATTTTAGTATGCCTACAAGTATTACAAGCAATTAAGATTAGCTATATATAAAAGTATAAGCAATTAAGCAACGAATAACTATAGCATAGTACCTTTAAATAGGTAGCTAAATAAAGCGCACTAATTAAAAAATTAAGAAGAAACTTTAAGCTTACTATAGTAACTACTTAAACATTTAAAACAAGGCGCTATAAAAGGCTAAGTTTGAATATAATAATAGCCGTTACTTTTTTACTAGTATATTACTATTTATAGCCTTATATAGTTTTTACCTTCTAATAACTAGTTACGTAGCACCTTGCTATAAAAGGGTTTAAGGCGTTACTAAGCGATTAAAGTAGATGAAGAATATATAGAAAAGCGCGCATAAGCATTAAAAGAAGTCTATAGCCTTTTAGGCTAAATACTATAATAAACAGCACTAGCTTAAAGAGTTCTAAGTAAGACGATTGCGCTTAAATTTAGTTAAGTAAGAATTTAAAAGAGAATTAAAAAGTAAGCGTACTAAGTAATGCTACTTACTTAGTACGTTACTATATATAATGTGTTTTTTACAACTTAAACTATAATTTAACTAGTTAAGCGCGCCTAACACGCTATTACTACTAAACCTAGTAAACAGCTAAAAGGAGTTTAAGCTAGAATACATTATAGCTTAAAAGGTTAATAAGAAGCGCACTCTTTATCTAGTAAAGTAGGCAAGTTAGCTAGTAATGTATAATATATAAAAACTAGAGAAGCACCTAAGTCATATAAGTATAGCCTTGTAGGTGTTTAGAAATAAGTAAGACAAGCATTATGCTTATTAAGATAATAAAGTAGCTAGATAAGATAATTAATAAGCAAACTATTATTCCCTTCCTTAGTTAAAAGTATATAATAAATTTAATTAAATATATATAAAGAAAAGTAGCTATACTATAGTCTAAAGCTTTTAATAGTAAAGCAAGCTCTTTATTAAGTATAGCAAGGCAAATAATCTACTTATAAGCTAAGATCCTTTCTTAACTACTAAAATTATCTTTCTTAAGCTTCTTATAAAAAGTAAGGACTAATAGCTAGGAATATAAGAGTAAAGCGTAGTAAGTAGCTTAAGTAGCTATAAAGTAGTTAAATACTAAGCTTAACAACTAGATACTATCTTATATTAGCCTTAAAAAGTATGAAGTATAAGTCTTATAAAAACGTTTTAGAGTATAAGCATACTTACTAGAGATATAGTAAGAAGCACTATAATAAAACCTATAGCCAAGTTAAGATTTACCTTAATAAGAGCTAGTACTAACATAAAAGTATCTCTTAATAAATTAATAAGTAAAGTAATAGCAGCCTTAGCAAAAGCAATAGCTACAAACGTAGTAGCTTAAGCAAAAACGCTAAAAAGGCTATTAGCGCAGCAAACTATATAATATAGTATAAGGCGTTCAAAAGTTTTTAATATCTATTAAAAAGACTAAATAAAGCCTTGCTAGCGTAAGTCTCTAAGAAGGGTAGATTAGTAAGAATAGCTAAGCTTAATAATAGGTAAAATAGTAATAAGGTAAGTTTAACTACCTAAATAAAAAACTTTAAGAATAGGCCTCAAAACGTTACTCTTAACTATAATAAAGTCTAAAGAGGTATTTCTAATATGTATAGCATTATAAAGGCAGACGCTAAACCTATAAAAGTAGCTTATAAGGCTAACTTAAATGCTAGCGCTAACTAAGAGGCTAATATACTAGCAATATAAATGTTTGCTAGTATAATCATTATAAAACTATTACGCATAGCTATACGCTTAACGCCTAGCTTAGCATTATATAAAGGAGGTTTTATAGTGAAACCTAACTAATAAATGGCGGCTACTAGCGCAGCCTAGTAGTTAGCTTAACTACGCTACTACTTACTTACTATATAAGTATTACTTAAGTTAAGCGCCTTACTATTAAGCAACATAGACTTTATTAGCTAAGAAGAAGCTATAAATAGCATTATTATAGATTATATATAGTCTTAAAGCTGAAAAACCTACTAACGCACGCACTTTAGTAAGTAGCTAAGTAATGTTTAGCCAATGCGCTATAGCTATAGCTATATATACTACTAGCTTATTAAGTATATGGTTTAAAGAATTTATAGGCAGCAGCAGCTACCTTAATAAAAAGAACTATGAAGTTAAAAAGGCTATAGCTAGATAGGTTTATACTTATAACTTATCTATTAAAGCTATTAATATATAGTCTTAAGAGTAAGTGCTTTTTAAAAGCCTACTTATATAAGCCTAGCTAAAGGCAATTAACGCTAATACTAACTTATAATAACTAGCCTTAGCTAAAAAAAGCAACTAAATCTAGCTAAAAGCTATAATAATATTAAGGACTTTAAAGAGCTTATTTTATTAAATAAACTTATATAAGGTAAGAGCATGCTCTTAGATAGTAGCCGTAACGCCTAACTAAGAAGTAAGAATGTAAAAAATATCTAAAGCGTTAGTATAGCATAGTATATAAAGAAAGTAAAGGTAATAAACCTAGTAATATATAATATTGCTTCTTATTTAAGTAGTATACTAATAACCTTAAGTTGCTAATACTACTATATAGTTTAAAACGTTAATATTAAAGTAAAGTTACGCTATATAAGTAGCGTATAGTAAGACGCTATTATAGGCATAAAAGGCAGTAATAGCTAAAAGACATTTACCTTTTACTACTTATAAATAATATATAAATACGTTGCTTATAACGTTTAGTGTACTAGTAGTAAGTATTATATTATTTAAGACTTTAATAGTAGTCTTATTAGTCTTAAAAGCCTTTATAGCAAGCGCTTTCCGTTTATAAAACAAAGCTATAGTTTTCTTTATTTAGCTATACGTTTTAACTATTAATAAGAAAACTTAAATGGATAGATATGTAAAAAAGAAGTTATAGGTAAACAAAAACACTAAAGGCAACCACGTTATTATATTATACAATCGCCTTACTAATAGTTACTAAAGCAACTAGCGTAAAAGAGGGACGAATATAGCTAATGTTGCTTATACGCAACTATATATTATAAAGAAAGACTATAAAGAAGTTTATACTAAACGCTAGCCGTAAACGTTTACGGTACACAGCAACTATATATAAATATAGAAAGCAAAAGAAGTAAAATAAAGAAGTATAGCCTTACTAATGAAACGTTAGCTACACTAGTATTTAACAGCTAAACTAGTACGTTTTATAAGACTATTAGGTAAGGGCCTTCCTTAAGTAAAGGCACTTAAATACTTACTAAACTAAAAGCGCTTAGAATAAGCACTTTAAGAAAGAAAACAGTTATAAATTATTTAACTAAAGTATAAGATACTAAAGCGATCTAGTAATGATTTAAGTAGGCTTACAGAATAAAGTATATACAGGCCGTGCAAAGCTTAGCAGGGCTAAAGTACAGCGCTCGGCAAGTCTTACTTAATACTAGGAGAACGTACCGCTACGCTTTGCTAACGGCGCTAGGCTGCATTCGGCGACTAACGGCGAATAAGCAAGATAGCGCTTAATAAAGCTTTCTAAGCGCCCTTAAGCGTTTTGCTACGCTAGACTGCTATTATAGTATGTATATATTTAAGCGTCTTATACCTTTTATCCTGCCTTTTATCTTGCTATAAATTGTATGCCTTTAGCAATACTTATTATTAATTGTTGCTATTATAAAGGCTATCATTAATGCTTTAAATATAGCCTTTAACGTTTTAGTTAAGATAAATAGCTATATAATAACTACTTTATGCTTATATAGTAAGCTAAGGCTAGTTTTTATTAACTTTATTAGTGATTATATAATATAAAAGTAGTAAGAGATAAAATAGTAGTAAAAGTTTATAAATCTTAAAAAGTATTATACGTTCTTTATATACTTAAGGGCCTTTTACTTTATAATCGCTTTAACTTACTTCAAGTTTAAAGCTAGCCTTTTAGTAGTACTTAAAACCTTAAAAAGTTAAATTCCTTTTTAAAGAATTCGCACTTTAATAAGTTTGTATATAGCTTTATAGCTTATAGCTGCTTAAAGACTAACTATAAGTACTTCTTATACTCTTTCTTAGTTTAAGAGTAGATTAAGATATTATTTAAATATACATTATAAACTAGACCTACTAGTCTTGCTAGTATATAATAGATATATACTTAAAAAATAGCTAGCGCGTTAGTTAATTTAAATAATATAATATAAAACTTAAAGTTTTTATATTTATTTAAAGAGTAGTATTTTATTGATTAAGGCCTTTACTTAAATCTTATAATATACTTCTTTTATATTTACTTTGAAAAACACTTTTACACTATTTAAGTAACTTAATTACTTACTAATTAATAGCAAAAGGTAGTAGTCTTTTTTAGGTACCTAATTTAAACTCTAATAGTTAATATATATACGTAAAGTACTATCCTTCTTTAAAATAAAGATTATTAAGGCCTTAGCTAGACTATTATATAAGGTATCTAATCAAAAGCTTACTAGCATAATGTCATTCATAATACTTTTACTAGTTAGTTACTAATTTAGTAGTTAGCTAGCTACTTACTTAAATAATCTTTATATTATTTAATTCATTAATGCGTATATTAGTATTATAAGCTTCCTTTATTATTACTAACTACTCTTTCATTTTAGTAGTAGTAGTACTAATAGTAAGTTTCCTAATACTATATTATAGTAGCTTATTATCCTAATAGCAATTGCTAAATAGTAGTCTTATAGGCTTTATAGCTATAATAATAGTTAGCTCCTTTAGCGTTTATATAATATAAGTATATTTATTACCTTATAAAGGCTTCTTAATTAGTAAGGTATTATTAAGTAGTACTTATACTAGTCTTATATTTAATTTATCAATAAATAAAGTAAGAGTGCTTATAAATTCTATATATAAGGTATAGCTGCCGCGCATTAGCATAAAGCGTAGCATTAGCACGTCTTTTATTGCTAAAAGCTTGCATACTACTTATAAAGTAGCCGCCTTATAATTAAACATTACTTCTTATAAAGTAAAAGTTAAAGAATATAAAGGTTTATATATAATGTATAATTATAAAGGCTTAAACTAGTTATTACTATTATATTAAGACTTTAACTTAACAAACTATAGGAGACTAGTAGGTAAGAGCCTGCTGTTTAATTTATATGTAAATAAGAGGTGCGTAATAGCGCAACCGTAAGAGGGTGTGGCATAGCGAAGTAGCTGTGCTTTGCCTTATTTACGTATTAAGATGGTTTGTTAAGTTTAACGCTTAGTAAGTAATAGGTTGCCGAACCGGTGCGTAGGGCGTGTGCGTAGAATATACTTATACTTTTATTATTACTATAGACTATATATATCTTTTTTTTTCTTTAAGCCTTTAGCTACTTTATATATATAATATCTATAGTTTAAACTTATACTTATAAGCTTAAACTTCTTTTTTCTTAGCCAGTATAATCTCTTTCTTTTTTTAATACTAACGTTATTATTATAAGTAACTTAAATATATATTAACTACTTTAAAACTTAGTAAGCTATACATTACTATAACTATTTATTATTAACTGTATATAGGTAATAGTAAATATGTAAGCTATATACTTATTCTTTAACTTTACTAGACCTAACTACTAACTATAAGTATATATAATTAATACTCTTTACTTACACTTTAACTATTATAGCTTTAGCTAGTACTATACTAATAAAGAATATATCTTAAAGCTTACCTTTCTTTTTTTAAGCTAGTTCTTAACACTCTAACCTTGCTACAAAAGATAAAAATAATAATAAACAAGCTACTTAGCTTACTTTATAGCACAGCTTTTATAACAACCCTTATTAAAGAACTAGCTGTTAGCTTTTAATAAGAGAGGTAAAACTTAGAATACAGCTTTGCTACTTATAGTTTATAGGCAGCAAAAAGAATATAAAAGGCTTAATAAAAAAGAAAGAATATAATTATTACTATAACAATAGTATATAAAGACTAAGTATAGGCACTTTAAAATATAAGCATAGCTTATTAGTAAGGTATAGTTTATACTATATTAAAAGTTAAGACTTTAGCTTAGCGCCTTAAGTAGTAAGTAAAACTATATAGCTATAACCTTTCAAAGGTTACGCACCTTTTTTTACTATATAAAGCAAATATAATAATAATAAGTTTTTATAATAAGAAGATAAAAGAACTATTAGCTTACTTTTTCTTAACTTTATAAGTAAAACCTTTTAACTTAAACTATTAAGCTAAGCTTTAAATCTTTCTATCTTAAACAATTACTAAGGATAAGATTGCTAAAGCTATTAAAGGCACTTTCTTATATAAGGTAGTAAGTTTTAATAAAACTTTTAACGCCTTTTTTTAAGTATACCTTTAATACGTTACGCTATAGCTAGCTTACATTGCTATAGCGTTTATATAACTAAGCTATTAGCTAATAGTATTTAAATACTTTTAAATTATAGTAATTTTAAAGCTAAGTAAGTCTTAAAAGGAAAAATAATAAGTAAAAGTATAACGCTTTATTATACTCTTTAATACTATTAGCAAAGCTGTTAAAGTAGTTATTATATAATAACTAGCTAATATAGCTAAGAATAACTAAATTTTACTTAGAGGCTAAATAAGCAATTACTACTAAAGATTTATAACCTTTATAGCTTTCTTTATTATACTACTAGGTATAAGTAAATAATAGTATACAGTTGCTACTTTAACTTGATATTCAAGAAGCGTTTAATAGCGTTTACTATAAATAACTAGTAGCTACACTTATAAACCTTAAACTACTACTTTAGTTTATTTTATAAGTTAAAAGCTATTTAGTAAACTATATAGTAAAGCTATCAGTTAATAAGTATATATTCTTATACAAATCTATTTTTACTAGCGTATTATAAAGATTACTACTCTCTTTTATCTTATTTGTTTTATTTACTACTTTGCTATGTTAAACCCTTTTTATTATTATAATATAGTAGTAATTAAGTATATAGATAATATAACCCTTTTAACTATTAGTTTTACTACTAATATTTATATAACTAAACTAGCATTCATATAAAATATAGTATAATTAATAAGCAGCCTAGCATAGAATAATCTTTACCTTAGTAAAAAGCAAACTTTTTTACTTCTCTTAGTAGTATAGTGCCCTTACTACTAGTTTATAAATAAGCTTAAACGTCTTCCTTTAGCCTAAAGAAAGCGCGTAATTCTTTAATATTTAGCTAGACTATAAACTTTAGTTTAAAGCGTATATAATAGCTATATAAAAGAAACTATAGATATAAAGATATATACTTTACTACTTAGTTGTAAAATATAAAGCGTAATACTATAAAGCATAATTACTTATATATTACTAGTTTTTATAACCTTATACTAAAAGGTAAATATATATTAAGTATAGCGCTAGCTCTTTAATCTATATACTATAAATACTTATTAAGACATATAAATATACCTTTACCTTTTCTCTTTACTAAAAAATATATTCTATACTACTTAATCTTTACTTTAATTATATCTTAGCTACCTTTACTAACCTTGTATATAAATAATAAGCTAAAGCCTTTAGTCTATACGTCTAAATAGCTAGTATAGTAATTAGCTACGCTTTAACCCTAGCTAGTAATATAAACCTAGCAGCTAACGCTATTATAACCTTTACTAGCTAAACTAAATATAATATAATATTGAAATAATAAAAAAGATAAAAGGTAAATAAGATAACTAGTATATATTAAAATTTACTAGCTATAATAATGCCTTTATAAAAACTAAAGCACCTTTAAGGCTATTACTACTACCTTACTAAAGTGTAAAGAAGCCTTTTTATATAAGTCTAAACTAGCTATATTAAGCTAGCCAAATACTTATACCGCTAGTATTACGCAAAGTTGCTAGCATACTAATGCAAACACCTAAAAGAAATAGCTAAGCACGTTATCTTAAACTACTAGGCTAACCTTATAAACTACCCTTACTTACCTTAGTAGCTACGCAATATAGCGTAGCTTAAATATGCCTTAGCAGCGAGAGAGACGGCTTAGCCTGTGTTGCGCTTGCTAATATAAAGCTAACGGATCTTTAAGTATTAACTAGCAGCCTACCTTAATAAGGATAACATTAATGTCTAGGACGGAATAGAAAAACCTAAATATAGGCCTTAAAGAAGAGAGTTGCTATTTGTATAATAAATTTTTGCTATTGGTATAATAATCTATTAATAAGAGAAAAGATATATTAGGTAAGGCTAGTTTTTACCGCTAAAGACCTATAATAAAATTTATTACCTAGCTAATTATACAGCACTTTGTTGCCTAGTAAACGACTACACAAATAACAACAAATCCTTTATTACCCCTTATAATTATCACTAACATAGACCTACAATAAAATTTATCGCCTAGCCAATTATATAGCACTTCGTTGCCTAGTAAACAACTATACAAATAGCAATAAATTATTTATTACCCCTCTATATTTATTACTATAATATAAACCTATAATAAAATTTAAATATAGCTAATTATATTTAAAGCTAGTCTGCCTAGTTTCTACGCTTTTTTTGTAGTTATAGCCTATACCCTCTTTCTTTATTATTACCTTCCTTCTTTACTGCCTTCTTTACTAGCTTTGCCTTTTTTAGTACCTTTGCATCTAGCTTTGTATCTACATCTACATCTATATCTAGCTTTGCCTTCTTTGCTGCTTTAATTTCTTGCATAATAGCGTCTTATTAGTCTATTTCTTTTAAGCTTAGTTTACGTTTAAATGCCGATAATTCGCGGCGTAGTAAGGCAAGAGTAGGGCGAACGCTATTGTCTTAGCTAAACGACTATTAGGTAAGACGTAGCGTTAGATTGTTAGCTTAAAATAAAGGAAAAACGCTTTATTCGTTTTAACTAAAAGGCCCTTAAAGAGGCGGCCTGCCTTATATATTCGTTTGTTTGATTGTAAAGAAGAGGGTTATTAATTGCCTATAACTATTAGTAAAGTAGTAAGCACTAATAAGTATATAAAAGAGTTTACTAAATTTAAATGTAACTACTAGTATAAATTAATGTTAGCTTTTTACACTACTACCTCTTACTTTAGTATTTTTAAAAGATTATAAGAGTATAAGATTCTTTATTATAGCTAAAAAATACCTGTGTAAAGGCGTAAGAGAGGTATAAAATAGGCTTTAAAGTTTATAGCTTTTAAGCTAAAAGTAAGATAGTGTTAATTAATAAGATAGTTTAAGCATTTTGTTAATACTTAATAAAAGTATAGCTTAAGCTATATAAAGTTTATATAATTACGCTACATCTTCTCTCTTTAGCTTTTAACCTTATTTATAACTAAACGCTTTTTATTTTTAAAAGGTTCTTTATAACGTTAAATATTACCTTTATATCTTTCTTTTTAAATATTAAGTATTACTTTAACTAGCAATGCGCTAACTTTATTAAAGAGGTTATACGTTATTTAAAGTTTTAGTGCTTATATATAAAAGTAGTAGCATATTACTAGCAGTAGGGCTAGTATTGCTTTTTAAGGTATTTAATAATGCTTTTTTACTTTTAAAATCTATTTTAATATAGTTGTATTCCTTTTAAAAGAGGCTTTTTATATTAGTATATATTATAAATATTTATAAGTTAAACAAACCTTAGCATATATAAAGAATAGCTAAAAAGAGTGCTAAAGGTAAAACCTTATTTATATAGCGATTTAAATATATAATAGTAGCTTTATTAGCTTTATTAAGTATAACTTTGTTAGTCTCTTTATTACTACTATTACTATTATTTTAGTTATTGCTAGACTATAGTAGCTTTTTCTATTTACGTTTAATATTTAAAATAATATTGCTATTAATATAAAAAACGTAAAGCTATTAAGGTATAAAGGGCATATGCTTTTAAAAGGCAGGTTTTATTATAGTATTATTATTAGTAATTAATATAATTAAAAGCTAAATTTTATACTAGTGCCTAGCCTCTTTAACGCATTTAAATAGCTAGTTAAACTCTATAAACTTTTATTATTTATTAAGGCAAAAAGAAAGGTAGCGTATGCTTAGTATTTATAAGGTAGGTCTTTTTATAAAAGAGTATACTATACGTATTTATCTAGTACGTATTATTAAAAGAAAGCACTTATAAGTTGCTTTATTATAAGTTTAACTGCTAAGAAAAGGCAAAGAATAAGCTAGTAACTAGCCCTTTAGTACTATTATATTTAAACTTAATATAGTAAAAAATATCTTTCTTTTAAAGCTATTTAATAACGTATTATATTAAAGAATAGCTATTAAGGTTATTATTTTAAAGCTTTTAACAGTAGTTATAAACGTCTTTATTAATAAACACAAAGTCTAAGAATTCTTTATACAGCGTTTTAATAATAATTTAAAGCTTTACGTTATTCTATATTATATTTTAATTAATAGCCTTATATCTAGTATAAGCTAGCGCAACATTATAATTACCGTTAATTTTATAAAAGGCTTATAGCTATAAACAAGATCTTCTAAGACAACTTAAAAGGATTAAAGCCGTTAATTTTAGCGTAAAGACTACGCTAGTCCTTTCTACCTACAACCAGTTTTAATCGTATTAGTATGCCTACTTTGCTGCGTTATATCTCTAACTTAACCTTTAACGCGGCTAAATTTAATACGACTAGGCTTGCTGTTTACTTTATTGTTTAACTATATATAATAGTAAGCAAAGCTAGCATCTTTTGCCTATTATATAAGGTTGTCCTTAAGCGTTTAAGAAGTAGTGTATAGTAGGCTACAAACTAGACGGTAATCGTTAAGGGGGCGTGCTAGTACTACTATACTTATAGCTATAATTAGCTAATAAAGAGATCTCTTAATAAAGGCTACTCTATACAAAGTATAATATATAAGAAGACAAAATTATTATAAGCTTCTTTATGCTATAAACAAATAAATCTTTTTAGGGTAAAAAGTATAAGCTATACTAATGTAAGGGTATTCTACACACGCGTCCCTACGCACCGGTTCGGCAACTAGTCGCTTACTAAGCAACAGACTTAACAAACTATCTTAACACGTTGCACAAGACTAGCACAGCTACTTAGCTATGCCATGCCCTACTAGGGTTGCGCTACACTGCATCTTCTAGCTATATATAAATTAGCTAGCAAGCCTTTGCCTACTAGTCTCCTATAGTTTATTAAGTTAAAGTCTTTATATAATAGTATAAACTAGTTAAGCCTTTATAACTACGTATTGCACACTAACCCTTACATTCTTTAACTTCTATTCTATAAGGAGCAATGTTGGATTATAGGGCAGCCACTCTGCAGTTAGCACGCGAACTATTAGAAGCTAAGGACGTGCTAATGCTACCTCTTACGCTAATGCACGGCAGCCACACCTTGCGCGCAGCATCTGCAGGCACCTTAACCCTATCTGTTAAGTTAGAAATAAGACCGGTATACGTGCCGCTTAACGACACCTTGCCGGCTAAAAAGCAGCTGCAAAGCAATAAATACACTTATATTGTATAGACACTAGAGGCATTAACTAACATTATAGCTGTAAGGGTTATAGGGCTACCGCCTAGCAGTTGCTACTATAATAACAAGCTACTGCAATATAGTATTAAGAGGCTAGAAATTAGTACTTTTGCTATAGAGATAAAAGAGTAGTTAGCGACTATAAAGGACGCCTATAACACTAATGCACGCAGCGACGCGTTAAAAGATATAAAGATTATTTAGGTAGGTAGTCGGCTAACTACTATACTAGCGGCTAATTAGCGAAAGCACTACAACCGACTTTATGCTAGTAAACCCTTAGTTATACGCCTTATATAGACGCACTTTGTTGCGTTCATCTATTAGGAATACTTAAACCTTAAATTCTAGATGCACTATATCTATAAGAAAAGCTAGACGCTTTAGTAGAGCGGCGAGTTGCTGATAGCGTACTAGCAGAAATAGGACTACTTATAATAAAAGATTAGTAATACCTTTAACTAGGCAGGCAAGATTGCTTAGAGATATTAGTAAAGGCTTAATAACTACTTAGCAAAGTGTATTAGTCTTAAAGCTAGGAATAGAAGAAGAGATAGGATAACTAGAAGTAGGTAGTTATAGTTAATAGCGTGCTAGCTAGTAGGCTAATAAAGAAATAGCGCTATAATAATAATAAGATAGAAAACTATAGTTTTATAAGAAGCAACCTAAGCTTATAACTGGTTGCTAGCTAAGGTTAGTCTACTTCTTAACCTGCTAACCTTAGTAGTTTAAATAATATTAATATTGCGTTAAAGTACTAGAATTATAGTAAAAGCAAGCATACCTTTTAAGAGTACTTTAAGCTTAAAACCTATATATAAGTTAAGAAGCTTTAAGTAAAACTAGAAGATAGTCTTTAAAAGCTTAATAACTAAAAGGCAACCTACTTTAACTAAGAAAACTAGTAAGGTTAATAGAGAAGCCTTATTCTTTATTAACCTTACTAGCATAGCTAACTAAGGATGTAATTTCTTACTACTATACCTTAGCTAAGGCATAAACGCCTAGCAATTGCTAGGCTACTATTATTATAAACTTAGATTCTTATACTAACTTAAACGTAGTTAACCTAAAGGTTATTTAATAGCTTAGTTTAAAGCTACTTTAGTAGTACTTAAACTTAAACGTAGTCTTTATTAATAAGAAAGCACTATAAGCCTATAGCCTATATAAGCTAACTATTATGCTAATAAAGGATAAGGTCTTTTGCGCGTTAATATAGGTCTTTATAGCTATTTATTAAGTAAGCGCTAACTGTAAAGATATTATTAGTTTTTAAAACCTTTAAGTAAATAAGCTAACGCCTATATAATAGTAAGGAGTTGTTTACTATTTACTTAATATAGTTAAATTTAAGTCATTATAAACTAGACATCTTTACTATAAATAATAATCTAGCTTTACTAAACCTTAGCTAGCAACCGCCGTTTTATATATAACCGTTTACTAAAGTGTTTAATACTAATAAAGTAAAGGAACTGCCTTTGTTAGTAGACGTAAAGCACTTAATTAAGCTAGAAGATAGTATAAAGATGCTATATAGCCCTTTATACCCGCTGTCTCCTGCCTAGTAAAAGAAGCTTTGCTACTTTATTAATAATTTGTTAGCAAATAAGCAGATTGCTTATAGTAATAGTCTAGCTAAAGCCCTAGTAATTTTTATCTTAAAGAAGAATGGTACTTTATGTATATGTATTAAATACTAAGGTTTAAATTAAGTAACTAAGAAAGACTACTACCTTCTCTTATTGATTAGTAAGCTATTAAATTGCTTAGATAGCGTAAAAGTATTCTTTAAAGTAGATATAAAGAAAGCGTACTATAAGATCTAAGTTAAGGCCTTTAATTAGTAAAAAACTACTTTCCAAATAAAATATAAGCTCTTTACGTTTTATATTATACCCTTTAGACTAACTAACGCGCCGGCTACATTTTAAGTATATATCTACTACGCACTATCAAGGCTAGTAGGCATAGTCTGCAAAGTATACCTAGATAATATTTTAATCTACTCTTAAACTAAAGAGGAGTATAAGAAGCACCTTTAATTAGTTTTTAAGCGGCTAAAGGCTGCGTAGCTATATATAAATCTTAAGAAGTGCGAATTCTTTAAAGAGAAAATTAATTTCTTAAGGTTTGTTATTACTATAAAGAGGCTAGCTATAGACCTTAAGCAGGTTAAAACTATTGCTAAATAAAAAGCCCTTAAGTGCGTATAAGACGTGCAATCCTTCCTAAGGTTTGCAAACTTCTATAGACGCTTTATTTTCTACTACTCTTATATTATACAAGCCTTAACAAAGTTAATAAAAATAGGCCCTAGCCTGCTACGCAAGCGTAAAGCCGTTGCTATACAACTGTTTGTATTAACTAAAAAGGCAAAGGTTGCTTTTAAATTGCTAAAGATAGCATTTATTATAGTAATAATGTTTTGCTACTATAATAATACAAAGCCTACGTAGGTAGAAATAAATGCGTTAAGCTATGCTATCTTTATCATTATCTCTTAGCTTATAGATAGCAAGTAATAACTAGTCGCTTACTATTTACGCAAGCTAACAGCCTATAAGATGCAGTAAAGAGTAAGATAGTAAAAGCTCTTAGCTATTATTAAAAGCTTAAAGCACTAGCGTTACTATTTAGAAGGCTTAAAAACCCTATTTATAGTCTTAACTAACTACTAGGCGCTAAAAGGCGTTGTTAAGGTATTAGCAAAGAATCTTTAGAACTAAATTGCTTAATAAGTGTTCTACCTCTTAGCGTTTAACTCTAAGATTAAACACCGCCTAAAGTTTACTAACCTAGCAAACAGTCTATCCTGCTAACAAAACTATATAAAAGGTAATATTATATATAATAACATGCTCCCCTTGCTTCTTAGCAAGCTATAAATTGCAAACTAGTCGTTAAGGCTTCTTATACTAAAAGCTTTGTTATTATTAATATAAAAGGCGTAGGTTACTACTAGCTAAGAATAGCTATTACAACCCTAGTGCTTCCTTAAACTATACAATACTATTCGCAACGCTTAAGGCTAAGACTAATTACTAGACAACTTATTTATAAAAGCTAGACAAAGCTAAGGGAATAACACTTATTATCTATAAGAAGGGAACACCTTATTCTATAAGGATTGTATTATCGTCCTATTAGCAAACAAGCTATAAGCAAGTTTAATTAGTTTATACTACAACTCTCTTATAGCAAGCTATATAAAAGTCTATAAGACTATAAAACTCTTTACTAGAAAGTACTACTAGCTAAACATAGCTACTAACGTTTACGCGTTTATTGCTAACTATTCGTTATGCATAAGTAACAAAGTCCTATAGCATAAGCTATACAAATACCTTTAGTCCTTACCTATGCTTATTTAGCCATTCTAGCACATTAGTATAGATTTTATAACTAGTCTTAGGTTAAGCCTAGGCTTAGACAGCCGTCTATATAACACTATCTTAGTAGTAGTTAATTACTACATAAAGCATAGTATATTTATCCTAACCTAAAAGATAGTTATAGCTACTAAGGTTGCCTAACTTATCTATAGCTATATAAAGACTAAGTTTTTCTTTACAAACATTCCTTTTACCCCTTTATCCTCTTTCTTAACACTGTCCTTCTTATCCCCCTTCTTGCCGCTAGGCAAGCCTTTGCTAGCTAGCATATAGCTACTACTAGCCGCTAACTAGCCGCCTACTAGCGCACTCTTACTAAATGCTACTACACTACTACTACTAGCTACTATAACCGCCTTACTACTACTAGCTATAGCACTAAGAATAGTCTTAACGCTACGCTAGCGCTTAGCTAAGGTTAGCAACTTAGCGTAAGACCGTTGCTTGCTAGGCGCCGCTAAAGGCAGCGGCTAAAGAAAGACTACTGCTTAGTTAATCTAAGCTAGCTTAACGAAGGCCGCTATAGTCTATAAGATCCGCTTAAGCAGCCTCTTTGCTTCTATAGTATAGTAAAGCGTACCGCTACGCCTAGCTTAAATAGACGCAGCGTGCTAGGCTAGGCTAAGCATAATAAAACAAAGATTAGCCTAGGTAACAAGTTAGTAATAACTTAATAATAGGGATTAAAAGACTTACTATTACTTTAAGGGTAGTAGCAACTTAGGTCTACGCCTATAATAGTACGCCTACATCTAAGGACGTTAGCAGTAAGAGCTAGGCCACCTCTACCGACTACTATGTAGGCGTTAAGGTAAGCTCTAGCTCTTACTAGTACTAGTAAAGAACACTAAGGCGCAATGCAGCCTATTATGCCGTCTTAAAACGTTTGCGCTAAAAGCGCTAGTTAGTTGCTAAGGGCTTTAACTTATCTTTTTATAAGGCGCGGCTAAGTTCTTTAGTTATTGCTATTAAAACTATTAACCTTTAAGTAATTACTGCGTAATTGCCTAGCGTTATAATAATATTGTTAACTATTATCTACTAAAGCGGCAACTTGTTTATGCCGGCTAAAAACTCTTAAATGTATTAGGCTAAGCCTTTAATCTCTTTAAAGAGCTATTAGTTAGTAATTAGCTACTAGCGTATATAAGTTAAAGTACTTACTAGCAAGTATAATATATTATTAGCTATATAACTAATGTAGCGCGCTAGGTTCTTTAGCGTAGCTATATATAAGAATTTATAGTAGACATTTAGATAAGCCTTAAAAACACAGTTTAGATATAAAGCCTACTATAAGGTTAGTTATTGCTTAGCAGACGCTATGCTAGCAAAGACCTACGCTCTTAAAAGATAATGCATATGCTTAAGAAGAGTGTTTTATAAGGTTTATATTTATAAAAAAGTTTATTAAGACTTAAAAGTAGCTTTAGTTAGATATTATCTATAAGCGATTGTTAGCTAGCTACTATACAAAGTTGTAAACTATTATATTAACCTACTACGTAAGTAGAATTGAAGACAAAAAAGCTAAAAAGATAAGAGTAGTCTTACAAGTATAAACAAATTCGTCTTAAATTATAGAATATACCTGCTCTTTTATACCTTAAAGCAATAAAGAAGCTGCGTTATTAAACGTTTAAATACGTCTTAAGAACTTGCTTAACCTTACTTTAATAGCAAGGTAAGAAACGTTTAAAATTAAATAAAGGAACGTCCTAGTAGCAGACCGCCTTTGCTGTCTAGTAGGCAATAGTTCTATAATTAGCAGGCAATAAACAGCTGCTATTACCTTTGTCCTACCTTACTAGTAGTTAGAAGTTACAAGCCTTACGCCGCCGTTTTTAGTTAGCGTACACTACACCCCTATATACTTAATGTCTAAGGCTAGCCCTCTTACAACACCTATTAGCAGCAACCTAAGCGTTCTCTAACTAGAATCTAAGCTAAACGCCTTCTAAAGAGCTCTAACAAACAAGACAACCCGTGCATTAGGTAGAATCTAGCGTTTACTGCCGCTATAGACTAAGTAGTACATATGCGCTTCTACGTTACCTAAATATAGTCGTATAAGTAAGCGGTCTACAACCGCTTAGTAATAGCTAATAACCTAGAGCGCTTAACTTTTTTTCTTAACTTTATAAGGGGAGGATTTTTAACGAGCAAGTGGCTGCCGCGTGTGCACCTTTAGGCTAATAGAGGCGTTACCTAGGGAGGGGGGGGATAGTATAAAGGTATTCTATACACGCGTCCCTACGCACCGGTTTAGCAACTAGTTGCTTACTAAGCGACGGACTTAACAAACTATCTTAATACGTTGCATAGGACTAGCACAGCTACTTAGCTATGCTATGCCTTACTAAGGTTGCGCTATACTGCATTTGTTAGCTATGTATAAATTAGCTAGCAAGCCTTTGCCTACTAGTCTTCTATAGTTTATTAAGTTAAAGTCTTTATATAATAGTATAAACTAGTTAAGCCTTTGTAACTACGCATTGCACACTAACTCTTATAACTAAATATAGACTAGCGTATTATTAGTATTTAAAATTTAACTAATAATATTTACTAGCGCTGCCTTACCTAATATACCTTTTCTCTTATTAGTAGATTATTATACTAATAGTAAAAAATTATTATATAAATAGCAACTCTCTTAAAGAAATATATGCTTAGTTATATAACCTTAAAAAGCTAATTGCCTTTCTTGCCATTTTTTTTTTTTCTTTCTTCTTCTTCTTTCGTTTTTCTTTATTACTTATATATAACCTTACTTACCTTTAATACTAAGCTATATAGTTTGTTTCTGAAAAGGTTTTATTTTAGCTTACTTTAAGCTAATATAGTTAGGATTAACTTTATTACTAAAATTTGTATATAAATTAACTAATAGCAGAATAAATAATAATAACTAAAGTATAGACTAATAAAGCAATTTAGTAATAATCTAAGCATGCTTAAAGAATAAAGTATATATAGGCTATATAAAGATTAGCAAGGCTAAAGTACAGCGCTTAGTAAGTCTTGCCTAATAGTAAGAGAAAGTACTACTAAGCTTTACTAAAAGCGCTAGGCTATATTTAGTAACTAACGGTAAATAAGTAAGATGGTGCTTAGCAAAGCTTGCTAAGCGCCTTTTAGCGTTTTACTACGCTAGACTACTATTATAATATAAATATATTTCATAAGCACTTACTAGTAATAAATTTAAAAGAAGTAAGATAAAGTTTTACTTTTAAGCCTTTATATCTTTTATTCTGCGTTTTATTCTACTATAAAATATATGCCTTTAGTAATACTTCTTATAATAAAGTAAAGTTTTATATTTAAAGCCTTTTAAAAAAACATTTACTTTTAACTATTATTTTTATTTATTATTTACGTTTTTATCTTACTTTTAAATTCTTTTTATATACTATAATTAAACTATTTTAACTAAAATAATAGTAAATTGCTTTAAATTACTAATTAAACTACTTATTTAAAATACTTAAAAAGGTAGTACTTTATTTTTATTTTTATTTCTCTTTTATTTTATTTTATTTTATTTTATTTTATTTTATTTTATTTTATTTTATTTTATTTTATTTTATTTTATTTTATTTTATTTTATTTTATTTTATTTTATTTTATTTTATTTTATTTATTTATTTATTTATTTATTTATTTATTTATTTTATTTTAATTAAATTAAATTTTATCTTATAATAATTACTTCTTACTATAATAAGTTATATACTATTTATATAGTTCGCTATATTCCTTCTTACTAAAATAAAAAAGGCTTTTAGTAATTAAACTATTTTTATATACCTTTAATATAAAAGTCTAGTAAGTATATAATATAGCATTATTATACTTATACACTTTACTTTTATTCTTTAGTTTTTCACCTTTATATTATATAGCGTAAAAGCACGTTATTCTGCCTTATAATATAGTTTGCTTATTATATTACGCATTACTATATATAAGCACTTTAATTAAATTTAAAGCCTCCTTTAAATAAAAGTAATTAAGCACTCTATTATACTTTATAATCTCTTTATTTATCTTTAACCTTTACTAAGCAACCTAATCTAAGTCTTTAAAAAAAGCCCTATACCTTTAGACCTATATAGCCTAGCGCAACCTAACTATAGCGCTACTATAAGCGCTACTACTATATTATTATATTACGTAGCTTAATTAGAATCCTTAGCAGCTTAGGTAGCTTACTTAAGGCACCTTAGCTTAGAACTACCTTACACTAAGTTTAATCTAATTTATTAGCAAGGTAGTGGCTGCCTAAGGCACGCCGCGTACTGCGTACCCTAATTTAACTCTTTAGTATAAGAGACTTGCAATATTAATATAGTAGCTGCCTTAATGCACTATACACTAAGGCTAGCGTTACTAGTAACGAATTTAAAAGAAGTAAGATAAAGTTTTACTTTTAAGCCTTTTATACCTTTTGTCCTACCTTTTATTCTACTATAAATAGTATGCCTTTAGTAATACTTATTATAAAAGCAAACTATAAGGGTATTTTACACACGCGTCCCAACGCACCGGTTCGGCAACCAGTCGCTTACCAAGCGACGGACTTAACGAACTATCTTAACACGTTGCACAGGACTAGCACAGCTACTTAGCTATGCTACGCCTTACTAGGGTTGCGCTACACCGCATCTTCTAGCTACGTATAAATTAGCTGGTAGGCCTTCGCTTACTAGTCTTTTATAGTCTGTTAAGTTAAAGTCTTAATATAATAGTATAAACTAGTTAAGCCTTTATAACTACGCATTGCACACTAACCCTTACACAAACACTAGCATTAGTTAAAAGGAGCCTTTAACGTAATTATAGCTTATAATATAGTTTATAAAAGGATAAAGAAAAAAGAGCTAGAGAATAGTGCGCAATTAAGGCTGTTAAGAAAAAGTACTATATAGTATTGAAGAAGTAGTTTATAAAGGCTATAAAAAAGACTAGGTAGATAAGAATTAAAGAGAGATTAAGCTTATAGGAAATTCGAGACCCTAGGAAGCGTATGCGTCGCTCAAAGAGAGGTTAAAGTTAGAGGTAGTAATAATTTAAATTGTGTTTATTAATGTGGCTAGCACTACCTATAGTAGTGCGCGTTAAAAAACGCGCGCCTTAAGTAGGGCGGGGCATAAGTAGCATACATTAGGAATGTTTTTTAGGTGTGTAGGTGCGTCCGCGCTTTTTAGCTACCTAAAATTAGTGTTACTAATGATATTTTACGGAGTACTCTGTGCTAAGACACTACTAAACTAGCTGGGTTTAAATTGTCCTGCTGTGCCGTCTGCAGTATATTTTCCTAGAGAAGAACTAAGAAGAACCTTTGAAATACATAGTACATTAATGGCATAATTAGCTGCAAACTTAAGTCTGCTGCCCTCTTTTTAAACTACTTTAATAACTTATCTTTTGTACTGTTTGTATGTACATTATATACAAAAGATACATAACTAAAACTATCACTTATTTAATTAATAAAAGTAGTTAAAAAACTATTAACACATTAATAGTATAATTTAAGCTAAACTATATACTTATATAGCTTATATAAGCTAGTACTTTACTTATATAATAAATATTATATTTTTAAGTTATATAAGGTAATTAGTATATAAAAGTAAATCTTATACTATTATAATATATAATAATACTAAAAATATACTAAAAATATATTTAAGCTAGCTTAGTATATATTATTATATACTGTTAGTTTTATATAAAGCTATAGCGTTTATAAGCCTTAAATCTATTACGTAACTTTTTATACAATAAGTTTTATACAGCTTAAGTATATACTTTATAAAAGGCTATAATTTTATTTTTTAGCTATACAATATAGTTATTATACCTAGCTTTACTTTTTAGATATTTTATTTATACTTTAAACAAAATCTATTATAGTTTTATAATTATCTAGTATTTTTATTAGTGAAACTTATTAAAATATCTTTAACTTTAAATAAGCATTAAAATAAGTAAAGTAAGCTTTCTTTATAGTATATAACTACTATAAAAAACGCAGTAATATTATATAGCTTAAATTATTTCGATGTGATTTTTATTTATTTTATTATAATCAATTATTACTATGTACGCTTTGTACACAAGTACTAGATAAAAGGTACATATAAATGTGGTTTAAAAGGGGGGGTGGTTCAAATGGGGGGTAGCGGACTTAGTGCACAGTCACATAAACACGAGACAATGTAAAGCCATGGTTCGTACTATACAAGCAGGAATGCCACTTTCTCCTATTATCATTCTTATCGTAGATGTGGGCCGCGCTTTGGTGCCTGATCTCTTAAAAATCCACAGATCGCTGGATTGATTATCCCCGGATGGCAGGTGACTACCGTATGTATTGACATTGCCCCTCCCGCCAAGCATTCCGACATCTTATGAGCCGGCGATTGGCTAGAATCTACCGAGCTTCACAGACCGGCACCGCATTCCTGATTAGGAAGTTCGCGAACATCGACTTACAGCCTAAATCTGCTTTAATGGAGCCGGGGTCGAAAATGCCAAGAACTTGGCATTGGTTAAGGACAGGTTTGCAAGGGTTGAAGCGCAGTGTTTTTCGACCAGTTGTGTGATTTCGGATCGCGGAACTGCTGTCGACAGCTTAGAACTGTTATCACAGATTGCTAGATTTAAAGCCAAGGGTAATCGATTCACACGTTAGGAAGGTGGAGGGGGGTGGAGGGTTAGATTTGTGTTGAATGGTAAATACCTAATCGTCGCGATACCATATCACAAGGTATATAAGTGCCAGTCTCCTCTTCGAGTCCTGTTTTGGTGCTAAACAAAGAACCCAAAAGACTGCTTTTCTGCTCCTGGCTCTGGGGTCTTCAAATTGCAAATTGTCCGCAGTTTGATCAAATCATAAAGATGCAGCCCATCATTGTTGGGACTTTGGCCCTCGGCCTCTTAGCAACCGGTGGCGCAGCTTCCCCGGTGCCTATGCCGACTCCGGTAAGCTAAGAGGCAGCATACTTTGCTACCATTGAGGCGTCCTTATACTAATCTTATGCTTATCAAAAAGCCTGGCCTTCCTACCGCAACAACCGCCAAGTCCCTCCTATCTGGCCTGACTGTGGCTGCGTACACGGATGACGGCGAGTACAAGCGTACTCTGTTCCCGACTTGGGACACAATTGAAGGAACCTGCAACACTAGAGAATATGTGCTCAAGCGGGACGGTACCGACGTCGTGACCAACTCGGCCTGCGTCGCGACATCTGGTAGCTGGCTGAGTCCGTACGATGGCGCCACGTGGACCGCCGTGTCCGATCTTGACATCGATCACATGGTCCCGCTTAAGAATGCCTGGAACGTAAGTAATGGCGAGTTATATGATTAGGTGCCTGATTTTTAAACTAACGACATCCAGTCCGGCGCAAATGCGTGGACAACAGCGAAGCGTGAGCAGTTCGCCAACGATGTTACGCGTCCACAGCTGTGGGCGGTCACGGATAACGTCAACGAGGCCAAGGGGGACAAGAGCCCAGACGCATGGAAGCCGCCGCTGTCTTCGTTTTACTGCACGTATGCGCGCGCGTGGGTGGAGGTTAAAAGCTACTGGGACCTTAGCATCACGACAGCGGAGAAGTCGGCGCTGTCATCTATGCTGAACACTTGCTAGATTGCATCCATGTAAACTTTATAGCAGAGAGCCAGTTTTAGCCAGAGTCGTCGTCTAAGTAGGAACGGAATATCAGATTTCTAAGTGACCGAAATAGTAATTTGTCTTTGAAATATTGCCTATCATGAAGTAGCACGCCCTAAAAGAAAGAAAATTAGTGGATTAGTAATGTAGGTATCGGCGTCCTAGAGTAGCCTAGTTTTTGATCGAGCGAAATACACCTCATAAGAAACAGGTAGGCAGATCGTACACAGAGCTAGGGTGAATGATTCGTAATTTTTTGTAAGTGTCTCGTAAAGAGGTGTTCTAGCTACGGAGTACAATAAACCCTCTTTTGAGCAGCAAAATGTGCCGGGACGTTCGAAGATTACCTCCCGTTTAAGATAGTAGCCACTTACGTCGTACGAGAGACAAACACCACGACCGTTATTGTTTTGTAACAGAAGCCGAATCTTCCTGGCGGGATTCGCGGGGCGCGAAGAGCAGTTGACTAACGAAAGAGCAGGGGTGCAGGAAACCATACGTACTCACATGTTGTCAAATTGAGTAAGCGTGTGTGTATTGTTATTATGGTTGGCTACTTCCGAGCTATGCCGACGTGCATAAAATCCCATACTAAATAGCGCCCTGCGCCACACAGTACATGTATTCTTCCATTATACGGCACAATCGTGCACGCCCCTCCTATATTGGCATGGTCTGTTCGACACATGTATTTTACGTCGTAAGGAAAAACTTTGTAAGCATTATTTACGAGCCGCCCATCGTGGCCGACATACTCCGTATAGGGTATATGCATAATTAGTACCAGGCTAGTCAACACAGGTCCATTTTTGGTCCGTCTGCGGACGAAATAAACAGGGGCCGTACGGAATACAGAGTATCACAAGATCAGATTATCTCGTATTACAGTACATACGTAGTAGTTCCTGTATGTGGAATAGGACGAACACGGCCTGGAGGTTGCATTGGAATTCGTCCAGTGCAGCGGACTGGTGTCGGACGATTTACTGTAGAGGGCAGGCGGTTGGAGCGAAAAGATCATCCAGCCAATAGTTGTGAACAGTAGGCATTCCGTGGCAACGCATAAACGAGCCAAGACCCAAAAGAGTACAACTTCCCAGGATGCGGTTATAGCTTGGTAATGCCGTCTGATTTCTAGAAGTCCTGGCAGCTTGGGGGTGGGCTGTCAGTCACAACAGCCGGCGCCAGCACCTGCCCCATCAATCGGTAGGGGTGTATCCAGGGGTGGGGTAGCACCGCAGGGAGCTTGCGTGCCCACCCAAACTGTAACTGCGAAATGTAAAATTGCATTCAAACTCGCGATTGAACGACGCTGCTCTATGCCCTAGGGCCTTGCGCCGGGAACGCTTCTACGGAGTACGGAGTACGAGAACTCATGCAGCAAATGCTGACACACAGGTATGTATGTTGTAAGTAAGCAGGATGCAGCCAGCAGCTGTAACGTATAAAGAGCAGTGGGAAAGCCACTCTATCTAACCGAGCTGCTTTTATTTTGTGTGCATCACTATCGACTTCCTGTGAAAAAGAATTGCTCCTACCTTACAGAGCGGGTTTTTGTGTCTTGTGTTTCAAATTACTACATTGCCACCAGGACAGACAATGTTTTCCGCAATGCGGGGGAGCTTCCTTCTGCTCCTGACCGTGGTCAACGCCGTTTCCGTCTCGGCATACCGCTGGTTCAACTGGGAGTTTGACGTCACTTGCGAAGCCACGGACCATATTGTTCCAGCAGACGAGGCAGAGCTCGCTACTTTTCTCCAGAACGAGCACGCCAAAGGATCATTCATCAAGGTTGTGGGAAACGGACACGGTCTCTCGAACTTGACTACATGCGTCGATGTCACAACGACAACGCGAGACTCTTATATTGTCAGCCTTTCCAACCTCCGCGGTATCACCTACGGCGCCAACAACACTGTGACCTTTGGAGCCGGCTGGGATCTGGTGGAAATTGTGCCTGAGTTGATTGCACATGGCCTGCAGCCCGCCAACCTGTGCAGCGAGAGAGTGCAGAACTTCATCGGCGCCGCTACTACCGGAACACACGGCACAGGCAAAGGCCTTAGCAACATCGCCTCTCATATTCTTGCTTTCCGCGTGCTTGACGCAACCGGCCAGGTGCACGTTATCAATAGCGAGATTGACCCCGACGGTGTCAAGGCGTTCAAGATCACCCTGGGTGCACTGGGAATCATCACTGAGGTCACCATTCAGGCCGAGCCGCTGCAATTCCTGAAGCGGACGACTAAGGTCGTCAATGCTACCTCAAATGTCACAGAGCAGGCTCGGCTGATTAAGCAGTACGGAACGGATTTGGATCGCGTGAACATTGCGGGTCCTACGTACGGCTGGAACAGCGAGACCTTGGAGTGGGAGATTGAACCGACGTTTACGCTCATGTACTGGGAGCCGACCAACGTGACGGGCGTTTACAACTGCTCCACGAATTTCTGCTCAAACGGTTGCGGAGACTGCAAGTCAAACAGCTTTTGCTATGACCTGGCGCCCTATTCCATTTCTGTGCCGCCGTCTGGCGTCTGCTCTCGGGCATTCCTTGGCCAGTTTGAGCACTTTGTTCCTATTGAAGAGCTGGAGTCCGCATCTATTGACTACACCAACCTGCAGCTATCTCAAACCAACCAGCTGAAGGAAGCCAACAACGAGGTAGCTGTGTATGAGTACCGCTTTATCAAGGGCGACGATGCGTTCCTGTCGCCGGCAAACACATACAACTTAGGCCCAGAGAACAGCGGTATCTTTGCTGCGATCACGATCTCGTACATCCCTACTTACAATGACTACCAGTCTCTTTGGGCCTACACAGACGCGCTGGGGACATTTGTCGCAGATCTTGGCTATAAGCACAATGTCCGCCCACACTGGAACAAGAACTCTAAGTTTAACCTGACCTACGCTGAGTTTGCGTACCCTAAGGTGCAGAAATGGCTTGAGTACGAGGAAAAATTTGATCCCAAGTGTCAATTCGTTAACGAGTTCTTGGTGGATCACCTGAACCTTACTCGCTGCGAAGGCGTCATTCCTACAACCATGCCCTCTGTTATTGTTTAGATGCAATTGGTGGAAACATGGCCCGAGTTACAAGAAGTAGAGGGAGCTGCAATTGCAACATTCACTCTTAGACATTCTCTGTATATAGTCATAGTAACCCCTGTTGATTACCACGATTTTGCCAAGCTTCTGGTACGAGTTTATTACACCATTTAAGTACGGAGGATTGAAAAACGTTTGCATTTTGTTTCCGCCAGCCGCGTATCATCTACATCAAATTGACAGCAAAAAATATAACATATAGATGTACTTTTATTTCATGGCATAAGCTAAGATGGCGATGGCGATCGTAAGTTTCTTAAGCAAAGCACCGTTGCTATTACAAACCCTCCCGCTTTAATTTATCCTAATACTGTGCCTAATGTGTGTTCTTTACTCTATATGCAATTTTAAACTTTGGAGCACGACTGCTAGTCTAAGATTGATTAGGTGCTAAACATTAATAGCTATTAATACTGCATAAACGTATACTAACCTAACCGTTAACTTTGTCGTTCGCCTTTTTCGGGGGGAAACGGTTTTGCCCCGGCGGTTATCTTGGTTATATACTACCGTATCTCTAAAAACAATCCCGGGCTGCTCTAAACGGCAGTCTATAGTATAGGTAAAAAATTCCGTACATAGAAAATGCAACACTTGTTGCCCGTATCTAAGAGGGTTAAACTCTAACGTATTAAAAAGATTGGTAACTTAAGACTAAACGTATACCTTAGACTAATTTAGGTCTGTTTATGTTAAGTAGGACAGTTATCTTATACAGCGATAATAATTACCATAGCTTCTTTTATAGCCACCGCCTATAGGCTATGTATAGCTTACTAACGACCCTGCCTACTACGTAGAGTTACTAGTAACTTTCGCGGGTAAGGAATATAAGCCTTCTTTAAGGGTACTTATAAGATAGAAAGAGAGGGAGGGGGAGATACGTATATTAAGAGAAGATAAAGCTATCCTACTTGTACAAATATCTCTTTTTCTTTTTCTTTAGCTTAAACTAATTTAATCTACTTAATGATAGCTTTATTTATTAGGCTAGACTTTTATATATAAAAGCTAAAAAGAGTATATTATATTAGCATAAGCTAATATATATAAATTAGCAATAATAAGTTAACTGTCAAGCATTAGAATCCGCCACACTATGGCCCTTCTGCCCTACTTGGCCGTACGGGCCTGTGATTGGTTAGAAGGCACAAAAGCGGGGCTTAGCACTAGTATTAAATCCCTAGAAGGGTCGCGATGTATCTATTTCTTCCTTAGTACACAACACTCTTTCGCCCACACTAGACCCTATTTAGCCTCCTGCTCCTTATAGTGCATTACGTTATATGACCGCTACGTATAGCCTCCTTTAACCTTGACAGGTTATAAGCCCGGCCTAAGAGGACTGGGAGAAGCTGAACAAATAAACCGAAAAGCCTTTACGATACGCTTTGTAAAGCACCTAGTGCTTTAGGCACTAATCTAACGGACGAAAAGAACCTTGTTAAGATTACTAAGGTTATATTTATAGCCTTGCCTAGCTAGAACAGAACTCCTAGTAGTAGACTAAGCAGTAGACCTCTAATCGTTGAATTAGAATTAGACGCTAAGTTTAAGTTAAGCATCGAAAGTAGCATTTACGTGGCTAATAAAAGTAGCATTTATAAAGCTAAACTTAATAAAGACATTTAAAACAACAAAAACGACGCTAGTAGTAAAGAACCTAATTAGCAATTATAAGCTTTTAAATCCTTTTATAATCTAGAACTAAAACTTAAATCTCCTACTATGTTATAAGCTAGTGCAGCAGCGCCTAATTTAATTTAGGTTAACTTAACATACATTAAGCTGTTTGTAAGCTACTGCTTAAAGCAAGTGCCAACGCTTACTAGCGGCGCAAACTAGAATAAATAGGAAAAGAACGTATTTAAAGGCCTTAGCCTGCTAGGTATTAACGATTTTACTACTATTAGGCAGATAGCTACTAATAACTATTAATTAATTAAATACGCTATAACCCTATAGGTTAACAACGACTTGCTTAAGCAAACTAAAGGAAATAACATTAAGATTATTTACAAAACGCTTAAATAGCTCTTAAAACTATAAGAAGCTAATCTAGCCATTAATTATAGCACTAAATTTTAGACAACAATGCGCTAGTACAATAGTAAAAAGATAAAGAACTTTTTTACTAGAATTAAAGAAATTATTTACGGCTATAATACTTATATTAAGCTGCTTACAGGCAAGCAAAAGGCTATAAATCTAATTAGCTGCATTTGTAGAAAGTTCCCTACCCTAAATGCAAAAGTGCTTAACCTTTAGCAAAGTAAATAAACTACTATAGCTAACAACAAAGTTTACGCAGCAGTAAAGCTTTTCGTTACTAACCGCTATAAAGAGCGGATGTTTATTACACTAAACGCTAAAAGCAGCAATAGTAGTAGCACTAGCACTAACAAGATTAAAACTAAAAACAAAACAACTGGGGAAAAAGATAGCAGTTGTAGCACTAAAAACCTAAAAACTAAGGCTTTTAGCAAACGCTAAGAGGGCGTAAAATGCACGCACTATAATTGCACTAGGTATATAATTATTAAATGCTAGAAGAAAAACCTAGAGCTTTGCCTTAAGTAGGCCTTTAGAGGCAAGACTAGTAACGTAGTAAAGAAAGAACCCTTTAGCAAAGCAGTTAGTTTTATAACTACTATCTAGTTTAGACTTATAGACAAGGTGCTTACGTTTATACTAGCACTCGATTTTAGTATAGTTATAATTACTAATAACTTGTAAGAAGCGGTAAACATAGACCCTTGCTATAGGTTATACAATAGTATTGTTACTACGGATAATAATAGCTACGCGCTAGATGCGTAAATAAATTATAAAGGCTTAGATCTATGCCCCTAACTAATAAAAGGCTATGCTTACTATGCCTCTTTTTATAACTTTTATAGTAGCTATATAAACGACTAGTTGTTTAATATAAAAGGTAATATTTATATTACTAACAACCTTAGTTAGTTTAAACCTAGTATAGAATACACCGCTATAATTACAATTTATACTAGCGGTAGCCTTATTATTACTAAGTTTGCAGGCTAAGTAGTGCTTTAGATAGTAAGACTAGACGGTAAGGCATATAGAGCAACCTTAAACTATGTTTTCTTAGTACTAAGCTTCCTCTTAAATATTATGTCTAGCTTATACTTTTATGAAGCAGGCAATTATATTAACGGCACTAAGCTAGTAGCTGTAAACAAAGCAGCCTTTTACTAATTTAATATTAAAAAGACTAGCTTCTCTATACTAATTTAAAATAAGCCTTCTCTTACGTAAGAAGAGAGTTAAAAGGAGATAAATTGCGTAGCTTAAGAATTTTACTAAGACTTTGTTTAAGATGCTAAGACTAATCTTAAATTTAATAAATTTAACTTAAAAGCTATATATAGTCTTTAAGTAAGCGCTAAAAACTACGCCTTATTTATTAAAGGATAAGTTACTTGTCTTAAAGGGCGCTTAAAGAGACGTTAAAGCAGGTAGAAAAAGGGCTTATAAAGCTAGAAAACGTTATAAAAAACACTAAGCTAGTTTGCACCCCTTATAAACTAGCAAAGGCTAAGCACTTTAAGCTAAAAGATAAACGCAAAATTTATATATAAAGACTAGAAAAGGTATATTACGTTAACCTAGGCTAATTTAAGCAAGTTAGCTATAATAAGTTAAGGTATATTACTATTATTAAGGATAAATTTATAGGTATAATTAAAGTGCTAGTATATAAAAAGAAAATAAAAGCACTACCTACAATTAAAGTAGTGCTTAAAAGAAATGCAAATAAACTAGGCTATAAGCTTGTTTAAATTCACCTTAATAACGGCATAAACATTGCTATTATAGCTATTAAGCGCTACTATGTACTAAGAGGCATTAAGGTAATCCCTAGCCCTTTATATAACTTAGCAAAGAATAAAAAATCTAAGAAGGCAGTTAAGAAGGTTATTATTCGTACTAGACTACTTTATCTCTAAAGTTGTATTCTTTTTATGCTTTAGCTATAAGTCTATAAGTTAGCAACTTACATTTAAAACTATATAGCTAACTTTAAAGAGAAGGTACTAATTGTTAAGTAGCGACAAAACAACGGTTAAAAGAAGAACAAAAACTTTATACTAGACGTCTTCTACCTGCGCACAATTAGCTTTAAAGCTATAATTTAAAAACCTAACTAAGTTGTCTAGAAGGCAAGCGATTTAAAGCTTAAACTATAAAGCAAAAAAGCTATGCTTATAGGCTTTAAAGAGACTTACCTATATAAGTGTTAGACTATCCTCTATAGTAAGCTTGTTGTTACAAAAGACGTATATATATTTAAAGAAATCGTAGAAGACGTGTATTTAATTAATTCTTAGCCTAAGAGAGTCTAGCGCCGCACTAAGAAGGTAACAATCGATTAGAAAACGTAGGACTATAACGTCTTTATCCTAGAGCCTAACTCTAACATTAAGGGGAAGCTTAATCTAGACAAAGATTTAAATAATATCTTTAATCTAAAAGACTTTAAGGAGCCCTTATAGGACTAAGCTAGCATTCTAAATTAACCTTAGGAGGTTATTACAATCTTAAATCTAACTTTTATTTACAAACGCGCAGTGCTGCCTTAAGCCGCGTATAATCTAATAGAAGTAAGCAGCGTAGACCTTGCATAGCGCGCACTAAGTGCGTATAACATAGAAAAAGATAAGCTAACTATAAAGTAGGTGCTATTAAGTTTTTAGCGTAGCTAGAGTATATAGCGCTTATAGTAGAATAAACAAATTTAAAAGTATTTAGCGTAAAGATATTAGCTATAATATTATAGCTTTTTAACTACTTTTAATATTTTTTTTATTAAAGCATTTTATCTAGCTTTTAAGTAATAGTAAATAAAGTTTTACTTATAAGTAACGCTTAAATTATTAAGGATAAAAAGGTTATAAAGGTAAAATTAGTATTATAACTTAAATAGTAAAAAGCAACTTATATTAAAAGGCTAAGTAATATAAGAAAAGTAAATAAAAAGTATAATAAGCTAGACTTTATTATTTATATACTTAATTATAAAAGTATTAGTAATATAGCTTTTCTAAGTATTAAAAACTAGTAGCTACTACTAGTTTATATTATTTAGCTTAATAAAAGGTAAGACGATACATATAAGCTAGTTAACTATGAGTTTATTATTAGTTTAGCTTAAGTTAATTACTATAAAGAACTAATTATTATATTTATCTTTAAAAGAAGTAAGAAAGTAATATTATTACTTAGATTTAACTTTTTATTACTTTAATAATCTTTAAGCTCTTCTTAGCCTTACTAATAACTAAGCTATTTACCTTAAGGCTTTTAGCAAGCTTAGTCTTATCTATATTATACTAGTATTTAAAAAAAGGTTATAAATAGTTAAATATTTAAAGCATAGTAAAAAATGCATATGTATTTAACTTTAAAGCACTATTAGCATAAATATTCTTAACTAAAGTCCTACGTAAGGTCTTAAGCTTTAAGTGCCTTACAAAAAACTAGCCTTTTAAGACATCTTAAGCCGTTAAGAGCGTCCTTTAGTAGATAGCAAAAGCTGCGCAATACTAAGCATTTAGCTATGCGTAAGAGCAAGCCCTATCTATTCTTAGACAATAATCTAGTACACTAAAGTACTTTTTAGCTGCGGTAATATAACCTACTGCTTTTTAGCGCCCTTTTAGCGCGTTACTACACCAGCTAAGCATTCTTAAAGGGTAGTGTATAGCACGCAGTAAAGTACAGCAGCTTTTCGCACGCTAAGGCTGTTATTAACGCTCTCTTTTGCGTTATTTATATCGTTTTTAGTGTACTAAGGCATTACAAATACAATGCATAAAAAATAGCTTTTAAAAGCTATTATTAGCGTTGCAGTAGGTGCGTTTTTAATAGATTAGCAGGGTAAAAGAGTAGGTAAGATTAATCTAATTATTAGTTGGAAGGGGGGGTGGTCGGAAGGGGGGGTAGCGGACTTAGAGAAATGTAACAAGATAAACGGAAAAGGATAAGGAGACTTATACACCGCGTTTCTAAGATAAGCATACTAGATTACTATGTTATTTTAACTGCTACTAGCTAATAAAGTTATGCTTAGCTAAAAACTAATTCTAAAATTTATACTAATATACTAAAATAGCTAAATAAGCATTAGTAAAAACTAAAAGTATTAATATAGCTTATACCAAAAGACCTTATTACTTATATATAATTATTATTTAGTAATAAATGCGTAAACGTTTATAGCTAGATTTAGCTAGTAGTATTTCTTACTAAAACGTTTTATAGTTTCATAAACTTTTATATAGCTTACTATAAAAGATTTATAGTATAAGCTAATTAACCTTACTTATAGCTTATTTACTAATACAATAATAATATAATCTTTATAAAATAAGGTATTACTATCTAGAAAATAGTAAGTATTATTCTTTTAACTTTACCTAGCTTTTATAGATAATGTATTTAATAATTAGTCTTGGCCTTAAGCTTTATAATTAGTATTATATAGTTTAAAAAAACCCTAAGGTTATAATAGCTATTCTTAACTAGTATTAGTCTATACCTTTTATACTAATAGTAATAAGGCTCTTAGCTTTAAAAGACTTAGTAACTAGTTTGTAACCTATAGCCTAATAAAATATAAAAGAAGCATATTATTATATATAATATTGCCTTTTATATAGTTTAGTTACTTTTAAGCAATGCTTACTTTTAAAGTTAACCGTTAAAAAGTAGAATACTTATGTAGTATTTTAGTTTTAAAGATTCTTTACTAATGCCTTAACAACGCCTTTTAGTATTTAATATTTAGGTAAAACTATAAATAAGTCCTTTCAACGTTTTAAATAGTAACGCTAGTACTTTAAGTCTTTTAATAATAGTTAAAAGCTTTTACTATTCTACTTTTTATTATATCTTATAGTTTATTAGCTTTTATAAGTAGCAAGCAACTATTTACTACTTACTATCTACTAACTAAGAGATAATGCTAAGAATAGCGTAGCCTAACGCATTTATTTCTACTTATATAGGTTTTATATTATTATAATAGTAAAGAATTATTACTATTATAAAGGCTATCTTTAACGCTTTAAACGTAGACTTTACCTTTTTACTTAAGATAAACAGCTATATAGCAACTACTCTACGCTTATATAGTATAAGAGTAGAAAGAGAAAAAACCGTAGTAAAAGTTTATAAATCTTAAAAAGAATTACATATTCTTTATACACTTAAAGGCCTTTTGCTTTGAAATTACTTTAACTTACTTTAAGTTAATTTTCTTTTTAAAGAATCTATACTTTAATAGGTTTGTATATAGCTTTATAACTTATAGCCGCTTAAAGACTAACTATATCTGCTTTTTATACTTATTTTCAGTTTAAGAGTAAACTAAGATATTACTTAAATATACCTTATAAACTATACCTACTAGTCTTACTAGTGCGTAATAGATATATATCTAAAAGGTAGCTAGCACGTTAGTTATTTTAAAAAAGTATAATATAAAACTTAAAGAGTTTATATTTTATTTAAAAAGTAGTCTTTTACTAATTAAAGGCCTTTACTTAAATCCTATAGTATACCTTCTTATATTTTAGTTTAAAGACACGTTTATACTATCTAGGCAATTAAATAGCTTATTAATTAACAACAAAAAGTGGTAGTATTTCTTAGTTACTTAGTTTAAACCTTAGTAGTTAACGTATATATATAAAGTATTATTCTTATTTAAGATAAAAGTTACTACGGCTTTAGCTAGACTATTACTATAAGCAATCTGCTTTTTATCTAATAACTTACTAATAAAGTAGTAAAGCTCATTTTACTAAGTAAGAGATAGTAGGTATAGTAAGCTATATAGCACCTTTATACTATCTTTTAATTTAATTATTTGCTTTACATTTACTATTAAAGGTAGTTTCTTTACCTTAATAGTATTAGACACCTTAGCAAATAGTTATATATAAAATAGTAGTTGCTAGCTAAGGTCTAGCAAAGCAAGATTATTATTTATAGTAAAGATGTTTAATTTATAATGCCTTAAATCTAGCTATATTAAGCAAATAGCAAACGACTCTATATTATAATATAAGTGTTAGCTTATTTTTACTTCTGTCTTATAAACTATGATAGCAAATAACTAGGCTTATTAGATAGTGTTAATAATAATGCTTAAAACCCTTAATCTCTTATAACTTAAGATAATATCTTTATAGTTAAGGCTTATTTAGCAAATAGCTATAAAGATTTATATTAATATATAAAACTCTTTATCTTTAGTTAATAAAATAGTTAGCTTATATAAGTTATAGGCCCATAACGCTTTTTTATTAATAAGACTAGGTTTAAATTCAAGTGCTACTAAAGTAGCTTTAAACTAAGCTATTCACTAACCTTTAAAACATTTTTAGTAAAGGTAAAAAGAAAGTAATAGTAAAAAGTATTAAGTAGTAAGCAGCTAATGTCCTAGTAAGTATAACTATATTTATTACTAAAAAAGCTATACTAGAACTAATTTTTACGCTTAAACTAGATTAAGAAGATAATGCCTTTATAAAAGCATTATAAAGAATGTTTATACTTACTAAAATAAGCTAGATTAAATGATAAGGCTAAATTTTAAAGTTATAAGATAACTAAAGATTAAACAATACCTTTTTAACTAGCCAAAACGCTTACTAGCTATAGTAGTTAAAATAAGACCTTATAGCGCTGCTCTTTTACGCTGATTAACTGCTTAAGAAGCAACTTAATAGTTATACTTAATCTAAAAAGAGCTTCTTAAATAAAGTTACCTTTTTAAAAAAATCAAAAAATGTTAAAGGTGTACTTGGGTAGGCCAGGTAAGTCAGGCAGGCAAGGAGGTATCTTCTTAACAGGAGGAAGCAGCCGTATATTCAATAGCTAATTCTTGCCTTCTGCACTCTAAGGGAGTGCGGGAGGCACTCTTTATCGTAGGCGCACCTCTGGCGCACCAAGTGCGCAGGACAGGCGCGACCCCGTTTCTACTTGGCCCGTGCGCTAGCACGTGCTGTGGCCTGTGCGCAGACTGCGCCACGCAGCCTGCGCCACCAGCACCGCTTCTAGTTCACGATGTGCATCTAATACGCTGTGCGCATACTGCGTACGGCTTGCGCGTAGCCTGCGTCGGTCCCCTTCCTGGGGCGGCGTTACAAAAAAACAGCCCTTATAGCTAAACTAGTAGCATAGCTAGCTAAAGTATAACTAGCCTAAGTTTTAAAAAAGCTTTTTATTTTATAAGCCTTTACTTAAGTAAAGCTATCAACTAAAATAATAAAAGCACCTACTAAAAAAGCTAGATTAAAGGCTTCATTAATAGCTATAATAATAAAAAGCGTAAAAAAGATAGTAAAAGAGAAAACTAGTATAGTAAGATAAGCGTAAACTAAATAAAAAGCTAGAATAGTAATTTAAACTAAGTAGTTTAACTTAAAAGACTTACCGCGTACTCTTTTTACTTTTAAAGCATACTAATATAAAATTATACTATATTACTTATACTATACTACTCTTTACTATACTGGCTATATTAGCCTAGATAGTAAGCTAGTAAGAAAGCTTATACTTTAGCTAACTAACTACCCTAGCTAGTAAAAGCTAAAAGAATCTAATAATAAATAAAATAAAATAAATTTAAGTAAAGAAAAAGTTTAGAAAGTATAGTATAGTTTTTTATTTTAATTAAAGCCTTTTAAATTATTATTTCTTTTTTACTTTTAACTATTATTTATATTTATTATTTACTCTTTTACCTTACTTTTAAATTATCTTTATATACTATAATTAAACTACTTAACTAAAATGCTTAAAAAGGTAGTACTTTATCTTTATTATTATATTTTAATTAAATTATCTTATATAGTAATTACTTTCAATTATAAAAAGTTATATACTATTTATATAGTTAGCTATATTCCTTACTAAGATAAAAACGGCTTTTACTAATTAAACTATCCTTATATACCTTTAATATAAATGTTTAGTAAGCATATAATATAGCATTATTATATCTACGCACTTTGCTTTTATTCTTTAGTTTTTAACCTTTACGTTATATAGCATAAAAGCACATTATTCCTCCCTATAGCGCAGTTTACTTATCGCATCGCGCATTACTATATATAAGCACTCTAATTAAAGTTAAAGCATCCTTTAAATAAAAGCAATTAAGCACCTTATTCTACTTTATAATCCTTTTATTCGTCTCTAACCTTTGCTAAGCAGCCTAGTTTAAGTCTTCTAAGAGAGCCCTATACCTTTAAACTTATACAGCCTAGCGCAACCTAACTATAGCGCTGCTATAGGCGCTACTACTATGTTATCGCATTGCGCAGCTTAATTAGACTCCTTAGCAGCTTAGGTAGCCTGCCTAAGGCACTCTAGCTTAGGACTGCCTAGCACCGAGTTTAATCTAATTTATTAGCAAGGCTGTGGCTGCTTAAGGCACGCCGCGTACCGCGCAGCTCGATCTAACTCCTTAGTATAGGAGACCTAAGATATCGATATAGTAGCTGCCCTAGTGCACTATGCACCTAGGCTAGCGTTACTATATGTAGCAGTTATATAACGTAATGCACTATAAGGAGTAGGAGGCTAAATAGGTTCTAGTATAGGCAGAGAGTGTTGTGTACTAAGGAAGAAATAGATCATTACAACCCTTTTAGGGGTTTGTATTAGTACTAGTGTTAGGCCCTGCTTTTGTGCCTTCTAACTAATTATAGGCCTATACGGCCAAGTAGGGCGGAAGGTCTATAGTGTGGCGGATTCTAATGCTTGATACAAACAACTAAAGACACAAATTAAATCAAACTATCTAAACAAGCATAAAAGGTCTTAAATAGGGCAGGATCCGCGTATGTTTCGTTAGAAATTAAGACGGTAATCTATCTAGTACTAAAGTCTCTTATGTATCTAGTTCGTAGTACTGTCCGTCTCGGGCTTATAATCGTAACGCAGCATTACCCAACCCTAGTGCAAGATTGTTTTGGAAGACGTTAACTAGCGTGTCGCTTCTCCCCACGGTTGCCAGAGTTTCTGTAGAAAGAACGTCCTGTATACGCATGCGGTAGCGTGCCCAATACACGACGAGGCCTGAATTGTTGCCGGCAAAGACGTCGTCGTGCCCAAGGGACTTAGGAAATGATGCGGATGTTCTTGGCCTCACGGCCGTGAGGGCCGGTGCTGGGCACGAAATTCACGTGTTCACCAACTTTCAGCGTCTTAAACCCGTGGGTCACAATGGAAGCGAATTGAGCATAGTAATCGCCGCTGCCATCGCTGGCCGTGATGAAGCCGAAGCCCTTAGCCTCATTAAACGACTTGACGGTCCCTGTTGTCATTGTGCGTGTTTTTTTTTGTTGTTCAAGTGCGGTAGGTTCCGTGGCCGTTTATACGGATTTCTTTGGATTTAAAGTAGAAAAGGTAGTTATAGTTGGATAAACAAAACTGATTGAAAAGTAACTTGGAGGATTGAAAGATTGCCATAAACAAAGGCGGAAGAGAGAGGACCTTATATATCCCTCTCGAGTCCTCCAGCCATCTGCCGATACCAAAGGCTCTAGTACCGATGTACCTATCTAGACAAGTATAAAAAATCTTGACCACGTCAGGTTATATATACGAGATGCTAAAAATACGAAGAAAGCTCGTACTTAGTGGAACTTGTGCAGAAGTATAGATAATGTAATTTTCTACTTGTATCGTTATATGTCTGGTTCTATGGTACCGGCCACTTTATTTGCTGCCCTTTAAGTAGGTCTTAATGCAACCTAATGCGTAAGCCTAGCCCTGCAGAGTGTCTACATATGAATTTCCCAAGGTCACCTAACCTCTGCTCGAATTTAGTAGATAGGACTAAGCTTTAATCTGCGCGTGCACCGCGCACGCAGTCTAGCCTTAGTCAACCTACCTACAAAATTAAAGTTAGTGCACGTTCTGCGTGTTCCAATTACCAGGTGGGGCGTTGCACGGTTAATTGCACGAGGTGGATAGGGTACTATTCGCGGCCCTACCTATTTCAATAATAGGTGCACTTTTTAAGTGGGCCTTGAATTATAATGGGGCGTGGCACGATTACAAGACATGAGGAAAAACGGGACAAGGGGCTTCTGCAGGGAATTTACCACCGGCTTACCACACCGGCCTAGGTGGAGCTGGTACAGGTACGAGTAACTCGTCGTATCCGGGGTATACAAACGCTCCTCACCATGACTCCGGTTAAGGCGGAGGCGCCGGGAGCAAGGGCTCCTAGATGTGTGGTCTACCGAAGCGCGTGTTCTGGATTCTCGTAGGCGTGGTGTCTGGCGTAGTTATTTTGGCTGTGGCGCTACATAGTAGGCGCAGGCCTTGGCGCTAGTCTGCAGCATCCAGGCAACTCATCTGTAGCAGCAGCAACGCCCTTATCTTCGACGGCGTCCCTAATTATCACAACAAATACGACCGCATCTGCGTCAATGCCTACGTCCTTTCCCACGTCCGCATCCAGGTAGGGCGCTGCCCATTCATGTGTTCCCGAATTTCTGACTTACGCCCATCAAGCACGGCCTCGAGCACTAAACCGCCGTATATCACGGGTCCTAATACTATCCCGGCACCATTGGCCACGGCTACTCTGTAGTCGACACTGGACGTTTCATTTCCAAACGACAATCTAACACTGTACAAAGACACGACGGAAGACAAGACATACATTTGGCTGTGCGGGCGCGACTACAACGCAGTGGGAGGGTCTGTGGACTTGGGAAGTCGAAACGGCCGCTGGCTAGGGATTCTATTGCGGGACGAACGTATGTTGGCTAGAGACCAGCATCAACAATGGCGAAGGATAATTATTTGCAGTGGGGGAAAGCGGTGCGAATTTGTAACAGATGAATAATTACTCGTGCCCCGCCCCACCCAGGGCGCGCGTTTTTCAACGCGCACCACCATAGGTGGTGCTAGCCACAATAACTTCAATAAATCACCACGAATTCGCAAAAAAAAAAAATATAGACGAAGACGATATAGAGGAGCAATTAGCAGAGGCTATTCAATTTAAAAAAAAGCAGACCCGAATACGCTAGTTGCCATGGTTATATAGTGCAGCATAACTGCTTTATATATTTAAGCATATAATTAATCTAGTAACTAGCGCTTTTAAACTTATTAAAGGCTAGATAAAAGTGTCGCTTCCTAGCCTGTAGCTAGGTAGCGCGCTCTTAGAAGCTACTAAGTGTCTTAAAGGGCGGTTCGATGCCGCTTTTTAAGATAATATCTTAACTGCAAAGGCTGTCTTTGTTAAAGTCCTTGCTGCGGGTACGCTTACCTTTTGCTTAGGTTGCTCCTATATCTAAGAGCTATTGCTATAAGTCTACTATTCGCTGCTTTAAGCGCTTTGCTTTATACAGTCGATTATTTTTAGCAATAAGGTCTGCTACTATCTAGTCTATAGTAGGCCTAATAGTCTGCCCTAAGGGGCCTTTGCCTGCATTATCGTTATCTAGTTGCTTATAATCCTCCTTTAAGATATTAGAGTCTTTATTCTCTACTTCTTTAACAATAGGGTTAAGAGGGTTCTTAACTGTCGCCCTAGAGCTGCTCTCTTCCTACGCACTACGTGCGTGCAACGTTTGCTTCGTAGTCTTTTAAGGTGCTATTACTCCTTCTGCCTCTTAACTTAGGTAGCCTAATAGTAAACGAAAAAGGAATTGTTAAAGGTGTACTTAGGTAGGCCAGGTAAGTCAGGCAAGCAAGGAGGTATCTTCTTAACAGGAGGAAGCAGCCGTATATTCAATAGCTAATTATTGCCTTTTACACTCTAAGGGAGTGCGGGAGGCGCTCTTTTATCGTAGGCGCACCTCTAGCGCACCAAGTGCGCAGGGCAGGCGCGACCCCGTTTCTACTTGGCCCGTGCGCTAGCACGTGCTGTGGCCTGTACGCAGACTGCGCCACGCAGCCTGCGCCACAAGCACCGCTTCTAGTCCACGATGTGCATCTAATACGCTGTGCGCATACTGCGTACGGCTTGCGCGTGGCCTGCGTCGGTCCCCTTCCTAGGGCGGCGTTATAGACATGCTATAGCAGATTACATTAGTAAAGAAAGAAAGTAATTTAAATAAGTTTACGCAGCACCTTCTTTATAAAGCTAGCTATATAAATAATTTAAAAACAACTATAATAGCCTTTAAAAAGCAGCGAATTAACAAGCTAAAGGCATTAAAATTAGCGTAATAGGTTAGAAAGCGCTATAAAGTAAAGCCTACGCCGAATAAGCGATTTATACGAATTTAAGAGGTTATAGCAGTTAAAGAGCGCGTTATAGGAGAGATTTAACCGGAAAACACAGCTAGGGAGATGTAGGCAGAGTCTATAAACAGATTTATGCACGTTTTTCATTATATAGCTAGTAATAAAGTCTAAGAAGACTAAATAAAAGATGTGCGTAGACTGAGTGATTATTGGTTACAAGGGGGGGGGGGGTGGTTGGAAGGGGGGGTAGCGGACTTAGCCGTTGGCCGCTATTAGCCTTCTAGACGCCGTCTAGATTGCCTATACTTATTACGAATAGTAGGAAGTTCTCTTTTATCCTAAACAAACTTTTAACGTTAACCTAACTAGTACCTAGGCTTAAACTTGTATTTGTGAGCATGCTTAGCATACACTCTAGGATATAAGGAAGTATTCGTTGCCTAATTGTAAGGGTCGGTACTAACTAGTAATAATGATTCTAAAGTTTTAACATTTTAAACGCAATCAATTGCATCTTATTCTTACTTTACATTACTCCTATCCCTTACACTTGTCGGCTAAACAGTAAAAATTAAAGCGTTCTTAGCATAATTACCTACACTTTGTTCGATAATCCTACACTAACTATCTAACTATAAAATACGATTTGGTCAGTTAACCCCTTTGTCTACTCAACACCCCGGCTGCCACTGCTACACTAATCGATGTAACAGCTGTTGCATAAGGACGGCGCCTATAAAGACTATAATGTGTGGGTTATTAGCTGTTCTAAATCCAAAGTAGGCCCACACTACGACCATAAGTGCATATGTTTGGTAGATCTTGGCAATAATTACAAAGTATACCTGCGTTAGCCTTTAGGCCCTAATTCACGCATGCTAGCCCAGCTGTTTAATCAGTCTAGAGTAGAGAAAAACATAGACTATACCTCTTTAAGCCTGCCAAGCCGCATATAAATTAATGCACCGCAAATGGGAATTTAAACAGTAGTAAGATACGTACCTTGGTACTAAGGTACTCTATACGTAGACGGCAGAAAAAGAGGCTGGTTAATAACGTAAAAATCTATAAAGCTAACATATTATCGTTAATAAGCAAGCAAGCAGTTAAAGTAAAATGGCAGAAGACTAGAAGTACGCAGGAGACTAAGTCCCCTCTTAAATAAGCAGGCTAGCGGTTTACCTTCTTTTATAGCTGTTAACTTTGCTTTTAAGCTATGCTATACAGCAAGCATTACGGCTAATAATACTGCAATCGTTAGTACTAACTATTTACAGCATTAGCGTGCCTTTTAAAGAAGGCTAAGGCATTACTGCTTTTATATTAACGATATTAGACTAGGACTTTAAGTAAGGTTTTTGTATGCGTAAACGTACCTTTTAAAAGCTTATATACTAGTTAAATAGATACTATAACCTTTATTAGCTTAAGTATATATTATTAGTATACTAAGTATTAATTTATATTTAAATAATAGCCTATAATAAAGCTTAATAAAACGCTATAATAAAGTTTTATATAAGCTAAAGCACTATTAGTAGAGTTGTGTAAAAGCTCCTTTTAATGATTGTTTTGCTGTATAAAGAGGTTATATAGCAGCCTATAAACAACTAGCTTAATGCGCTTATTTAAAATTAAGCAATTAGTAAACTGGATAAAATAGATATATAAGAGCAATTAATAGCATATATATCTTAGCTCTTATTAGATTAAAAAGTTAACTATAATACTATAATAAAAACAAAAACATTACTTAAAACGTATTCGCAGTAGTTAGATTTAATAAAAGCTTTAGCTTTGTTTTAGTAAAGGCAAAAAGCTTAATAAACAATGCTTTTTTATATTACTATACTATTGCAAGAGGCTTTATTATACCCTATTACTAATATTATATTGCAAATGCTGGATTTCCTAGCAAACTAGGTATTATTACGCCCATTTTGCATACGTTATATTATCTTTAAGACTAGGCTTTAAAATTAAAGGCTTAAGCAAATAAGAAGGAAAGGTATAACATTTAGTACGCTTTACTTGATTTAGTAGTAAAAAGAGTTTTTAGCATAGTAAAAAGAAAGTTTTAAGTTATTCAATACTCTATACTTAAATATAGTCTTTAAGATTAAATTAAAATTATATATACTATAATAAGGCTGCATAACTTTATTTTACTTAAAAAAAGGCAAAAGACTTAGTAAATACTAGATTTAGTACTTAAATAGCGCTAAAGGCGCGCGCCGCTTATAATTAATATAAATCTACACAAAACGTAGCGTGTAGTAATATAGCATTATTGTATCTACGCACTCCGCTTTTATTCTTTAGTTTTTAACCTTTATGTTATATAGTGTAAAAGCACGTTGTTCTGCCTTATAGCGTGGTCTGCTTATTATATTGCGCATTACTGTATATAAGCACTTTAATTGGATTTAAAGCATCCTTTAAAGAAAAACAATTAAGCACCCTTATCGCACTTTATAATCCCTTTGTTTATCCTTAACCGTTGTCAAGTAACCTAATCTAAGTCCTTTAAGAGAGCCCTATACCTCTAGACTTATGCTGCCTAGCGTGACCTATTTATAATGCTGCTATAAAGGCTACTACTATATTATTGCATTATATAGTCTGATTAAACTTCTTAGTAGTCTAGGTAGCCTGCTTAAGGCACTCTAGTCTAAGACTATCTTACGCTAAGTTTAATTTAATTTATTAGCAAGATAGTAGCTACTTAAGGCATGCTGCGCAACGCATAGTTCGATCTGACTTCTTAGTATAAGAGACTTGCAATATTAATATAGTAGCTACCCTAGTATACTATACACTTAGGCTAGCGTTATTAGCTATAATTTACGTTTAAGACAATATAGGTTAGCTAGTAGTAAAAGAAAGCTAATAGATAAATTTTATTATTAGTTTTAATAATAGTTTTAGTACTAGTTTTAGTATAATTTTAGTAACATTTTAGTAATAACTTAATATAGTTAGCGGTATAGTAATAATTACACCACTAAAATTATTATTAAAAGCATTACTAAAATTATTTAAAAGTATTAAAAGTGTTAAAAACAATTATAAAACAATATACTATAACTATTGCACCTCTGTTTTTATATTTTAATATATTCTTTACCTATAATCTAACTATATTCTAAACTAGCACTTTTATTAGGTTTTCTAGCTTTAACAAACACTACTAAATATTTTACTTTATTAACCTATTACTAAAAAGCTTATAAAATATACTAATAGCCTTTTTAACTATAAGGCTGCCTAGTATTAAGGTATATATAGTAGCTATGCATTTAATTTGCTTAGTAACTATTATAAGCTTGCTATTATTGCTATTACTTAATCGCAGCTTTTTTAAATATTAAATTAATTACCTTAATAAGTAGAAAAATGTAACGTTTAAATTAAATAAATTCTTTATAGTAGCAGCCCTCTTTCTTTTTCTAGGTTAGGGTTAACTAAGGCGTTAGTATGCTTTTACTAAACTAGAATTTATTTAAAATATTTATTAACTATAGTAATCATACTACTTATTACTACCTCTCTTTTAAAACCTTCTTAGTATATAAGTACGTTACTAAGTAAAGACTTTTAAAGCTAGTTATAACCTTAACCTCTTTAATTAGTAGTATAAAAATCCTCTTACTTTTCTTTATTGCTTATCTTTAATAAACTTGTAATAAAGTTATAACTAACTTTTAATTAATTATAAAAAGTTTTCTAAAGGCAGTACTGCTTTTTTTAGTATTATATTTTGTTACTATATTTTTTACTATCTACTTGTAAGCAGGCTAGCATTATAAAGCTTCTTTAACTACTTTTTCTTAAGCTAGCTTATATAAAGAATTATTAAACTATTAAAATAGGCCTACTCTTTTATGCTCTAAAAAAAGGTCTATAATGTTTACTATAATATCTATACTATATTATAAACGTTTCGCGCTTTTAAAAAGCTTATAACTATAAGCTAGCATTGTTATTACTACTACTATCTAAATTACTACTTTATTATTAAGTATAATATTATCTAGTTCATATTAAGTGCTTTTAGCCGTTAAAAGTATAAAAAAAGACTAATCGTTATTATTAACAGAGCAAAGTACTTCTTACGTTAAATACTAATTATTATCATTATTAAAAATAAACGATAACAGTAGCAGCGGCGATAAAGAAGGCACTAGCAACGACAACAAATCTATATTTAAAAAGCGCAACGGCAGCGAAAAGTAAGGCTTAACTGCGTTAAAAAATATAAAATATACCTCTACAAAGCTGCAAAAGAGTAGTAAAGGTATCTTTAAAGCAGGAATATCTAGTATAACTATACGTATAAGAAGTAAGGGTAATAATACTAATAATACTAATAATATAAGCAATACAAGCAACGCAAGTACTAGCTTATTAGCATAACTACTAGCAAGCCGTCTCTTACTTTCTATAATAATAGACTTTTGTTATTATTTTAAACTAAAATCTCCAGATTCACTACGTAAGCAAACCAAATTACTGTCTTCCCGTGCAAACGCAGCTTATCGCTACAAAAACATCAGCGACGAAGGCGGTAACGAAAAGAAGTATCAGAATGAAAAGGTACTTCTACCAGGGTGCGAATCGGTACTAAAACCTAGGTAATCATCCACACTTGACAATCTCCACTCTGGACTGATCATACAGCTGGGCCAGCATGCGTGAATCAGGGCCTAAGTGCTTTTGTAACTTTCCGAAGCTTCCGTCTTACCTAAGGCATCTTCTCCAACTTAGAGTCTAACTGGAAGCCGAAGTGTGGTGCAAAGGGCAGGGAGAAACTTCTCCGACACTCTGTAAAAGCTATTGTGTGGATACTGTTAAATTATAGGTGCCTCATACTCCGCAGCGACGTTAGAACGTATAAATAAAAATAATTAATTAAATCAGCAGGACGCAATCCTCCACCACTGACCACACTGCCTAGTCTAGGTGCAGGCGCAGCAGTCGAATTATCCATGACGACCATCGAAGCATCGACACGACAGGGCCAAGCATCTCTTCGCAAAAGGATTGCCTGCGCCGGGATGGGCATCGGTATATTTATTCTGAGATTTGGGACATAGAGAGCGTCGATGCGGGGATAGTGAACCCGCCCGCGACTGAGCCATGCTTGCCGCTTCACTGCGCTCATATAATTTATTTCGCCTTAGGATCCTTCGATGCTATGGACGCAGTCCAGACCCGGAATAGTACCATCGTATGGTTCGCTATGCATCGATGCTTTGTGGAAAGGTGCATGTATATTCATGCACTAGAAGCTAGTGCAGGCTGTACTGCGAGAGTGAAAACTTTGCACGTGACCCACAGGGTCACGTGCAACACGGCCTCTCACTGCCGCAACTCCTAAGTCGCTTCGGCAGAAAGTCCCTTTGAATTTACAACCTGTATCAGAATCAATAAACAGGCAAAGGGGCTGGTCTTTTTCTATTGGTTGTGTCATTAGGATAGCGGCGGTAAAGACGAAAGATATTTTATAAAATGTCTTGAGACCTTTTGATTCAAAGTTAGTCCGATCAGCTAAAAGGGGGTTTTTAGCAATTGTCAATAAAAGCGCCCATCTCTATACTGCACCGCGCAAACTTGGGAAATAGGATGGCTGCTATTTGTACGGGATTCATATTTCTGTCAAATTCGCTGTATGGTACCCGTACTCCGTAAGTCGCCTACTAGAAGGTGCTGGAAAGGCGCTATTTACAACGCGGAAGCCAACCATATTAGTTCGCAGATAGGCGGCAAGATGATACTGTGGTTAGTCATCTGGAGGGCCAGGTGAAAATGCTATAGTAGAGGCAGGGGCTACATATATGTGATGCATTGCTTTACCTCCTTCTTTGTATACGAGTCGTGCAGACAGTTTCGACGACTAAAATAAAGTCAACCTAAATAGTTCCACCGAGATGTGAGTGGGCTCAGCGGAGGCTGCAGCCTGCTAATAGACGGAACCGGCGCATCAGGTAGAGCCTAAGAGCGTTTCTTGCTAGATGTAGGCGGATATATGTATTATAGCAGTCACCGGAAGCCGTGCTAGCATGTTGTGAATCTGCATGGCCTGTCAAGTGTCAGTGTGCTGATCTCCTTGGTAGGTCAGACGGAGAGGCAGCGAGGCGGAGAGATAATGAGGTGGTGGATACTCTGAATAGGGCCAGGGCCACTTTAAATCAAGATCTGGAAATCTGCTTATACGGCGTACGACGTAGTCGTGCCGGCGTGCATTCGCACAAGTGAAGCCGCATTTTAGGCCCCACAACTGGTCGAATAGTTAGGATGAGTAGGCCCGAGATTTTTGCCGAACAGAAGAGAGAGGCGGGGAGGATATGGCCGCCTGATGTCTGCTGGTTTCAAAGGCTGTCGTTGGACACGACGAGGCTGGACGTCGAGCTGTGACTGTCGAATTGGGTTTCGGCGCGCTTTATCTATGGTACACACTCATGCAAAGCTAGCCAGCAAAAGCCACGGTTTCGATGGCATCGCCCGTCCCGTTGGAGTCCGGCAATAGCTCTGCCGTCTGCTTTTCCGTATCAACAATGGCGTCTTATCGTACAATTCTGAAGCCTGTGCGAATACAGTGTAAATTAGCCAAGCGCTCGGCTTCCCCACATAAAAAAACCGGCCGAGCATGTCCAGGAACGGCAAAGTGAAATTGTGTGATCGTCAACTGGGCTGCCACTCTCGGCAAGGCGGCAAATTAGCGGCCACTTTGATCCCCGCAAACCACACGCTCAGTATGCCTATGACGTCATAGTCGGTTATACTCCGTACGTCTTGCCTAAATGTATTATTCTATTTGCTTAGTATCGACCCTGTTCGCTATTTCTATTATTTTTCAGTTGGCCAAAGAGCAGAGAGGAACCGCTGTTTCTGTGTAAACCGAGGTAAACAAAAAAATGGCAAAGTATATATGGCGCCCCGAGGCCAGCTTCTCAGTCGTGCCTCAATCCGTCTCCATGGCCACGTTCTGAGATCCGTGATCTCTTGTTTCTCACCCGCCACTTCCATCATGACTAAGAGATCGTATCTTGGCCTCCGTGGTCAAGCGCTGAACTATGCCATCGGCATCATTGCCGGGTGTGACTTTATGCTGTTCGGCTACGGTAAGAGCTGCTTCTGTGGTGTGCCCTCGCAACAGTCCGCTGACTCAGAGCAGACCAGGGTGTTATGGGCGGCATCCTGACACTGGATATTTTTCTGAACCAATTCCCCATTATCAATCCGGCAGCGGCCAGCGGGACGGAGTCGTCGCGCCGGTCGACGTACCAGGGCATCTCCGTGGCCTCGTACAACCTCGGCTGCTTCCTGGGCTCGATCATCACCATCTTCATCAGCAACCCACTAGGCCGCAAGCGGATGATCATGCTGGGCACAGCCGTCATGGTTATTGGTGCAGCGCTGCAGGCATCCGCCTTGACGATCGAGCACCTGATCATCGGCCGGATCATCACCGGTATGGGCAACGGCTGCAACACGTCGACAGTGCCGACGTGGCAGTCAGAGACGTCGCGCGCACACAAGCGTGGAAAGCTTGTCATGATCGAGGGCGCTTTGGTGTCGGGCGGCATCATGATCTCGTACTGGATCGACCTCGGCTTCTCATTCGCGCCCGGTTCTGTGGCCTGGCGCTTCCCCCTGGCCTTCCAGATCGTCTTCTGCCTGCTGATTCTCACTTTCATCCCGTATTTGCCGGAGTCGCCGCGCTGGCTGGTCCTCAAGGGCCGCGAGGACGAGGCGCGCGATGTTCTGGCCGCTCTGGCCGACTGCGGCGTCGAAGACCACGCGCTGCATGCCGAGCTGGCAGAGATCCGCGATACCGTCCGCGAGATGGCCAGCGGCTCGTTCAAGGACCTTTTTTCCGCCAACCGCGACCGCAACCTGCACCGCACAATCCTTGCCTATGCCAATCAGGTCTTCCAGCAAATCTCCGGAATCAACCTCATCACCTACTACGCCCCTGTTATCTATACCAGTCTTGGCATGGGCTCTTTTCTCTCACGTCTGCTGGCCGCCCTCAATGGCACCGAGTACTTTCTCGCCTCTTGGCCTGCCGTCTTCCTCGTCGAGCGTGTTGGCCGCCGCAAGCTGATGCTTTTCGGTGCCACCGGCCAGGCCATCACCATGGCCGTCCTCGCTGGCGCCAACTCCATCTCGGCTACCAACACGGCCGCCGCCATTGTGGCCGTCGTCTTCCTCTTCGTCTTTAACACATTTTTTGCCATCGGCTGGCTAGCTATGACCTGGCTATACCCAGCCGAGGTGGTGCCTCTGCGCATCCGCGCTCCAGCCAATGCACTTTCGACCTCAGGCAACTGGATATTCAACTTCATGGTTGTCATGGTCACTCCCGTCGCCTTCTCGAGCATCGGCTACAAGACCTACATCATTTTCGCCGTCATCAATGCCTTTATTGTCCCATGTGTCTACTTCTTCTACCCCGAGACCGCCTATCGCTCTCTTGAGGAGATGGATGCCATCTTTCACAAAGTTCACGGCTTACGTGGCATCCTCACCGTCGTACGCGTCGCCCAAGAGGAACCACGGCGCTACGGCAAGAATGGCGAGCTACTGATCGACTACGAGCAGACCGAAGCGTACTGCAAGAAGCACGGTCACGGCCAGCTAAAGCACGACTTAAAACAAACCACGGCCTATCCTTTGGAGGGAAGCGACAGCGGGATTGGAGCCGCCTAAGTAGCAGAAAACATTGGCAGCTGTTTTGAAGTGAGCCGGGCGTTCTCGTTTAAATTAAATAGAGATCACAGGCCTTAATATTTCCTGATTGTGTGAAACATACATGCGCTCTTCAATTCACCAGCCAAGCACCTCTTCGAATACAGAGTTTCTCAACCCATACCTTATAGTCACGACCTTCTGCTCCGAGCCAAACGCTATGGCGACGGACTGCACTCTCTGTAGCGGGCCGGAATCATCGCCACTCTGTTCAAGCGACACGATTCTCTCGGCCACCTGAGAGGTTGTAGTACTTGGCCAGATTCCCTCTTGCAGTCTTTTGGATTTCATCAATGAGATCGCCCGCCGCCGAACTCCCGCATCACGGCACCGCAGCACCGTGGAGAACAAAATTGGAAGAACTCCAAGGTCCATGTGAAACTTTGGCATCCCATTTGTCGTAGCCGTTGTCGTCGTCGGTCCTTCCACACTGATATCTGGACCCACGGCTGTCTCGGCAAACGTCATCAGCTCTTCGTATGCAGCCGTGTCTTCGTCCCACCTAGGAGGGTCTTCGATGGTGATGTCAGGAGCGGCAAGATGAATGCCCAGATACCGTTTGTGCAGTTCCAAGAGCGCGATGCCTTTGGCAGGCAGCGAGTTGGAGCGCTCACTAACAAGCTTGTCGAATTTCTCACACCAGCGGTTGTACGTCACATGTACCAATGCCATCTCCTCGCTACTGCCGCTACCAGGAGGCTGCGCGATAATGTCGACGGCTATATCGAGAATCATTTGCCGCGCCTCTGACATAGATGCAAACGAAGCCGAATCAGCGACGACGCTGTCATAGCTAGGATGATCACCGACAACCAGACTGGGGTCCACATCTCCGGCGAGCTTTCCATCAGTGTCAGCATCAGCATCCGCATCCGCATATGATTCGCAGAGCCGAGCGAAATACATACCAGCGCAGCCTGAACGGCAAATCGGTTGATGAACGCCTCGATTGTGGAGACAATACCGTCCGAAATCGGATTGGCTCCAGACTGCATCATTTCGGCCGCGTCAGCCCGTCGGCGCAGCTCCTTGACCATGCTGACACCATGCTTAAACAGCCGGATGGCAGATCGGTACTCGTTCTGGAGTGCCTCGATACAGAGAAATATCAGGCACGATACCAGGTGCGTTTCTGTTGCCGTCGAGGGGTCGTCTTCAGCCAATAGGGACCGCACGGCGAGGCTGTGCTGCTTAAAGGCAAACTCGGGCTCGCCGGCGGCACAAGGGTTGGCAAAGCGTTCGTGATGGGCGGCAAGCGACATTAGTGCATGTCGTATGCCCTCCTGAGATAATGCCAGTTGCAGCACGTGGCTGCTCCAGAGCGAGTCCGGAAAAAATGTCTCTAACTCGCCGATGGTGCGCTCGGCAAAGTACTGCAGAGAGCGTGCTTCAAGTGGGTCGGCAAACGGAGACGACGCATATGTCAGGGCCGTGGATGGGCTCTGGACAGCCGAGGCCCCCTCCGGCACAAAGTCGAAGCCGTCGCAGAACCGTCCGGTCGAGGTGCCTGTCAGGTCAGCTTGCCAGCCTGCCAACACATAGCTTCCCAGGAAGACAGGGGACTCTCACATCGAATACATGCCGGCTGGGCCTCGTCACACTTTACTTTACGAGCTATACGATTGCCGTTATAGAGAATACTACTGACGGGGCCTTAAGGAGGTCCTTACGAACTTCTGCGGCGTCTGTCAGAAAGGGCTGTTCTCTGGTTTGACACCATATTGCTGACTTACTTGCATGTTCGACATCCTGAGCGCACTTTGGGGGCTCTTGCCCGCTTGCGCTCTCCAGGCTTTACTCTAGTCATGGTGCACAGACGATTATAGCAGAGACGGTGCAGGGAGGACGCCCATACGAGCTGTCCCGCGCGTCTGTATTATATATAAGGGGGTGGCACGAAAATCGGGCAATGGATGGACCGGCTGATCCGTATGTGGGACCGATGCCCTTACGAGCAAGCCAATGGTGGGCGTCTTGGCATCGAGGCCAATCAGCGGTCTCACCAACAGGCAAATCGAGATGGGTCGCTAGTTTTAAGCCAGTAATGCTATTCGCGACTGCAATGCTGCGCCATTTTGGGCTGGCATCTATAATGGCACGGCTCGTACGGACATCTGCAAGCCCAAATTCAGTAACATTTTGCTCTCGTAAGTTATATATATCAGATGTTGTTGCTGCTGCTGCTGTCATTCTTGTAGTCCTGAAACGACAATAGCAGCAGCCTGGCATACACTACGTATGGTCTCTCGGTACTACCCCTCGAACTGGAGTGTACCTCTCTTTAAGCCCGGACACGATGTGGAACTTCTGTCCTAATATCGGCGCATCTGCCATCTTTCTCACCCTCTTCATTCTCACCACGGCCGCCGATCTCGCCCAGGTCATTCGCTTCCAGAAAACCTACTGCTGGGTCATAGTCATGTCCGGAGTGTGGCAGGTTCTGTCGTACATCTTCCGTACTGCCAGAATTGAGGCACCTGCCAGCTTTGGCATGTACGCGTCCTGGTTTGTTCTCATCCTGGTGACCCCACTGGGGACCAACGCCTTTACCTACGACGTACATAGTCTTCGGCCAGCTCGTATGGAACCAAACGGCGGACCGTAAGTTTTGGGGCCTGGGGGCCGTCTGGTTTAGTACTGTTTTTATCGTGTTTGACATCATCGCCTTCATCATCCAGGTCTACGGAGCAGCACAGGCGACAGGAAGCAACGTCAGCCAGTATGACATTTTCAAGGGCCTTCACATCTACATGGTTGGCGTTGGCACCCAGTTGTTGTGTATCCTCGTCTGTGGCAGCTTTAGCATCAAGTTGTTCACTGTCATGTGGGCCACTGGCGACAAGCAGAGCTCACTATGCGTCTTATTTTCACCCAGTTCTTGGCTATGGTGCTCATCATTGTCAAGTTCCCCCGTTTCGATGACTTTTTCAGCTGTGTCCCTAGCTAGCACTATCTATTTTTCGCCCCAGAGTCGCATCTTGTTTCGTATCGTTGAGTACTCGAGCGGCATCGACAGCAGTTTCCCTAACCATGAAGCTTTCCATTATTGCTTAGATTCATTGACAATGTTTGTTGCACTCGTGCTGTACAAAATCGTGCACCCTGGCCGCATCTTTCGCGGCCCGGAGACCGAAATGCCTTCAACCTGGGTGAAGTGGAAGAAATGGTTCAGCATAAATTTTTAAGCTTAATATAACGGTGTGACGATTGGATTGCACTTTTTCGGTTGTATAAGAACATCGGTTTCTTCGTGGGACTTTGCAAAGTCGTGTCCAGGTTTCCCTAAGCGGGTTAGCTATGTCGTTATGAAATGCAGGCGTATGGTTTTCTATGTGGTCTCTATGTTGTCCCATGTTTCTTTTAGAGATATTAAATTAGTCAAGAAGAAAAGCCAAACAGCCAAGAGCAATGTAAAATCAGTGATTCAAAGATACAAGCTGTGCAAAGCTCTCATGAACATGTGCTACAGATTTGACTAGTAGTAAGACGCAGCAAATGAAGCGATATAGCAATTTGGACGAAGTACGAAGGAAAAAATGTCACTTCGCGTCCAAACATATTGAAAGGGGGTAGCAATTAGTTTCCACACGAAAGAATATGATTTTTGTACTAGCCGGATTGACAGTGTCAAAAACCTCCGTCTTTTTCCAGAACATAAAGATGAGGAAGAGTTGATATTCAATCTTTACTCTTTAGAGGCAGAAGTGTCGATGCTATACATAAGATGATTGTGTACAAAGTGGTTCAGTGCCTGTATAAATTATTTGCAGTGATTAAGTCCCTATCAAGTTTCTGTCCAATATGAGTAGTGTTTCACTCCCCCTCTTAATTCCCAGAGAAGACGCTACTCTAGCGATCCAGAAAGGCTGAGTTGGTGCTGATGCCGAGTTTCTGCATCATTCGGAAAACCACTGTAGCGACCGAGTCCAGGACCTGTATCCCATGCGACGACTCCCAGTATTTTGCCCGCTGGGCAGCACGTAAGATGGTGCGCACCACAAGGACCGTCGTTGCCCCATTTCTGACTACTTGAGCAACCATGGCGTCAAGCTGTATTTCCTGCACGGTGCTAATCGATGTTTACGAAAAGACCGGCACAGCAAGTCCGTTCGTCTGAAATCTCAATGCCGATTCCCCGATAGCTTGCCTTGATGGCCATTTCACATCAGCAGTATAGGGGCTGACCAGACCAACATCCGTGAAGATTGATCGACGCTTGAGCAGTTCATTCGAGGCGATGATAGAGGTCATTGCCGGAATTCCGGTAACACTCTCTATGGTGGCACAGAGTGCGTCGTCCGTGGAGAATCCAAGCCATGTCGCTGACGTACCACTCCGTCCAATAATGTCTACATGAGCATCCGCTAATAGCTGTGCGGCCTCGAGCATCGCACTTTGCGTGAACTGGGCGTTCGAGTCCTCCGAGAGCGCAATCTTGGTGACGCAAAAATGTGAAAAGTGTACAGTCACATCTAGATCATCGTCACAGAGGGTTTCTACCATCTGATGTGTGAGGGCTCCAGTGTGGTGTTGGACGAGGGGACAACGATGCCTAAAAGAAGCCGGCGTGGTGGTGTCATTGCTCAACAATGTGGGATTTAGTGGTCTGCTAAACTCTCGACGCAAATCGTACCTTCCTTTAGGGCAAAGACGTATAAGAAAACAAGGTCAGGTGGGTTCTTGTCATCGTATATATTGCACGAAGCGCTCTACCCGATCTTAGGCATCTGCCAACAAGGTATGCATAGCCCGAAGGCTGATAAGCAGCGAGTTTTGGTCACGCAATGCAGATATCGGGCTCATCCGGACGCTAACGAGACACCAACGCCTCGGCCAAGCACAGTACACCCGTTCTATTACAGATTTCCGGATCAGACGTGTTTTTTGTGGGTAAGGGGGGAGGAGGGGAGGGGGCGACAGCCGAACAACCAGCCAACAGCCCAGCTAGATATGGAAGTGTCGCAGAAACTCAGCAAGGCAGGCAGGCTGGATGTCAGGACTTCCAAGCATGGATCATGCCAACTCCGAGTGCTTCTCAGCACTTAAGAGCTGGTTATTATGCCTACTCCAGCTTCAACATCATCGTAGAGGTGGTCCTCGAAGGTGTTAACTCGAATTAGAACCCGCAACTGTCACCTAATGTAATTGTAAATCAATGCCCATGTTGAAAGTGATACTGAATAGTGCCACGTCAGGGCAGAGAGAGACAATCATCTCTCTCGTTTTAGATGATATCAAGAACTCACCAAGTCGACACATCAAATAAGACAAAATTTTGAAGGTGATGGATTGACTTTACATGCAATACATAATTCATATCAAGTATAGTCGAGCTGCAAAGCTCATGACCCAGCGTACGACTTTAAACCTTTTTTGGTTTGCTCACCAGAAAAGTACTCTTGAGCTACAAAGCCCCAGCAATACTGTCCGTCCTTGACAGCAAATACGGGAGCGTCTCTGAAAGAGTTCAAGGCCCGCCTAGCCGATCAGGACTAGGCACTGACGCAGAGGACCATTGAATGAATTCCCTCCTATTGTCAGCTTTTCTAATTCCAATTTGAAGGAGGAAGACAGAAAAGAAATAAAGCCTACCCAGTAACCTAAAGAATCCTTTACTTAAGTAACTCCACCCGTCTGTCAGCTTGACAAGGCTTCTCACGGTCTTACTTGCCCTTAAATCTAAATTGTTACATTAGCGTTGGAAGTATGCCAGCGTAAGTAGCCTGCTGTTTATCGCAGGCTGCGCAGGCTCGGTTGCTGGTACAGCGCCTGTCTGCCAGTATGACGGTGGCTCGTTGCATGGAATCCAGAACCATTGCGTATCGCGGCGTTGCTGACGCTCCTGCCGGTATACAAGGGGCTAGAGACATTGTAAGAATTTGGGCAACCAGTCGCTAAGGCATCTTTTTAGGCGACGTAGCCATATATTTTGTAACACCATAATGTGCAGCATAATCAATGTCAGGGAACCAAAAAAAACTGTAAAGGCATGCATTCAATACAAGATATGCGTACAATTTGGAAAGATTGGGTTTGAACCACTATGCAAGGTTTGCCGTATTGGCCCGGACATCAGTTGTGCCATGTCTGGCCGAAATTTTGAATGCCATAACCCTCCAAGGCATCGCACACCAGAAAGAAAGTTGTACGTACTGTTTTTTAGAAAAGTCCTGCCATGTGTCAATAGCATTTGTGATGATGCTGACAAACATTAGCCATACCAAAGTTGGAAGTTCGTACACAATCGCACAAGAGAAGCTACGATGCAAAGGCATCTGCGTAAGCCAAGTCTTTTGAAACGAAGCTGGCCTTGAGGACTTCTACCTCGTTTGAGGCCCGTTTCATGACAAATACGCCGACTCATGCCATGCACCTGCCAAGTAACGATTGCACTTCTGGGGTATTACCTGCTGAATTGGGCCTTGAACTACCAGAATTTTAATATGGCTAGGGCAGGAGCACCGGATGCATGGCATGCCCAGAACTTGCCGGGAAATAGCTTGGTAGTCCAAGCGGCCAAAGCGCCAGTATAGGAATCACCACTAAGCACCCATGGCTTTGTCCTTACCTACCCTTCACATTAGCTATATAGTTTTTTCCAGGCCGATATAGTCAGGATTGACTTCGTTATCGAAATTTGTATAATAAATTAGATAATAGCGGAATAAACAACAACAACAACAACACATGGCTTTGTGACCGAGGCGTCAGTGGGCCAAATGCAAAGCAAAAAAAAATTAAGGTTGTTAGTTGTGGTGAATTATACTACAGAAGGTGCATTGCTGCTGTAGGCTTGGTCGAATGGGAACGATGCATTTCTAGCAAAAGTGACTAGGTCTTCTACAGAGCTATTCGGGGAGAGACGTGAAAGAGTGTTTGCCGTAATCCAGTGGTTGGAACTCGAGTCTCCCCAGTATTGGCTGGACTAACAGAGAGGTTGATAACAGTGCAGACGATTTGCGGTGGTTAACGAGGACACAAACGACCTTACGTTGAATCAATTCGACGGCACCTCTCCAATATTTGCGCTGTCAGGAAGCTACAGTAAGGAATAAGCTCAACTTTGCCTAGTGTCACGAGGATGACCTTTGCGAAGGATGGCACATCGTGTGAGCAGATATGAGGGTAAACAGGTCTGAGTGTAACGGCATCATGAACATACGGGGTAGCTTGGATAGCTAAATACGTAAAGCGCCGAAAGTACTTGTGTCTACACGTACCGTGAGCTGGGTCAGAGTGTTTGATACACTGGGCGAATCATCTGGATGCTAATGTCGGGTTCAGAGTAGTTGCAATTCACCTGAAACTCGTTGCAGGCGCTGACGCGTAGAGTGTAGGGGAACCACATTTTGGGCTGTCTTTGTGGTGGCCTTCAGCTACGAGTAACGTAGCGTAGGTTAAAGTTTCAGCTACGAGTAACAGCAGAGGCTCAATGGCCTGAGGAATATGGGCACGGTGCGACTAACTCTTTGCTCCAGAGGCAAAAGCATGGTATCTCGATCTTAGGACGTCTGCAAGCTGGACCGTACCTTGAGTAGTTGCTAAGCAGAGACCGAGTTGGCACTGAAGGACGAACGGTGGACGCGCAGACCTATTTGCGTCCTTCTTGAACATGAGATTTGCGGCCCAGACTACAACTTCAGGTTTAAGACGCACAAGCGATCACGGGCATGGCGTAGCATTGAGCGTGACATGAAGCGAATGCTTACTATTCGCAGTTTGGCGTAGCCTAGAGCGTGGAGAAAAAAGGGCAGAAAATTATCCAGGGGAGGCAGTCATAGCGTGCTGACCGCCTATTCCGGTACCTGATGGTCGTCGATTTCGGCATAATGCACCGTACCTGATCTGCGCGTCGCTGCTGGGGACGGCTGGCAGATGGGGTGCGCGCAGCAGAGCGTCGCGCCTCTTTTGTTCAGCGCTTGTCCAAAGCTGAGAATCCTCCGGCGCACAAAAGCGCAGACGGGCGGCGTTGCATGAGAGCAGAGGCGACGGCATGCGACAGTTGCGACAGCGGGCGTGCAGACCGCCAGAGCAGTGGCCACGATTTCATCTATTAATGTTCAATAGAATAATTCTTACGTGGTGACCCGCCGGGGCGGCAAGCGAGTAGAGGCCACCGCAGCCAATGGCAGCAAGGCTGACCCTCCGCTGTGCTGGCTGCCAGGAACGTGTGCGGTGGCACACAACGGCGGGCAGTTGGGTCAGCAGGACAGAGCGCCAGAGCGCCAGCACAGCATGTAGTGGTCCTGCCAGCAATGACGCACCTCCAGGGAGCGGGACCTCGTTGTTGTGCGGCAGGTACGAACCAGAAGGCGTCTTTCCATAATACTCGTACCTCGCCCAGATCGACAGCCATTTGCCCAGGTGCGCCTGCAGCTTACATGATTAGTGGCGGGGGACTTTGCCCCTCCTTCCTCCTCCGAGTAACAAAAGGCACATGTCCTAGATGGCCCCACTGCAAGCCTCCTTGCTTTGTGAAGCACCGCATTTGTACGGATTTTTCTCGCCTTTATATTTTGCCCGTAGTTTTTCTTTTTCCTTTCCTGGCTTGATTTAGGTTGGATGCATACGAGTACGCAGTACGGAGTACTTGAACAGGCTTTCTGCCTGTTCTCCTCCCAACCTCTTCTCTATGAATCATGGGTGCCCCCTGGCCCTGTTTTAAAATCCGCATTCGGCTTATTGGTTGCGTTTCCCCGACGGTGCTGTTCCACAATAACCTTTTTCTCTGCTGACGTCTGCTTTCCCATCACACCCTCCTGGACTCCTCGCCCAACTACCAACCCCTTACGTTGCCACTGGCCTCTCCGCGCCCGATTACCGATACCTCACTCTGTACGAGTACGGAGTACTCCGTACACACGATGAATTGCGAGCACGATATTCCGTGTTTGCATCTTCTCATGTATTTGTAAAGTTCACTTTGCCCGGCCGGTGGTATGCTTTTGCGCCCTGTATTTTATTTCAGTCAGTGCCGGACTACGAGCACTATTTTACGTCGTAGAGCGATTACACAGCGCTGGTGCTCCCGGAATAGGCTACTGCACAAGGACCGTGCGTTGCCCGTGCTTCTTTTGTGCCCTCAGACAGCGAAGAGTTCCATTCCAGAACGGCTCTTCCGCCGGCTGTGTGTAGAACAAGGTGCTGAGTTGCGACAAGGACAGTCTGAGTGAGCTGCAACCCCCTTTCTGTGCCTGGCCCTCTTGGCTGACTGGCCCGCTGCTTGTGCTCTTTGTCCGTTCAGAACCCCAGGGCACGCCAGGCCAGGCCAGGGCAGACAGCAGACAAAGGCGGAGGACGGAAACAAGTAGGGCAGCGCACGGAAAAAGCAGACAGGGTTTGGCCGAAGCAAGCGACAGAACAAAAGAACGGGCGAAAAAGGTACTCCGCTCATCCTCCCTAGATCGTGCCAAGATGGCCCTAGCGTCGTGGGAGGGCCCCAATAAGCAGCAAGCAGCAGCTGTGCGAGTGCTGCCTTTCCTTGCCCCATGGCTCTCGGACATTGCCACCCGCTAGCCACCTAAGCTAACGTCATGGGAAAGAGCAGCAGACACGGATGCGCAGCACGAGGCAAAGGCGATAGCAGCAGCTTTGGGCAGGAAGGATTGGGCGGCTGCAGAAGAGCAGGACCAGAGCAGAACAGGACCAGCGGATGAAACAGAACCTAGACTGCGACCCAGGCCAGCGTCCAGAAAAAGAAAGCGGACATCAAAACTACAGAAGAACTCGGCAGTCGCATGCCAGACAGAACCGCTCGCTTGCATCGCTGTGGTGCCTGCTGCTGTGTGCCATTTCTTGTGGGCGTGTGTGCCGGGCCGACCGAGAATTGACCTTCAACCCCACCCCTCCTGCCGGCCCTGGGCTCCTGCCTTTCTAGCGCAGGTACGGAGTACGAAGCAATACTCATCCACCCAGTCGTCCCGTGCATATCTACCTGGTCAGCGCACTCTGGCCAGTCCAAGCTGCTTGCGCCTTCCCTGTCGATTTCCCTCCCATTTCTGCCCTCTGCCGCCTCTGTCTCAATCCCCACCATCTTTACCATCTTCTTCTTCCCATTTGTCCGTCTCTCGCGGAGCCCCGACTCAGCATCTCTCATCAGGCTTCTCGACGGCTCGCCGCACAGCATACACCCTTCGACGGCATCACCGCCTTGAAGCAGACACCCGCCCAGAACTGAAATTATTGCTAGCCATCGCCAGCCAGTTTCAGCAGCATCATTAGCAGCCAAACTAGAGGAGAGGAGACGAGAAGGCCGACCACGAAGGAACAAAAACACTGTCAAATGATAGCTATCTTCTTATCCTATCTCTCACTCTCGCAAATCACCACCAGACACACGCACACGCCCCTCCTCGCCTCTCTGCTGCCACCCCTCGTCGCTACTATTCATCCACTGCACGCTCCGTCTTTACAGGCGCTCTGCCAGCCCCGCTAGCTATCTCACTCCTGGACTGCGTATCTTATCCGCCCCTCAGCTCAGCCTTGCCGGAACTCCTACATAATATAGTGTGTTAGTGCCCTATTCTGCTGGCACGGCCATCCCCTGGCTGTCTTCTTTTCTCTCCCCCCCCCCCTTTTTTTCCCCTCTCCCCCTCTTTCCCCCCTTCAACCTCACCTCGCATCCCATCTTCTCACTGCAAGAACGTCATCTAGTATGATAGCTGCATGTGAACCGCCCGGCGAATCCAGTATCAATCCCAATTTCGTACACTGATTGCAACCGACCCGACCCGCCGTCAGCGTCCTGGTGGCGTCCACGTTTCTGATTTCCCCGTTTGCCCGCGGCGCTCTGGCGATCACTACCGAGCCTAGCAGCATGCCTCCCCATCCTACCGCCCACCCATGGACGACACATCGACCCCGACCAACGAGACGTTTGCTGGCAATGCTCTCGCGGCTCAAAAACCGCTCCCTTCCTCTTTCTCCGATTTTTCCGAGCCACCGCAGACTGCCGACTCTCCGAACGACAAGTTGCTGCACTCCTACGGAGAAAAAACCCATGGCGTCAGGAAATCGCGCGATCCGTCCGACATGAACATCGATGACTCTGATGGCGAGATGGGCCATGGTGACGACGCTGCCGGCCTATCCGACGAAGAGAGCATCGCCGCCGATGGCAAGGCAAACAAGAAGAAGAAGTCGCTGCGCTTCTACTGCACCGACTATCCCCCCTGCAATCTCAGCTTCACGAGAAGTGAGCATCTTGCTCGACACATACGGTAGGCCTCCCCCTCGCTTTCTTACTCAACCTGCTATCTGCTTGTCCTGTCCGCGAAAGCGTATTTACTAATTTGAATCAGAAAACACACTGGAGAACGACCATTCCAGTGCCACTGCTCGAGGCGCTTTTCCCGCCTAGACAACCTACGCCAACATGCCCAGACAGTCCACGTCAACGAGGACATTCCGATGGACTCTCTTGCCGCAACTGGTACTCGCTTTCAGCGGCAAATTCGCACAGACCGCGTCCGCGCTACTTCCGGCCGGGCAAGAACGTCCACCACCGGCGCCATGGGCACGCCCACCCGTGGCCACTCCAAGTCGCTGTCCACGTCCAGCATAACCAGCGTCAGTTCCGTTGCCTCGTCTGTCTTCTCACCACGTGACGACCTGCGCCGACGACCACCCCCGCTCGTAATGGCGGACCCCCGTGTGGCCCCATATCGTTCAGGTGCACACGACAATCAGTATCGGCCTCTCACCCCTACTGATTATGCCAGCCCACCCTCTGCTACCTTTTCCAACGGTCCGGGCAGTCCGCGTTGGGGCCAGGGTCAGGCCATCGTCTCGCCGTCGCCGTCGCACAGCCGCGCTCAGAGCATGTATGTCTCTGGCGTGCGAACCCCCGGCCGGCGTCTAAGCGTCCCGTCCTCGACTACAGACCCCTTCTTGTCTCCCCAGAACACAACGTTTGGCCGTCCGCTGTTCAGCCCAGGATGTATGAATGCTTCCAACGGCGGTCTTTTCTCTCCCCCTAATGCTGGCAGTGTTCTGGCGTCACCGACAACGTCGACAACGTCTACCTGGTCAAGACGGGACTCCACGTCCACCGTTTCCGACGATGCCTGGCGTCGCCGGACCTGGCACCCTGACACGCGAGAGTACAATGCGATCAATAACGGCTCCGGTAGCAGCCATTTAAGCCGTGTCGTTTCGTCTTCACAGTACCAGACTCCACCGACTGCATCCGTTCCGCTTGCCAACCCGGCAGCCCAACAAACAAACCTGCGCCTGCCAGGCATCGAGTCTTTCGACCCCCTTCCTCGGCATCGCCCCGGTTCACCGCCCCGCAGGGCGCCAACGCCTATGGCAATCGACTTGAACAACGGCCTTGTTGCTGGCCGGCCAACATCCATCTTGCGAAATCATATGGAACCTGGCCAGGATGACCGCCGGGCACCGGTGAATAGCCAGTGGGATGTGCCTCTACATCGCAATTTGACAAGGTTGGAGATTGCGTCGAGCACGTCGCCACGCGACGGGGCTAGTGCTTGGGCTAGTGAGGCCAGTCGCACCGCGGTGGCACAGGCCGAACAGTCTGATAGAAACACCCACCAACGGCAGCTTCAGCCGAGCGTCCGGTTCGAAGATGATATTCGGACTGCGCCCTCACGCTACGGTGCTCCTGACCCGACGCCTGTCGGATACAGCAGAGGACACTACCATACTGTGTCAGCACCATCCTTCAACATCACCACGCCACGTCACCAAAAGCGCCAGGGCTGGTACCAGGGCCCTCCACCGGCCACTGCGAATTTTGAATCCGAGCGTGCATCTGGCCCACGTGTCGACCGTATGGTGCACCCCAATTTAGCAAGCGGCTTTCAAGGCTTCCCTGCACGTGTACCGCAGACTGTCCATGAACACCGGCAACAGGCAGCACCTCAACCTTCCGAACCTCAGCGATACTCCCAACAACAACAGCAAGAACAAGACCCACCTAACTCGCTAAGGCGCCTCGAGGCGCTGGTGGCAGTTGCCACTAGTGAAGTCTCTACCGCTGCCGCCTACTGAGATCGCCCCGGAATCGGCCTTTCTGAACTTCACCGTCCTGCAGACCTGGCCCTTTGCGCCTGTGCTGCTAAAATAGACTTCACAAGCCTACTTAGATCAAATCGCACGACTCCACGTCGCACTCTCGCCTGCATTGCCCCATGCTTCCCCACTTCTTTACGACCGTTACGACTTTTTTTTTTGGGGGGGTTGGGGGGAGGGCGCTCCCTTTGCAGTTATTTCTCGGCTTTCTTTCCTCTCCATGTCATATCACGTTCTATCATTTAGATCTGCGTGCAGGATACAAATGACTTCTTTTTTCTTTTCCTGCTTATCTACGTGCCGTTTTGCTTTGTTATTGCTAGGCTCTGTGGAACTCGATGAACATTGGCGGTCGAGATACTAAGAGTACGGTAGGCATATACGGATGTGTGGAAATCATTAGGGATACTGCAAACAGCTGTATTGCGTCTTCCCTCCTCCATCTGTTTATTCGGTTCGTTGCACATTTCTCTGGGAGTCTGGATACATATCGTTGTAAGGACATTTGGGCATGTCTGCGCAACAACCAATTCGCTCGACTTGCTTTTTGGCCGCTTTGCTTGGCTAGGGGCCGTTGGGATCTAATGCTGACGGTTTTGGTTTCGGGGTGTTTTTTTTGGGAGGGGGGGTTTCGCTGACGCGCCGTTTTGTTCTGTTCTGCTTTACCCATTGTTTCGACCCGGGGGGGCATTCGCAGGAAGCAAACGACTCGTGCGTATTCATAATCTTCCAGATTATGACACGGAAACAGAAGAACGGATGGACTCTGTTTTGATGCAATACCGGGAAATAGATTATGGATGTTTTCAGGGCACTGATACCCGGTGGTGTACTCTCACTGTCATTTTATATAATATCTCTTTTATCATGACACGAATCTAAGATTTTTCTTGCCATACGCGCCTGTGCGTGCAAACAGCGTTTTATATGTAGTATTAATTGTGAACCCCCCACAATAGAAGCCAGAAAGGTAGGGTCAAATTGTAGCTGGAAAATATACCCCAAGTTCGTCGTCAAATTAATTACAGTTTCTCATGTGCGTTGCATATCCCACCATCAACATGGACGCCCGTCCGGTTTCATGTTACAATTCTAGAACAAACGGAAGAAGAAAAACAGAAACCCGGGGTTGCGTCTGCATCCACATTATCATTCACATTCACACCCAAATCGTCCGAACGACAAGCACCGGTGTCCACAGATCCGCTAGCATCCGTCTGACAGTTGTGCTATCATATCCACGAAAGAAGCAACCAGTAGCTTGTCCATCAGACGGCCGCAGAACAGTGCGAGCCAGATTAAAGATCCAGCATGCTGCGCACCTTCTGCGGCTCAGCCGAGACCGAGTTCATCGTGTTTGTGCTGTTGCTGCGGGTGAGATTAGACGATCGGCCAGCACGCGAACCATCGGGATACGGAGGCGGCGGGCCATCCATCATCAGCTCCGCACGCCGGTCAATGGCAGGTTCGGCGCTGGGGAACAGCATGCTGGCTACTACTTGCATGGTGCGCTCGTGCCTGCGGCGGTCAGACTTGCCGCCATAAGCGGAAAATGACGGAGCCCCAGATGCAGAGGTGCGGATGGACGTCAGAGAGCCGCGGCGAGGGCGGTCAGAGAACGGGTCCAATTCAACCCCACCGGCATTCTGTGCATTCTCGTTTAGGAGCTTGCGATTGCCGCCAATCTCACCCACATTGCGAGCAATGCGGTCGCGCATGCTCTCGTTGAAGTTGGCAGGGCGCCACCAGGCCGGCTTGTGGACCAGGCCTAGCTCGCGGTCCATCTCTTGGCCACGAACACGTCTCTGACGGATCAGCTCGCGGTCCTCATTCGGTGATATCCATCCATACAAAACTTGAATGATAAGGATGAGCAGAGTCGGCAAGTATCCGCCAACGTAGATGGCCACATGATTGCCCTTCGCGTTCAGGACCGAGTACTCGAACTTGAAGGAGCACAAGATCTGGTATGCAATCATGCCGAGACAGAGGGGTAGCAGAAGCAGAAAGCGCAACGGGGTGGAGGAAATGACGCCGGCAGCCTGGTTGAAGAAGCCACGGTTGCGGGGCATGTAGTTCCGGATGGAGTGGCGGAGAGAAACGATCATGACACACCAAGCCGCCACCAAGAAGAATGAGCCGACCTTGAAGCGAGCGTCGGTCGCATCGGGGCTGGCGTACTGCGCCGTCTGTTCCGGCGAGCGCTGCAGCTCGATATGACCCCAACTGCGCGGCACAACCATGAAGAAGTTCATCCACACAAAAAAGTAAAAAACAATGGGGATGAGCAACTCAAAGTTGTAGCGCCATTCGCTCTCAGGAAGAACAAACGGGTTGGGATCGATGTACTGGCGTTCCATCCAGCTGCCCCAGTGACGAAGAGCTTCCCAGACGACACCCATGGTGCACATCTCAAGCAGGTACCAGAAGAATGAGGTCAGGACGATGGGTAGCTCGGTGAGGTAGTAACGGTCGACGTCGACGTTTGTGAAAAGCGACACGAGAGCCATGGCGCACGTGAGGCAGCCCCAGTACCACTGCCAGCGTCGGCCAATGGGCCAGAAACGCTTTTCGGCAGGCAGAAACATGCTTCCATGCTTGCTGACGCAGACCAAGTTCAAGACAAGCAGGACACCAAACATACAGGCAAAAGCGATGCCAATCTTGGAGCGAGTACCGATTTCGTTGACAGGACTGTAGCACGAAGTAGTATTGATGAAGGTGCCGTTCTGATAAAGGAGCTTCGGCGTGTGTGGCTCAAACGTCAGGAAGCACTTGGAGCGGTTGGAGAGGGTGCCATTGCTGTACAGCGTGTAATTGAAATGGTCGAGCGTGGTTAAGTTGAAGTGGATGCCACCAATGACCGTGTCCGTGGCGTTGTCACCGCCTTGAAACGACAGGATGTCGCGCGCGTCGATGATAGGCATGATGGCGGTTGCCGACCTTGCAAGGCAGCGAGAGCAACTAGTAGAGGAAGAGGGAAGAGGAAAAGGTGGGAAGGAAAATAAAGGCCTGGGACTCTAGTCGGAAGCGGTGGGTCAGCGTAGAGCCGGAGAAACAGCAGCGATGCTCCAGACAAATGAATGGGAGCAGGCAGCAATTCAAGGATGAAACCCAATGCAGGAGGATGCCGCTTGACAGGATGCCAAGATCTTCTAGACTGCGACAGAAAACAAGTCCTGTCGACAATGCCAAGAAGAGGATAAGGCTGGCTGCAGACTTGGCGAAGGGGTTCGTGGCTGATAACGCCGTCCGAAAGCTAGAATACCAGGCAATCCACCAAGAGGAGAGGAGGAAGGGAGAAAAGAGAAAAGGAAGGACGCCTCGAAAGAAGAGGGAATACAAAGGGGATCGCGAAACTAGGAAAATGGGGCCAGAAATGGAGCGGTCACAATAAATCTCCCTGATCCGGCTTACGCCATGCTTTATCGGCTCGCTCTCGTGTTTTGGGTTGGAAGCGACCACCAGTGGCGGGCAAAAAAAAATTTGGGGCTTTGCTTGGGTCGCGTCTGGTTGCCCCGAAGCTCCGGTGTTTTCTTACTATGTTTGGTTAATCGCTCAAAGGGCGGAAGGGCCGGGTATTAAGACAGCCCAAACAAGCAATGAGAGCCCACAGATGCTCGGGGTTACAATCCTGTAGACTCGCATGGCATTGCTCGGGGTTATATCTCTATGTAAAAAATTCCGTAGACGGCCCCCCCTACACAGTCGTCGGGGTTGCTGCTGTCGTCCTGCTACTGCGAGCGGCATTCCAGCGGTTTCATAAAAGCCGGCTCGGTAGACATCTGTCAGCAACCGTTGTCCTCGGATGAAGTGTCACGTGCCTATTTGCTTGTCAAGTCACATTGCCCCAAATTCAAAACACGTCACCTCTGTTTCCTGGTACATCCCATGTAAGATTTGCGCCCGTATTTATGTCGCAAGGGCCCACATTTACGAGCTCCACGTGATTAGCTGGCGGTCTGAGCTCGCCCCGAAGTCCACAGCCGGGAAAAGTCGAAGATTAATGCAATGCGATGTGGTGATCCGCCCGTATCCCATCGCGAACTAGCTCTCGGCGTGATTTCCAACCCGCCGAGCAGATGATGGCCGAAACGACTGGCGAGGAGCAGCCCTCGTACATCGATTACGAAACGTTCCTGGCACCCAGCTTCGACCCATGTGCTTTTGCGAACACGCTCGTCCATTCTACCAATGATCCGAACGACACGCCGCTAGACCTGTCCACGCCGTTGTCTAGGGTGCTGTTTGACATTCAAGAAATCGACTCACACATCGACCTCCTCACTGCCCGCTCCGCCATTCCTCTGCTCGCGCACACGAAAGAGCAGACAGAGAAGAGCACCCGCGTGCTCGGCGAGCTCGAGCCACAGGTGCAGTCACTTCAAGATAGTTACAAGCGACTGGAGAAAGAGGTAATCCAGAAACATGCCGAGGCGGACGAGGTCCGCCGGGTGGTTGTGCGGTTGTGGGACACCTTGCGGCTCGGTCGATCAGTTGGCCGCTGCCTGCAGCTTGGCCGACAGCTGGAGGTGCAGCATGCAGAACTCGCGGCAGGCGATGCTTCGAGGAGAACAGACGACAGCCACCAAGCGCTGGTGCGCTGTGCACACACAATTCTGTCTCTGCGGGAGATCCTGCAGCAGAAGGCGCCGAGCGAGGAGGGCTACGGCCTGGACAAGGTCAACGCCATCCGCACTCTGCAAGCCTCTGTCGTGGGGCCCGTCCAGACGTCTGTCCAGGAGACGGCCGAGCGGATTATCCGCGAGTTTTCGCTGGGCTCAACAGGTGGCTCGCTGACCTTTGCACAGTCAGAGGAGGCCAAAGCACGCACCGTGTCAGCACTGACGGCCCTGTATCTGGTCTCGCCGACGGCGCTGGCCCGGAACGAGACGTGGTCGCCGGCGACGATGCTGCATGCGTTGGAGTCCTACCTGCGTGCTGCGCTGCAGAGCAGTATCAGTGGCCTGGCTCGCTCGCTGGCAGCGCTGCCGTCGCTGGAACGTACGCTTGGCGAGGTCAGCGCACGCTGCCAAAACGTCGTCACCCTGGAGGGCCTGCTCAAATCTACTCCAGTGCCACCACATCCGTTGCGAGCGCTCCTAACGATCCCGGCCACATCCGCGGCTGTCGCAGACAATGCCAACCTGCTGCATCCGCTTTTGGCTCGGCTTGAGACCGGCTCATTGGCCTCATATTTTTGGCGGACGCTAGCTAGCAATCTGTCGGCACGGGTGCAGGACATTATGAACCGGGGCGGCGTGTCGGCGCGGACGCTGCGCACGAACAGGAATAGCGTAGGCGAGGCCATACGGGAGTGCGTCCTCCGAGGTGTGCTGCCGGCTGGGAACACGGCCGCAAGTAACAGGGCCGGCGGCAGCGGCAAGGCGGCCGTTTGGGACCGGGAGGTTGCCGTCATGATGGGCAGTGTGATCGGAAACCTCGGCCGATGATTGGTGTCATCCTTTGGGTCTCTCAATTTCTGCAGCCGGAATGGCAGCCACGCCCTCTTCAAAGGCGTATTTTGCAGCGTCAAACCACAGCGGTCATTGGTGGATTAGTCAGCGCAATGGAAGCCCAATGCGGGTTATTATATGCATTTTTAGCTTCTTTGCTTCCTAGCGTGCGCCCCACTAAAGATGCCGACTTTCGTCCTTCATGGAGATGCAAATTTTAAAGTGACTCTTTTCTTCGAAACGTACACGTTCAACACGTTCTTCACAGCGCCGCCTGCTACCATGTCCAACACACACATTCTCACACTATCATGCCCGGACCGACCGGGCATCGTGCACGCTGTCACGGGCATTCTGGCCGCGCAGAAGCTCAACGTGCTAGACCTGCAGCAGTTCAGTGACCGGGCGTCGGAGACCTTCTTTATGCGGGTGCACTTTGGGCCCTCGGAGGTGGATTCGACGGCAGCCCTGGATGAACCGTTCGCGCAGCTGGCGCGCGACTTTTCCATGACGTACGACATCCGATCGGTGGCGCGCAAGGTGCGGGTATTGATCATGGTGTCCAAGATCGGCCATTGCCTCAACGACCTGCTTTTTCGCATGCGGACCGGCCAGCTGCACGTGGAAGTGCCACTGGTGGTGTCGAATCACGGCGAGTTTGCGGACCTCGTGCGCTCGTACGGTATCGATTTTGCGCATCTGCCGGTGACCAAGGACAGCAAGGCGGCACAGGAGGAGCGCATCCTGGAACTGATTACGGAGCACAACATTGAGCTCGTTGTGCTGGCGCGCTACATGCAGGTGTTGTCGCCTAAGCTGTGCCAGGTCATGAGCGGCCGTATCATCAATATCCACCATAGCTTCCTGCCCAGCTTCAAGGGTGCCAAACCGTACCACCAGGCATACGAGCGCGGCGTCAAGATTATCGGCGCCACCGCCCACTTTGTCACTGCCGACCTGGACGAAGGACCCATCATTGAGCAGCGCGTGGCTCGTGTCGACCACAGCATGAGCCCGAAAGCCCTGGTCGACGAGGGCTCCAACGTGGAGAGCCAGGTGCTGGCGGCGGCCGTGAAATGGTACGCTGAACGCAAGGTGTTCTTAAATGGGACGAAGACGGTGGTGTTCAACTAGAAGGATGCGTGCCAACGCCTTTTCGGACATGCTTTAGGGTTTGCACACGATGCATTCTCGCATACAAGCAATAAGAAAAGAACCTACTTTGGGTATGGCGGAGACGGGTGTTCAAAATGCCGAGATTTCAATCAAAACACGTCTTGAATACCTATTTTTTTATACGTAGCGAGCAGTCGGCAACTACCGTCTGTCACCAGTGGTCAAGCCGTGCTGCAGGCCATCTTAGTCCAAGTCTAAATTTTGCTGCCTAGCCCACTGCACTGTAAGATATGCTGTAGCTATGCCGTCATCGCTCCACCAATCATTCTATCTTACGTCTTTAGGTCGGCCTGTTCGCCGCACATCACTTCCCAACGCATCTCATCAAGCCTTTGCTCTGCAACTCGCGCAATGGCCGACGTACCGACAATGAATGCTGGTGTTCCAGAGCCATTTGAACGGCTGGGAAGCCGTCTGCATCGGGCTGTTCATGCCGCGCATTTTCCACTCTATGGCATCTACTATTTTGTGCGCCGACCGTTCTTCTATCCGCTGTTCATTGGGCGTCTGCTGCCCCTCTCCATCATCTCCTTTCTGGTTTATCTCCTCCTGTTTGCCTTTGCCTTTCTTCCGCAGTTTGCGTTCCTCGCCATCTTCCACGGCTGGGGTGCCTGGTTCAATGCCATCGTGCTCGTCCTGGGTGAGGGTCTGGTCATAATCCAGGGTCTCTTTGAGGGCTTCTTTGTCGACGAGTGCCGGGTAGACGTGTTTGATGTGAGGTTTCCTGTTTTCCCTTTCGGCTTCAGTGTTTCGCATCCCGCTCACAGATAGGTTTGCAGGCCACCCTTATCGACCAGGGCTGCATCGGCCTGGTGGCTCCACAGCGACTGCTCACCCCGGATGCGCCCAATCCCGTCCGCATGCTCGGCCAACCTACCGCCTCGGCTGCTTACCAGCCCTGGAGCATAGTCCAGATCGCGGAGCTGGCCGTCTGTCTGCCCCTCAACCTTATCCCCTATGTTGGCACGCCTGCCTTCATCCTCATCACCGGCACCCGCCTCGGCAAACTCTCACAGTACCGCTGGTACAAGCTGCGCGGCCTCACCCGTAAGGAGCGCCAGCGCGAAATCCGTACCCGCATTTGGGACTACACCTGGTTCGGCTCCGTCGCCATGATCCTCGAGCTGATTCCTATCTTCTCCTTCTTCTTCCTGCTGACAAGTGCCGCCGCCGCTGCCCTTTGGGTGGCCGAAATGGAGAAGCGGGTCCCCAGCTTTGTCGCCTCCGACACCTCTGCTCCGACAGTTCAAGCCGCGAATTTTGCAGAAGCCGTCCAGAGCACGTCTGTCCCTGGGAGTGAGACGGCAGCTGCCGTCCACTATGAGGACAACTTTGTGTAGCTAGGAAGTTCGGCGTTTTTTGTTTATTCTTCGTCGTTTTTTCGTCTTGTTCTCATCTTGTTCTCGTCTACCGTTTACTTATCATGTCAATCATCATGACAAGACAACGCCTGCATTCTCAATCTCATATCTAGAAGCAGCTTCGCAAATTTATAAATTCACTTACGATCTGTTCTTCCGCCAAGCCCTTCTTGCACTAAACAGATGACAGCCGGATGGATATGCAAGTGTACACTTACATTCTGACCTGGGTAGCTCTTTCCTGATTTGGATAGAAATCGCCAAATTCCCTACCTCCCGCACGCCATTCTGTCGCGCTGCGCGTCAACATCTCGCGTTCCTTCCACTTATCGGTTTCCTTCACAACTTCCTTCCTCCTTTGAAAATCAAGTCTTACCCCCATGTTGGCGGAAGTCGCGTCCGGACGCGACACTAGAGAAACTTGTAGAATACGACCCATTTCCTTACTTCTACCCAGAGTTTTTTCTCCTCTCCAACTCTTTTCTGTCCCCTTCTTCAACTTGTTACATTCCTCGTGCTCGTGAATTTACTGAAAATTAATCTCTTCTCATTGTCTTTTCTAGAACGCTCCTTATGTTCTAATTTCTTCTCACAACATATCGCGGCATCAGCTTGTGTCTGTTTCTACAATCGCTACCTTCGTTCAGAGCCCCCGTGCCCCTTGTCAAAATGAGGGTTTCTGTCATAGCAGCAATGGGCTTACTGCCCATCGTCAACTCTCTACTATCGAGGTTTGCAAATCTTTGTTCCTCGTGACAGGCATCTCTGAGATTAGACAGCACTAACACCATGTCTTTTCCAGATCAAATACGGCCCTTGACAGCACTGTGCTATCTGCTGACAGGGTCAAAATGAGCACCCCGACTCTACACACGCCTGCATACACTGTTGTGATTGAGACTTTTACGATTTCTCTGACAGTGCCTTCTGCGGCCACGTCTCAGTCGTTCAACTTCTCTTCACTGGACAGTGCTACGGTTGTGCCCCCTTTAGGCACAATTTCGGTGCTATCATCTAAGATAGCATCTCAGTTGTCAGGAAATGGTACAATTCTTTCTACAGGGGGGGTTCATACTCCCAGAGGTGCTGCACGGGCTGTTGAGAGCAGTGTGCCGAGAAAAGAAACAAAAGCGATACCGAAGCCTATGACTACAGCAAGCTTCACCCTCGTACTGCCAGGGCACCACCATACAACAATTGTTTCCAAGCCAGGGCCAGTGATTTTCTCGTGGGCATCGGAAGACTCGAAAGTATCAACTGTGACTCAATGGCAGTCGTCATGCACAGAAGCAACTGCCGCAAAAATGACGACTGCAAGCTTCACAATGACTTTGCCTAGTTACCCAAAGGTATCGGACTCGCAGTCCCACACACGCCCGGTTGCAAGCTACAAGTCAGATCCGACCGTCGACATATCTACGTCGCGTTTGATTTCAGCCACGGCTGCTGGTTCTCCGGTCACCATGACGTACACGTTAACAACAAAAGTAACCATCACTGCTAATATCGGACCAACCGCCGCACCCAACATAACCACAACAAACCGAACACCTCCAGGCGGTATTGTTACATTGTCATACACTCTTCCCGGAGGTCCGGGTCGCTCTTCTCAGGTCGTAACTCTCATAACAGTCCGACCTAAGCCATCTGCAACGCACACGTTCAATAATTCTTCGGTCGTTGCAAGTGCTTCAACAGTTCCTAGTGCTTTGTCTTTCCCCGTTCCTTCTTCGAGCCTTACTTCGCTCTCCCCTACTCAAGCAACTGCCAGCAACAGTGCAACTATGTCGCAGCCGATAAGTGTGGGCCCAATTCTTTCTTGGAATGCTTCATATTCCACTGGTCCAACCGCCACTGGAGCTGGCCTTAATTTGACTTCCGCAAGCGGTAGTGGAGTCTTACACCCAAGTTCTTCTTGGCCATCTAATCCTTTGCAGAACGTGACTGCCCAGTCGTCGATTGCAGGGAGCGGAAGCCCATTTGCTCCGACAGCTATCTTCAACTCCACCTTCATGATTGCCACTTTGACGAAAACTGCCTCTGTATTTTCTACTGCTATTATCACACCTGAAGCCGCGCTGCGCAGAAGATCTATTATACCCGTGACGACCTTCATAGAGACAACGACAGTCACCATCTCGGTCTCATCATCTCTTCCCAGCAGCAGAAACCGGCTGCTGAATACCATTGGTGTATCCCGTAACAGACACCAGCGAGTCGGCCGAGATCAATATCAAGAGAACACTGTTGCAGTGCTAGCAATAAGTCCCGTTCTCGATGTGAGTTTTCAAGAAGCAACTTGATTCAAAATGAAGTCTGTTTCTGATTCTTTTTGTTCCTATTAGTTTGATGATTTCACTGTCAAGACTGGCCCAAATCACATCACTCCAGTGATCCAAAACAAAATCACATCGTACCTTGGATTTCACTTTAGCGATGGGTTTCAGCAAGTCTCGTACACTATGATGAAATATGTCCCTTCGTCGATGCCGGGGATACTGCAATACCAGTCACCAATTTGCGGAAGCAGCTCTGCAGAAGGAGAAGCCAACCTTGCAAAAATTTATGTGCCCAGCACGAGTGCGGCATTCAGCTTGGTCTCATGGAATTTGGGCTGTGACATAACCAATGAATTTTGCCGTTTCAAGATTACCGGCTTACACTCTGCGGATGAGAGCGGCACAAAAAATAGTGTCGGTGAGCTTGTGGTGGCTACGGAGGTCTTTGTTATCGAGCCTTGTGTGAAAACAGCAGGCTGTGCATTATCGGCGGTCTCCATTGATTCCTTGGTTTTTACAAACTTGACGGCCTTCACAGTCGAGCTGCTGACAACTTCCAGCCAATGCCACAGATGGTGGGCGGATGATCTTTGTGTCGCCTACATGTAAATGAGCGACAATCGCGGCTCTACAAATCTGTCTTTTTTCCGGTATCACCCCGGATATATAATGCGGTGGACTGATGTTTTATTATGTGAGATTGTTACAATTGTTGCGCGACTGAAAAGGAGAAGAAATGGAAGTCGATGAGCATATGCGCAAAGATAGGAACGGTGCATGTTATCAGAGAGGAGAAAATATTTGTATTAAAGCATGCCCCTCACGGAATACATTTCCGACTTCGGCAGAGTCGTGATCGAGCGTAGCTGTGATTTAAGCGACGGAATTAAACAGGCGACCCCGCAAAGGCTTGCGAACAGGGGTATCATTTCCGGGCCATGCAGATGACGATTTTCCAAGACCGGCCGTGAATGAAAGAATAGCCGACCCGACCCGTTGCTAGGTGTTTTCTGTGCCGGCTGCTTCGCTAATTACTGTTCCTTCACCAATCGATCCAGCGGTGACTTTTTCCATCTTTGCTTCCGACGCATCGTTCGAGACGCCCACGAACTTTTGCCGATAAAGCGAAAGGGCACCGCAAGCATGAGCCAGCAGTGGCCAGACGTCAGCGTCGATGCCGAGAAAGCCGTTTTCTTCTCCCCATCGAGCTCGTATGACTCGGCAAAGAAGTTTGACAGCGTGACACGGGAAGACGGCGAAGCTGGCGCCACAGACGAGACATCTCCTGCCGGCGTCCTTGGCCGGGTGTTGAGCAGAGCTAGCTCGAGGACGTCCCATCCTAGCCCACCCCCCGACGGTGGCTGGAGAGCATGGAAAACGTGTGTGTGAATTGTGTCTATGGTGCGACTCCGGTCTGCGTCGACATGGCTGACATGTTGCTAGGTATCTGTGTGCACGTTGCAATTATGAACACTTGGTATGCCATTCTCCTGAAGTCACAGCCGTCCGGCTTCCCTCTCTTCTGACTCGAGAACAAGGGGCGTGATCAATTCGTTTGGCACATTCCAGACATACTACACGAACGCTCTGCATCGCGCCCCGTCAGACATCTCTTGGATCGGGTCGTTCCAGATTTTCCTCCTCTTCTTCATCGGCACCTTCACCGGCCGGCTGACTGATGCGGGCTATTTTCGTTTGGTTGTGACGGTCGGCATCGCACTGCTCGCACTCGGTGCCTTCACGACCGCGCAAGGGACGCAATACTGGCACTTTTTTTTGTCACAGGGCGTGGCTACCGGGCTCGGCAACGGCTGCATCTTCTGTCCCTGCCTGGCTGTGCTGAGCACGTACTTCAGCTCCAAGCGCGGGCTAGCCATTGGCCTCGCCGCTTGTGGAAGCGCCACAGGCGGCCTTGTCTACCCCAGCATCGTCCGCCAGCTGCTGCCGCGGCTGGGCTTCCCGTGGACCATGCGGGTCATTGGCTTCATCCAGTTTGCCACCATGGTGGCAGCCAGTCTCGGTATCGTCCCGCGGCTGCCACCCCGTCGCGACGATAAGATTGTCGAGTGGGCTGCCTTCCGCGAGCTGCAGTATACCTTTTATGCGGCAGGCACTTTCTGTGTGAGTGCTTGGTTTTATGCCACTTCCCTTTCACCTCCCCATATGCTGACAGCCCAGTGCTTATGGGGGGTCTATGTTGTCTACTTCTACGTCGCCTCGTTTAGCCGTGACGTGATCGGCCTGAGCTACACAGCCTCGCTCGGCCTGCTCCTCGTCGTGAACGGTGTCGGCATCATCGGCCGGGTGCTTCCCAACTACATTGCAGACCGCTACGGCGTCCTCAACTTGTTTCTCATCGTCGGTGCCCTCTGCGGCATCATAGCCCTGTGCTGGACCGCGGTGGATAGCCAGGGCGGCCTCTATGCCTGGGCGGCTGTGTATGGCATCTTTGCCGGCGGCGTCCAGTCCTTGTTCCCGGCCGGCCTAACTAGCCTGACGACCGACCTGAGCAAGTCAGGCGTGCGCATGGGCATGGTTTTTACGATCAACAGCTTTGCCACGCTGACGGGGTCGCCCATTGCCGGGGCCATCATCTCGTCAAAGGGGGGGTCATACACGGGCGCCCAGGTGTTCACGGGCGTGACGCTGCTCGTCGGAACCTGCTTCATCTTTGCAGCGAAGATGGTGCTGAGCAGGCAGCATGAGAGCGGCTGGATGGCAAAGGTGTGAGGGTGACAGCATAGCTCAAGCGCTCGCAATTCTGATTATGGGAATCAGCGTTTTACTCGAACAAATACTCCGTAGTAGACGCTCAAACAGACTTGTCCTTCAACAAAGCCTCGCGCAGCACGCGGAACTTCCACATGCGCAACATGGCAAAACGGGCCCAGTTGCTGCCGAGAAAGCCGAGCAGCCACATGGGCGTGCTGAGGGTACCGAGCATGATGGTCTCGCGGGTGCCGAAGAAGCGCCAAGGGCCGAATTCCCAGCCGGGCCCGCGCAGGGCCTCGGCGACAACGCGGCGGGCATAGTCGGCGGGCAACATGCGTGTGCCGCTGCCGGCGCGCTGGCCGACCTGGCGCATGCTGTCAAACAGGCTGTCGGCCGGCCAGGGCTCCGGTGGTGCGCGCTTGCCCAGCTGTGACTGCACAAAGGCGGTGGTGACATTGAGCACACGCACGCCCAGTTCGGCCAGTTCGACCGACAGCGTGCGGCTGTACGAGGCCAGTGCAGCCTTGGTCATGGCATAGGCACCCTTGAACGGGAATGCGAGGCCCTCGGCTGCGGACGAGATGTTGACGACGAGTCCGCGTCCGGCGATCAGCTGCGGTAGCAGCGCGTTGGTCAGGGCGACAACGGCGAACACGTTGGTCTCGAAGAGGCTGCGCAGTCGCGGCAGCGCCACGTCGGATAGGGGAACTGGGTAGGTGATGCCTCTGGACTGTCAGCGAGGGAAGGGCAAAGAAAAGGGAAAAAGGGGGTGGGATAGAGAGATTGCTTGCTCACGCGTTGTTCACCAGAATATCGAGCTTGCCATTGGTGATGCGCTCCACCTCTTCGGCAGCAGCCTTGATGCTCTCCTCACTGTCGACATCCAGAAGGATGGTCTCGAGGCCGAGGACGGCCAGGTCCGATAGAGCATCTGGCCGACGAGCCGTCGCAATAACCCGACATCCTTCTTGGGCGTGAGCTGGCAATTTCGCAGAATCGGGGGGCTACGTGCACAGAGGAAAAGGCCGAGGCACGTGCGCTCTACTGCAACGGAGTATGAGACCTCTGTACTCCGTACTCGCCGCTGTACTCTTTCTTACCTCGGGCATGAAACTCCCGCGCCAGAGCATTACCAATGCCGCCCGGTGAGCATCTGGCCTGGGGTCAGCACCAGGAAGCTCTCGTCAAGTGGGGAGCCACGTTTTCTTACCCTGTAATAAGAACAGATTTTGAAACTGCCAGGCTCATCGTCGCGTCTTATCAGGAGAAGGTACTCCGTACGTGCCCTGCAGGTGGAAGATGCGGAAGTTGAATGGAACCCGGACTGTGGGCTGCAATTTGGTATCTTATTTTGGCAAATTGCCGCAAGATTGCGTTCATCACGTGACCGGACTCGAGGATCTTGTACTCCGTACTCCGCACTCGTAAGCGAATGCACATGTACAAAGCAATTGTGGGCCCATGTCCATATGTAGTATTTAACACTGCAAGGAAGCAAGGGAGCAAGGGAGCAAGATTGCGTCGAGCTAAACATGTGCTTGCAGTCGGTATGCAGGTGGCGCAAGGGGGGAGGGTTGATAAGAAATTACGGAGGTCCCTACCGAAAGTCATGCCCATCCTGTGTCACCGCTTTTCCTAATAAAGACATAATTTTACAGTATATAAAGTGTTCCTTGTACTGTATATTTTCGCTAAACTATTAGCACGTGTCATGCTGTAATTTCCTTATATGCAGTAATTCTTAGTGAGACTATAAGCTAATTGTTATCAGTCTATCGCTAAATTTGTTCTCCGTGCACACAGAAAATCAAACTGTATACTGCCGATTTTACATCGAAGGGGGTGGGCACGACTTTTGGTAGGGACCTCCGTAAAGACGGGCATAACGAGAGCTACTCCTGGGCGCACGTTCTGTTGGCCGCCTGGCACTCCCGTTTTTTAGCGAGGATAAGCCTCTGGCCGGCCCCATACTAATATGCTCTGTACGGAGTATATGCCGCCCTAATTACATAGTGTTGCGCGGCTGGCTAGGGAAGTCGGCTCGTGCTGGTGGCCCTAACAGTTGAGGAGCACATACTCCGTACTACTCCGTGCTACTCCGTGCTACTCCGTGCTACTCCGTATGCATGTAGTAGTACGTGGCACTGGCTGTTCCGCAGAGGGCAGCGTCGAGGATTTCAAACAGTTGTGCGCGTCCAGAGTACGGCGGACTCGTACATGGCAGAGACAGATAACGCCATACCTCATATGTCGTCTTACTACTACCATTCTGGCTCCATACGGAGTAGGCTGTACCTGACCGCAGGGATGCGCGATGTATCCTTACGACACGACTGCGTGTGGAGTCACAACGGCACAGGTTGACCATTTGTGTGGAGATCTTGTCCTTAGTGCTGCTACCACTACGGAGTACTCCGTACTCCGTACCTACTTACCAGTGCATACTCCATAGTAAGATACTTCGCAGTTCTCGCAGGAATTTCGACAAGCCGCCGACAGGGCGCGACCTGTGGAATACGTCCACTCCGTACGAGGCGAGATACTTCATACAGCGTGAACGATGAGAACGAAATGCCTTGAAGCATGTCAAATCCTTCCGCAGATTACCAAGCCCGGCTAGCCCGTACGGAGTAGAACCGCTCTGTCCCCCAGCCTGTTTTTCAATGCTCATGAAAGGGGTTGTAGCCACCCCCACGACAGCCGCTCCCACGAATAGCTCGAAGCAATGGAGTAAGCTGGGGCGCGCCGGCTTACAACTTAGGCTTGACCACAGGCCTTTTGAAATTCGCGAATGAGAAGTGAGCATAGGAGATAGGCCCACTCCGAATGTACGAGTACTCCGTACGAGTGTGCCGTAGAATGCATTCTCAGCCCAGGGGAGGAGGGGCAAGGCAGAAGTTTGTGCCGCTGCTAAACAGATACTACTATTAAACAGATAGTGGGAGACGCCTCGGATTGGCCCTCAGACCTGGCCCTTATCTCCCTCCGTCCACGCCGCACTATGCCGGTTCTGATTCCTGGTTCTGATTTGCACTGATTCCCCGGCTAGGGGGTGTGTGCACGTACTTCGTATGTGTGCTTGTGGGTAGCCGTATATGAATATGTAGAAGCCGGTTCAAAAAACAGGCCTGAAAGACGAGCGCCGCCGCAACGGCCTTTTCTGCGCTTGCGACAAACGTCCACGGTCGCGTGCTTTGACACAGCCGCACCACCCGGCAATCAATCATGAGTGCACAAGCCCCCGGGCTCGTTGTCGGCTCATGGACTCTGTACGGCTTCGCCATTTTCATCGTCCTCTGGCGCATGGCCTCGCGCCGTATGCTCTTTGGTAGTTTTCGAAAATTCCAGCTGGACGACTACCTGATGATGCTATGCGTGGTGCGAGCTCCTCTCTTGCCCTTACCTGGCCGTGGCCGTGCGCCCGTTCGTCGCTGACAGTCCTACCCCAGCTCACCTTTACCGGAGTCGTCGTGTCGTCAAACAAAGTGGCGGTGTACGGCAGCAACTATGCCGACGACAGCGAGATCGCCACTTGGTCGGCGCAGGAAAAGGCCAATGCCAGGATTGGCAGCAAGCTGCTCATCGTCCTGGAAGAGTGCATGATGACTACTGTCTGGCTGGTCAAAGCCTGTCTGCTCCTGCTGTACGGCCGTCTGACGTGAGTGTGCGCCGTCGTCTGTTGCTTCGCGCCGTCTTTACTGCCCTCAGCCGGCTAATCGTCATCCCCCTTCTCCTGCAGTGCCGGCCTTGGCGAGAGCTACGCCGTCCGGATTGTAGCCGTCTACTGCGCCGTCGGCTACGTCGTCGTGCAGATCCTCTACTTTGGCGTCTGGTGCCGTCCCTTTCACGCATACTGGGAGGTGCCAGTGCCCGATGACCAGCCGCAGTGCAAGACGTACCGCCACCACATGATCACCATGACCGCCTTTCACGTCTCGTCCGACCTCCTTATGCTGCTGATCCCCGTGCCACTGATCGCGCGCACAAACTTGCCGATGCAGCGCAAGGTCGTCCTCTGCTTCGTCTTCGGCCTCGGCCTTGCTGTCGTTCTCGTCGCCATCCTCAACCGGTACTACAACTTCACCGAGACGAACAGCTACGTCTTTCTCATCTGGTACAACGGTGAGGCCAGCACGGCCATCATGGTCGCCAACATTCCCTTTAGCTGGACCTTGCTGCGCAAAATTTTCTCACTCGATGCCTGGAGCGTCTCGAGAAAGCGGAGCCAGAACGCGTCCGCCCATCCCACCGGCACGACAGCCGAAGATAGGAGTACGCAGAGGCACAGCCAGTACCGGTCGCTGCACGGCCTGGACGCCACCGAGAGTACGGAGCGCATCACAGGCGACAAGTCCGGCCACGTGAGCCTGCGTGACCTCGCTCGCAGTGGCGACCTCAGCGGCGGAAAGGCCTCGGTGCGGAGTGAGACCACAGATCTGGAGAGAGGCCTTGAATACCCCGGGCAGGATTGATAAAAGAGCAGCTTGGTTTTTAATGATTGTAATGACGCCGCTTCCGGCCGGCTTAGAACGAGGGATACCCAAGGAACCCTAATCCACCCGATTCTTGAACAAACGGGCACCTTATAGACACAGTTACTGATGTGCTTGTGGCTCTTCTAGGGAGGCCTCAGAGAATGTGCCGGCCTGTGAGAGCGACTACTTCTTCAGATTCAGGAACCATTGCAACTTTGCTCTGGCCTGTGCCAGGGAAGGTCCCTGACGTAAGTCTCCCGGAACAGCTCACAATACGGAGTAGTACACGTCGTATGTAACCCTTAACATCAGGCCACAGTTGGCCCCACGATCGTGGGAACGCCATATTGGCAGCATCTGGAGATCTCGCATAGGGTACAGAGCAATTCTGTGGGGTGTGGGGATCTGAAATAAAAGCCGAAAATGGGGTTATCAAAACCGTCCACAAAGCAATAGAGCTGATTTACCAGGATTCAGAATATGTTTTGTCCTCTCCCAGATAAGGTGCACCGTCTGATACACCATCGCAAAGCCTTGTCATCGCCGGGTTCTCGTATCTACCGCGGAGCGTGCAACACTTATCATGAGCAAAGGATATCCTGTCATTTTTCTCGCCGACGGAAAGATGCTTAAGGGCCTCATTGGCTTCCAATACCATCTGATGCGTTTTCATACAGATTATTAACGCGCTTTTCTTACGGCCACTTTATTTTTTTTGCAAATGTGTGTTCTTTCCCAATTTCACTGGCAACTGCTAAGACTCTACCCTTCTCAAATGATGCTAGGGAGGGGGCTATATTCGATAACCGACATTGAAGTATCTCTCACCCTGCTTATATCCGTATCACCAACGGCATACAGTCCTCCTGTTGCACCTCGTCTGTCCACATAAGCGAGGCAGGCAATATCACTGCAGGGATAAAAAGAAGAACAAAGAGCCGATAAGACGGAGCATGGTATAGCAAATGGGTAGAGCCTTGCGGGATACATAAAGAGAAGCTCCCAGAGATCTGAGGCAGAAAGTCACTTGTCATTCAAGTGGCCTTCACCCTCTCAGGCTCATATTGATCATATTATATGTCACTAATCCGTAGTTAACATATTACGAAAATGAAAACGACAGATGCGACCACTCCTGTGTGGCAGCAGGTACAACTTGCACTTGCACCTTATTTTTCCCTTCCACGTTTGGCATATATCGCTGGCCTTCTTGTATTCCTCCGTCCGTTCGTCTTGTGTACATATTTTTTGTCTATCCTTACTACGCCTCACCACTTCGCAGGCTTCCGGGGCCCAAGGTAACCTACTCATGCTGCTTCTTATGATCATCCCCGGCCATTACTGACAGCAATACCACCTGCTTAGGACCACCATTTTCTCATAGGACATCAGCTGAACCAGTTCCGTTCCGGGTCTCCCGAGGAGCCCTACAAGAGTTGGATGAACCAATGGCCACACGAGCCATTCATACGTTATTTTGAGGTTGGAAACGCGGATGCTGTCCTCATCAATAGCCTCGAGCCATACAGAGAGGTGTTGCATACTAAATGTTACTCCTTCGTACGGACGAAGCCATTTCGTCGCTTGATAGGAGATATCATTGGTGTCGGCCTTGTCTTTGCCGAAGGCACTGAACACATAGCACAGCGAAAAGCGCTCGGCGGTGAGAATCCTCCTATCCTATGCCCTAGTTCAAAATCTAACGGCCCCAGGGTTGTTTACTGTTGCCAATATCAAGGCATATCTTCCCATCTTCAGTGACAAGGCACAGAGACTAGCCAACGAGATTGGAAGTCTTTGCTCTGCCAACGGAGGACTGGTTGAAAGTATGTATACCGAATCCGAAGGGCATTCATGTTTGTATCTGACCGCGCCGGTTTCGTATTAGTAAAGGAGCTATACTCTTAAGATCACCCTGGACGTCATCGGCATATTTTGCCTAGGGATCGACTTGGCAAATTTGGAGGGAAAGACCGAGTTCTTGACCTGCTACCAGAAAATGTTTGATCTCTCGCCACTTGGAATGACACTTGCCGCCGTGAACCTCGTTTTGCCGATTCGCTGGCTTCCCTTCCCTGAGAACATTGCATTTCTCTCAGCAAGTGCACGGCTGCGGGCGATACTGACAGACATGGTTGAGGAACGCATCCAAAAGTTGGCGGAATTCCGACAGTCCAGCAACAGGACGGATCTCCTCACGTACATGATTGAGGAAAAATACAACTCAAAAAAGGATGCGTGGTCCAAGGAAGATCTGGTAGAGCAGGTATGTTATCTTGCAAGCAGAATGACGTCTGCCACCCGCTTCACATGCTCACAAATCCATCGTATGCAGGTGCTCAATGTCATGGCTACAGGACACGAGACCACGGCGAGCGCACTCACTTGGGCAACACTTGCACTTAGCCAGAATCCACACGTCGTAGAAAAACTGCGCGCGGAGGCAGAGCCGCTGTATCAGCGCGACTCGTCACTTGACTTTGCTGACATCGAGCACTTACACTACTTGGACTACTTCCTGCGCGAGGTCGTGCGAGTCTATTGTCCCGGTAAGGATTTTTTTCGCTATTCCGTGCTCAGTCCACTGACTTCGTTGACCCACAGTTTCCGGAATTCCACGAGAGGCCATTGAAGATGTCGTTATTGCCGGCCAGCTTATTCCCAAAGGCACCATCGTGATGCCCGTTCCCGCTGTTATCCAACATAACCCTTCCATATGGGGCGAAGATGCCAGTCAGTTTGATCCTGACCGCTGGGGCCGGATCTCTGGTGGTGCCAGCGAAAACACGTATGCCTGGGCAGCTTTCGGTCATGGTCCACGCTCGTGCATAGGCAAGGCTTTCGCAATGCTCAACTTCAAGACGGTAATCCTGGCATTGGTAACCCAGTACAACATTGAGCCTCTCAGGAATGATAAGGTTGAAGTGGTCAACCCATCAGGTCAGCTACGACCTAGGGAAGGCCTATGGATGCGAATTTCAAAGGCCAATTAACGCATGCAAGGGAGCAAGTTTCCTCTGACGGCAGAGATCCCAACTTCTGCGAAACCTTTGATAGTTCGCAGCATAGGTTTTGTTGTCAAGTCCGATACGAGTCGCGCTCAAATGATTTACTACCACACGGTGCAAAACAATGAAGCGTATGATACGGTAGAAGCGTCTCGTTATGATTGACCAAAAATGGTCATGATAAGCATTGTTATTGTCTAATCGAAAACAAATAACATAAAAGAGTAGCTAGACTGCACCTGTTGTAGGCGCACGAATTAAGAGGCCCCATTCTATCTATTAAACAGACTGCCCTTTCAAGGCGCACGAATTATCAACTCCGACTCCCCAACAGCCAGACGCCAAAAGTCTGGCCGCATGACCTAAACTCCCATAGAAGACTGATAACTACTCCGAGCGTGCACTCTTAGTCTTTTTACTCCGCAGCTTCATCATGATGATGACAAGAGCATACGAAGAAAGGCAGAAGAGAGCAGTGATGCCAGTCTAAAAGATAAATGTCAACAGGATGTAAAGTCATAGGAATAAGCAGCGTAGTTCTTACATCTCTCCACCCGTAATATTCTTTGCGCAAGTTGAACGTTTTGGCGTAATCAGCCCCAGTTTGGTATGGGCAGTATTCGCAGTTGGAAGTAGCACTGGCGTTGTTGACATAGCCGGCGTTGGACTGCAGGAAATCAGCCATGTATTGGCCACAGGTCTGTCCACTTGGCGGATTGAAAGTCGTCAACTCCTTTTTGCCGCACTTAACATTGACGTCCCACAACACTGGTGCAAGGAGCCCACCCATGAGATAATTGAAAGGGTCGAGGTAGTAGATCCAGTATTTCCAAAAGGTCTGCATGGATGCGTAAGGTACAACAATACCGCAGAAGGAGATGAGACCACAGCCAATGAGAAGAGGGTTCGTGATGGCGGCAAAGTACACATTCGGAGCATAGGCTGCAATGGCCTGGCCAATGGAAGTATACAAAAACTCGTAGACTGACGACAATTAGTAAGGGCTTCTTCGAAATTGCTTGCATAAGAGGAAACCATACGAATCATCTGTAAGTAAATGTGACCGGAGGTCTTTGCTGTCACTGGGAATCCCACAGTAAAATACCAGCAACCAAAGTACGCAGTAGCGCAGATAACAAGGTACGGGATCTCAGACACAATCTGAGCGCCGATGAAGGCCAGCCAGTGGTACGTTTTAGACTAACCCAGTTAGCTCGGTATTCAAAAGGAGCTTTGAAAAGAAGGACAGGCTCACCTTCTTCTCTCGAGTCTCAAACAGGTCACGGTTGTGCAAGAAAAATGGCTGCATTTGATTGATACATCCGGGAGCCACGAAGATCAAGTTGAAAATCGCAAACAGGCGCAACTGCAAGTCGAATGTGCCGTTTCCGATGTTCCAGAACGTAAACCCTCCGAACAAGGCAGCAAATACGTGTAGTACGATTTTGTTCCAGATGTAGTCCTTGTCGCGAAAATATTAGTCGGCCGAAAAGCACTCAGACATTAAAAAAACTTACAGGTGACCTCCAAAGTTGGTTCATAAGCCTTTCTAAAACGAGAGTAAACTGGTACCATTTTGTCGAAGCGAACTCCCTTGTATCGTTTTCAGATGTTGCGGTGGCATCAAATCGCGCAACAAGTGAATTGAGGGTGTTGAGTGCCTCTTTCCGTTCTGCAGACTCGCTCCAAGTAGCAACCCAGTCTACATCATCCTTGCCTTTCCCTTGGATGACTTCAACAATGTGGTCGGCAGGATTAACATCAGCGCCAGCAGGTGCTCCGTTTCGTGCGAAGTAGTCCAGAACAACGGAAGAGTCTTTTCCAGCTGTGAGTTCGTTAGACATCATGTACAGCTCGGAATAGGGCAGTGAGTTCGAGGCAACTAACTCTCTCCGAAGTAGGCCATTCTACCCCCCTTGGCCAAAAGTAGAAGGGCGTCAAAGGCTTCAAATAAGACGGCCGAAGGTTGGTGAATGGTGCACAAAACAGCCTGGCCACCCTCGACAAGACGGCGAAGGAAACGGATGATGTTGTAGGCAGATTGACCATCAAGCCCAGAGGTTGGCTCGTCCAAGAACAACAAGGTCGGCTTGGCTACAAGCTCGACACCGAGGGTCACACGCTTTCGCTGTTCAATACTGAGGCCAGCACCAGGCACTGTGATTGGTATTAGCAAAACATTGCCAGGCAAAAGCTAAACTGGACCAGAGAATTGCTCGTGCATACCGCCGATGAGAGCGTCACAAAAGTTGCGCAGCTCTAGCAGGTCGATTATGTATTCGACATAGGCCAGTTTTTCACTGATGGGCACTTCGCGAGGCTGGCGGAGGAGAGCAGAGAAGACAAGGGCTTCCTTGACAGTGGATGTGTCTTCGTGAACATCCATCTGCTCGCAATATCCGGTCATGCGCTGGAAGCTCAAGCCTTGAGGCTTCCCGTCAATCAGAATAGACCCGTTAATTGTCCCGAAATCCTTCCGTTGGGCCAATACGTCCAGAAGGCTAAAGGTTGTTAGAAACGTGTATTGCATTTTGCATCGGGATATTATGTGCTCACGTTGTCTTCCCAGCACCAGAGCAACCCATCAGGGCGACGAGGTTTCCGGGCTGGACATAGCCGAAGATCTTGTTCAAAAGCTGCTTCTGAGCGCCCTCGTACTGAACAAAGTAGTCCAGATCATGCCAGCAAAACACAGACTGCTTGACTGCTTGTGATGGAGGGGCAGAATATGTCTTTTCTACAGTTGTAACTGCTTCTTCGACGTCCTTCGGCCGAGATTTGTCCAAGATGGTGCGTTTGTAGAGAAGAACAGACGAGCCGTTGTGACCGTTCCGAAATTCAAATCCGAGAGCTGTGACGGCGATGAAAGTGATCCAGAGACCAATGAGAACACCAAAGCCACGCCAAATGTGGCCCTCGGAGTACGAGTACTGCTCTCTGATGTACACCAGGCCGTCAATTATGCCGTCGGCATCACTTCCAGCAACCGTGCATCCGTGGAAAGAACTTCCCAAGTTGTCGTACATGATTCCAAACGGAACCATCTGAGGAGCCACACACTTGAGCTTCAAGCCACCATACTCGTTTCCCATGAGCGATTCAAATGCGTAGGCTCCGGGGTTGAGATAGAATATCCAACGGAACCAAGGGTGCATTTTCTCGAACGGAATCAAATACCCTAAACTCGCAATTAGAACCATATTCGTTTATTCAGAGGCACATCAGAGGATAAGACATACCTCCGTAAACAAAACAAATGGTGGAGAGGACGCCGGTCAGCTGCGAAGCCGTACCAAAGTTGGTGCACAATGCGCCCACCATCCGGAAGAGCTGAGTGAAGGTCAGGGTGCTCGCATTGACGATGACCCAATACGTGAAGAATTTCCCTGCATCCATCTGGAGACCGGACATGAAGTAGATGATCATTGCAAATAACGTAATCTGAAGCATCACAACAGGAATATCGGTGAGGGCATCGGCAATGCAGAAAGCCGTTGGACGATAGAAGCCAAAGCGCTTATGGCGAGCGAGGATAGGGCGGCCCGTGAAGGAGGCAGTGGTTTCCGACATGGCCTCCATCAGAAAGTAGAGAACAGCAAAGAATAGAACACCAGGGCGCAAGAACGTTGATTTACTGGTGTCGGAGAGGTTGTAAAAGAGACTGCCACAGACCAAAGCCTGGACCATTGCAGATAAAACCTTGACGTTGAGGGAAAGCCGATCCCCCATCATGATCTGAAATTGTCTGTGAAAGTGTCAGCGATATTGTTTATATTTTGCCCCAACCCTCTTTGGCTATGCGTACCGAACCGTGCAGTTGAGAACCTGACTAACGAGACCTGACGTGTACACGCTTCTGTTCTTGTCGTAGTACCGAGCCTTCTTCTCTCGCCGGACGGCCTCTTTGAGATGATCTACTTCCTTTTCGAGAGAGTGTATCGGTTTTTGGATGTCCTGCATAACTCGGTGTATCTGGCTGTTTTGGTATGCCTCCTCGAATTCATAGGCCGTGCTCGGGACCTTGCCTTCGAATCCGGCTGCGATAATGCGTTCCGTAAGCACGGTGACAGACGTAAGGAAGTCGGCCGTGTTGGCGCCCTTTGCACAGACAAAACCTAGCGCCTCAAAGTAGCGGCGAGACTGGTTGAGTGGGCCGTAGTAGATAACACAGCCGCTGGCCAAGACGAGGACCTTGTCGAACTTGTCAAAGATGCCGTTGCTGGCCTGGTAGGTAGTCACGACAATAGTCTTCCTCCGCTGATCTGCTTCGGCCCTAAGGAACTCAATAAACTCCAAGGCGGTCTTCGAGTCGAGACCACGGGTCGGCTGGTCCCAGAACTGTACAGGGCTCTGAAAAGGGAGAAATCAGTCAGCATTGGCGGTTCCCAGCAGGCGGAGATATTGCCATTAAGAAGTTAAGTTCTCACCTGTCCGGCTAGCACTTCGGCCAGGGACACCCGCTTCCTCTCTCCTCCTGATACGCCGCGAATAAACTCGTTGCCAACCTTAGTGTTTGCGGTGTGGCTGATTCCTAGAGCACCGAGAACGCCCTCTTTGGTGTGGCTGAGAAACTGGCGCTTGTCTTTGACATGATCTTCTCGCTCGCGGGGCGTCCTGTTCTTGACTGCAAAACTGATAGTCTCGTCGACAGTGAGGGTGGGGAAATGGACATCGTCTGAGAAGCCACACAGATCAGCAAAAAACAAAAAAAAGACACAAGGCGGGTGGAGCAGACTAACCTTCTGTGTTCATCATGATCTGTTGACGATATTTGCGGGCTTCATTGTGGTCCATGCTTCCGTACCACGTATGGCCCTCGACCGAGTCAAAGGACTCGCGGTGGTTCGACAGCACACGGAGAAGCGACGTGCAGCCAGAGCCAGGACGACCAAGAACGAGAAGCTGCATTAGGCAAAATCCTGTAAGCCGTCGTGCTAACTAGATAGAGGGCCCAGCATCCAACTACGGCTTACCATTTCACCGGGAGAGATCTGCCCGTTCACGTTACGAAGAATGCTCTGCAGCGGCCATGTTAGCCCTCGTCCAGACTGAGAACGGCAAAGGATACAATCAATTACCCTGCTGGGAGTTTTGTCTTTCATAAATGGAACAAGCAGCTGGCGAGGATCGACGTAGGACAGCAGCGTCGCGCCGAGAGCCTCTTCTGCAGCCTTGACATTGACGGTCAAGTTTTGGAACGTCAGAGTCAGGCTTTTGCGGGCAGTGTCTTCTTGCAGACTGCCATCCTGCTGGATGGTGAACTCAATGTCTGTGTCACTCGGCGCGTCGAGCACGCTGTTTGTGTAGGCCATGGTCGTTCGTCGTCTGGCTGCCGTTTGCCCAGCTGCTTTGGTTGCCTTGTGATAGGGACAAGCAAGCCAAGTGTACCAAACGGTTCAGTAGCAAGCAAGCCTTTTCATATATATCGACTCGCGGCTCACCGTAGTACGTATAGCTTTCCAAACAGTACTACGCACTTCTGAATATCCACATCATCCGTATTTCCGCATTGATGGATTGTCGTCTTTGCTCCACCTAGATTGGGAAGACTGGATCTTTATTGGCATCTTGATTACACGGTACTAGTCCCAAGAGGTCAAATGTGGGAGTTTCTGTGGCTGACATTCTCCGGCGTACAGTTGCTGTCTCTACAGCCGTTTTGAAGCTGCCGAACAAGGCTCCGAAGCATTGCAAAATCGGGGCTACGAGCAAAGCTACCGCGTTTGGCTAACACCAAATACCGAATTAGGCCAGTTAGATGTGCAGAAGTTATTCCGTAGCTCCGACTCCGTAGAGGCAGGAAGTGGCTTCTCGGTTTTAATTAGCGATATGGCGTTAATTCCAGCACGCAATCCGATTACAAATGCTTTCGTTGGGGCGGAAGTACGGATGTATCATGCCGCCTTTACGCCGTAAAATACATATCAAGCTGTCGATCTGCCAGATGCTCCAAGGCGTTATCCGTACTTCGTAAAGGTGCATAACGTGCCTGCAAGGGCTTGATCAAAACTGTACGGAGCAAGGGCTCGTACACGAGTACTCCGTACAGAGTACGGCCTAGACCACGAGTTGGCTATTGGCCCTCGGCTATGGATACTTACGATGTAGCAATGCATATGTATCTCACAACGGTTAGGAAGTTACGGAGTAGAAAAGGGGGTTTCACCAAGTTGAAGGTCCACATAGTACTCCGTACTTGGTATTAACAGTTTTAGAACAACGTCTTGATAACGAAAAGATAAAACCCACAGAGTACATGGGTATCATTGCAATGTAGGTTCCTTTCGTAAACAAGATGCCACCAAGGTACGACGAGATGCATAGTGCGTTTTCTCGCTCACTCGGATTTCCGAATGCTGGCCGGCACACTCTCATTCTATCCCATCTTCGTCACAAACCGTATTTCCGGATTGCCGCAAAGACGGCACGGACCAAATTAAGAGCCTCTACGCCACCGCCAAACGCAGAGATTCCACGGGCATTACTGCGACCCAAGCAGACGACCACTTTTAGGCCGTTGCCAGCATTTGTCGAGGCTTCCAGATCCTCTGCAGGCGCTTCTGTGGATGCCATAGCAGATCCTTGGCCAGTGGGTTCCACCGCTGCAGCGATAACGAAAACGCGCCGACTCCCAGAAGCTGCTGATAAGGCAGACTGAGCGACAGAAACAGCGACCGAAGCACCAGTAACGTCTCTGTCTACGGCAGCGATAGAAATTTTCGGAAGGTCGTATCTAATAGACACAGAGACGGACATCATTTGTTTGATTGAAAATCGCAACTTGTGGGTTTTCAGCATAACGCCTGCTTCCTGCAAGCAATGTCGAATATTTTGTAGATAGGCAATGCTGGTAGCCTCGTAGGTGTCTTTGCAGGCCCGCTTGAGAATTCTGGCAAGGCTTCTGGAGGAGCTGATGGCTTCCGCCAAAATAGTAAAATCGCTAGGCGACATACATGCAGCAGATGCATTCGCTAACCCAACAGCCGCAGTGATTGACTCCTGCGCCGATTGGTGCGCGAGGTTGGCCACGATACTACAGGCATATGCAGCCAGTAAGCACTGAGAGTTCTGCACATCTCTCTTCTCTTGGTTTAGTATCCGCACTAGAGTGCATGAACAGTCTGAGAGGGCAGCAACGCAGGCCTTTGTGGCAGTGACGGTGGCGTCGAGCCTCTGCATCATTCCGGCCAAGTTCTCGGTTGACCATAGATTAGATGCAGTATCAAGGCAACTATCGTCTGGGTACTTGGCCGTCACGACAAGCTTGACGCTATCAACCGCATCCAAAAGACGGTCAGTTGATTTGCGAAACCCACAACGAGGGTATGGCGGTGGAAGCAGCAGTGGGAGGATTGTGTCGAGGGTCAGCCCGATAATGTTTACATTTGGATCGAGACCATCCGTATAAGGCAACGCACCCATAGAGATAGTCGTTGCACTCCCGAGATTGAGTGCCATGCAAGCTGCGGGCCGAGCAGGGGCCTTATCAATATGTTCGTATCGCGGAGAGGGGTCTTTATCGACGTTCTTCCGGGTTGAAGCCATATTTTGTACCAACTCCACCTTCTTTCGTATGCTTGCTTGCCAATGGATCAATTTCCACAACCAGCATCGGCGCCTTGGATTAGATGAAGCAGACATGGTGATGGGCCCGGTAGTAGCTGCGAAGACGAATTGGGGCACCAAGAACCAAATGGAGCAGCTTGAATGACAAAGTCGGATCTCTGGTAAGCAAAATCATGACAGACGAATTTTTGAGTTGCGCATCAATCCATGTGCCCGGTATCTGGAAGTCAACGATGACGTTAAATCAGTGAGGCAAGGGATGTGGAAAGCGTTTAGCAAACGGTCATCAGACCGGACAGTAATTTTACATTTACTCGGGAGCAAATACACACAGTACGACACAGATCTCCAAAAAACCAACACGTCCGTGGCCAATGCAAGTATCACACACGTGACAAGCCGGCTTGTACCGTCGTGCTCCGCAGAAGTACGGAGTACAATACGAGCACCGGTCTCACACCGCTTCACGTACGAGTACGGAGTACGGAGTATTCCCTTTTATCCCCCTATTATTCCGCCCTTCCCTTATCGCTTGCAGTGGCCTAGAGCCGGCTGAACAGCACCGACCCGCTATGGTCGGCGGAACCGGAAAGGCGGAAATACGGAGTACGTCACTCCGTAATTGTCTGAGAAGATATCTATCTCGAGGCATCACTTCGTATCTTACTTCGTATCTGATGTATACAAAAGACGCGACCCTTTCTAATCAAATATCATATCCTTTTCCAGTCGCGGTCCAAACCATTGCAGCAGGGCGTATGCCGGGATTAGCAGGAGCGTGATCAGGCCCTGAGTGACAAAGCACCATGTATACCCTGTAGACAATATGTTAGCTATGGATAGAGGGACGGTGCAGCATCTTATCACGAAGCAGTCATAGTTGACTCACCGACAGAATCGACCCAGTAGTTGATGATCCATGGTTCGATGAAAGCTGAGAGCTGCCACAGTATACGTCAGAATCGAGGAACAACGCGGCTGCGTTCTGGGGACGAAATCACATTAAGAACAACACAGTAGAATGTCATCATCTCGACGACATTATTGGGGTAGCAATCGAACAAGTACGTAGAAACGGCCGAGTTGCCCAATTGCAGGCCAGCAGAGTCTACGGTTGTTAGCAGGAGCGCAAGAGGTCAGAGGAACACGGCAGGCAGCACTCACACAGCACAAACGCAACCTGTCCCGTGATCCAGTGCCAGTTGCGGTCGATAGATATGCCCCATATAATACAGCCGACAGCAGCCAACACGGCGCCGGGGTAGCCTAGGTAGATGCGCATCTCGGGCGTGCGCACGTTGTTGTTGCGCCGGGCCATGCGTGAAGTGAGGATGTCGCTGAGCCGGCCAGAGACTAGCAGCTCAGCCAGTATGGTGCCAAGCATCAGGCCGACGAATAGAACGCCCTGAATTTGAGTACTGTAGTTCTCGTAGGCTGCCGGCAGCATAGTGAGGTACGAGCAGATCCTGTAAATACGTCAGCGATACAGCGTGCCTGGGAATGAGAGTTTAGGGATAGTCAGCCTTACCACCAGTACTCTAGAAAGACGTAGGGAAGCAGGGCCAGCAGGAGTCTGGGATGAGCCCAGGACTTGACGAAGCGGATGACGGCCTGCTGCGGTCGAGGATGTGGGACGCCTGAAATCATTGCAACAGACTACAGGTGTTAGAAACGTGAGTATAGAGGTATATATACCTAGAGAGGAGGAAAACGGACGCACCCATGGCTTGAGGTCCTTTGTGCACTTCAGAAGGCTGATGTCCTCGCCGCGATCGGTCATCTCGACAATCTGGTCGCGAGGGTACAGGGTCTCGGGCAGGCAGAAAATCTCGAGGAGAAGGAGGACAGCATAGGCGATGGCGACGTGGTAGTTGGCCCAGTAAGTGCCGGTGGTGGCGGTGAAGCCGCCGACGAGGGCACCGAGCACGCCGCCAATGTCGAGAGCCATGACCCAGATGCCGACGTTGAAGCCGCGCTCGTGCTCCCAGGAAAAGTCGCGGATGATGCTGAAGCCAATGGCGACGGGAGGACCACCACCGATGCCCTGGAGGAAGCGGAAGAACATGTAGCCACCGTAGCTGAGGCCGCGGATGGTGGTGCAGCCGCTGGCGAGGATGGCAATAGCGGTGCAGACGAGCAGCACCAGCCGGCGGCCGTGGCTGTCGGCGAGGGAATTGAACAACAGCGGGCCGACGGCGAGACCGAGAGAGGGAATGGCAAAGGTCCAGTTGACCTGCGAGTAGGTGGCGTCAAACTGTGTCTCGAGCAGGAAGAAGGCCTCGATCGACGTGCCGGTCATGTAGACGGCCAGGAAGGTGGCGTAGCAGACGATGAAGAGGATCGTATACTTTTGCGTCCGCGACCAGTTAAGCGGGTCACGTCTGTCTTCTGTTGGCGTAGGCTGCAGCGGGATGCCGTAGGGGTCCAACCGCATCGGCTGGCCGGCTAGGCCGTCGCCTAGGTCGCCTTTCTCCCCGTCTAGGGCCGCTGAGCTCAAACCGTTGACCGCCTTGGCAAGCGGCTCGTCGCTGCCACTGCCAGAGGACAGCTTCTCCTCGTGCACCATCTTGTGTGTGGGTGTGGGTGTGCTGACGATGAGGAATGGTCAAACAAGATACACAACTACACAAGGCTACATTCTAGACAGGCGAACGCTCTCCTTAAATATAGCTTAATCAACAGGACCCCGCAGACAGACTGGATATGCTAGACACGCGTTATAGCCAAAGGGCCATGGCATACTTTCCACTGTGACATTTGTTCGAGATATGAGTAACAGCTCTGCCGAATGAAGGGCCCAGTTGCATCGATAAGGTTTAGCTACGGGAGATAAGCCGTGTCTGGGTCCCCAGCATCTCTTAAACTTACCCTTCTCGTGCTAGTGTCCAGAGGAGCTTTCGATTTTTTGATTACTTTTGTCACATGTACGCCCATCTCGCCAAGCCCTTATCACAATAGCTCACCTGCTGCGAGGACATGCTTAAATAACGCGTGCAGTTTCCCTATTGCGGATGACCCCGACAGCCATCAGGTAAAGATCCCGGCTCGCCGTATCGTACGAGTCAGAAGACAGGCGGCCACTGTCCCATTAAAAGGCGCGTTTTGTGCTGTGCGCATTTGAGCAGCACAACGTGTCTGCTAGACTTCTCTCTCGGGCCATGGATTGCTTTGTGGATGTGTCTGGTCTGGCGAACGGGGTTGCTTCGACGGCCACTGGCGGTCTTGTGGCGCTCCTTCTGGTCAGCTGGTTGATGTACCGATTGGCATTTGCGTCTATGAGCCGGCTTCCGGGGCCCTGGTACACAAACCTGACCGGCCTCGTGTTGATCTACCACGAGTACGGTGGCAACAAGCGGCTGTGGATCCATGGGCTGCACCTCCGTTACGGACCGGTCGTGCGGGTGGCCCCTAGAGAAGCGTCCTTTGGGTCCGCAACAGCCATGCGCGACATTTATGTAACCGGTGGTGGCCTCGCCAAAACAGAGCTCTACACGCTCTTCGAGCAGGGCGGGAAGAGGTGCGTGTTTGGGGGTGCGACGGACTGGAGGAGAACCGGGGGCTGCATGCTGACTAATCGAGAAATCTGTTCACGGCTCTGGACAAGGACGAGCACAAGGAGAAGAAGAAGCGGTTTGCCGACCGCTACTCCAACACGAGTGTGCTTAGGCAGCCGATGCTCAACCTCATCAGTGAGCGTGCCGACGTGTTCGTGCAGCAGTGCACCAAGACAGCCAGCGCCGACGTCTATGTAAGCCAGAGCTCCGAGCTAGTTGTCTCGACGGACTGACGTGCTGACGTGCCAGTGTTACCTCCACTGCTACGCTCTCGACTGCGTGACGGCCGTGTGCTTTGACCCCCACGGCACGCGCTCGCTCGAGGGTGGCGCGGACGGCCAGATGGTGCAGAAGCTGTCGTATCATGACAGCCGACGGAGTGAGTGTGGTGAGGATGATGCCGGGTTGAATCACGTGCATGCTGACATTCCCCAGCCCTCGTCTTACAGCACTACTTTCCGCGCCTGGCGGCACTGCACGCGAGGCTGAGCCGGGCCAGCCTCAAGACAGGCAGCCGGATCAGCGAGTATGCGTGGGGCTGTATGCGGCAGCGCGACCTGTCGGCCATCACGCTGGGGTCGCGGCTGCAGACGTACGGAGACGACGAGCTGGCCATGTCCGAGAAGGTGGCCGAGTGTCTGGACCACATCGGAGCGGGCATCGACACGACAGGTGACACGCTGTGCTTCTTAATGCACGAGCTGTCGCGGCCACACAATGCAGCGCGCATGGCTCGGATGACGGCTGAGTTGCAGGCTGCAAGAGGTGAACATGAAAAGACGGACAGAAACAGCTCCCTGCATACGTTGCCCTACCTCGATGCCGTCATCAGCGAGGCTCTGCGGCTGTGGGCACCGGGGACACTTCCTCTGCCGCGCTACGTCCCTGCGGGTGGCTGTACCGTGGACGGCTACCAGCTGCCGGGCGGCACTGTGGTCAGCTCCCAGTCCTTTACGCTGCACCGGCTCCATGACGACGTGTTTCCCGAACCCGACGTGTTTCTGCCCGAACGATGGCTCGCTGCCGACGGCGCGGCCGCCCGCAACCGCCACATGTTTGCCTTTAGCGCAGGCCCACGCATGTGCATTGGCAAGAAGTAAGCCTGTCCGAGCTCTGTGCGTTTGTTCTCCTCACTGACACAAACAGCGTCGCCATGGTGGAGATGCGCGCGCTGCTGCACGCCGTCTACTCCCGCTACCGTACCACGCTGGCCGACGACATGCACTACAGCATGGACATGGCGGATCAGTTGCTGACGTCGCGACCGCGCGACATGTGCTGCAAGTTGGCCTTCCAGCCGTTGGAGTAACGAACGAAAGCCTGGAAGTAGTAGTTACTATAGACCCACACCGAAAATACTATACTACACGCAGCAAGCAGGCGCCCTACAGCCGCTCCACCTCCCAGTACAGCCGGCTGGTGTCGGGGTCGATCCAGTGGGCGGTCTCGCCGTTGAGACCGACGACGGGGTCATTGTGGGTGCGGACCTCCCAGCGGGTGCCGGTGCGGACGCCCACTTCTGCCCACATGGCGCGGAAGCTGGCTGCGTCGTGCTTGTACATGATGGTGCCCTCGGGGCCGATGTAGTCGCCGGCCTTGCCCTCGAGGCGGGCCACGTTGTTGCCGACAGCGATGACGCCAGGCCGCGGCGCCAGCAGCTCGACGATGCGCTCGCAGGCCCTGTGCTGGCCCGGAAGGTCCCAGACGTGCACGATCATGCCAGCGTGCAGCACGTCGACGGATCCGCGCAACAACGGCTCGACCGGGCCGTCCGCTCGACGGTCGAACAGGTCGGCCACGATGAAGCGCGTCTGCAGCCGGTCACGGTCGCGGAAGAAGTCGTAGGCCGTCTCGATGTAACCGGCCATGCGGTCGAGGCCAAACGAGTTGGCCGACAGCGCAGACGGCGTCAGCGGGTTTCCGGCCCCATCCGTCTGGCCCGCGGCTGCATCTAGCATCAGGTACCGCAGGTCCTGGCCGGCTGCACATCCAATGTCCAGGAAGCGGCCGCCGCGGCGGACAATGTCGCAGATCCGGCCGTACGACGGCTGCCGGTACAGCGTGAGCGAGACGAACTTGAACTGGCCCACACACGGCCATGGATACACGTCCCAGAGGCGGTCACGCTGGGCCCATTAGAAGAAGGCCACAGAAGCAGAGGCAGCAACAGAATAGGCGTGGGGCAAACACACAAACTCGGCCAGGTACGGAATCACGTCATCCGCTGCCGTCCCAACGTACTCTTCGAATAGCCGACGGGTCTCGGGAGGGATCGTCGTCGGCACGGTCTCGTAGTACGCGCCCTCGCGCTTGCCCGACTTCATGATCTGCTGAATGATTCCGTCTTCCATTGTGCGACTGGTTGCAGCTTCTTGACGGCTTAGACTGTTGTGTACGGAATATAGCGCATGTTGCTCCTATGTCGATGCGTCTGACGGCCTGGTTAGGCCATGTGGATGCGGATTAAACATTTGCCCATGTCAGTGGGGATTCGTTCAAATCGTTCCAGTAATACCTCCGTATCTACGGCTGATTTTTCATCCTTTAAGTACGGAGTACGAAGTACATCCCCCACCTCCCACCCTGCCGCCCTAGTAGTTGTGCTCCTTGTTGACCACGTTGACCAGCGGCTCGCCTGCGGCCATACGTTGGAGGTTAAGCTCTAGCATCTCCAGCGCCCGGCCCCAGCGCTTCTGGCTCTGCCAGCTGACGTGCGGCGTGATGAACACGTTAGGTGCCTTCCAGAGCGCGTGGTCAGCCGGAAGCGGCTCGGGATCGGTGACGTCGAGGGCTGCTCCAGCAATCTGGCCGCTCTCGAGTGCCGTCATCAGGGCCGCCGTGTCGACGACGGGTCCCCGCGCAACGTTGACGACGTACGTAGAGGCCGGCCGGTGGCCCAGTACAGCAAACTGCTCGGTGTTCAAAAGCCCAGTGGTGACAGCTGTCAGCGGCGCGGCGACGACCAGCAGGTCCAAGTCCTGCGCCAGAAACCCGTTCAATGCCGCTGCATCGCTGCCGTGGAACCAGCGCGCTGGCAGCTCGCCGGCCGGGTCGCCTGTGTTCGGTACCCGGAAGCTCTCGTCGCGTCGTGCTTCCGCCGTTGCTCGCTCTGTTCGCGTGTACGCATACACTTCCATGCCGAGACCTGTGCACAGCCGTGCTACCTGCCTGCCGATAGCGCCGTAGCCGAGAATGCCCCTAGCAGTATTAGCAATAGAACGCTTGCAAGGGCTGCATATCACCGTCGGCCTGTACGCACACTCGCGAGCCCGTCGACTCCAACACATCGTGCGCATCCTGCTTCTCAAAGCCGCTGCCCGTCTTCATGTGCTCCGCAAAGGCCAGGAAGCGGTGTCGCCACATCAGCCACACCCCTATAACCCACTCGGCGATTTGTGTTCTGAGCCGTTAGCATCTTGTCTTGTCTTTGTCTCTCGCTCGTCCTCTCTCCCCACTTACGCGTGCGTCCCGTTCCCCGTGCAGAGCGTCACTCGTGGGTCTTTGTAGGCCTCATGAAGCAGCCAGCGGTCCGCGCCCGCAGATGGTGCCTGAATGAAGCGCACATGGGGAATTAACCGTGCTGGCGGCGCCCAGGATGAACACAGCAGCGTCACTCCCTCCCACACCTCTGCCGGTAGCTCCTCGGGCGTGCGCGGTTTGCCCGTCGCCGGGTCCTTTTGTGGCAGCCATCGCACTTGCAAGCCGGGGTAGCGCGCCTCCGTTGCCGCAATCCAGCCGGCATCTGGCCACGAGTAGCCGGCGTCTGGCGTCGGCATGAAAATAAGCAGCACGTCGCCCGCGAGCCCTGGGCCGCTGCCACGATTGGGGGCCTGCGAGACCATGGTGATGAGAGTGATGGGGGTGGGCGAATTCGTATACTGTCTCGGATTTTTGTCTCGTTTTTTGATTCACCGTTCCAAAAGCCTGAATACGAACTCCCTTTTCCCTCCTTCCCTTCCTCTTACTAAAGCGGAAGGTGCTATCAAATGATGGGAGCGACATTCTTGCCTTATCGGACGCGGACCACAGACGACGTTTTCAGGGCCGTTTTCGGCGTTTAGCCCTACAGAACAGCGCCTATCAGGCAATTCAGGAAGGGTTAGCCAGTAACATATTGCCTGACCGGCTCACCGGCCCGGTCGGGCACCGGGTACTGGTTATTGGTTGTCGATGGCATCGTGTCTGACTGCTCCGGCTTGTCTTCGACGGCCAGGTCTGCGATCTCGTCAGAAACCGGATGGCAGCTACACTTGCCGGTCACAGGCTTTTGGAAAGTGCGGGGACATGCTGCGGGGCATCTGTTTTGGCCGTCATGGCGGGGTAAAATACAACGGGACACATCGGACGGCCAATGCATTTTCAGACCCCGTTGGAAAGAGGGGCAACTACGCTGTAGATTTCAGACTGGAAAAGCAAATTAATCACGTACGTGGATTCAGTTCGTCGTAAATTACGAACAGCTCCGAACATTCGGCCCACCAAATCGAAAATGAGTACTGAAAGTAGATTGGCACATAATTTTGTATGACTTTTCCGAATATCAGTACATATACACGGTACGTGTGTGTAGAAGCAAGCCTAGTTCTAAAATATGCGGATCCAGGATATTATCCAGAACCTGTTCTTCCATCCACGGGTGGTCAGAGTCGGCATATAAGTGGCTCTTAACATATTTCCAATAAGGAGGGTAGAAACCCGCCATCTCCCAATCCACAATGCCTACAATCTTTCCGTCCTTTACTAGTATATTTTTTGGAACTAGATCGCCATGTGTAAGTAAAATCTGGTCATGTTTAGGCTTAGCCTCGACAAAACTGATGACCATTCCAGTCCAGATTGGGTCTCTTTTAAATGCAAGAAGTGATTTGGCGATATCAGCGCGGAACTCTGCCTCATTGTTGCATGGTCCATACTCAAACGCTCTGTTCGCAAAGATTTGGTCGTTGCAAGCCGAGCCATCCACGGAGCCGATAAAATCACTGTCAAGCAAACGCAGCTCGTCCAGGTATCCTCGGAGTTGGGTAATGATGTTCTGTCTTTGCGCTTTATTGAACAATGGCCACGCTTGATCAAGCGACTCCCCATCAATATATTCCATATATATAATGCCGACTTCATTCTTAGGCTTTTCGATAAATTTGAGAACCTGTGGAACGGGAATGGATGTTTTTTTCGCGCACTAGACGCATAGCAGCTACTTCTCCAGGTGCGCCCGGTCCGCAGAATTTAATCACAGTCTCTGCATCATACTGCCAGACTTGGGAAAATACATCATCACCAAGTCGCTTGCATCCTAAAAGTATATCGTCTGGGATAATATCCGGCAAAGACCTGTCGCAAAGCTGACGCGTGCTAAATATTTCTTTCCTTTTTGTACTTCGCGTTCTGCGTGGATGAAATATCGCTCCCCGCGTTTGTTTGCTGTTTGTTTGCCCTATCTTGTTATATATGCAACTTTGATAACTCCTGTGTGGTGATGTAGAGGTAACCGAGGCTCGACAATGGTGTATTTTAGTTTCTGTAAATGTACGGACTACGGAATACAAGATAAAAAAAAGATAAAGTGGAACCGTTTCTGTCACGTGCTGAAAAGATCAGTACTGCTCTTCCCGCAGATTTTGTTGCTGCTGTGCTGACTGTTCCCTCCTGCGCTGCAAGTTCTCTACTAAGAGTTAGATTTCAGCTCTAGTAATTCTTGATGAAAGCGTCTGCATCTAGAAGTCAAAAGCTTCTGATGGGAATTCCGTGGGAGTATATATTCTAATTTTGTAAACACTGTCTTCAGAGGAAAGACGCATTAGTTCTACGAGTCTAAACAGCGAAGTCCCATACGGCCACCAACGGCGTAAAGCGAGCCAACTATATAGTTTGTACGCCGTACAACATCTCTATATATAACATCCCTTTAACCATATCCCTTCTCCACTCCTGCTTGGCGTAATCATAGGCTTCGCTTCTTCTTGCGGCCAGCTTGTATTAGTGGCTTTTGGTCTGCCGCAACAAACAACATGTGCGTCCATCCGCCAGTGTCTTTGGTTTCGTAGCTTACTTTACATGACATCATGAACTCTGTGAGGAGAATATGTGAAGCGAGAAGCATTGCGTATTGCTGCCCCGCGTAGCTTATGATCGTCCATCGTCCATGACTGTTCGGCCTGTTGCCCTATAGTTCCTTGCTCACAGGACGAAACATTTAAGGACGAGACCAATCCGCCGTCAAGCTTCCAAAAACGATATCTTCTCTTACCTTTCTAGAGCAAAAAAAACTTTTACCCAAATCAAATCCTCCTTCTAAAAGTATACTTGCAAAGAAAAATGGCCTCCACTTCCAAGCCCACTCGGGGGCTGAAAACCACGTTGAAGAGCAAGAAAGAAAGCGCTCGTAAGATAAACGCGGACAGCACGCCTGCCGAGAAACACGAGGGAGAGGACCAGGATCAGCCACCCCCGTACAAACCGACCGGCACGCTACTTAAGAAAGACAGAGACACCAAGACTTCAGGTCTACAATCTGCCCGGTTGGAGGCCATGGAGAAGGCCATCGAAGCTGTTATCCTGGCCACTATCGACGGCGCCCCAGACGACCTACGAGAACCAATGGCACGCAACACGTCGATAGCAATCGGGATGTTTGCCACGACTCTTGCGTATTTGGGAAGCGGTAAACATGGACGAAAGTTCGTGAAGAAAACCATCAAAGCCGTCAGCAGGAGTAAGAAGGACATGCAAATGGACTATGACCGTCGGTCAACCCCCCCTAGTTTCTTTGAGCGACTGCGAAGACTTGGACATTCTGTTAAAAAGTCGGGAAGGCTGGATAATGAAAGAAACATTTCTTTGTCTTACTCCGCTATGGCATTACTGCCCGTACGAGAGGCCTCAAGGACGGCCGTAACAGCTACCTTTGTGGAGCTTATCACCGACATCTCGGCCGACTTGTTTGACTCACCTTTCCCGAGATTGACAGCTGACACTTATTATGCCTACTCCGCAACTGCCCCCAATGCGGTTACCGGGCTTGACCCGATTAATTTCATCTCGTTGATCTTCAGGCGTGTCCGTTTTACCGCGATCGGTAATGCTGCTTAGCTACGAATATGGGGATTTGCATCGTTATGGTACCCCGAGCAGCTTATTCCGCAAAAACCATAGGTTTGCGCTTCCAACCTGAAGTTCACTTATTTTCGGGACGAAAAAGCCAAAAAAACAGATACTGCCAAACCCTCACTACGGAGCATCATGGAACGGTCTATGCGCACCAAAGATGTCTGTGATCAACCGGTTGCAGTTGGTGGGCAGTCCTTGACAATCGTCGTGGCCAGCGCAGGTCTTTTGAAGACAGTTGTTTTAAGCCTTCAAACTAGAGGGCGCTGTAATGCTTTTTGAGCATCGGGATTTTAGGCCACTGTTTGGATCGTCTAAGTGTTTCCTCACTGTAATACACAGTAGCTGTTTCTGAAAATTTATTTCTTAAAACGAAAATGCGCTCGTCAATACACGACAGGATGACATTCCCCAGCATAAAGAACGTAAAACGTCGCTGCGTTTTGCTGGATACGTCATGTGAAAAGAGGCCGAGCAAGTTGACAGTATGTGAAGGAGTTACTCCGTATTTTAAGCACTGTATTTATGCCCCACATATATTTTGTCGACTAGACAGGCAGCCAAAGCAGCTTCGTCGTCTACATTCTTGACTGCCCTTTTCAGCCATGGATATCGCTTGCCAGTGCAAAACTGTCACCTTTCGCCTGCCCACGGCTGCGCCACTGGCTGTGTACCACTGCCACTGCGATGAGTGCCGGCACCAGAGCAGCTCGGCCTACGGCACGTCGGCCATCTTCCCGGTGCAGGGCATTCTCCCCCTGGAGCCTGCAGTGCGGACCAAGGTCAGCGTGTACCGCCGACCAGGCGAGAGATACCGCAGTGGTCGCGACATGGGCTGCTACTTTTGCACCACCTGCGGGTCACGGCTGCTGCACCAGGCCATCGAGGCCGACGGCACGGGTGCGCCGACGGTCAGTGTCAAGGGTGGTGTCATCGTGTCAGGGCTCGACTGGACCGCGGCCCAGCACATATATGCAGACAAGGCTGTCGTTCCAATCCCAGAAGGAGCTGTGCGCTTTCCAGGAACACCACCATCGGAGTGAGGGCGGGCGCAGCTAGATAATACAGAGGGGTGCTGTTCATAGCGCAAAGTTTGAGTGAATCATAAAGTAAAGCGACTGAGGGGACAACGGTGCCAATAACGCGGACTGAAGCCATCGAAACATGAATGACAACAAGTATGTATCTTACTAAAGGCCATGTGCACAGGATACGAAAACAAAGGACAGATAAAATACAGGCTGCATTGTCGATTAGCTTCTAAACCATGCCATCCAAGCCCTGTACTGCACCAGGAAGTAGGGACAACTTGTGACTCCCAAGACCGTTAAAGCCATCCCCGCTATCTGGACATAGTTCTAGAATTCCATGTAAACTGCAGCTGGTGGCCGAGTCGGCTCACTAACACTAATCGGTTGTGTTGGGCCATGACTGGAGCCAACGGTGAAAGATAAAACCCCGCACAAGACTGTTCGAGCTTTGCTTGAAATTCTGGCCAAGTTGATGGCCCAAGGGGATGTACAAGAGTAGACCAGTATCTCGTATATCGGAAAGTGACGCCACACCACGTCATTTGCGAGAACGCGACTCTGTATCCAGACCTCGAGAACGCCGTCGTCCATCATCATCACCATCAGCCATACACTACAATGGTCGCGCTATCTGTCGTCGAGGCCGCCAACCAGGATCTCGCCCGCAACGGCTCCCGGCCGTATGTTGCCGTCTTCACAGGTGGAACTGCCGGCATAGGTGCGTACGCTGTGGTGGGTATTGCCACCGTCTTCGGCAAGGCCAAAACCACGCGCGGTCTGCGAGTGTACATTGTTGGCCGGTCCCAAACGGCCGCCGAGACGCTGAGTGCCGACTGCCGTACCGCTTACGCCAACGGACAGTATGAGTTCGTAAAGGCGGCAGATCTGAGCCTGCTGGCAGACGTGGATCACGTATGTGAGACCATCACGGCGGCTGAAAGCGCTGTTTCACGAAAGGAGGGTCACGCGCCACGCATCGACTTGCTGGTGGCCACACAGGGCGTTTTGTCACTCAGCCAGCATCAAACGGCCGAGGGCATCGACTTTGCGTCTTCACTCTTCTACTACGGCCGCATGCGCGTCGTCGACCAGTTGCTGCCGCTTCTGTTGTCAGTGCAGGAAGACGATGTGGTTAATGACACGGACGACAATCCTCCGGGCCACGTCGTGTCTGTCTTCAACCCCAAGCTGGAGGGCGCCATCGTCGAGTCGGACCTCAGTCTCCGGAAGCCAGAGAACCAGGGAATTCTAGTGCGGGGTGGCCAGAACGCCTCCTTCACCACCTTTTACATGGAGGCACTCGTCTCCCGCTATCCTGGCCGCATCGCCCTCGCGCACTACTACCCCGGGTATGTGGTGACGGACCTGGCCAACAAGAGCCCGCTGCCGCGATGGGTCAAGATACTGTGGCGCCTGGTCGCGCCGCTGCTCAGCTTCTTCTCCGTGCCGCAAGCCGAGTGCGGCCAGCGCGTGCTGTTCATGGCCTCGTCAGCGTACTACCCCCCCAGAGGCACCGGCAGCGACAGTGATAGCAAGATCCGCCTGAAGACGGCCGTGGCCGGTGCCGACGGCACCATTGCCAGCGGTGCGTACCGCCTCAATTGGAACGGCGAAGCAATCGCGCGGAACAAGCAGGCTGTTTCGTATAGGGCCAAGGGCATGGCTGAGACCGTCTATTCATACACTCAGGAGGAATTTGCATTGGTTGTGGGGGAGACAGGCAATAGCTGAGAGGGGAAACGAGCGCAGGCTGGGTGACGAAGTTGCTTCTGCCATGCTTTTGCAGTATCTCACGCAAGTCTAATGTCAGACGGCGGACAGGACGCGCCTGCCTTGTCATTGCAGTAACAAATCAAAGGCTGCAGCGATTACAGATTGAGTGTTTTTTTTTTTCATTATATCATCTTCGTGGGATTATCTCGATCACACTTGAGCTGCTGCTGTCAGTACTGGAGCTCCGTCGCCACCGACAGGCCTCAGACAGCACCAGGCCCAGGATGCCGAAGCTTGACAGCCTGTTGAGTCAGTACATGTCAAGATTTGGCAATATGACGGGCGGCCCGAAAATACGTACATTAAGAGTCCCAGAAGGGCAGTCAGCGCTATTTCCGGACCGACATCGTGGTAATGCGTCCTTGCACTTGCAGAGCTGATTGCCTTGTGCGTCCGATTGAACGACAGATGTCGTGCGGCTTGGAAGCCAGCCAGGATTGCGCAGATGGCCGCGCCCAAGCAGAGAACTATCTCCACGAGGACGTCGGCTGCCAACAGAAGAGCTGGCCGGTGGCTTTGGTGGCGGCTATTCTTAGACGGCTCCAGCAGCAGCCAGAAAAGACGGCTCAACTGCCAGGCTGCGGTCAGGCCGCCCACCGGGACACCAATGACCCAGCTGAGGCCGAGATCGAGGCGACTGTTGGTGGTGGTCAGCGGGCTCGTGACACGCACTAGCAGTTGTGTGACGGCGCAGGTGCTGACGACAACGCTGGCCAGACAGGCTGCGACGATGCGCAGCAGGGCTTCTGCCGCGCGGGCGTGTGGGTGACATCCGTCGGATTCGAGTGACCGCAATGAGCGGAGGGAGTGCACGTGGTAGTTGACATCTCTGGCGGGTCGGCTCTTCAGCCAGCGCTTGGCCGACTTTACCTGGCGAGGGTTGCGTCTTGAAGACATGATGCCGGCGTATGTGTGTGTGTGTGTGGGTGTGTGTGCGTACTTGCGCGTCGTAAGCAGCTGTCAAGTCGAAGATATTGTTGAAAAGCTCGAGCCCAGAGTACGTAGATGCAGAATCCACCTCAGGTCGAGCGTGGCCTGATATACGAGCAGCAGGCGGATCTATACCTCGTGCTCGCATGAGCGGCAACAACATGCGGCCCGTCGATGCATGGCTGGCCACATCCAAGCCGCAGAGAATGGACCGGGATTGCCCAGAACTGTGTGTGGGGAGAGGGCGGCATGACAGATGCATGGGCGCAAGATGCTGAGTGGACACAACCTGGGAAACGCATCGCTGCTTGTGCATGAAGGCGAGCCTCGTATGGCGAGGCCGGAGGTGTGGATGCACGGTCACAGCGTTAATGTCGGCCCAGTAATTGAGGCTGGTCTGCTCGTCATCCGGATCTGGGACTTGATCGCTGTCCGGCCGCAGCGCAACGCATAAACGGCGTGGCGAATGGATAGCTAACGGTGGGCCCACACGCAAAAGCTGCAATCACAGGCACGCGCTTTTTGGGAGCAGAGCGAGACGTGGTACGGAGTACTCAGCCTTGGCAGAAGCAGAGAAGCAGACAGAACAGCCATCACGGCACGGCCAAAAAGGCCTCTTGTTTCCGGTCCCACTGCATACGGGCCTCTTATCGGACGTCCAGATCGTTTGACCACCTGCTCTGCTTGCTAGAGACCTGGTGAGGTTCCTCCTGCATGAGAGGCCGCCGAAAGCCATAGGACGTCGACTGCTGGAAATTCGGGTCTTGGGCAACTAGCGCGGCCGGCCTTCCCCTCTGCACTGCCCCGCACCACAGCCTGCAGACTGACGACGCACTTTGCCGCTACGGACATCCAGGCACTAAAATAGAGATATCCTAAAATAAATGGTGGAAAATGGACAAAATCAAAATAAACATCAAGGTTCAGCTTGCCCAACCGGCCGGGAAGCTCTCGCCAAGAGCTCGTTCGTGTCCCAACAGACGGTGTCTATCCGCAGCAACGAAGAGAGTAGCACTGACAAAAAAAAAGACAACGTGGCCCTGCATCGTCAAGAGTAGCTCCTCGCTATGCCGTCGAAGCTTTGTTTGGCCGTCCCGCTGCCTTGATCTTCATCTGATCGCCGCCGTCAGACAACTGGCTGCTGCACCACCTGCACACACGTCCCCATCTGTCCCCCATCTGTCTTCTCTCCGTGTCCCCTCTCACGATGAGCACAACACCGGCCGTGGCTGCGACGTCTCTGTCGGAGCTCAACGAGCTCGCCGCCAATCCGCCGCAGTATCCTCACAATCCCACCGAACGGCTGCGCGAGCCGCTCACTCTCTACATATCCCGTGTCCCGGGCACTCGAGGTACAATCTACTCGCCCTGACTCGCCCTGACTGTCTATCTGCCATCGGCCTTCTTGCTAACCTCGTCAGACGTCATCCTCTCCACCCTTAAGCCCCAGCGAAAAAACGTCACGGCCGAAGATATCGCCAACGCACTTTACTACATTCACCTCGATCTGCCCAGCGACAGCCTCCTCGTCTCGTCGACCTCCTCCGGCCGTGAAGCTAGCAATTTCTCGCCGCGATCCAGTTTCGACCAGCCACGCACTAGCTCCATTCACCGCAAGCCGCTGCCCGCAAAGCTACCTCGTGACGATGCACCTCTATCACCGCTGCCAGGGCCAGAAACGAACGAGACTGTACCAGCTAGTCCAACACCCAGCCAGTCCACGAGTCAATCCCTGTATGAGCCACAGCCGCCGCCACTACCTCCTCGACCAGCTCCGTCGCAAGACGTGCCGCCCCTGCAACCACCTCGGCCTCCCCGCCAGCCTTGGGTCCCTCCCGGTTTTCGTCTGGACGAGGACCACCAGTTCGAGGCTGTCAAGGCCCCCGAGATTGTCACCGCTGTCGAAGTCGCACAACCTTCCCCATCGCCAGCTGTTCAGCTGAGACCACGTCCGTCCATCTCGCGGAAACCCGTGGGCCCACGTACTGTCGGCAATGGCAATAGCAACCCGCAGGACGCCCGCCCCATCGGCCTCATAACTGCGACCTCCAACACCAGCCTCGCCTCCTACTCTTCCCAGACGACGATAGATACCCAGAAGCAGCAGCGACCGCTCTCTCCACTGTCTCCACGCTCGCCGGTCTTTGTTCCTTTCCAGCTCACCCTCATCCGCCGCGACCCGTCCAGCAATCATCAGTGGAACATCGGCAAGATCTCTTCGCTGCAGGTGATAGACCCGCCCGCAAGTAGCTTTGGGTCACCGGATAGCCTCGATGCCAGCGTCGCTGCCCGCGACCAAACCCAACAACAGCAGCAGCAGCAACAGCAGCCACAGGCCACGATCAGCATCCGTCTAGACTCGTCGGGCTATGCCAAATTTCGCGGTTTCCCCCGGCGCCGCAACGCCGAGACTGCGCCACGCGACATGGCCGCAGTCCTGCAGGACTTGGCTCGCGAGGGCAGGCCCGAGCCCAGAGACGAGAGCGGGTTTTCGCGCCAGGTCGTCATGTCCTACGGCAAGAGCTGGACGGCAAACCTGCGCAACGCCTTCCGCCGCCACGACCGGTCTTCCTCAGACACAACTGGGCTCGACGGCGACGCCGAACCGCAGCAGCAGCAGCAACAGCAGCAACAGCAGCAGAAACGGCAGCGCCCCGTGAGCCACATGCCCACCAGCAATACGGCCACAGTGGACGTACCACAGCCGCTGATTACTCGACCGGGCCCGGGCCTCAAGCCGCGCGGCTACGTATTCGCCAGCCCGTGGGGCGGCCAATGTGAGTTCCGCACCGGAAACGGCGGTCGCAGCCTCAAGTGTCGTCACTACTTGCACAACGACGGCGGAGGCAGTGGCGGTGGAGAGGGCGGTGGTGGCGGCGGCCGCTCGGCTGGATTCAACCCGCTGGTTCTCGCGCAGAACATCCGTGACGGGCAGAGCATGACGACGGCAGCTGTCAACGCTGCCGGAGGCCGGGCTACGGGGGGGTCCTTTACTGATGTCATTACCGGGGCTGCACCGGTCAGCGAGCTACGGTTTAACTTGCCGAACAGCGACGTGCTCCGGGGCGGCAAAGCTGAGGACGGCAGCGGTAGCAGCCGACCAGACTTGTACGGCTGGAGGTACCACCGACAGTCGACCTCGTCGGACGACGGCGACGCCGATGACTACGAAGACGACGACGACGAGACCCTAGCTGTCGCGATGGGTCGCGAGCCGGCCGGTGGTGGCAACCGTGGCAAACGGGCCAAGCTGGGCAAGCTCATCATCTACAACGAGGGCTTCAAGATGCTCGACCTGATAGTAGCCGCAAATATAGGTATGTGGTGGGTGTCGTGGGACAAGAGCTTCTAGGGCGTGGCATGCGAGCCACAGCCGGAACACGAGACACGATTTATGAAAGCGAAATTTGGAGAGTTGGCACAGATTAGAAGCAAGTATATGAAGCGTTTTGCTTATGCTAGCAATTTTGTCTTGTGGGATATTCCCGCCACACGTGACTTATATGTGGAGCTCCCCGGCCAATCACACGGTACACGAAGTCATCCACCCCCAAAATCCCGATCCGAAAACGTTTGTCGGTTTTTCTGCTCTGTCCCGGAAGCAAGCTCAAGACGTAACGCCAGTCCAACGCCCCCCCCCCCCCCCCCCTTCACCCAATTGACCGGCCCACCTGCCGCCATCGACTTGTCTTCCCAATTGGGGCAGTCCAGTTGCCCGGGCCTTGCACTCTGGCATTGATTCGTTTTTTTGTCCTGTCCTGAACGATCAATCCTGGTGACGGCAAGGAGGTACTTCACTTTTGAGTGTTTTGATTGCCTCCTCTGGACCGACGACCGGACCGAACAGAGTACAGCCACGACCACCCATCCATCCACCCCCCCATAAGCACGCAGCAAACTACACAGACGATGCTCTCTGCACAGATAGTGCGCGCCTCGTCGATGGCGCGGGCCGCCCGGATCCTGCCCGGATCGCCTGCGGCTGCTCTCGTGGCGGCGGCGGCTGCTCGGACGGGCACCTCGTCTGCCAGTGGCCGGATAGCGGCGGCGGCGCTGTTTGCGCAGTCGTCACGACGGACTTACGCCACGCCGGCTGGCCCGCCGCCCAAGGGCTTCCGCATCCAGCCGCGGCCGGAATGGGACCAGGAGAGCGTGGGCACGTTCGACAAAATCGGCAAGTACTTTATGCTGCTGGAGATGCTGCGCGGCATGTACGTGCTGCTGGAGCAGTTTTTCCGGCCGCCCTACACCATCTACTATCCCTTTGAGAAGGGCCCGATCTCGCCGCGGTTCCGTGGCGAGCACGCCCTCCGCCGCTATCCGTCCGGCGAGGAGCGCTGTATCGCCTGCAAGCTGTGCGAGGCTATCTGCCCAGCCCAGGCTATCACGATTGAGGCTGAGGAGCGCGCCGACGGCTCGCGTCGCACCAGCCGTTATGACATTGACATGACCAAGTGCATCTACTGCGGCTTCTGCCAGGAGTCCTGTCCGGTTGACGCCATCGTCGAGTCGCCCAACGCCGAATATGCCACTGAGACCCGCGAAGAACTGCTCTACAACAAGGGTACGTCATGTCTTTTCCTTCCTTTTTCCTTCTTCCCGCGTGTAGACTGTTGCTGACAAACTCCCAGAGAAGCTCCTGTCCAACGGAGACAAGTGGGAGCCGGAGCTGGCCGCTGCCATCCGTGCAGACTCGCCCTACCGGTAATGGTACATATTCTCGGTCGAAGACGCGCAACGGCAGATCCCACAACCGTGGTGCCACGCAGTCAAGCGGACAGCATGGTAAAACAACGGTGGTGTAATGGGGTCGGGCTGGGAGAGTACGGGAGCATGAGAGAAAGAGAAGCTGTAGACGACGTTGTGTGTAAAAGGAAACATACAAAACACTTTTGATGAAATCCATTTGCTCGCAGAAAATGCACGTCCGTGACGGCTGCGTGTCAGTCCCTTCGTGCCTCTGCACGCAAACCGTAGGCTCAACAGACTGACTAGTCCGTTTCTTCACCCTCATGCAAACGCTATCCGCCCGCCCATTTTCATATTCCACGTGACTCGGCTCAGCTCGGAGCTAAAAATCACAAGCACGCCCATTGGCCAGCCCGCCCCCAGGAATTGAGCGCAAGCTTTCGGGTTTTCCTCTCTGGCTTGCTGGCCAATTTTTTCTCTCGACCCTTATTTTGTGCCTCCTCTCCCGCCATTCTCCTCCTCCGCCCCCCACCGAATCTCGATCTCAACCAACGCGCCCGCTTCGGCACCCCCCTCTCGAACGACCGACGAACTGGCCCGGCCACCTCTGTGCTTGGTCCGTCTTTCCTGCTGCCTTTTGGCTTTTTGCCAAAGCAATCTGTTCCCTCAATGGGCAGATATACCTCCCAGACCTTAGTGGGACCGCCGGCTAACAAGGAAGCGCTGTTTTTTTCCTGATAGACCGAATTATCCTCCTTCCTAACCACCCACGTCCCAATCATGTTCCGCTCGACCATCGCCCGTGCGGCCGCTTCGGTGACCCGTGCGATCGCAGCCGCCCCCGTCCAGACGGCCACTGTCGCGCGTTTCGCCCTGGCCGGCCGCAGAATAGCAGTGGTGCCGACAGCCCGGCCCGCTGTGGCTGCCATGGCCGTCCGGTGGTACTCGGCAGGCGGCGGCCTGGAGAAGGAGGAGGTTGAGGGCCGCATCATCAGCCTGCTCAAGGGCTTCGACAAGGTCAACGACGCGTCCAACGTACGTCATCTTTTGTCCCGTACCTTCAATTTCCTACACCCAAGTTTTATCATGCATTTCTGACATCATCTCTCCCCATTGCAGATCAAGGCTTCGTCACACTTCGCCAACGACCTTGGCCTTGACAGCCTCGACACCGTTGAGGTCGTCATGGCGATCGAGGAGGAGTTCAGCATCGAGATCCCTGACAAGGATGCTGACACCATTCACAGCGGTAAGCTCCCCATCACTCCTCGCCCCAGGCCGGCCTTTCGATCTTTGCTTTGGGTACGCCGTTCTAATCTCGCTATCCCCCTCCTCCAGTTGACAAGGCCGTTGAGTACATCCTGCACCAGCCGGATGCCCACTGAGCGGTTGCTTCACTGCTTCCTCTCCCGATAGGCACCGTCGTCTTCTCTCTGTTGTCTTCCTGCGATATACGCAATAAATAAATATAAAATCCCCGTCTGTACCATAAATAAATCACAACTAGAAGAGATTACGGCCCTTTCGCCGCATTTTCGGACAGCCGTTGCGTTTCTGGCACCGTTTAGCTCTGGATCGCAGGAGTCAACATATCTCCTTGCTCTGCTGGTATTCTCAATGCTTGTGAAAGGTCGATATTGTCATCATTTGGGGATCGCCTCTGCTCTCACGTCATCTCCGTCGTCTCGTGGTGTTGACTTCATATAAATTTAACGATAACGACGCCTGTTGCATCGGCTGTTATACAACAGCTTTTGCCACCAGCAATACAGCAGGGACTCCGTAGGTCAAAGGATACCATTTCACTGCTATCTAGCGATCATTTGGAATTCAAGGTGTCTCTAGATGTGATTTTGCATATTCCATTCCGTACTTCATCTGCACGTCGCCACTTTATTGGTCTACATGGTTTCAATGAAAGTGCATAGGAGTACAACGAAAAACATGCCGAAAAAATGTACAACCCTGGAAACCAGATGCGCCTGCGGTATGCTTTTCCGGTTTCCTGCTAGTAAATCCCCGAGTTCCGCCCTCTCAAAACATATAAAACGATACCAAACTCCATGCGGCAACACCGACCGACCAGCCTTAATCCTAATCATATATTGATGGCCAAGTGACGATTAAGAATAGGCAAAGGTCTGCGGCGCTATGAATAAAAGAGAGGGGAAAGAAATAGATGCAGGCACTTGCCTGCCTCAGGGTACTCCGATAATGCTAAATAGAAAACAAAAGCAACATACAATATGCAATATGCAGCAAAAAACATACACCAATACACCTTGAAAACTAACGCGCCTTCTCCCTTGATACATCCAAATTTCTTCGGCCTCCACTTGAACAGAAAGAGGTTTCCTTTTGTCCCACGTTTGGTGAATTGTTTTAAGATCTTTACCTTGTGTCTCCCATGTCTGTGTATTGCGTCTTCAGATATTTTGATCAATCGAAAGAATGGCGCAATGAGACTTCGAGCGTCACGCTTTCCGGGTCATTGAGTAGGCGAAAAAACGATATGAGGGACGAGTCAAATAAGACTTGCGCGTTAAGTTGCTAACGACCTCCAATGGACTCGACCGGGTTTGAAGAATCATGAGTTTTCGCTGCATCTTTCCCGGACACTATTCCAGCATAGCTCCATAGGCTGCTGCCCGCAGCGCCATTGCCAGAAACGAGGCCAACAGATTTCCGTTTGGGGGTCCGCACCTGTGACGCAGCCTCATCCTCTTCCTCCATGCTGAAAAGGAATGCGGGATCCTCCTCGTCGATAATTGTCGGGAATCGACCAGCTGCGGACGAGCCAATAGATCCACTGCTTACATGGCGCTCAAAGCCTCTGTCGCGATCGCTGCGATCTCGACCGATGATACCAGCCGCCGCTATTGTGTTCAACGAGACGCTGGGATTTCTTGCCGCGTTCGGGTGTAGTCTAAGGCTGTGCGCGCTGCTTCCGTCATCGCTGAGTCGAGTTCGTTGCAGCTGCTGGGTGAGAACGGAAAGCGATTCGCTGCCGTTGACAGTGGCCGATTGAGAGATGCTGCGGGAGAAAAAATCGCTGTTGTGCCCATCCAGATCGCCGTTGCTTGCTAGGCTGGAGTTGCGCAGGGGACTGCCCACGTGCCCAAAGGCGGAAGCGGCGTGCTTCATCGACCGGCTTAGGCTACCGGACTCCGGCTCGTCATCGCTGCGGGGCGGCTGTCGCTGCTGGAACCACGGGCTCCATCGACTCGGACTTGCGGCCGCAGCGCCAACAGGACTGCCGAATTTTGTCGCATTGGCAGAGGCTGGGTTAGAGGTGACAGGTGTCTCGGACAGACCGTCGCCGTCGTTCAAGCGCAGAGAGCCCCTGCGGGCTTTTTCTTGCGGGGTAAGAACCTCGTTGGCAAGGGTGCCAGGCACATAGTCTTCCTCCAAGAAAAGAAATTCGTTATCCCAATCGCGGTCCACCTTGGGTACGCTGCTGCTCAAAAGTCTTGGTTTAGAGTAGCGAAGCGAGCTGGAGTGCATAGCGCGCTTTCCGAAGAACTCCTCGTGAGCGCCCAGGGCAGTCGGACTGCTTCCCATGCTATGATCGGGCGGAAGTAGACCAGCGGAGAGATGGTCACTGCTGCCGAACGCAGATGTGTGGAGCAATTTTAAGGTCTCAGATGTGCGGTCGTCTTTTGCGTTGTGCAGAGAGGGAGTTGGCGATTCGAGACCGAACTTTGAAGGCACTGACGCAGGCCATGGGCCGTAACGAGCCGCGTGAGATATACCGTTGGAGTCAAATGAAGCCGGCAGCGGTGCGTCCAAAACAGAAAGCACCTTGACGTTCACAGGCGACAGACCCAATCCTGCTCTGGGGTCCTCGAGGCCGGCAAGGCCAGCGCCTGGTGGAGAGCCGTAAGCTGACGCAGGATTCGACGGATAAGTGGTGTCGATGGTGGGCAGACCGCCATCCATGCTGGGCTGACGGCCTAGCGGGTTCGACTGGGAGTGGAACCGGTCTTCACCGGCAGCACCGGTAGAAAAGGGGGGGTTGGCGGGGTACGAGGATTGGGCGGTCCCGGCATTGGCGTGTAGAAACGAGTTTGTCAAGGCGCTGTTGGAAGATTGGAGATATGCGGCCGGGTTGATGCGGTTGCCCAGGCCAAGGGGAGCGGCGCCGATGGTGACGCCATTTTTGCCGTAGTTGACGCGGCGGCCATCGGGAAGGACGTGGATGTTGGCACACTTAGGACCAAATTTGCAGTTTCCCTGAGGCCAAAGACGTGTGTCAGTAATGTGCCATGCAGCCGAAGAGGAGTGGAAGGAGAGAAACAAAGCAGTGCCACCACCGTCAACTGCTTTGTACGACGGGAACACGGCACGCAGAAGGACCTTTGGAGGTGATAGGTACAAAGAGCAGTTGGGAGTAGGGAAAGGCGTGTCGAGCGGCGGTCTTTGCCAAAACTCGGCGAGACGGGCGGAAAGAACGTAAGTTACCTTTGCGAAATATTTGCAGACCGTTTCGGTGGCTGCGCCGATGTCATGACTAAAGGGGCAAGAGTTGCCTGCTTGACATGCGCCCTGACGGAAGAACTTGCACGGCACATGGGCGGTATCTGAGAGTGAGAGAGAGGGTGTGAGAATTGGTTTGGCTGATGGGAATAGAGGGGAAGCGAAAAGGGACTGGGAAAATGGGGAGCTGAAGCAGGGAGGAAAACTCACTAGGAGGGCTTCGAGGCCCGTCGAATCTCTGTGTAGCCATTGGACTGAGAGGGTCCTGGAGGTGGTGGCCGTTGGGGGGAGAGATCTTGGTGAGGCTGGCGGATCGCGTATGACGGAAGTCTGGAAGATTCGAGGCTGGCATTTTCGTCGAATTTCCGGGCGACTTTTTTTTTTCAAAAGTAATAATATTGCTTTGGTAATATTTCCGCCTGTTTTATTTTTTATTTTGCCGTCGTTTGGGCCGTTGATTGCAGGCAAGAGGGGCCTTTGCTCGCGTGGACACAGGGGGGCGGCGAACAGCGACAGAACCTCTGCAAGCCAGGGGTCGTCGGGGAGAGGGAGAGAGGGGAGGAGAGAGAGTGGAGGGCAAAAAGACGCGCGCTGGTGGTTCGGCTTTGGAAAGGAGGGGTGTGGTGCTTAGACTCTTTCAGGTTAGTGTGGGCCCCTCACTGCTCCTGGACCAGGTACTCGTAAGAGTCTAATGTCTGGTCGCGCCTGCTTTGTCCAGTCAAAGAAGGACAATTTTTTGGCCCAAGTGTAGGAGAAATGAGCAGCAAATTTGTAGCTAGTCTCAGGGCTTCAGTACATTTGCCGGGAGCGAGCAATAAGAGCGGGAGGGACCGGATAGTGTGCTTCGCAGTATTGTGTTCGCACGCCACTTAAGCAAGAGCGCAGCTGGCGGAGGCTCGGATTGCCGGCGGAGTGGGACGACGCAGCGGCCCGCGAAGAAGATGGCCGTCCAAGCGAAAGCAGCAAGAAAATGACGGGACAAATGGTAGGAAGAAGAGAAGAGAATGTGGTGAGCAGGTAGGGAGGTGGAAGAGCGAAAAAGAGGGAGAAAGAAGCTGGGAAGGGAGTTGGAAAAGGAGCAAGCCAGTCACGCGAGAGGTATTATGGTCAAACAGAGCCGATATCGTGAAGATGTTGGAGCACGACGGGAAGACATACGGCTATCGCTGGTTTAGATGGCTGGCTGGTGGCAGGGGTGTTGGCGGGAATGAGGCAATCTTGGTGGGGTTCTGGAGGGTGCGAGGGGTTCGGCTCCGCTGGGGTACGCTACTAGGGGTTGTGACCTGGGCTAAGGGCGTAGCTGAGAGATAGGCCAGATATCAACCACGAATAAGAGGTGCAGGGAGCAGAAGGACCGAGGGGGTGAGCACGAGAACGACTGGCGGGAAATGTAGCGGTCAGGCCGTCTTTGCCTCGGAAAGATGACGGCCAGCTGTATTTCAAGTAGACGGGTGCAAGCAGATAGGCACAGGTAGATGGGCTATCTGCCGCAATTGGTAAAGGACGATGTGGCCAGCTCTTGTGGGAAAAATGTTGACAAGCAAGAAGGCACGGATCTCAAAAGCACAGGTGGATATGTATGACCGATATGCACTGTGGGCGCAGTTATGGGGATGATATGGAGATGATGGGCAGGAAAGAGTAAATGGTGATTGGTGAGAGTTTGAGGAGGCACGATATTGAGAGAGACAGGACCGGAATGCAGAGGAGAGAGTAAGAGAATTCTGGAAAGAGATCAGACAGATGGGACGAGATATAAGACAGCTAATATGCGAAAAGCAGTCACGACGTGAAGGAAAACTAGCCGAATTAATAAGCCCTTTCGCATTGCACTCCAAAAGGCGGAGTGTTGCCAGGCGTCGTTCACGTTTACGAGCATCATGAGGCCGGTAGCTTTGGGAGGCAAAGTACGTTTCACGGCCGATCGAGCCGGGGTGGGGGTGTGTATACAAGTACTCCGTACGAGCGGACAGAGGCTTAGCTGGCGAATTGGGCGAGAGCAGGCTGTCGATTATGGGAAAGGTAGCGACTGAACAGAGTGGGGGGGGATGGGTGGAGAGACAAGAGACGACAAAAAATCATGTGGACATGAACAGGGGGGTAAAACGAGAAGGGGTGCAGCCTAGACAGATGGATGAACAGTCGGAAAATTGGCGTTCATCGATGGTCAGATCGGGTAGGAGGACGAAGCCGGATTTGCAGTCCGAGTGATACAGAATATGGAGTAGACCGAGAGCCAGGACCGACAGACAGCACTCCGTAGAGACGAGCTTACAACTGACAGGTGCTTGCATGTGACGTGACAGGCAGTGGTCGTGTACGCAGCAGTTTTCCTCGCTATCGTTGTCCTGACCGTTCCGAGGAGCACAGGCTCGTGCCCTGTCCAGTAGCCTTCGAGGCCTGCTTGGCAAGGCCAGCAATGAGCGTCGGCAAAATTGGCCAGACGGCTCCACGCAACAGCCATACAGCCTGCTCCACAACAGGTTGTCCACAGCCTACCAGCCTGTTGCTGCCTGGTGCCTACTATAATGCACTGCCGTCAACGCCACTTACACTGCACGAGTGCCGTAGACGACCACCACCATCACCGCTAGCTGGCAAGCATTGACCATCGTTGCACTAGCTGGCGCCGATCTGCAATCTCTCCCTCTTTGCTTCTTTTTGCCCCGTGAGGAAGCACTGATTATTACCCTCTGTCCCGTTTGCTGTCCTTTTCTGCATAGCGGCCTTTTCTGCATAGCGGCTTCCTCGACGGCGCTCCATCTCTGTTCCGTTCCTGCCCGAGACTGCCCGCCCTCACCCGTTCTTCTTGCTGTTGTTGCTGCTGTTGCTGTTGCAAACTGCCTTGATCTGCAACGCCAAATACCCCCCTCCATCTCCATCACCAGCACCGACACGACCACACCATCTCTCGCGAATTCTTTCGTGTCTCTCTCCACCCTCTACATCCCCTTGTTTACGCCTTCTCGTTCCCTCCCCCCTGCTTCTCTGCCCGGTCCGCCTTTCGCATTCGCCTCGTTTACTATCCCTCGTTCTTTGGCCGCTTTTCGAGACCGCCAGATTCAGTACAAGGGCTGTTAATGATGTAACGGTCACCGGCTTCCCTTCTTCTTTGTGCTCTCCTTTGTGCGGACCATTATCGCCTAGCCATTCGCGCCGCCCGCCGCCCCGCGCCGCCTCGGTGTGGACCCAGCTGATGATCTGCGCAAGCCTGCGATGAGAGAGCAAGAAACCGACCGTGTGAGTGAGGGATACAGGCGGTTGCTGGTCTTTGGTTTGGCCACTGTTTAGCCTTCTGTTTACCCCCGTCTCTCGCTTCTTTTGCTTGTGCATAAGCACGACGTACGTAGTTCACGGTTGCATGCATGCATGCGACGGGAACAGCGGCAGACCCGCATCTCGCAGCTTGCGACCCCCCCTCCGTCTCACTGGTCTTTCTCGTCTTATTCGCCTATTGCCCTTCTGCACATCGGAGCGGGGCTTCTATGCTGCCCTGCTCTGGCAGGCGGTCGTGCGCTGAAACATGCAGGAGAGCTTGGTCTCTACGACGTAGTTCTTTTGTTTCCTTGATGAAGATTTCACTTCCCACATGACTGCCAAGGCAAAACTCCAGCTCAGTACTCCATATTGGGAAAAACAAAAGAAGCCACATGGATGTCTCAACTCGTATTTCAGTCTAGCGCTCACACACTGTTTCCCAACCCACACACGGTCGAATTGCGAAACCACATGGCCAGACTTAAATGCATGACACCCGGAATCTCTTGTTTACCAAGTGGCCAGCCCTTCCGATCGCCAGGCTAGCATCAGTTTCGGGCGGTTGGTTCTATCACCGCCGCTGTTCTGGTCACCCCCACTGAGCGTGGCGCATCTGATATTCCCTTTGCTTCCGGCTTGGCATCTCCTCTCGTCTGTGCTGTCCCTCTCGTCTGGAGTCGTGTTCGGCGTTGATGATGTCTCGCATGCGCCTATTGCTTCTTCAATGTTGGCTTTGTCACGCTTCCAGGCATGCCTGTTCGTAGGTAGGATCGAATCAGTGGGCTACCTCCCACACAACAGGCCGCATCGGACAATTTCCCCATCTTCTTTCTCACCCTATAGTCACTAATCTCTTGCCCCATAAGTTCTCCCTCGTAATTTCCTGATTCCGGGTTGGCCTTGCCCAATTTGAGGAGCACCACCTCCGCCCTCACATCGTCTCGTATCCAGTTGCGCACGTCTTCATACCTCTGCCATTCAGTGTCATCCCGAACCCGCCCCATGACTCAATGTTGGCTGTTGGCTGTTTACCTCCGGCTCTCTCATCCGCTACCTTTCTCGCTGAAATCTATCTCGATGCTCTCATCTCTTTATTTGGTGGGCGTATATTCTTTCGTCGATCTACGAACGCTGTCGCGGACGTAAAGCCCCATGATTTGCCACTGGGTTTCACGATCTTCGCCTCGCCTTCATTCCTCTTGCGTCGTAGTGATGGCCTTATTTGCCGGCCATGCTTGTCAAAGCCCCATATACGTGTGACGAATCATGCATACGTACACGCCCCTGTTCTTTAAATGGACTGGCTGCCTTATGAACGCCTCCACGAATGTTGCCTGTTGTTGCAGTTGCGGATACTTTCGGACATACTCTCCGGGAAGAGCAAAGATAACAGATGGCACTCCACTTGGGCCAGATGTGTATCATCGTGTTCTTGCCGACATAAAGTACCCAATATGTTTCGCAGAAGGACTGCTGTCAGCTTGCAGTTTGTGGCAATCGTCTCGGCCAGACTAAGATAGTGCCTGTAGACCAACACCAAATGCATCCCATGACCTATACGTCACCGCTCTTCTATATATATTTATAAATAGTGCCACTAGCGGAAAGAATATTGACGTGCTCCGCTCCGGCAATCCTGATTCTGCTTCCTCTCAGCGACCCCACCCCCCCATAGACTGTCAACCTTGTATCTTACATGCACATGCCGTTGCCTTTAACTAGTTCCACCTTCGGCAGGTTATTCTGTTTATAAATGTACCTCTTCTCAGTTCAGCAAGCCAAATTTTACAGCTATCTGCTTACGGCAAGGCGAGTGATTGTCCCATATGTGCCAATCCCAAGACTGAAAGCCTCGACCAAATAGGACCTTGCCAAATTTTTTCGGTGATGTATCTTTCCCTGACAGGATAAGTTCTACGTACTGTGATCTTCCGGGCGAACAAGAATGTGCTATAGTTCAGGGTGGATCCGGTGTATCGCAATACGTTACTTATACCATAAGACAAGTTATTGTTTTGAGCACAACGTATTGCATTTCTTAGCTACCGCAGTTTCAATGATACTGGCAGGACGAATTGCGGAAATCATCGGCATAGGCGTTTGTGCTACTCTATATTGCATTGCATGGCAAAGAGGGCACCGGGCAGTCGATGAGATATGACTCCAGCCGATTTGCTTCTTCTATCATATTATGCTCGTAGTAGTGCGTGTCAGCTCTCACAAAGGTGTGCCGTACAACCTGAATCGTGAAATTTAGGCAGAACGTAGTAACTCGGAAGCCAGGCCTTCTGGAGGACCCGACATGTCTCATTATTAATTAAACACTGTAAAGCTTTCACCTCTACTCAAAAAGGCTGAAATTTACAGCCGCTTTATTTGGCGTCTTTATACTCCACATGCTCAGTGTGCAAACCCAGCATTGTGGTTGCACATGCAGGTGCCGTCACATATATGCGGGAGAATTTTTGTTTGTATCTTTATGTAACCGGTAACGGTGTTCGCTGTGCCGAGACGCCCAAGCTCCTACGGCCTATTTACACGGGTTTCACGACTGGATTGCAGTCGTCTATCACGGACATTACCGCACTTTGAGTGACAACGCATTTTGCAGCCAGCGATAATGTCGAAGGAGAAAACAAGATGCACAGTAAGATACCAAGTGCGATCGAGGCACCTTCTGGATAGGGCCGAGTGGGTCATATTTTCCCTCAACTTCGAGAAGAACTAGTCACCATGGCGCAGTTGGCTAGCGCGTAGGTCTCATAATCCTGAGGTCGAGAGTTCGAGCCTCTCTGGTGACAGCATTCTTTCTTTTTGTCCGTTTCATCTATTTGTCACAACTGATGCTTATGGCAGGGGTAGCGGTGCACTGTATGGGGTCTTAACGATATGGCTGATGATCTGCGTGTTGTAACTAGCTAGGAGAGGGTACATGGCGCGCCTTCACTGGTGCAGAGATTTCACTGGGGCTAGTCCCCACTTGTATATGTCTGACCAATGAGAGGCCGCGTTGCTGGCATTAGTCAGAACGATCACAGTGCGCTCCATTCTAGAGCTTCACACTATTCTCCCCACCCCAGACCCTTGTGCTAACCAGAGATTTGTGCAGGATAAGCACGAACAAAATAGCTCTACTTCCTACTTTTTGGGGAGCTGACTGTGGCACAGCTCTGCACTCGCTTACGTAACACACTTTATGTACGCACCGAAGCCAGTGCCTTTGGATGTGACCGAGACCGAGTCTATCTTTTGACCTGTAAAGCACACGACGCATGCCCTCACACTGGCCGTGTCATACAGTACTCATAATAAGTTTGATTTCTGCGGTTGCTTAACTAACGTGAGCACAGTTATGGAATGCCAGTTGTCCTACATAGCCGATAATATTAATGTGATAAAAAAGCTAGGGCAAGCTTGACAAAATCTATCGTCGTAGTCCGATGTCTGAAACATGCAAAGAAAATAAACAAAAAAGCAAAGCTTTCAGAGTGTTGTATAATGTTTCCTCGGTGGCCGTTCCTAATAGACCGCAATGAAGAAATAATAAGCTTCGTATAAATTGGGATCTTAAAGCTGTCACTGGTCCACGAAGACTCGTTGTGTGACTCTAACTATGGTATCCGGAAAGGTGCCTCTTGACGGAGAGAGACAAAACCGTGCTGTGCCATTGAAATACCTCAAAGACTGTCACGTCACTGCCAATGACCGATCCCTCTCTTGAGACACAATTAGCCGCCAATCGGCCGTCAGACGTCCGTCTAAGGAGACCTTTCCGGACCAGGCCAATCAATGGGTGCAAGCGGGTATATCAAAGAAAGCGTAGTCAGTAAGCGACAATCTACTCCGTAACCGGGCTATCTAGCCGTTGTCGGCCCGTCTCCTAGCCAGGTCCATATTTCGGGTTTCATATTTCGTTACCGAACGTTTACCTATGTGACCACGTAAATCTGTCGTGAGATGGACAGCTGGGTCACCGCTACGGCGGAGGCACAGTTTTCTTTGCCCATTCAGTCATAATAGTGGGGTAAATTCTTGGCGAATTATTTTTGGCCAATGGTCCAGAATATATCTGCTTTCTCACCAGCACAGAAGCAAACAAGGCAACATTGTAGACCCGTGTGAGTCCATGCGGGCTCTTCCTATTTGTCAATGGGGCGAGTATCACAACCGAAACAAACCAAGGAGGCGCAGAGATGGAAGCCTCTCTAAATTGGAGCTTTTCTCGAGGGGGCGATATCAGTAATCGCCGGCTTTAGCTATGTAGCTGTGCTAACGCCGATGGCCGATGGCCATGGCAGACGGGTGGGGCTACTCCGTACTCCGTTCTTGTATATAAAGGACGAAACGGATAGAAAAAGATTCCAAAGACATCCAGACCTTTCACTTCCCAGCCTCTACAGCCTTCATACTTAGCCAAATCTCAACACCCCTTTTCATCATGACTGACGTCCTTCTCATCACGGGCGCCAACAGCTATGTGGCCGGCCACATGATCCAGCAGGCCCTAGAGCGTGGCTATGCGGTGCACGGAACCGTCCGGTCCGAGGCGTCTGGCCAGAAGCTGCTAGCAGTCTTCCCACAGCATGCGACTGGTGCAGATGCTAAGCTGACGTACGCTATTGTGCCAGATATGACGGCGGTGGAAAATTATGAGACTAGCTTTCGCAATGCCGACATCACGGGCGTCATCCACACGGCCTCGCCCTTCAGGCTGGACGTGGAGGACAACGCCAAGGACCTGCTGGAGCCGGCACGCGACGGTGCCGTGGCCATACTTGAGGCAGTGCGGCAGTACGGAAACGGCAAGGTGCGCAGCGTGATCAGCGTGTCGTCGTTTGCGTCTGTCGTCGACATGAGCTACGGCCTGCGGCCGGGTTACCACTACACCGAAGCGGACTGGAACCCGATGAGCTGGGACGCGGCCAAAACGACCGATGTCGTTTCGGCGTACTGCGCGTCCAAGGCTCTAGCTGAGAAGGCCCAATGGGCCTGGCAGAAGGAGCACGCCGGGCAGCCGGGTGCCGATTTTGCGCTGACGACGATGACTCCGCCCTGGGTCTTTGGACCCTACGTCAACCTGGCCGGTATGGGAATCAAGAAGCCGGGGCAGCTCAACGAGTCCATGAAGCTGCTGGCCCACCTCGTCGATGGCTCGCTGGCCGGAGGCGAGGTCCCGCCCACCGACTTTGCCGGCTTCATCGATGTGCGTGACCTAGCTACGGCCGTGCTGCGAGCCTACGATGGTGCCAAGGCTGCAGATCCCGCAATCGTCAACCAGCGATTCCTCATCGCCTCCAAGTTTTCCTACCAGACCGCCGCTGACGTCATACGCGATTCCTTCCCGGACCTGCGCGATAACGTCCCTGTGGGCACCCCTGGTGCCGGCCGCACCGAGCCGACGTACATCTACGACACATCCAAGGCCAAGGCGGCTCTCGGCATCAAGTTCACGTCCATTGATGACACCGTCCGCGACTCCGTCCGGCAGATCGCTACGTTGCTGTGAGCGGGAGGTATGCGGCTGGCTGTGCGGCAGTGTAGGATAGCGCCTATTCTGCAGGCGGAAACAGAAACTTTTAGCTTCAAATCTATGGACGTCTTTATGTGCAAATTTTGTGACTTAAGCGATCACACGCTTTAGTCTAAAGCGAGTTGTTGCAAGCTTGTGTTGCGGAGAAACTGCAGCTGCTGAGTCCGGGGTGCGGCGACGTGGATAATCGCGGAGAGAAAAGGTAGTAAGGCAGCTGCCAGAGCGACGTGATGCTTGAACGCACTCTTTCCGTATCATTATTGTTATTACGTTTATCTTAAATAGGAATCTCGTTACAATTTTGCTCTATTATTCTCTTATCCTACAACCGCAATACTAATTTGGAATTGTTGCCATGGACTCAACGTTTTAAGAAAGACGTATTACGCATACCTAGCTCGAAGTCAGGCTTTGTACTACCTACCATCCCTTCTCGCATGACTTCACTGAACGAACTCGAGATTCCACCCTGCCGCCAAATGAGTCGATTCTTCTGTCAGCGTCTTTCTTTCGTCGCATGCCATCCTTTTGAGACTTCCGGCCACCTCCGGCTTCTGACCAACAGGAAGTGTAACATGATCCTCGCTCCTTTCATTTCCAACAATACGCACCAGTTCAATACAGTACTATCCTCCCTTAACAGGACACCTCTACGATCATTGCCACGAGCAGGTCGAGATATATTACGTCCCAAGGGGTCCCAGAAGGCCAGGGCATTGTAAAGATTGACGGGAAGGAAGCCCTGTATAGAAAAGGAAGCGTGGTAGTTCCTGAACATGGGGCCATGAACGAGTTTGAAGAAGATCTGAAGTGGTTCTACGTGTTACCCACTAGTAACGTCAACGATGTAGTGTGAGGATTTTCATGAAGACATGTCCGTGAGATACTTTTCTGTCGAAATGTCTACAGTGACCTGGCTGATTTGATCACAGTATGTGGTCTCCTAAAGGTATTGTCGGCGTATTTATCTGCTTTTATATATTGTTAAGCGACGTAAGCGGCTAGAATAGAATATGTACCTCTGAGGAATACCGACCTGCATAACAGTGCCAGCAAATAGGCAGGTCTGCGCCACAGTGTGGAAGTACTGCAACATACTATGTACCTCTGCACAATCCCCTTTAACGCATGCCTTTCGATTATTTGTACTCCGTACAGATCCTCATGCCCTTACGGAATTTCAAACTCTACAGGAATATCTGGGTGCCAATGCTTCTGCGGGGAAAACTCCCAGGCCTGGTCTAGGGCCAATTGGCATGGTCTTTTTTTCAGATAACCTGGCGAATTTGGCTATTTTGACCTCAAGTCACCTTAGCTCCATACAAGGTTTTGTCCAATCAGAAAGGGGGGGGGGGATCTTACAAGGATTATGCAGTATTCGACAAAGTTGTATATTTACAGGGTAAAGGAAGGCTTCATCAAGTGGATCACAAGCTGTCGACAGCCTTTGGCTAGCAATTTCATACCACGGCTCCGACATGCGTCTTGATATATTTTCATCAATGGACCTTCTTGCTACCCCTACTCTTGCAATCAGGAAGAGCACGTAGTATTTCCCTCGTGTGTAGCACCGCCAACGGTCCTGGGGGTCAGTGATAAACTTTATCTGCCCCCAACATTTGAAAGGTCCGTTCACGGCGTCTTAGGCTGAAGAGGTCCATGTTAACGACAATGGGAAAATAAGTCCACTCGGCAAGAAATTCATTCCGCAGCGAAATATACTTCCCGTTAATTTTTTCTAATTGGCTAGAAAGTCCGAGACGAAGCCTTGAAAACCCACTCGTGAAATAAACTATCGCGGAGAAGTGGCTGGCGAAGTTGTGACTTCATAAATTGCAGTTCTACGGCTTAAAGCCACCAGTCCTATTCCTGAAGAGACCATTAGGGTCCAGTTTGGTTGCCAAAGACGTTGCTAGCTCGGCATTCTTGGGACGTAATCTCCCATAATAGTCCTGTCGAAAAAATGCATCATTCGAAAACAACGGAATGTACAACTCCTTGTCCAATGTGCCGTCCTCCTGCCAGGCGAGAACCATTTGACGGACTCCATTGTAGGCCGCCTGGAGGGTGATGTCCATCATATCATAATCTGACTGCAACAAAAAACTGTTGCTAATCTCGAGGATAACAAAATCCGAGTTCACATCAAAATCCAGCAGGTCACCACCCCTGTCCTGGGCGATCTGGGCGATGCGCCGTGGAAGTGGCTGGTAGGCAATGTTGGTGATTAGGCCACCCACAAGAAGGACAGAGTCGGTGACGTTGCGCCAGTGCGCATGGACTGCCTCTAGAACGTTGATGTTATCATCTGCTGGTAGCGGGATGGTTTCCGTGCCAATATTGTAAACAGTGTCCTTGAGGACCGCCCAGTTGTTGTTGGTCACGAACTCTGAAAAGGTTCTCGTCTTGCAGGTGTCGGTAATGGGACCTATGTCGGTGAAATTCTTAAAGACATGATGCGGCGGTTTCGGGCCATTGTAAAACACGAAGATGACCCAGATATCAACCGCGCCTCGCCAGGACGCGCTCAGCAGTAGGAATGATGGCGGCTTTGCTATCGGTGTTGTACTTGGTGAAGTCTCGGATGGCCCTGAGAAGCTTCGTATCTGTTTCCGTCGAATGCACAAAGGAAAGGACGCCACCATAGACGTAGCCTTGCTGGTATGCCTGCACAGTATAAGACGTAACGATGCCAAAGTTGTTGCCACCACCTTTAAGGGCCTTGAACAGATCCGGGTTATTATCCACAGAAGCTGTGGTGATGGTGCCGTTGGCCAGAACGATCTCATATTCCAGGACTGATGAAGCAGCCCATCCGTATTCCTGTGACATGAAGGAAAGTCCTCCCCCAAGCATGAAGCCTCCAACTCCGACATTACCGATGCGTCCACCAACGACGCACCACCCCGAGCCGTTCAATTCGTCGGCAACCTCGTCCCAGCGAAGGCCTGGGCCTATCTGAACAATACCGGTCTCGTTATCGAGAAGCACATGATTCAAGTTCTTAGTTGAGATCAACGGACCGCCTTTAGTGCTGGAAAAATGATTGTTCGCATTATGGCCTCCGGACTTGACAGCGAAATTATCGCTGTTTCCATTCAAGATGTTGATAATGGCTGCAACTTCAAGTGATGAAGACGGGAAAACGACACATGCCGGCTTGAGAGCAGCACAAGAAGTGGACCAGTAATCATTCGAGACTGTGGCGTACGAGATGTCATAAGCGGAGGCCACGCCGATACTCGGTGCTGTCTTTTCAATGTTGGAGCAACTGTCGGCGGAAACGACGGCCAGGGCTGAGAGTGAGATTAACGCCGCAGTCGTAATTCGAGCCATTGTACTAGTACTGTTGTAACTGCGACAGCACCGTCTTAGTTTCGCCTGCCTACTCCTCCGAGGACATGGAGATACGGGCTTATATATAACTTCTCTACGGCATACGACATCGCAGGAGTAATTTGCTCAAGCGCACTTCGTATGGGGTAAAACTTATGGGTACCATTCGCCAAGGTCGGTGAGTTCAGTGGGGATGTAATATTACTCCGTATGAATCAGTAGAGCTTGGCGGTGTATTTCGTACTTTGACCTTCGCCCAATACTATAAAGGACCAGCCAGCCGACGAAGTAAGCTATATCACAAATTATCAAGAATTAGGCATTAACTACCTACAGGCTGTGATACTAGTCCGCCAACTTGTCTCGGTAGGAATACCGAACTGGTCTTGATCTGGAAACCTCCAGAACTCAGCGGCAGCACCACACAGCTGAACTTTAGCGGTGTGCCACGATCTGCGGAGTAATATAACTCAGCAGAGTGACAGTGTTACGCGCACGTACGTCACAGAGGACTATGTAATATACGCAAATCCGGCGCACTTCGAACGCCACTTTGACGTTGATGCTGACGCACAAGACAACGACGCCATCGAAACCAGATAATTCTTATTTAGTGCGGTAGTACGTATTAAATCGGTGCACGGGATCTGTCAAAGTACCGTAACAAGGGAGAGACCCCGTTGTTTCTTAGTTTTGGTCTTCTTTGCAGTGCAATTCGGAGTATACTACGGAGTATGTACGAAGTATCTTACCTGCCGGCAGGATCAGATCCGATGTCCCTGGCATAACGTTTGAAAACGCAGCTCCCCAAAATTAAGCGGAAGATCGATAGGCTAATCTTTTGTCTCAGGTAGTCCGTGTAACATTGATGCGCTATGGCAATTACAATTACGGAGTGCGACGTACGAACAAGTTAATGGGAGCAAAAGGTTTATATATCCGTACCCCGTATCTTACTTCGTACTCCGTAGGTAATAGAAAAATGCATGCTTATAGAAAATTGACGGTAATTTATTGAGTCTGTCCCACTGTTCAGTTTACTCCGGTATCTTTATTATTATGCTAGGCAGCCCTGTGGTTAATAAGAACGGGTAGACGGAATTCTCGTTTGGGTGGAGGTTAGCGTGCAGTTAGGTGTTATCAAGCCTCCTTGTACGGAGTACTCCGCATCTTACTTCGTACAGGTTTGAGGCTGTTCCTGTGAGATACGAAATACGAGAAAATGTAGCGTCGTACTCCGTAGGTTTAATGGATATGATTGGTTATAACAGAGTTAGCCTTTGGAGATGGTTCCATCTTGTTTAATTGTTCTTCACGTTTAGCATATTGTACGGAGTTAATAGTATCTTATTCCGCACGAGTAGACCATTTTCGCCAAAAGTTATTCTCGCTCAGGCCAACCTCGACACATCATGCTTCAGAGGGCATTATTGCTATATTGCTGCACTACCAACTTTGGGTGATTGCTATTTGTAAGATACACACCTGTACTAAAGAACACGGTAACAAGGCCCGCTTATATAGCAAGATTCCAAGGCACAGAAAACAAAGTAATAGGAAAGAGATCCTATAGCAAATCACCGTACTCCGTACTCCGTACGGAGTACGGAGTACCAGCTCCTCTACTCGTCTGACGCCCCTCTTCCCTATCCTGCTCGTCCGATCGGCGGCTCTCCTCCTACCTCTCCTGCACCCCCTGCCTCTCAGCCACGTAAGCAGCGTCGGTGGCCTTGAAGTCGCGTACTGTGTAACAATTTGCATGATTGCCCACCTGTCAAATACTGGTGCTGTTACTACTATGTATGCTAGCTGGGCCCTGGGTCGCCGCTGCCGTGGTGCCGGTACTAGTGTTACCGGCGCCTCGTATTCGTCTTTCGGGATGGCCTGTAGCACGGACTTCTGCGTTCGCCTCTGAAAGACGCTGGTAAAGACATTTTTTTTTGGTTTGATTTAAATGGTATCTTACATTTAGGTGGTAACGAAACAAAAGGGGGGCCAAAGGCGGTGTAGCTTTTCTCTGCTTTTGTACTCCGTACGTGTCAAATTATGGGTGCCCAGTGAGCATGAATGTATTGTTCTAGTTAGGTACTTCTGAGGTATGCAGACGTGCGTCAAAACACGTACTAAATAGCCCCTGCGCCACACAGTACTGCATTATCGCGCACCCCCCTCCCACTCTGGTCTGGTTCATTCGACAGTACGGAGTACTCCGTAAATGTAGTGATTCCCGTATTAGACTCGCTGTGCTCTGTACACGGGCACCCTTATAACAAATAGCAATCGCCATATGGTGTACTATGCAATAGTTTTAACGCCCTGTACTCCGTACGGAGTACACATATTCATTTTATGTAAGATAGTATCATCAGTGTATCCGAAGGCACCTGCGTTGCTGCCGCAGCAGGCTAGTACTAGATAAGACTAAGCCCAAACAGGTATTCAATGCCGGTCTACTCCGTACTTGTAAAATATTAGGTACGGAGTACGGAGTACAAGATATGCATAAAACCTTTCGCCTCTATTTGACAGTACGATTTACGGACTACGATAGACCCAATTTACGAGTAGAGTCCCGCATGGATTACCAAGTAAGAACGGAGACCAAGATAATTTGCATATTGTAATAGTAGATCCCATTCATAATTATGCCCGCTACTCGCATTAAATATATATTGAGCCACGTTTTAAGCTCCTATCGTACGTGTACAAGTACTAAAGACGGCTATGTACTGTGGCTTCTACTCCGTGCACCACTAGTCTGTCACGCACGTTCTGCGTGATCACCAGTGTAAGACCCGTACGGTAATCCTTGTGGGATATTCGTCCGGACCAGTTGCACGTATCGTAGTAAGCTCTAAGGCCTTCAGAAGATCTAGTGATGATATTTCGTTCGGTGGTTGACTGATTGAAGACCAGACTGTGCGCAGTATGCGCGCAGATCAGGGCTTCGTCTTATCTAGTAATTTCGGCGGCCGAGGTCAAGTCAGGTGACCTCGGGGAAATCCACAGTACGGAGCAAAGGCCGGATTGTTCGATACCACCTTCCGTTATCAACACAAATGCCACTCTCGCTAGCACTGTATGCAGAGCGGCTTGTTATATCTTATGTAGCGAAGTGCTGCATGAAGCAACAGGAAAGCGTTCCGCCTATACTAAAATCTTACCGCGAACTCATCGGGTTATACCCTGTCCCAAGACGTATCTTGCATCTGTGATATATCGACTCACATGATAGGAGGCAAAGTTTGCACGTATCCTGATTCTGATAAAAGGCGGGGAGGGGCCTTCCTGAACCAGATATCTGACTGTCCCTTTCCATCTCATCTTTTTGAAGTATTCGGCCGTGCATTTGCTTATGTTCTCATCGCTTGGTTCTATTTCTTGACTGTCTTCCATACTCGATATGACCGAACCCAATGTGATTGAGGAGAAGGAGGAAGAAGAGGCCACAACAACTATAGAGGCTTCTGTAACTCTTGAAGTCGGAGCAACGGAAACTCCTCCTGCTGAACCTACTACTGCTTCTGATACTTCACCTGGTACTATTCCTGCTGCGGTTCCCCTAAACCAGCTTCAACCACCGGAGGTTTGGACGAATTTGGTAGTTCCAGAGGTAGGTAACTTCAATTGTTGCTAAGACGGATAGGATGACGTCTTGAATTGAACGCGAAGCACTGAAACTCTCTCCTCAGGGCGATGACGATTCGGCTTTGGGTGTAGATATAGCTAGCTCCACAGCTTCTATTAGGTCCAGTATCCTGAGCTATCGCTTTCTTAACGGGAGAACCTACCACCACGATAGTGGTAATACTAACTTATACTGGTATGCAGAACAGAGGGTGGCACAGTATTTTCGGCATCATTACTGACTGTCATGCTTAGGGGCCCTAACGACGAGCGCCAGAATAACACGCTCGATATTGCGTAAGACTTAGTTATATATCCTGTACCTTGTATAGGCATGACATCATTAACTGTTACTAGATACCATGCCTACACATTAATGCTAGGTGGCAAGCTCCATCTTGCGCCTTTGCCAGAGGATATTAAGGTGATACAGGCAGAGGCTTCATTTATGAACTGCTTCAATAAATTCCTGATTACTAACAAGGGTTGTATTGCTATGTAGAAGGTAGTTGATGTTGGCACAGGAACCGGGATTTGGGCTATGTCAGTACCCTTACCGTTCTTTCAAAGCTCTTATTCGTCTTTTACACTAAGCCTTTTTCGTATGCTGAATGTTGCTACTAAATAAAAAAACAGCGATTTCGCAGATGAGCACCCCAACACGAAGGTTATCGGGATTGACCTATCACCCATTCAGCCGAAATGGGTGCCACCAAATCTTTATTTGTATACAACTCCGTTTTCTTTAGTTCCCTAAGGGTTTATTTCTATCTTCTAAATTTTCCCGTTTCGTGATAGCATCGTGCTAATTACATTTAAGTCAAACCGACGACTTTTCCGAGCCGTGGACGTTTGAGGAGAACTCGGTCGACTTTGTGCACCTTCGATTTCTTTGTGGTTGTGTACGGGATTGGACGCAGCTGTTCAAGCAGGCGTACCGAGCCCTTAAGCCTGGCGGCTACATCGAATCCCTTGACTTTGACGGTACCATGTACTCAGACGATGGCACCGTCACCAACAAGACAGCGTTGTCCCAGTGGGGGCCCCTCTTCCAAGAGGCCAGCCGCAAACGAGGCGTTTACGCTTCCTTTAATCCGATTATGGAGGGCCTACAGCACCGGGCCCTTATAGATGCAGGGTTTGTTAATATTACAGAAAGGCGATACAAGGTAGACTATTTTAGCAGTTGCTTTTCCATGCGTGTCTTGCTAATAAATGTTATAAATATAGGTCCCGGTTTCCGAGTGGCAAGACGACCCAATTATGCACGAGGTCGGCCAGTATATCCGTATCTCGATCGTCAATGATGTCGACGGATTGATAAGCGCAATGGCCACAGAGCTAGGTTGGACGTCAGAGGAGATAACTGTCTACGCGGCCCATATACGGCGAGAGATGTGTGGCCTGAAAATACACGCGTACTATCACGGCGGTAACGCGTATGCACAGAAACCACTAAATGCATAAAGGGCAGAATTAGTACCTACGAAGCATGCGGTCGGCTGGAGAATCTGTGCAGTCAGCGGTGGTCATCGGAAACTTCTGTCCGGGCATAATGAAGCAGTTCCATAGCAGCACAGGTTTTCTAAGTGAATTTTGCCATCATAACTACATACTGTCTACTGTGACCCCTTTTTTGCAATCATGGCCGCAACGACAGCAGAAAATGCCGTGATGCGTAGTGACCATGCAATACCGCCATCTTTCCCGTCAAAATGGTCGTTGTCACTGCACACACGGAATACGATACTGCTAATCACAACGGCCACGATCTGCGGAGCAGAATTTGCCGTGTTATGCAAGGCCATAGCAATACCAGGCCGGCGTTCGATGGGCTTATTTTCGACACAGACATGAAGAGAATCTGCAGAGTCCTCCTTTCCAGCCTCCTCTTCTTCTTCCTCTGTATCATTATCCCGGATCGCCATGCTAATCAAGGAAAAGGGGGCCCAGATGGTGACGGCCCAGCTGATGCCACAGAAACCGACAAGAGCATAGGTCCCCCACAGCGAAGTCACTATAATGTTCGAGAGGATACATGTGACGTAAAGCACAAGTGCCCACATCCAGATGCGCTGGATGCGAGCGTCTGGATCTCGCATTGACTTCTGAAGAGGTTGCTCCTCGTCTTCCTCCCTTCTTAACCCGCTGCAGGCTTTATGTGATTCCTGTTCTCTCAAGAGAACCATTGGAAGAATTGACCCAGTGACCAGTGCTGTTACAGAAAATAGCAGTAATCCAAGGGATCCCATGCGTGTGCCCTCTTCAACGAGATACCTATTGCTGAACTTGTTCGTGTCCGGTTTCCGAGACTGGCGCTGATCTGTATCGACCATAGATTAGTTATGTTTGCGTCGTCAGAGGGCACCAATCGAAGGATTTACACGTATCTCCAATATAGCTGTAGAAAGCATTAGTGGATAATTGGAGACAGACACCAAAACAAGTTTTAAAAAATAGAAAGAACCAAAGAAGAAAGCAAGCTCGAACGTACAGAGATATGTAATATAAAAAAGGGGCCCAGGCCAGCCAGGAGAAGAATTGGATACAGCAAATGCGCTGTGCCTTTTTGGGCAGGCGATGGAAGCATGCACAGAGGTAACCTAACTGTGACACAACCTCTTTCAGTGTTCTTTTAGATTCTGATCCAGTGTCCGCCTCTGTATTCGGATCCTCGCGCACAGCCACACAAGTTAGTGTGACGCTGGCAACGAGCACAGCGGCCGAGAACTGGCAATGCACCCGAAATTGCGAGTCCCCAAGTGGAGAAGACGGCCCACTTAGATCTAGAAATCCAGCCAGGTAATCAAGGACGTTGGCCATGCTGGTCAGACGGCTCGCCCAGGCATTAGCCGTTGCCAGCTGATGTGGCGGCGAGATGTCCACTAGAAGTGCACGTAGGCCGCCCTGTAGCGGCTGGATAGCGGCATTGAGGATGGTCATGGCAAAGATGGCCATAACCTGAGCTCCAGTAGTGGTCGTAGGTGACCGGGAAGCGACTGCGTCTGCATACGCGAGACCGAGCAGAGATATAACAACGGCTGCAGCACCTCCGGCGATATAGGGACGTCGACGTCCCCATGACGAGCGACAGTGCTCACTGCACAAGCCAAAGTACGGCTGCAGAACGGCGCCGCACACAGGTCCTCCTAGCCAGATCAGTGCGATGACCGAGTCATTTAGGTGCAGGCTCCGGAGGAAAGCCTTGTCCCTCACATCAGTACATGCTCGGAATCTATCACGTTGGAACGGAGGAAGCTCGAGCAAGACTTACAGATCCGTTAGAGAATATGAGTGAGAAAACAATCTGCAATCTAGGTTGCTCATTTTCGTCAATGAACAATTCTTCGAAGTATCAACAACGCAGTAGAACGTGTGCGAAGAAAGGGCAGTTTATGCTGTAGAGTCAGCTACCTGTCACATACCCAACAAAACCCATCGACAAGAGAATTAAGCGTGTTGTGCTTAAGTGGACAGCTGGCTGCCATGCTATCGGGTTGTAAAGCCCAGCTTCAGCAACGTCGAGGTCAATGTCCAAATTGTTGTCGTCAATGCAATCCATGTTTGTTTCTTCGACGTCTGACAAAGTAAGTTGGACACTGATTCCCTACAGCACGGAGTACGTTCTTACTTTCAGATGATAGCATATCACTCTCTGTATCCAACCGCTTACTTTTCCTCATCCTGTCTCCAAGGGGACTCATTATGTGAGTGCCCGGTCATCTGGCTCCTGCTTTACGGAGTACAGCATAATAGCGCCAAATTAGTCAAATCGTACGGCGCGAAGACATACCTCATTCAACACAGAACACTGCCTGTACAATATTACGTGAGGTCTGGAAAATGACGACAGTAATACGGCTTAGTCATACATTTATATCGCAATTGCTTGGGGTAGAACGAAAGTGTATGACATACGAAAAAACATGACGTTTTCCTGCAATATGTACTAAGAAGTATGGAAGAATGAAGCGGAGAAAATAACAGATGTAAACATTATGAAAGCAAAAGAAAGATTCGAATTCTCTCTCTATCCAATTTGTTTAGAAACATTGTAAACAGTAGGAAACAAAGCTCAGAATGAACGAAAAGCACAAAGGTGGCGATGCTCCCTTTGAGGAGGACTATGACGAAACGCTACACGAGATCTTGGATGAAGAAAGTGCCCGCTCGGATGGCAGCTTCGACCACAGCAAAGCTGATTGGGACCAGCTGATAAAGGCAACGCATGGCTCCAGAATATCATCATCCCCTTGGGCAGCCTCTGTTCTTGTGTCTATCCTCACGACCGCGTTCTGGGGTGGCTTGTTTCTGATATGGCAGTCCGGCCTACTGACTGGAACGAGAGCAGGAGGCAGTGCTGGCCTCAACCCGCTCACGGTGTCCGTGGAGCCCTACGACATGAGCGACAAGCACAACATCTTCTCAAACACGCAGTTCATTGGCTGCGGTACATCAACAGAGGAAGCGCGGAGCCGGGGATGCGTGTATGACATCCTGGCCAACCACTACGTGCACAAGTCCTGCTTCGACGAGACCAGCACCAAGTCCTACATGGACGAGGGCACCTCGTGGATGGGATATCTGGAGAAGAATAAGACGACACAGCTGACGACACTTGAGGAAATGGGCGACTACGATGTGTACTGGACCAGCCAGCGCGACCACATTGTGCACTGTGGAGAGATGTGGAAGCGACAGTACCGCGCCTTTACGCAGAACTGGCGGTACATTGATGCGATCACCGCGAACGAGGAGCACACGTTCCACTGCGCGAATTATCTGGTGGCCATGACCGACTGGGCTGTAATTGCTGGCCGTGACTGGCGCCAGGAGCCAAACACGGTTGAGGTCGGCTTTGCCGGATGCTACGATCGTGCAGGCACAAAGAGTAGCAAATAGGAGGGAATTCTGGCTTCGACAGCGAGACGGCAGAATCGACAAGACGCGAGCGGGGGGGGAAAGAATTTGGAATGTGCCAAGGGGAGCACGGACATGGCGGATGCGGCGAAAGATATGATGTAAACAAGTAATTACGTAGGATAGTACAGTACTTGTACAAGTTGAAAAAGCTCCTCCTACAACTGCACTTGTAAGCCGGACTCATGCGAATAATCAGGGGTGCAGGGAATGCATGACGATAGCCCGACTTTTGTAGAAGTAAAATGCGAACCTCGGATTCGTACCGCGACCGAATGACATCCCCGATCAGGAGAATTCTAAGCTGTACCTCGTACACTCGTTTAAAACTGGTTTCACGCGGGGACTGAGGGGCTTCACGCTGCTGACACTGGTAAGCAGTAGTAATCGCGTTGCTTTGCACGTGAGACAATATAATGCTGGCTGCAGCTCTTCTCGTTTGCAGGACAATGTAGTAAATCGATGAGCTTTGGGTTACTCGCAGAAACACATAATAAGAAGGAGACAGAGAGAGAGATACGAGGAGAGCTGGACGACCTCATGGCAACGGCGCGGCCTCAGCACAGCAGACGGCACAGCAACAGCCTCGTTTCCGAACAGGAAAGGCTAGCGCGGAAGCGAGAGCAGAACCGCATTGCACAACAGGTGTATCGTACGTAGACAAGTGTCTGCCATCTGTTCCTCCGTCCTCTGTACTTCTGGCTGACCATCCACTCTCTAGGCCGTGCCCAGAAAGAGCGCATCCAGGCGCTGGAGGCGGCCGTGGCCAAGTCATCGTCATCTGGCGGCGGTCCTTGGACGCAGTTTGATGACGTGCCGGGAGACGACCTCTTCTTCAATGATGGTCCGGCAGGAACGCCTTCTCTGAGCTCGGCAACACCGACCACCGGGCTCTTCCAGACATCCCTAGAGCCGAGCTTAAATCACAGCCTAAGTCAAAGCCTTGGTGATGGTCATGTTGGTGGTGCTGGAGATGTCTTAGGCGATTATGTGCAACATGGCAGCCACACGACGATGTCCTCATTCACATTTGGCCACCACGGCCAGGAGTCTTACGAGCCCGCATCTGGACCAGATCTGACGTTTAGATCTATACAAGCGGACGAGTTCAGCATCCTGGATGCATCGCCAGCGTCTGACGGCGCAGCAGCAGCGACAAAATTAACATCGACATTGACATCGACATCAACAGGTCGTCATCAGATGGACGGCCTGACAATGGGTGCTGCTAGCCAAAAGAAGCCAGGCATACCTCGGCCGTGTGCCGCAGCTCCAGAGTCGGAGAGTCGACACAGCCGTCGGAGAGCGCTGCACATCGCTGCCAGCCATGGCAACACCTGCATGGTGAAGCTGCTGCTGGGCCGTGGTGCAGATGCGGGGCCAATGGATGAGGACGGCCGGACACCGCTGCATCTGGCAGTGATCGCCACAGCAAAGGCAGCCAGACGCAGCAGCAGCAGCGGTTGCAGTAGTGCTGATGGGAGCAGCGACAGCGACGGTGGAGGCAGCAGTGGCGATAGTGGCGATGGCGGCAGTGGCAATCATGGCAGTGAAGCGGCCAAGGAAGCAGAAACAACGCTGCGACTGCTATTGCGAGCTCGAGCGACCGGAGCCAATCCCCGGACACTCGACAAATCTGGCCGCTCGGTGCTGTTCACGGCCGTGGCCACGGGCTGCGAGGCCGCTGTGCAGATCGTGTTGGACGCCATGGGTAGCGAGGATCTTGCAGAGCACAGCTCCAACCCCGGTCCGGGATCCTGTTCGGACTCCAGCTCTGGACTTACTCATACTCCTAAAGGAGTTGCGTCAGATGTGGGCCGGGCGGGTATCCGGGCCGCCCTCAACGAGCCTGATGCACAGGGCACACTGCCGTTGCATCTAGCTGTGGCATCTGGATCGGCATCCATGGTTCTGCTGCTGTTGAGTAACGGGGCGGATATAAACGGGTGAGCTTGGATTTGACGGTGAGCTGAGCGGGGCGACTTTTCAAACTCGTATTGATGACAGGGACATTAGTGAACCAGTCAATGAGATTTTAGCGTCAACCGTGTCACGTACATGTAGGTGATTATACTTATTAAGGCATGCAAAAACGTAAAATAGGTAATCAAGACACGGGCCAGCGCAAGGAAACGGAATCTCACGTAAGGGGGAGACTTGATGGCGTTCGCGCAATCGCGGGGCAAAGTTGGGTGTAGTAAGGCAGCAAGAGTAAGACAGTGGGCGTAAGAGAACGAACGAGTAAGAGGGAAAGTAAGAGACAGTAAGAGAGGACGGGGAAGACAGAGACGGATGATATAATACGTAAACCAGACTTCTATGGCGTTGTAGTGAAATGGCGCGCCTCACCAAGAAAGTGACAATAACGCAGGGCACAGCAACAGAATGGCTTCTGCACTGAATTGGCGCAGTTGGCGTCTGCCCGGCGTCAAGTATGCTGCATTGGTCAGGGATCAAAGAAAGAGTATGATGAGGGACAGGAGCAGCAGCAGCTTTGAGCGCGAGGAGAATCGGCTTCTTGATAAGGAAAATGCCGATGTGGACGGCGAGGAAGACGGCCGGGAGCCGACGGTAAAAGCGCGTCCATCAAAGAGGAAGTACTGCCTCCGGCCTCTGTTTGTTCTTCTCTGTCTGGCCTTCCTCGCCTGTGGTGTGCTGTTGGGTTATGTTGCCCATGACGGTTGGCACTTGTGGCGTGGCTCAAGCAACAACGGTGCCGCAGGAAAAACGTCTGCCAATGCCGCCTTTGGCAGCGGCTTCGACAAGTTCATCTACCAGGAGAACGAGTTTGGCGAGCGGTACTGTCCGGACAAGGACCTAACGCTGCGCCGTGAGTGGCGAAAGATGTCCCGCATCGAGAAGCGGCAGTTCGTCCAGGCCGTCAAGTGCCTGAAGCACAAACCGTCCAAGACGCGACCGACTGGCAGTCTTTTTGAAGACTTTGCTTTTGTCAGCGGCCAGATTGGCATGCGCAGTGAGTCTTCCACATCACGGTGGTCGGCGCAGAAAGAGACAGAATGCTGACCACGGTGTAGCTGCCGGAGTGGCCTCTTTCTTTCCGTGGCATCGTTACCTCCTCTGGTCCTTTGAGAGGGAGCTCAAAAATACTTGCAGCTACCCGGGGGGTATTCCGTATGTTTTTCTTTTTTTTCTCAAATTTTTTTTACATTTCTTCTTTCCAATCTCAATTGTATTACCTATCTTGTCTTCTTCTGTCACTGAAAAACATACTAACCATTTTGCTAGGTTTTGGGACTGGACCCAAGACTCGTACGTTAGAGATTTTGGAAGCAGGAATGATGAAAACTTGAGAACAGTCTCAAAAGGGAACAAAGACAAGGCTAACCACCCACAGTGACGCTCTGGCACACTCTCCCCTGTTGAACGATCTTCCCGGGTTTGGCGGTGATGGCAATTCGCAGTCCAGGTTGGCCAACGGCTCCCATGGCGCCTATTGCGTGACCGATGGCAACTTTGCCAACCACATGGCCGCCTTTGACTACATTGCCGGCTACGGCATCGCCCCTTCTCCCCATTGTGTCTCCCGTCGCTTTGACCCAGGAGATCGTGATGGCCGTCAAGTCGGCGCCCTTGTTTCCCCGTCCGTCATCTCGGACATCATCGCCCTGCCCGACTATGCGAGCTTTTCCGAGGCCATGCAGAAGGAGAGTGTAGGGCCAGTTGTTGCTGTCCCCAACTGGATACAGGGCGACATGGCCCAGTACACGGCGCCCAACGATGTGCTCTATTTCCTCCACTTGGCGCAGCTCGACCGCATTTGGTGGATCTGGCAACACCAGGTCACGGCGGCGCGGCTGAATGACTACAGCGGTCGCCGTCGCAACGACGTGGATGATCTCGCGTCAATTCACGATAACCTCTCGCTCGGCACTCTTCTGGCACCTGACGTGGAAGTGTCTGATGCCATGTGGGGACAATGGAGCTTCATGTGCTTTACTTATTTTCTGTAAAAAACGAAGGCCGAGGAATGAATGTTTTTATAGAGTCGAGAGGATGAGTACTTAGATCGGCCTATCCAGGATATCTGGTATATGCACCAGATGTTTATTCAAAAGGGAAAAGTACTCAGCTTTACTGCATGAAAAAAAGTATTGCCTAACACGTCTCTGATATGCCCCTGCTACCTAGAAATTCGATTTACATTAATTGTCCCCCCCGCCCCGAATCCGTTGCTTCAACAGGGTCTTCATGAATCCAATCACGTCCTTGGTCAACATCGCAAAGGTGGCCCTGTCGGAATCTAAGCCTTGACTGGAGCTGTCGCTTTCGTGATGCTCCTCCTGCTTCTGCAGAGCCTTCTCTGGGTCCTCATAGACGTGCGTGACAATCGACTGCGCCAGCGTCTCGACGTCCCGTGCATTCGCCCACCCGTACGTCATGCCCAGCTTGTGGAACAGCCGCATCACTGTCTCGCGCTCCTCATCCATCGCCGTGTCGTGGTCACCAATGTCCACGTCCTGCCGCCGTAGACACGTTCGCAGGTAGGCGTAGCACTGCTGCCCGCCCAGCGCGGGAAACGACACCTCGGTTGCGAACCGGCTGCGTAGGCCCGCGTTGGTGGGGAGCAAGAGTTCCATGTCGCGTCGGGAGCCCGCCAGGACGACAATGAGCTTGCGGGCGTAGCGCGGCTTGGTGAGGCAGTCGACGATCTCGCCTACCGCCTCCTCCTGGTAGGACGACGAGCCACCCGACTTCGCCTTCGTTCCAAGACGGTAGGCCTCGTCGATGAAGAGCACCTTACCCAAGGTCCGGCCAAAGAGCTCAATCACCTTGGGTCCGGTGTGACCCTGGTACATGCCGACCAGATCGGTGGCGGACATGTCAATGACATCGGGCATCGACAAAAACCCCATGTCATAGACAATCTGGCCCAGGATGCGGGCTGCGTGCGTCTTGCCGGTACCGGGAGGGCCCTTGAAGATGGAGGTCAGTGCCTTTGCTTCTGCCGCTCGTCGTGCACGGTATGCTGCTTCTGCCTTGCTCAACAGATTGTCCACATTCTCCACCGTTGCCAAAATTGGGCCGCATCCGGCTGCGGTGCAACACCTCCGCAGCCACATCCTTGGCCTTGGGCGTGGCCTTCATATTTTGCTGTTTCATATTTTGGTCCAGTATTTCCATCAACGCCTTGTCGTCGATGATAAGCACCTTTCCACTGGCCGACATCAGGATAGACCGAGTGTTCGCTTCCGCATCGCCGATAAATGTACCGATAAAGTCACTTGGCGTGGAGAGCGCGCCTGGGCCTTGCAAAAACAGAAGGACTCCATGGACGTGGCCCCAAACGACCAACAAGACCTAGCCCTCCCAGGCTACGACGAGATCCAGCGCCGCCTCGACCAGTGCGCCGCCGAAATGGACTCCTGGGTATTCGACGAGAATTCCGTGACGGTCGGCTGCAGCTGGTACGTCTGGAGCGTCACCGCCGCGGCGCTCCTCATCGCCGGCGGCGGCCTTGCCGTCGGCTTTTCCGTCGGCCAGCGCATCACGGGTGTCTACCCGTTCGACCTGGCTAACTACACATGGGCCGCCGCCGCGTTCGTGCTGCTGATCCGCAAGAGCATGCTCGTGCGCCAGTGGGAGTGGAGCGATTTTCTGCGGCGGCGCGTCCGCTGCTACTCCGTTTCCGAGCTTGCCAACACCACCGGCTTCCACGAGCAGCTCATCATGGCCAAGCTGCTGCACCAGGACTGCGGCAAGGGTCCTCTCAAGCGAGGGGAACGGACCAGGTGATAGGTCAGGCTAGGAGACTATTACGACTGGCTGTAACAATGGCTCACGGTATTATTGTCAAACTATGGGCGCCTACTAAGTGAGCCTCTGTTCATTGTTCTGGGAGTCTTCCCGAGCTATGCCGACGTTCAAAAAACAAAACTAAATAGATGGGTCTGGCGCTACACTGTGCATATATCTTTTTTTCACACGCAAGACGTTGGATGCCCCCGATCTACTCCGTCGCATGCCCCTAAGGAGGCGAGTAATAATAATCTGTCTTAACCCTTATATGCATAACTAGCGGGCCATCACAATTCCCTATTACCCCTAACAATAAAAAACCCGTATTATAAAGAGGGTTTGTAAACAAGCGATAGAGGATTGTCAAGCATTAGAATCCGCCATACTGTAGCCCTTCCGCCCCACTTGGCCGTACGGGCCTGTGATTGATCAGAAGGCACAAAAGCGGGGCCTGGCACTAGTATTAATACGGATCCTTAGAAGGGTCGCGATGTATTTATTTCTTCCTTAGTACGGAGGTCCCTACCAAAAGTTCTTTCTCACCGCTTTGGCAAAATAAGAAGGTGGGTATAGTGCTAGTAATGTATTGCTACTGTATTTACTACAGCAGTGTTAGCGTATTTCTATGTGCTAAGCACCCTGTAAAAATATTAGTAAATGAATTATATTAGCGATAATATCCACTAAGCTCTAGCGTATCATCGCTAATAGCTTTCTCCGTATGATTTACACTCTGCACTATGTATTGCCGCAGTTATAGAAAAGCGGTGAGAACGAACTTTTGGTAGGGACCTCCGTACTCCGTACACAACACTCTTTCGCCCACACTAGACCCTATTTAGCCTCCTGCTCCTTATAGTGCATCTCGTTATATAACCGCCACGTATAACCTCCTTTAACCTTTATAAGAATAACGGTATTGATTATAAAAAGGGTTGCAGTCAATTTAAGAGCCCTGTTCTATGCCCTTGTTGCTCTGTCTATTAGGACTAGTTTTAGGTCTCAAAGTCTAGCACGACAATGTAGGGATTTTAGGGTGAGCAGGAGTGAGTAAAAAGGTGAGCTGAACCTGAGCCGAGCCTGAGCCGAGCCTGAATAGCCCTGAAGTTTTCTTTGGATAAAAGCGGCATTGCATTATGTAAGAATATAGGTCTTATGGCGACCAGATTAGGGTCATAGAACGACAATACTGCGTCTCGGCCATAACTCTCTGCGCTTCCGTTTAATTTCACGAAGTAAAACATGTATCCATCCTTGCATCCCTACCAGAGAACCTGATGACAATATTGATGATGCCGGACAGCAACAAAATTTGTGTTCAATTTATTTGCTTCACATGTCTTACTAGACAGAAAGCCAGAAAGGGGACAACAATTTTGTATATACTAACATGAGAAACAAGTGCTTGGCTCAGCTTTAATCTGATGGGTTTTCCCGCACCCTTTCCTCGCAAGCTAAAATGGAATATGTTTTCCGTTCTATATGTCCCCCCCATAAAATGCACGAAACAGTGCACCATACAAGCTCCAATTTCCTTTTCAAAAACTGCCCGTCTTTTTGTACCTTTCTGATGTTTCCACGAATTTGTCTGGACCCTCAGCATTGCGACTTTGGGCCCACCTGCTTAACGCATTAAAGTCACGACAGGTATGAAATGCTTTGAAATTCGGCATGATCCAGTTCCTGTTTGCTGACCATACGACAGGAATGAGAGTCATGTCTCCCGTGCACATGATACTCTCCCGCAGACTGTCTATGCAGTGATCTAGGGGAATTGTCAGAGACTTCCGCATTATCTCAAGCATCGATGACGCCATACCTAAATGACCGCGGAGGTTCGGGCTTTCCAGTTCAGGGTAGTATTTTGGATAACCAGATTTTCGTAGCATGTTCTGTCTTGTGATATCTAATTAAACACCATATAACAAACTCAAACTTGCTACATGGAAGCTTACCAGGCAGTGTAGATCATGCGTCATTGTAACTCTATTATCTCTTGTTAGTAAACCCGGCATCCTTGTCCAAGAATGATCTATGCTTTAGCATTTGAATACAATGCACGCTTAAAATGCTTACTGGGCCGTATGTAAGCCTGTCTCGACATCAACATGGAGACGGTCTCGAGGAAAGTATGAGCTTTCTTCCGGTGTCACAAAGATATTTACAGCTTGAATGTCCTCATTGCCGGACATTAGTTCTAACGTGTTCAAAGGATACTAAAAATTCTCCGGTTTGGACTTACGCGACACTATATTTTTCCAAGCAGTGTCCATTTGTGGTGATGGTGGCCCGACATATGCTGGATCGGTAGCTGGAATATACAGATGGTGTGTTTCGTTGTATGCAAGGCCAGACTGGAATTGGTGAGTTTGGAGGACTGCTGGGACGTCCTTTTTTACCGTGTCTGCGATGCAGAATGTCAGAGACTCTCGATGACGAGAAGGCATGAGACTCAACAAAAGTGGCTGAAGGGCAAAGCAGAATATTATGGAAAAAAACATACCGAACTCCAGCTCCCTCCAGAACATATTATCGCCGCATTCCTGTGAAGTCCTGTTGACTGCTACTACCAGACAGACAAGAAGAATGGTAGACAACATCCATGGCAGCACCATCATCATTTGGCGCAATCTTGATGCACATCGAAGATAAGGCCGATACTGCCTCTTCCTAGGTTGCTCATCATCGTCGCTTTGCATACAATTGTTGGCAGACAGAAGATGATCTTCGTCGCACGTGTAATGGTGCGAAACGTCCAAAGATATCCTATCCATTGTAATGACATAGATTTGTTCAAGTGCCTTTGCCCTATTCTGGTCACCAATTCGAAAAAGAAGCCACAAGGGCCCGAAGGTGTCTTCCAATTCCAGCTCCGCATTCAGAACTTGACCGAAAACCCCAATGATTGCAAACTGCAGATGACGTGCCCCGTTTCTCGCTGACTGTATTTTACCATTCTGTCCGACGATACCCCACGTGGCTGCAACATGACGTGGAAATCTGACAGGTTAGGCCCTCTAATTATTTTATTACGTGAGCTCAATTCTTACCGGCATAGTCGGTTTTCTTACGCAATACAGCACAACATCGAAAAATCTGAGAATAACGTGCTGTCGGAGATGTTCACAGGAAAATTACAGCCCAAAAGAAGATCGTGTACAAAACGGTCATGCTGCTCTGCCAGATTGTGTGTGTTCCAATATTACTTTTATCATCAGCAGCCTAACTTTAACCGCACGTTCCAATCCAGCTTCACTCCAAAACAACTTACCTCTACCAGTCAAACAACACGATACAATGCGTGTCTCTACCTATCTCGCTTCTGCTTTTGCTACCATGGCTCTTGCTGGACTCATCCCAGCCGACAAACGGGATGCACTGCTTGATGGTGCCACCGCCTTTGAAGCCCGCGAGGTATCGAGCCCCCAAGGAAGCGGTGAAAATCGCAACGCTCAGGCCTATGGAAAGCGTGAAGAGGAGAGTACCCAGGGAAGTGGCTCCAACCGTAATGCTCAGGCTTATGGGAAGCGCGAAGAAGCTACTCCCCAAGGCAGTGGCTCCAACCGCAATGCCCAAGCTTATGGGAAGCGTGAAGAGGAGAGTACCCAGGGAAGTGGTTCAAACCGCAATGCTCAGGCTTATGGGAAGCGCGAAGAATCCAGCCCCCAAGGTAGTGGCTCCAACCGTAATGCTCAGGCCTATGGCAAGCGTGAGGAATAATTTATATGTACGTGGATAATTCTTTATGCCAGTCGTTTGGTAGCACTGGATGTAGAACTTGATGGATTTGCTAACATGACAGCTTTATATACTATCCCATAAGGCGAATAGCATCGCTCGTGGTCACGATATATCAATTGGGGAGAGGCTGGTAGCAGAGAGTTGGGTATGCTTGTTGCAGATGTCCATATATTATCGCTGTTCAGTTACGCTGTTACAGGTGGATAATATGAATCAAGAACCCTTCTTTTGTTTTACTTTTCTGGTTGCATTCTTGGGTATTACGTAAGAAATTTGATTTTCTGTTATATGATGCGCTTCGAAATGGAGAAGTCAGGCAATGGTCTTTTTGTCCTACTCCAAACATTTCTCCTCTCCTTGTACAATACGTCAATCTAACGCGGAAATCACATTCTCCCTCGCCCCCGCACTAATAAGGGCGTGATGGAGGCATTTGAAGCCGAACTCTCCAAGGCAACCAAGCGTAGCAATGACAACTTGCTCGGGGCAGTTGCTATGGTCGTTGACAACAAGGGTAAGAGAGGGTTAGTTCGTTTTAGAACTATGTGAGGATGCCAGGAGCGGGACATCAGTGAAGCTGACAAATGAACAGGAAACATCTTGTACCGACATGCTGCTGGACGCCAGTTTCTGGACGAGAACTCACCGCCGTTAGATCCGGATTGCACCATGTCTCTCACTTCGGCGGGGAAGTTTGTCACCAATATCGCGGCCTTACAGCTGGTCGAGCGCGACGTTCTGACTCTCGATGAGCCTATCAGCAGGTACCTTCCTGAGATAGACAAGTGCTTGCTCGCTGAGCAAAGCCAGGATGTCAAGAACGGTGACAGCGACGGCGAAAATAAAGAAGAACGAAAAGGAAAGCGAATTGCACTTCGTCGACCCACTCGTGATGTCACACTGCGCGACCTGCTACTCAACACGAGCGGCATGGGCACGTGCGACACATACAAAGAGCGATTTGGCAACGATGACCGGGTACCCCGACTGGAGTTTCCCGAAGACGCCCATTACCTTGTCAAGAATCGATCTACTCATCTCTTCTTTGAGCCTGGCGAGGGCTTCGACTACGGCTGGAGTATTTACTATGTCCAGCTGCTTGTTGAGCGTCTCGGCGGCAAGGATCGGTTTGTGGAGTATGCTAACGAGAACATCTTTGGGGCCCTCGGCATGGCCCATTCGACCTACCTGCCAGCCCAAGTGCCCGAGGTCTGGGAACGCCGCCTTCAGATGGTGGAGCGCGAGCTCGACATAGAGTCTGGAAAGGCCCACCTTGTGGCCAGCGACGAGAGCACACAGGGAATGACTTGCAGCATGTCCGACGTCGCTAGACTCTTTGGAGACATCTTATCGCCCGAGTGCAAGCTGCTCCGGCGCCAGGAGCATCGCGATATGCTGTTCAGGCCACAGCTGTCACCTGGAAGCCAGGCACATCAGGCACTGCTGGCAGAGACCACCAACTATGGCTTCTTGCTCCCCCTGGAAGAAGGCGTGTCCCACAAGATTTCCTGGTCGTTGTCACCGCCACCGGCGGTCAATTGGACAGTGGCCGGTGTGTTACTGGAGGAGGACGATACTCTTCCCGATTCAGGAATTCCTAAAGGTACTGTTTCATTTGAGGGGCAGCCAAACATGATCTGGACCATGAATCGCGAAAGGGGACGCATGATGCTGTTTGGAAACCAGCTACTGCCCGGTTATGATGTGATCGCGCACAATCTCGCCACGTATTTTATGCGCCATGCCTGGAAGACGTTTAGTTGAGTAGTGCTTTATGTAGGAGCTCAACTCTCCTGTTTTCAAGGTGCACCGTTTATTTTCTGTAGTATACACTATGGACTTGATCCTCGGACAGGCCTATATCACCCGTTAAAAACAGATATCGCACACAGTGTAGCTAATGTAGGCAACGTAAGCAGCCCGTAATAAAGCCGCACATACCACTCGAAAGGCAGTAGCGCCGGTAAGGCAAAAACAAAGGTAAGGATTAGGCAGGCTAGGGCGGGCAGGCTTTCGCAGGGTAGTAGGGCCGCCGACGCCACATTTGTGGCTAAGAGGAAACCTAATTAGGAGGAGAGGGAGAAGCGGCAGAAGAGGCGCAAGAGGAAGGAGGCCAGTGAAATAGGCTGCCATAGAGGAATTGCTTGTGTATAGCAACTTGCTGTGCTTTTCGTTTTCTGGTAGTGTTAGCCGCCGCGTTTTGCCTATTTTAGACGTAGCGTTATTTCCGTGTTATAATCGGTGACCACATGTGTACATATAGCGGCCGCCAGTTGTCTCGATCTGCGTAGGGACCTTGTCACAGAGGATTGCTGTGTCCGCCCGACTGGATGAAAACGAGCTCCTGAAATTACGTGTGATTGACGGCCTGTAGTAGCTACTGCGTATAAAATGTCTCGTTCGTATCTAAGATTAATAGGCTGAGACTAAAAGATCTCTGAGAAGTATGCTCACACGATCCGTGGTATCAGGTGTGACCCTAGTGACTTGTAAGCATGTCACAGGTACAGAATTGGTCCTAGTCATGTGGCTGCCGCAATCCAAAGTCAGGAGCAGGAACACTAAGGCGCTTGGCATGGGGCAGACACTTGGTGCGCCGTTTGCATGAGGGAAAACTGCCAGATGTGCTCATGATACTAGGCACGCTTTTTGCAGAAGTAAAAAGGCTGACAATGTTCCTGTCAAAAAACCACCAACACAAGTACAGCCTCAACTCTCGCTTGTAGTCATGCCGATTTTCCAGCTATCCATGCGAAAATGACCGTCCCTTTCCTGACTAAAGAGGTTGTGTGCACAGACCGCGTAGATCATATCTTTCTTGCCTGCATCTCAGAGCTGAAGTGCGAATTGCACGCTGTCTATCGTCGTTTCTTCTTGCCGCTTATAGCCTAATTTATCACATGTGGCAGCCGTATCGTACTCAGGAGTATTGTAGTATATCATCTATACTGTTCTGGCGGCCCTCGGCAAATTAATGAAAAGGACATGTGAGCCGTGCATTTGGGGGGGTGTCATGGCTTGCCATTTGTTGACCAATGCCGAATTCCATGCGATGCGATGCGAGAGCCGTTTCGACCTGCCTATTTTGTTTCCAGTAGCAATCCTACGCAGCAGTTTCCAATGTTCCTGATCCCGCCCGTGGCCTCCCGGAGTAGTATCTTTAAAGCTGGTGGTGTTAGCAGATAGTGATAAGAGCTGTCTAAACCAGTAGAAATCAGACAGTGGAGATAACACCGTTCAATTTACACGCAAGCCTTTCTTCTAGCCTCCAAAGCCAGAGCCACCTTCAAAGCCAGAGCCACCTTCAGAGCCAGGAACATCTTCAAAGCCAGGAACACACGTTAGATATAGCAAAGGATACAGTGACAGTCGCCACAGGCAGTAGGCCTTACAAAACGTAGATCTTTGCGGCGCTTGCTACGGCGACTCCCGTTGTGGATACGCAGATTGCGAAATTGGCGCTGTTGATCTCGACAATTCCCTATGAGGCAGCTGCAAAGATATTGCAGTGCAAACGGAACCGCAGTTCCCACAAATACATATGGCGTATTTGTGAACACAATATAGGTTCTACTTTGCAAATGGCACGACTTCTACGCTGGCTGAGAATGCTACAAGGACTAGTTTGAAACTGCCATTGTCGATACTAGTTCAGAGCGACAGTCTTGTGCTTACAACCATGTTGCGACCTGCCTTGTATGGAAGCTGCTTCAGGAGAAGACTGATTCGACTGGCCGCAGGTATAAAAGACCGAAGTGTCTTCTGTGATGTTGTCTCCTGGCAGCAAGACTCAAAGCTCCAAAGACTCAACACCGACATAGATTCTCACCACCTTCAGTCCAAGTACACTTGCATTTCACCACTATGAAGCTCCTTAACGTTGCAGGCGCTCTTCTCTTTGCCAATGCGGCTCTCGGCGCCCGCTTTACAGAAAGGCGCCGGGCCAGACTGGCTCAGCGTGCTCCCGGCAGCGTTTCCCGTACGGGCTTTGGCCAGCCGCTGATTGCAGCCGATGGACTGGACATTGACGAAGATGCCGCCACCAACGGCACAGCCGATGTTGACTACAGCTCCAACTGGTCTGGCGCCGTCTTGATCAGCACTGGCTACAAGTCTGTGACTGGCACGTTTGTCGTTCCCACGCCCAAGGCGCCCACCGGCGGCTCGTCCTCTACTCAGTACGCCGCCTCTGCATGGGTTGGCATTGATGGCGACACAGCGTCCAACTCTATCCTCCAGACAGGCATAGACTTCTATATCGAGGACGGCGAGGCGTCGTACGATGCCTGGTACGAATGGTACCCGGACTACGCCTACACCTTCTCTGGCTTTTCCATTTCGGCCGGCGACACGATCACTGTCACGTATGCATACATTCTCTAGGTCAAATTGATTAACTCCTGAGCTAAGCGTTTTCTTCGCAGCGTAACTGCTTCGAGCACATCTTCTGGCAAGGCTGTCATCAAGAACGCTAGCACCGGAAAGTCGGTCACGCACTCTTTCAGCAGCGAGTCCAACACTCTAGAGGAACTGAATGCCGAGTGGATTGTGGAAGACTTTGAAGAGGATGGTGGTCTGGTTCCCTTTGCCAACTTCGGTACGGTGACCTTTACAGATGCTACGGCGATCGGGAGCGATGGAACTGTGGGACCCGACGGTGCCACTCTCATTGACATCCGTCAGAGCGGCAAAGTCCTGACCTCCGCCTCCCTCTCTGGAGGTGATGTCGTTGTCAGCTACGTCGGTTAACTGGACACGAAATGAAGGAGGGACCCCTCTCTAGAGCGATATTCCATCTCTTGGCAATTTATATGGGAGTTTCGCGTTCTTTGTTCTCCATCACAGGTGACGGCCCATACTATATTTGTGTATAGGTTGTTGCTTTGTTTCTTAAACTCCGCGGATACAGCTACAATGCTTGGATATTTACTTTCAGTTTCCATAGCAAAGTGTAGCTGTAGCTTTGTTACTATAACCTTTCGTTAGCTTTATATAATCCTGCCCAATAGCATGGCTTATTTACTGCACAGAATACAGGATAGTGACGGAACCTGTAATGCGCCGTTAAGCACGGTGGATGAAAACTATTCGAGTTCGTGTCAGGAGTATTTGATAGCGTATTGAGTTAGCAATCTGATACGTTCGCTGTACTCAAAAACGAGCACCGAGTCATTTTCGGGATCAACGACTTCGCAGCCTTCGTCACGTCCCTGGCCATGCAAAAGCCTGCCACTGATATCAAGAAGAAAATCCTTCCTCACCACGTGTTCCAGCTGCAATGCATTATCGATGCCTTCACCGTCTCGCGGGGCTGGTCGCTAAACGTCCTTTGGGGGCATGTTATTGAACCTCCAGACAGACAATTTCGACCTCGCAGGGACGTCGACCTATTCCTAGACAGGCACAATGAACGGGAAATGTCGGGATTTTTGAATTCTATATCTGTCCTCAAACAAGTTCTCGCCCACAACGATGTGCTGGACGTGGTGTCCGGAACATTCAAAATTGCCAAAGACATACAGGACGACTTCATCAATTGGCTTGGCGAGAGCAAGTACATGTACGGCCTGAACGGCATCCCACCATCGAGGTTCTTCAACTCTAATTCCAACGGACTTTGGGAGTTTTCTCCTTTTCTCTGCGGAGTCGACCTTATGGAAGGACTTGAGCTGACGTACCGTTCATCTATGATGTTATGGGACGCCATGCCTGAGCCTGTTCTGATTGTTCATCTTCATAATATGCTTGTGAAAAAGGGCTATATCACGAGACCCGTCGGGCTGTTCCAGAACCTCCAGAACTTTTTTCGCGACTCCTTCTTCGTCGACGGGAAAGTGCCAGAGTCGGATTTCGGCCGTGCGCTGGCCAATTATACCAATGAACGAGGCGTGTCACGCAGTCATCGACAGCCAGGTCGAAGAGCTGCGACCCAAGCCACGGGCGTTCATTCCCTCATGGAAGTTGGTGCAAACAAGTTTTTCAACAAAAAATCCAATTTGCTGCTCTACCGTGAAGCTGGCTGGGACTTGGACCGCATACCGGACAACGACCTCCATCCTCAATCGCTTCTGGGTTCGGCACGCATACTGCAGACCAAGTTCTTCATCGATCTGGTGACTGGCAAGAAGCGACTTCCCGATACGGATATGATAGTCAAACTGAAGGCGAAAGTTCCAACTGTACAAGACGAGGACATTATCGCGATGGGTGCTGAAATGCTCCGTCTTGTAAAGGACCAACAGCCAATAGCGAAGTCGCTAGAGTCTCTCACAAAAAATAGTGGCTACAAGCTGTTTTCCGACGCCAGGTTCAAGAAAAAAGAGGCCGAGGACCGGAAACACATCAATGGATTACGGTTACACGGCCTGGAACTTCTTGAGCTTGTTAAGATTGACCTCTACAACGATATATGCGGCGAACACGAGCCATTGTCTGCGGTAAACTACATCTGGGTAACTACAGTGTACTTGATGCAGTTTATGAAGATCGAAGATAAGTTGAAGGCCTTGCGAAATCCGCTCTATGTTCGCGCGTACGAGACAGATCGCGAGTGGAGCAAGCTTATAAGAGCTGGACTCGTGACCTTGGCTCTGTTCGAAGAAAACGAGGAATGCCTACAAGTGATGGTGGAGCAGTTTCAAAGCTTCAATGCTGGGATTATGAACCATATATATTGGGAAGATTTGCATCCAGTCTCGGAGTTGTTGAACAGGCCCCCGCGCCAGGACAGTCCGGACATAGGATGTACGATTCTTTAAGGGTGATCTTGGTGGTGGATGGATTGTCTTGATCAGAAGCTTGATCCTATTGTTCTCCATCTAAATAGATAGGCAACTAAAATCTGGCTACGTTAAAGTGTTCGTTTGCTATTATCATGCTCGTCGTATGGGGGTCTTTTTACTTGGCTGTACATGATATTATTACATATGTGGAATATATGCTGAAATTTACAGTAACAAAAGCAGTTGCAGCACAAACTAGAGCACAATCGTAGTCAGACACATCCAGAAGAGGCGACGGCGAAAAAGGACGGCAAAGCTGTCCTTGGAGCGGGAATGGTGGGGCAGAGTAGGATGTACTTACATAAAGGTAATGAAAAGACTGGTCCAGAGAATGTCCCAAGTACCGCGGACGTTGGGCGAGTCAACCCAACCGGCTGTGCGGTCCCAGGACGATTTAGAGAGTTGATGGCCTCTGTCACAAGAAGCAGCTGTCTGGATACATCTTGCATCAGAGAGGAAAAGAGAGAGGACGAAGAGCAGCAGCAGCGACATTGGTTGCTGTGGTGTTGTTTGACATGGCCATTCGTCTCACCTACATGGTTTGGCGGAAGTATCATGAAGTAGATTAGCCTCCTGTCAGGCTTGTCGTGTTGGTTGTCGCCATAGGTTTCCAGTACCCCTTCATGATTCCGGACACCTGCGGAGGCTAGGCAAACGCGACCTGGAGCGGCCCGGCCGATAGCGACTTGCAACACCAACAGCTGCAGGCGGTCAACGTGCACTAATGTCTAGCAGACAGGGGCGAGTTCCGTCCGTCTCCACTCATGCACCTCAGAATGTGCCAATCAGTTCTGTGTGGCCGCCTAACATACAACGTTAAGCGCCTGGTTGTCTCTCGGCTTGTGATTACTATAGACTGAACTGTTTTTCTGTCCTTCTCTTCTTCAGCTCTGCTCTTTGGATTATCCTGCATTTTTCCCGCACTCGATGCTGCTTTATTTGTCGTCGCTTCTTCCTAAATTGCTGCCAATTGCGCAGATGCTTCCGCGATGAAGGCCATCTCCGTCCTCCAGTCTTCGCTTTACGCCGTGGCTGGATCTCTCAGCCTCTACTGCATCTTTCTATGTGCCCTCACCATGCCTGTGGTCCAAGATCAGGTGGTGTACCTTAACAAGGTGCGCATGACCTGGTTTCAGGACGTCAACATTCCCGAGCAATGGGGCTTCCTCCACAACCAAGTGACGCCCTTCCACATCAGCAGCTCCGACGGCGAGTCGCTGCATTCATGGCACATCCTCCCGCTCGGCATATATCGACGTCATGCGGCAGAACTGGTCAGGGAATCGTCCGGGGTCGCGATCGCAGATATGACGATCCGGCTTAGCTTCAAACTGTTGCGCGACGACCCCGACGCACTCCTCGTGCTCTACTTCCACGGCGCAGCAGGAACACTGGCCTCGGGCTGGCGCCCTCCCAGCTACCGGGCCCTTTCGGCAGCGGCACCCGACCGGATCCACGTCGTCGCCATCGACTATCGCGGCTTTGGCACGAGCTCGGGCACGCCCTCCGAGGCCGGCCTGCAGACCGACGCGCAGGCACTGGTCGACTGGGCCGTACACGTGGCTGGAATATCGCCGTCGCGCATCGTCGTGTTCGGGCAGTCTCTGGGGACGGCCGTGGCGGTGTCGCTGGTGCAGAGGCTGGCGGAGCAGGAGGCCCTCCTGTTCTCCGGCCTGGTCCTCGTTGCGCCCTTTGCTGATGTCGCCCAGTATGTGCCCCGTCTGCTGGCCTACCTCCATACTCTCGTTCGAGCCAAGTGGCCGACGAGCGACAGGATTGCCGACTTTGTGCGTCTCTGCGAAGCCATGCCGACAAGTCCCAACGACGACATCCGACGACAGCGCTATCACATCACCATCCTGCACGCCAAGGACGACTACGGCATCCCTTGGACGCACAGCCAGACGGTCTACTGGCATGCGGTCAACGCGAGCACGCCGCTGGGCATTGGCTACGACGACCTAGAGCGGGAAAAGGAGCAGGCGCAGACACGTCTGGGAGAGCAGGGCGGCTGGACCGTCACGCGGCGCACCGGGAAGGGCATGCTCACACAGCATGTTCTGCGACACGGCCTGCACGACCGCATCATGTCGTATCCAGCCGTCAGTCTAGCCGTGTGGGAGGCATTTCAGTTAGGGGTGACTGCAGGAGTGTAGATGGAGTAGACGAGTATACGACAACGACATATTATGGAAGAAGACACAATATGCATATATTTTATCCATAGACAGAAATGTGGTCACTGTTGATGCTGCCGTCGTAAAGCGCAAACAAAGCGCACGTGACCACACTCAGTACAGGATCGCATACGCCGATGTCGGAAAGCTCACCGTTGTTCGTTCAGACCAACAGACAGCACAACGGTGCTGCCGTCTGTTGCTGCGAGAAACCCGAGAAAATACCATGGAAATAGATACAGACGTCGTTTCTTCCAGGGGGACGTCAGGTAAGCCACACGGCCCCAGGGGTGAATATGGCATCGCCGACGACTCGTCGCCGTGGTCATTGCCTGGATCAATCGATCTAGACGATCAAGACGGCTCGGACGACCCAGATGATGTCCAACGACTGCTCGGCGACGATGCTCGGGGTACCGCACTTCCTCCGACTCCGCTTACGACTGCCCTGACCGGACGGCTCTACGTATCGCATTTCCTGTCGACCTGGAACTCGCGCATGTTTGAGTTTGCCGCCGTGCTCTTCCTGGCCGCCGCCTTCCCGGGAACTCTGCGCCCGGTATCCACCTATGCTGTCGCGCGAGGCCTCTCTGCCGTCGTCTTTTCCGAGGCCGTCGGCACCGCCATTGACCGTGGCGACCGTCTCGCAGTGGTGCGTGCTTCCATCGTTGGTCAGCGCGTCGCCGTCATCGCCAGCTGTGGTCTCTTCTGGCTTTTGCTGCGGGCCAATCGTTCTGGCAGCGCTTCCTTGATCTCTTCCTCCTCGCCATCGTCCTATCTCCTCATACCCCTCGTCGTCACCGCCTGCGTCGAGAAGCTCTGCGCCATCATGAACCTCGTCGCCGTCGAGCGCGACTGGATCGTCGTGCTGACCCGCGGCGACGAGCCTGGCCGCCGTCTCCTCAACGCCCGTATGCGTCGCATCGACCTTTTCTGCAAGCTCGCCGGCCCACTGGCCATTTCTCTCGTCTCCGCCGTCTCCGTGACCGCTGCCATTGTCGTCACACTGGCCGTCAACACCGTTTCCGTCCTGCTGGAGTACTACTGCATTGCCATGGTAAGACCTCTTGCACGAGCCGCCGAAATCATATTGCTTTCCGTTTTCCTTCTCATCACCTCGTTCTCTCCTCTGACTCTGACTAGCTCTACTACCGCGTCCCCGATCTGCGTCGGCGACATGCCGCTGATTTTGCTGCTGACTCAGCAGTCGACAACGACGCCTCCAGCTTGACGACAACCACCTCCACGTCCTCTTCGTCGCAAGTTGCCCTTGCAGCCATCCAAACGGGCCTGCGCCAGCTGCTGCCCTTCTCGTCCCTTCCCTTTTACCTGCATCACCCGGCCGTGCTGCCGTCCATCTCGCTGGCCGTGCTCTATCTCACCGTCCTCAGCTTCTCCGGCCAGATGGTAACGTACCTGCTGTCTGTTGGCTACACCGCCAGTACCGTCGGCCTCGTCCGCACTGCCAGCACCGTGCTCGAGCTCAGTGCCACCTGGGCCGCCCCACTGCTGGTCGCACGCATCGGCGATGTCCGCGCCGGCATCTGGAGCCTCTCGTGGCAGTCCATCTGGCTGACGGCCGGCGTCGCCTGGTTTCTGACCCGCGGCGGGATCGGCGAGGACTATTCCCCGGCCATCAGAAGTATCAGCGTCAGCAGCCCTCTTCTGGCAGCCACTGGACTGGCCTTGGGCGTGGCCGTCAGTCGCGTTGGCCTCTGGAGCTTTGACCTCTGTGCCCAGAACATTGTGCAGGAAGAGGTCGACGTCGACCATCGCGGATCCTTTTCCACGGCCGAGGCCGCCTTTCAGAACCTCTTTGAGGTGCTCTCCTACGTCATCACCATGGTCTTCCCGCGCCCCGACAAATTCCACTGGCCTGTCCTCGTCAGCATCGTAGCCGTGTACACCGCTGCCGCCCTTTACGCCACATTTGTGCGCCAACGCCGCGGCCATCTCTTCCACTCGCCGCTGCCACCAGCCCAGCGCTGGATCGATAAGACATTCTTTCATTCACACGAGCTAGGGAATCGATGATACAACAGGTAACAAGAAGATTGAAACTTATGAAGATACGAAGTTATATATTGATCGGCACGCAATGAAAGTCCGTTATCTCTTCAGGCAACTGCGAAACGCAACTATGCATTGGTGAAGGGCGAGATTAAAAGCTACTGGGGCTGCTAAATTAAAAAGCTGGCTCCTTCGCTGTGATTTCCGCTCGAATTCTCTGATTCATGGGTGGTTCACAGTCAAGAGTTGGTTGTAGCACCTCCTGACAAAGATCCTGACACAGTGCACCACAAACAGTGATAGCTGTCGTCAAATGCACCAAGAGCATGAAGATATGTAAGAGCCGCGTGACTTGTGGGTCTCGTACGGTTCGGATGTTACAGAGTTTTTGCACCAGTAGCAGACGGCTTCAGCTGTCGTAACCGTCTTTTCTCACACGATATCAGGACCGGGCAATCTATCAACCCGTGCTTTTTCTGTACCTTGTCTCATCTGTGGCTGTGCGCTGGAACTTTGGGAGTTGGGAGGATCACGTGTGTCGCCTATGTGTGGTTAACCGGTTTAATCTATTTGCCCTCAAAATATCGTGATACCAAAAAATATTCTATTACTTCTAAACCCTGCCAAGAGCTCGAGAGAGCGGGCGTGCTTCTTTAATCTACCCAGCGAGATATGCTAGTCACCTTCTACTAGGCTTTTTCATAATCTTTATACCTTTTATAATATGTACTCGTTCTTTTCCTGTATGGTTTTTTAGTCGTGCGTGATTAATCAAGTACGTGCCCTGCTATCTTTAATGGTTCTACGTTAGTCTTGTCCTTTGTGACTATCGTATAGATAACAAAAGTGCTGGTAAATGTATGGATAGACATCTGGTTATTACGGCCTTTTATATTGTGATTTCCTGCCTATGGTGAGAAGCTGTATATAGTGCTTGGTTGTAAAAGTTATCTTTTTAACTGGCAGTTTTCAAACGTCTTATTTTATTAATTTGTGAACCTGAAAAAGAGCACTGTAGGGTAATCGTTGTGTAATATCAGCGAATGTGACAGCCTTTCCTATTTAGAAACGTAAAGCAATAAATAGCATAATTGCAGAAGATATATATACCTCATTCATATAAAGGACATGAAATCCCAATCCACGCCCTTAATATCCCAGATTTCGCCATCCATCATATCATGGACATAGCAAGGTCCTATGATCTCCCAGCGCTTACTGCACTTTCTCACGATTAGTGGCGTCCTCAAGCCACGGAACACACAGACTTGGTCACCAATTTCAGTGCGAAATGGCACCCACCCTGACCTGCCTTGCCCAGAAACAAAAAAGCGACGTGCGCCTCTGACACGTCTTTCAGCCTTCTCAAATGGTGCTGAAAGATATTCTAGCAGCGTATAAAAACAAGCCCATTCCTGCAAGTCACGTTTCGCATAGAGCTTCTTTTGGAGGTACCAGTACCCAAAACTGGCACCAAGCCCATCATCTGGAGCCTTGCCAGCAGAAATACCTGATTCTAGCTCACCACGGTTGTAGACTAGGAGTCTCCAGAAGGAAGAAAAAGACTGTTGTGATCCAGAAACAATACTGTCTGTGGCCTCTAATGTCGGGTCCATCAAAAGCCTAATTTCTGACAGCCAAGTGATCATCTTAGTTTCATACCGAGCCGCCGAATCGAATGCAGCAGTAAAATCGTTACGGGTGAAAGTTCGACAATCGCTTTGTCTTAAATGCTCTAACTCTCTCCCTTTTGGTACCCGGGGACGATTAGACGCCAATGTTTCAACACTATCAAATATGGCGCCCATTATATGGATTTCCTAACGGACATGTATTTGAGCACAAATTGCCCGAAGGGATTCAGGTTGGAATTCAACTCACATCGGGTACTGGTATGGGCGACAATTCGCCATGTAAAGGTCCAGACCATGTGATAAACTCGTCTTTCTTCAGCTTTACTTCGGGATGCGACACATTTCTCGTTTGAATCAACCAGTTGGTATTGTAAAATCCAGACAAGATAAGACCAGGGCTATGTGGTGAAAGCAGGTCCGGGACCCACGAGGGTATGGAGAGACTGTGATTTTGTGGATTTGAATGAAATGTTAACCACTCGACGAGGGCCTTATGTGAAGAACAAGATCCAACGGAGAACTTGTCTAACTCCAGTCTCTCTTCGCCGTCGTGTGATGCAACATTGTAGACCGGAAAGCCCAGTAAAGCCATTTTTCCAACTAGACATGCAATGTCCGTATGTGATTTTTCATAGTTCACAAACGCCGGATCTAGTCCAGATGATATACCAGCAAGTGCAAAAAACCGGTCTCGCGGGTCGGTTGATTTCATTCCGTTGAAGTATGAAACAGTGTCGTAAATTGAGCGTGGGCCTGATTCGTTGTACCATATGTAACCTGAAGCAACACTTCTAGCAAAGAACAATGATGTTTCAGGGCTCCCCATCAGTATATCGAATGCCTCGTAAAGGTTTTTGTGGCGAGCAACCAGCATAATCACCCAAATGATTACACGTGTACCAATCGTTCCTTTCCCCCTCCAAAAGACAGAGTTCTGCGATACTAACAGTTCCTGAACCACCCATATCCGGCTGAACCAGGAGTGGCCGAGGATTCTGAACAGTGCATTCCAGAGTTTAGAACGGGGAGGGTGGCCACCAGATCCGTGGTAGAATGTATCAAATTTGTAGGTTGCATGATACAATTTGTTTGCTCCCATCTCTCGTTTGAAATAGAGTGTTTTGGCGTGTGCTATCCCAAACTTGTCGGTTCTTGGGTCTCCGGGTCCGAGCCAGACAATCACCTTCCGGGCCTTGTTATAGATGTCACGCATCATCTGAACCTGGGAAGTTTTCTCCTTGTCATCGTCTTGATTGATGCACAAGGCATCAACCCATATAAGATCAGTGAACCCCCGACGAGCTCGCTCGGACAAAACCTCGAAAAGACTCAGCCCGATGTACATGGGATGATCATTGCATGAGATTAGATGCTTCGCTGTTTGATCACCCCAGACGTAGGATAACGCTTCGAAATGCGCCGTATCCAGATTTTGTTCCGTCAAGGTGACTTCCAATATTGCTTGCGTCAGCCCTTGTCCCTGCTTGGCACGAATGAGCCGTATCTTGCGGCCCACCAGGCGTGGCCCGTAGTCGAATTTTTCTTCCGATGCCATTTTGTTCACTATTTTCTAAGTGATCGGCTTGGGTTTTTTTGCAGGTTATTCGTATCAGTTGCGCAGTCGACTCGCCTACATGAAGGTGGTGTTTTCTTGCCTAAATCGTAGCACCGTAGCTGATGACTGCACAATGGCTGCTCACATGTCGGATGGTCAGCCTTGCGCACCAGTATTATGGGGCAACCTTTGGTGACGTGGCTCTAGGATTAGCAATGGCTTATAGTATCGAAAGGGTACATGTGGAGGCCAGTACGAGTACAGCTTGACTCGAAGGAAATGTACGTGTACGGAGTACTGTGTGGCGCAATGTTCCTAGACCCACTTATTTAGTAGGGTTTTAATGTACGCCGGCATGGCTCGAAGGTACGGAGTATTACTTCGTACTCTTCCACAACGCTTACGGAGGTCTTCACCTAGAGCTCGCTCTCACCGCCTCTTATCAATTTCACATATAGTGGCTGCAGGGCTATATTCTGCCACGCAGAATATAGGTATTGTGGATTCCGTAGGAAAGGGTGGGAGAAGACTTCGATAGGCTTACTTGGGCGCCTACGATTTGTTATACCGTCCAATGTCCAGTGTATGATAGTGCACATAGAAGAAATTCTACAGCAAAATACAATAAAAGACAGCATCATTGGGAATGGTCTTGGGGGCTTTTCGCAATTATTAGGTTGATGTGTGTGGAGCACTAAGCAAGTTACAGCAGGATAAACACAGGAACCTGACAGGAGCAGCACAGGCATGCACGGGTATGAGCAGGCCTCTGCAAAAAACAGGAAATTTTGAAAGAAAAAATTGTGTCTTTTATGTTCTGTTGGTACGAACGTCATGACTCTGATGCGACAATCTATAAGGAGTTCCATACAAGCGTTCCGTTAGCTTTCGCCAGAATTACATTTTGTGATATAAGAACTAGTTTGTCTACTTTTAGTTGAATTTACTCATACAGCATACAATAGTAATAGACATTGCGTATGCCCCCCCCCAGCAGCTTCTCTTCTCGAACACAGTCTCGAACTCGCAAGCGAGCCTATGATGAATTTTCACCTGCGTTCTACGCCAAAAAAGCCGGCCCAGTTTTGACTCCGAAAGCAATAACGGATAGCATCATGTAACAAAAAGGCCATCTGATTACGCACACGTTGACCCTGCGGGACGGTTAGGGCAGACCCAGATGTGGGCGGTCTTCTAGCTCCGCATAGGAGGTGCCTCCCATTTTGGAATCTTAATAGGCGCACCCGTTCCTCTGCTACGGTACGCCTAGCTGCCGCTCTGCAAACCTTATCCCTATAGGCAGAGTTAAAAAAGACTCCCAACATTGCTAAGGCAGCGTCATATCTTACACCGATCACAGTGGGCCTTTTCGGCCTAAGCATCGGCATAAAGATGCCACAGAATCTCTTGCAGACACAAATAGAACATAATACTTGCAAAGCAGAAATATCAAGCCGCACACGAAATGGCCAAGAAAGACAGATTGCTACGTAAGCACTGTAATTTGCACATAATCTTTTGTAGAGTTACAAGCGAAAGTTGATTGTGTCTATGAGCTTTTATGAGGGAAGTGCACTTTTAAGTATACTTTCCTTTTATGGTGGATATCTTGACTCAACGGCACATATGGCAGAAATTGTATCTGGCGTAAGAAGCATTCAAAACGGTCGGAGTTTCTGTCAAGTCGTTACAAATGACGATTGCGAATTAGTTGCTAAGGTGCAGAATTTACAATAATGCATATTTGCTAGTGGTGCGGTAAGCTTAACTTTGCACAAAATTACATCGCCGTTCAGTTATAAGCCAGTCTCCTGGACACAAAAACAAACCCCACCTAGAGCTAGGTGTCATGCCTGTGTCCGCCGATCTCATACGAGAGAAACGACAAGGCTGAAGAATGGGCACGGAGTAATCATGTTCGCCAGTGCTAGCGTGAAGGCCGGTGTGGCTATCACGTGTCTGACGGCCACACTTGCCCCGCAATGCAGAAACATGCCTACAAATAGATGTTCTGTCCCCCTCCCCATTGCAGTGAGAATGGACGTGAATGTGGCTGAACAGGTAAACTTGTGCATTCGCTGTCACCAAGTTTACGCTCCATTCGCCTCCGCTCCCCAAATATTCTCCCCTATCCATCTCTCCACTTGATCGCTTCTTGCCACTCAAGCTCCTCTGCGTCATACCACTGCTCCAGACTCCCAGCTTCCAGCCTCTGGCCCATCTCGTCACTTGTGGCCACATACAGTGGGGTGAGTCCTGCATACCTTTATCAGCCGTCACGGGTCGCTAAAGTCACGCACTGCCGTGTCGTCATTGCCTTTATATCTTGTATTCTGTTCCGAGCCCGGCCGTAATCTGTACGATACTTGTCCATCCATCATACTTGCCATTTTCCCTCATAAGACTCATTCCTGCATATTTCCCGTCCTGACTCTGCAGCCTGTGTACCATCACACCGTATTCGCACTGTATATTCTGACCGTTCTGGGGTGCACACTAGTCTTGCATCTCTGTGGCCCGTGCGCATTTAGCTCGCTCTAGGTACTTCCGTTCAGCATCGCAGTTCATTCCCTTTGTTTCTTCTACGCTTCTCGCAAACGGAAGTTGCGATCTTTGCGCTCTTGCCTCCTTAAACCACATACCACATCACGTGCGAATCGGAACGCGCAACCTTGTCGACAACAGTCGCCATCCCTCTCTTCGATCTTTGCAACTGCATCGCCTGGTTTATTTCCCCGAGCAGCATTCGCACTACACCACCATCGCGCACCGCGTCAGATCTGTCGAGAGTCGCCCCAGACATTTCTACCCATAGAAAGCCACCTCGATTAGAGCAGGTGCGATGGGCCGGCCGTCCGCACAGATTTCTCCCTTTTTTCGACCTTTTTCCATCCGTCTTTGTCTTTGATCGTCACACGCGTCGTGGCTTCCTTCGCCTTCCTTCCGCCGACCAGGAGGCAGGTACTCTGAGGTGGGTGCAACACGTCTCTCATGAGACAGCTCCGTGGCCATGCCACGTCCGATAGTTCCCTTTCTTCACTATGACACTTATGATGGATGCCGTCCCTGCTCTGGTTTTCTCGATGGACTCCTTCCCTTCTGCATTGTCCGGGTCTCTTTGAACGGAATTGGCCCTTTGTCGCCGTCGGAAGTTCGGCGCAAACGGACATTTCTGGTCCACCCAATTTCGTTATTCTTTGCTTCAACCTTTCCCGCCTTGCTCCTTGCGTCGACATCATATCAGGCAGATCTTGTCTTTCAAATGGCCCATTAATAGCATGGATTTTTAACCATTCTTCTCCTTATACTAATATGGCTTATGATCCAGCAGGCACCACTCCTCTTTCGGTGCTGAGGCATTGTCCTCCACACCCATATCCGCCCCCCTTCTTTTACCCCGACAAATTCTTGAGCTGCACCGGCCCAAGGTAGTACCCCCGTGCACCCATTCCGATCCTTCTTCGTCCGACCCCCCATACACGCCTTTCCAGCTGTGCGCGCTTCAAATACCATTTTCCGTCCAAAATGTCCGGAGGCAAGAAGGGCGAGAAGGTCCTCGGCCTCGGGGCCCGTCTCAAGTATCCGATTACCATCACCAGGCTTTACAAGAATCCCGGTGACTCGATTCGGAGACAGGAGCCTATTTTGCAGTATTCTTTTGAGTATACCATGGAGCTTCCCAACGACCGGGAGACGCTCCAACTGCAGACCAAGACCCTGAAGAACATTACCGACTGGAACGCCCCCGAGGACGGCAAGCTTCTGTCATGGCAGGTTCGTGTTGGCGACGTCGTTTCGCGCGACCGTCCCTGCGCCACGGTGGAGGAGGCCTGCACCCACGAGATCCAATTCCAGGGTCTCTGCGCACTCTGTGGCAAGGACATGAACGAGGTCAACTGGGCCAGCGAGCAGCGCGACACCGACCGTGCCCCCATCAACATGACCCACGACCAGACTAGCCTGACGGTCAGCCGGGTAGCAGCTACGCGTGCCGAAAATGAGCTGCAGCAGCGCCTGTTGAGTCAGCGCAAGCTGAGTCTCGTCGTCGATCTGGACCAGACCATCATCCACGCCTGCATCGATCCCACCATCGGCGAGTGGCAGCAGGATCCATCCAATCCCAACTACGAGGCCCTAAAGGACGTCCGCCGCTTCCAGCTGGAAGAGGGCTTCCAGGGCCTGGCCAGGGGCTGCTGGTACTACATCAAGATGCGGCCTCACCTCACCGAGTTTCTCGAGAAGATCTCGACCATGTATGAGCTGCACGTGTACACCATGGGCACGCGCACGTACGCAACCAACATTGCGCAGATTGTCGATCCGAACCAGAAACTCTTTGGAAACCGCGTCATCAGCCGCGACGAGAACGGCAATATCATTGCTAAATCGCTGCAGCGTCTGTTTCCTGTCAGCACCAACATGGCTGTCATCATCGACGACCGCGCTGATGTCTGGCCATACAATCGTCACAACCTCATCAAGGTGAACCCTTACGACTTTTTTAAAGGAACCGGCGATATCAACTCCAGCTTTCTGCCTCAGCGCAGCGACATTTCGGATTCTGCTGCCGATGGCGTTGATGGCACTGCTGTCATCGCGTCTACGGCAGTTGCTGCTATAGATGACGCTACAGTTCCAAGCGGCAGTGCGGCACCATCTGACCCCGCTTCGGACACGGTCATATCTGATGCTAATCAGGCCATCGCGTCTTCTGCCCCGTCCGCAGCAGCAGCAGCGGTTTCTGCATCCGGTGTCGCTGATGGTGCAGATGGTATTCGCAAGGCCCCCGAGATCAATGGTGTAGGCAAGATGCTACTTGTGGATGGCGATGACGCTACCTCTGCGATCTTCCAGAAGCAGGCCGAACAACAGGAACGCACCATTGAACAACAGATCAAAGACCGGCCCCTTCTACACATGCAGGAGCAACTCGATAAGGAGGACGAAGCTGCTGCTGCCGCGGCGGCTGCTGCGGTGACAGCGTCGCAGGTCGCCGAAGAAAAGGACAAGGCTTCCAAGTCTCGACCGCGGCACTGTGTGCTCTATGACGACGATAACGAACTCTTGCATCTGGAGAAACATCTGGAGCGGTTGCACCATAGCTTTTACGAGGCATACGACTCCAAGCGGAGCTTGTCAACCCAAAACAGCAGTCGGTCCGCACTCCATAACGGAAATGAGGACTCCAGCATCGCAGCAGTGCCTGATGTTGGCAAGGTTTTGGATGGACTCAAGGACAGGGTGTTGCACGGCGCCACGATCGTCTTGTCAGGTCTCGTGCCTCTTGGTCTTGAGGTGGAGCGGTCTGAACTGGGCCTACAGAGCATGAGCTTTGGCGCCCGACTTCAGAAGCAGATTTCTAGGAAAGTGACGCACCTAGTTATTAGCAGCGACCGGCCGCGGACACAAAAGGTGCGCCAAGCTGCGCGGATACCGAGCATCAAGATCGTCAACCAGCACTGGCTTGCCGACTCGTTCAGCCAGTGGGCCTGGGTAGATGAAACGCCATACCTGGTACAGTTGCACATGTCCGCCGTTGTCTTTGAAATGCAGATTTGACGATGTATACTGACTGTGCTACTTTGCAGGTAAATGTGCACCCGGCAGATCGAGACCGAGCCGGCGCAGCAGGCCCGCTAAGCGAGGCAACAGACTCTGAGACGCTGTCCGACCAAGAGAGCGAACGAGGGAATGGCAACCGAAAGCCCAGGATTGTGATTGCGAAGCTGGGTGGGGATGGCAGTGCAGGTGACGGTGGTGGTAGAGAAGATGACGGACCAGATGACGAAGACGATGAGGACGACAACAGTCCGATTGCCGAGCTGGGGCAGTTTGACTGGGGCTCTGCGGACGACGAGCTCGAGATGTTCCTTGCCGAAGCGGACGACGATGACGGCGAGGGCGAAAACCGGAATGATTACGGAGAATATGACAGCAACAACGACAGCGAAGATGGAGATGAGAACGGCGACGAAGGAAGAGGCTATGACAGCGTCCCGTCTTTGTCGAAGCGAAAGATGAGCGAGGAGCCCGACGGTGAAATTGAGAGGTCAGTATCGCGTGGTCGCACTTTGGCAGCCAAGCGGCAGAGACTCGGCGGCGTCCGGAGCCGCAGCACATCAAAGCTGCGGGCAGTGGCCACGCCTGCTTCGGAGGCAAGCAACGGCCATCCGCTGCGACAGCTTGAAACACAGACATCAGGGGAGAACAACAGCCATGAGAGCATGGCGAAGACGGCAACGGCACTCGTTGTCGGAAAGCCAGGCGCAACGCCAGCCCGCATGGATGTCGATGAGGACGATCTTGAGGCCATGCTGATGGCCGAACTGGACGAGGAAGAGGCAGCCGCAGCTGCAGAAGCGAATGGATAGAGTCCTCGGGGCTGGAATAAGCCAACGGTTGGTGTTCCGGACCACAGTCAGACACTGGGTGGCTTTATGATGTAAATAGGGAGTGGCAGCTGTAGCAGGAGTGTTTGAAGGGGAGAGCTCGTGCTTATTCTTGTGTTTGTGTTACGCCGCATTTCTCTTGGTTCTCCTCGCGATGCATAGCGCATGGATACATAGAGCACGGCTGGCGGCCATCTATGTTCTGCAGGCAGCAGGCGAGAGGCCCAAGACGCCAGCTTGCGTCTTGTACGCATTCGAGTGTATGATTACAATAAATAAGTACATTTGCACCGTTGTTCTGGAGCGCTGGTCAGACCTGGGTGGACTCCATGTTATTATTCAAGTGAAGGTGAAGGAATCGACTTTTTCTTCTCGGAATCGTACAGGCCCAACTGTTATTCTTTCTTTTCTGTTTTTTTGCTGCAGAGTGTATGCAATCCGACATATACACGCAACTGACGGCTCCCCAGATCGTGTACAGGCACATACTTCATTCATCAAACGTCTTGTTCTACTTGAAAACTGACAATATGTCTAACATGCATCAATCGCACTAAGGAGCTGCGAAATAGACAGGCGCGAAGCGGACAGGTTAGGGCTAGCAAGTACAGCTGCTGTAACTGATATGGCCAACCAGGAGGATTTTATACTTCTTGTCTGATAGGCTCGCGGAATACTCATAAGATGCAAGGCAGATGCCAAGGCGCGGCCGAAGAGGGGGGAAGGAGGAGCAGACATTGGAAACAGCTGAAAAGGATTGCATATGCCGACAGACTGTCGCTTCGGACCGATTTTCTCTTTTCACCCAACGAGTATCGAACTTCGATTATTACTCCGAGTAACACTCCCTGTCGAATTCATTTCCATTCCAAAGTACTAGAAAGTCACATCGCTCTACAATGACTGAACATGGTCTAGTCGCGAGTGTCGCGGGCCTCATCTCGCTTGGCATCTAGGTGACGCAATCTCTTGTCGACTTCTACTCGGCATACAAGAACCAAAAAGCCGACATCGAAGACATTATTAAGCGGCTCGATAAGCTCTGTGGGGTATTAGAGACCTTCCGTAGTCTTACTGATCGCAAATTTCGCAACGATGAGAAGAACGTGCTGAAGAACATCGAAAACTCAGTCGAAGACTACGAAGAATTCATCAACGAGCTCCGAGAAGAAGCTCAGAAGCTTACCAGGAAGCCTGCAGATACCATTTCTGCCAAAGCTAGGACCGTTGCGCGGAAGGCTGCGTATCCTTTCCGCCAGAGCACACTGCGAAAGCTAGAGGAAAGCATCGACGAGGCCGTTTCCCATTTGTCTTTGGCACTGCAGACGCTCCAGCAGAAGAGTATTGACAACATCCAAAATGACCTCGAGGACACATAGATTGCTGCAACTGGTCAGAAGCGAGCAAGTATCCTCTCTCCGGATAGCATAATATCGTTAAGGGGTCAAGACGTCGATAAGGATATTCGATTGTTTGTATCTGGCTATTTGAAGAACAGCCGAAAGATGCAAAAATGGAGGCCATACCATGGCCAGATTGAGAAGGCGCTTGCAGAGAAAGCAAACGGAATGTGGGTTCCCAAGTCATAGACTCCAAACAGACCACGGAGTAGGGATTTTCTGACTTGCTAGGTTTCGCTGGGCCGAGTGCCAGTTTCGAGCATTGGAGTTAGGGGTGAACAGCAAACGCCATCTCGACAGACTACTGGAGTCTTTGCCTCGAACCCTGGAACAGACCTACGAAAGAATCCTAAAAAATATAGACAAGGACTATGTTAGAGATGCAAGACGGATTCTGGTCTTTCTTTGTTGTGCCGAACGGCCGTTAATTTTAAGGGAGCTTTTTGATGCCATGGCGGTGGACATCGACGGAGATATGCGACTCGATCCAGCAGCTCGACTTTCCGGCGAGTTCGGTGAGGATGGCATTCTTCGCATTTGTCCTGGGCTTATTGATCTGGATCACCATGTGAAGGGCAATGACACTACCATACGAATTGCACATTTCTCTGTCCAAGAGTATTTGAAATCGGATACGGTGGATGTGGAATTCCGCATAGAAATGCCACAAGCTCACGCAGAAATTACCTCAGTTTGTCTCACATATTTGCTACACCCTACGCTATCTTGGACAAACCGTCAGGATTTTCCGCTTGCATCATATGCGGCAAGGTTCTGGGATGTGCACTGTCGTAGTAGCGACGAGGCTCTGCATAATATTGGGTCCCAAAAGCCGGATAGAAATAAAGCACACAGTAGAGCAAATCGCTGAGCAGGGCATCCAGTATCTCGATGGTCACAGCAGCAGCGACAAAAGCCGACGGGCATAGGTACCACGGTGCACTACGCCTACTGTCACCCGCTTGCGTTTCTCCAGGTCCGGGACACCAACCAGCTCGTCCGCAATGTCTCCAAGGTCCAAAGCTGCCAGCACCGCTTCACGTGCTCCTGGCTCTCGGCACGTGACTTTCTAGTTGTGCAGCACGCCGTCAGACCTGTGTTGCACGTTCTTCTGCTGCACGAAGCTATCTGCCGCCTAGATGATTCTGGGAATGGTCGGTCTCTGAGCGAGATCTGCCCTGGCGCACCATCAGCACCGCGTCAAAGAGTCTAGTAGGGGCTGACAGCAGTGGCACGACGACGGATATGCATTAGGCCTGCAGCATACGCATTACGTCGATGGCTGTGGATCCGTCCGGGCCGTTGGTCGGGCTGTCCAGACAGACAAGGCTAGATCGGAGGACATGGGCAGTTGCGTTAGTAGGTGTGATTCGGTGTGGAGCGATGCAGGAGTGCGACATCACGGGAAACAAAACACGCACTCTGCTTCGGCCAGCAAGGCACGTCTTCGCTCACCACAGCTGAGGCCACGCACAACCTCGCTGCCAAAGACCGTGTGAAGCACGTGGCTCAGCCCAAAGCAGCAGGCCAGCGCCTCGACCGCCGCTTCGACGACAGATACAGACCTGGACGGACCCGAGGTCACGCGTATGGCAAAGTTGCGTTTTTGTCAGCTGACAGACGTGTTCGGACAAGACGCGACCGCGTTCCTACCGCAATGTCTCTCGTGGAAGGTGCGCGTCCTCCTCGGCTAACAGTCAGGTCGGCTCGATAGCATGAAAGGAAGGAACGATGGATCACTGCCTACCCCAGAACGTCGCGTGAGCCTTTCAGGCTGCCCTCCGTATGTCAACCGGCCACGCGTACTTGCAAACTCTTCGTGCATTCCTGCGAAGGCATCGAGAAGGTGGTGCATCTGCTACCCGGCCGACCGACGACGAACAGCATCGTGCCACAGCCAACCATGCCGGCATCTTTGTGCAGCAGCGTGCGCGATGGGCGCCTTCAATGATGGAACGCTCGCGAAATTACATTGATGGCCGCTGCGACATACGAGGCGATAGCGGAAGCAGTTTGGGTCTAGGTCTTGTCAGAAATGAAGTTGACCAATCGAAAAGGTTACGACACGACTTACCCCTTTCCTGCACCCACGACTCACAGGTGCTCAAACGCCACGGAAGACCACAGCTCTGAGCCAGCATCACAGGTGACCAGGGTTTCTTCGACGGTCGTTCGTACCGAGTCGACATGGCTACGATCTGCTGTCGTGGACTGCATCATAAATTGTCGCTTGTTGCTCGTGGCTCTGTCGTCTACCGACCTCCGCCCTCGCTAAGCAACTCCGAGAAACTACGATTTATATATCCCCCATCATTCTCTCATTGTACAATTCTGCCTTCACGTCCAGCTCCCAAGGAGGTTGGACGGAGTCTTGGCTTCAATGTGGAAATCAGGAGTTCCAAATCGGGTAAACTCCGGATAGACTCCGGATGACAAATAACATCGCCAGTTACCAGCAACCAGTAGCGTGCAAAGTCACAGCATCAATCTACTCCTCCCAAGAGTCCCCCTTTCCCCTCTCGTCAAACTCCAGTCTCCTCATGTTCTCATCTTTCTACAGCCAGCCGCCGTTGCCAGCATCCACGCCGCGCAGCAGAACGGCTCGACGCGCCCAAGTTCGGCGTGCCTGTCATTTCTGTCGCCTGACCCGGGCCAAGTGCGACTCCCAGCTGCCCTGCCACAACTGCCAGCACAAGGGCCGAATCTGTATGATCACAGCCTCTGACCGGCGCGGACGAGCTTCACAGGTTGTGCAGACGCACACACCGAAGACTGGGCTTATCGTCGAGGTGGCTGGAACAACCGGCCAGCTCAGTCCGACTGCTCCTCTCGTGCCTCTCACTCCTCTCTGGAAAGGCCTGCGTGTCGGCGACGTCTACTACGGCCCATCATCCATGACCTACTTCCGCAACCGACTCTACGCCTTTCCCAACACCATACTCCGCCGCCAGCAGCCCGACGTGGCCAGCCATCTGCGGTCATTGTGCCGCCCGAGTGCTACGCTCGCCGGCTTGCCTCCCCCGGAGATGCCGCACGCGCAGGAGGACCTCGACCTCTGGTGGCTCTGGCAGCAGCGACTTCCGCACACACTGCGACTCTCTGTGGGTGGATGCCGGGGCAGGCGAGCGGTCTGTGCGCAGGGCATCTGCCCTCGTTGACATCGTCCTGGCGCTGTGCATGCAATTCAGCTCCGCCTACACGGCCGTTCGTCCGGGACGAACCGGAAGCCAGGACGGGGCCAGTTCAGAGCCGATCCCACCTGGATATGCCTATTTTGTCCGCAGCCGCTGGCTGTGTGAGGAGCTGGCCGAGACCCCCCAGTCTCACCACCGTGCAGTGTGGACTCCTAGGCGCCCAATATCTCGACAACTGCGGCCTGCCCAGCTCGGCCCACAGCCACGTCGCAGCAGCTCTCCGGACGGCCGTCTCGTTGGGCATGCACTGCTCGTATGTCTCCGTTGCCGTCGATCAAGATGACGTGTCTTACTCGGCGACTGAGCTGCTGCAGGTGCTGGCCGGCCGCCTGTGGGCCTCGCTCACCGCCATGGATGCCGACCTCAGCGTCCGACTCGGTCATCCGATGCTGGTCTTGGGCCTGGGGCTGGGCCTGGGCATGGTCACGAGCATGGGTTGGGATCAGGACACTGTTCTGCTCTGTCGCCCGACTTCTTCACCTCGTCTGGCCCGACTGTTGGGTGCTATCTACGTCATGTCGCCGGCAGTGGAGGACGAGACGAAAGACGACGACGACGATGGCCGTCAGAACAGCCAGAACAGGCAGGAGGATCTGGGGTGGGAGTGTCTGGGGGGTCTGGAGGCCCAGGAGGGCCTCGAGGGGGAGTCTCCCCACAGTACCACCTGGCTGACCTACCATGACCAATGCACACGCCTCATCCACCTTGTCGGCACCAATCATGCCGACTTCTACCGGCACTGCGAGCACCTGTTCCGCCAGCACGTGGCTTCGGTCACCAGCAGCAGCAGCAGCAGCAGCCTCCACACCGACCCCAACATCCGCGAGGCTGCTGCCCGCTTCCTTGTCTCACGCACGTCGGCGCTCTACGCCTGGGCCGGCGCCGTGCCTTATCGGCTGCAGACTCCGCGCAGTCGGCTTCCGGACCACGACCGTGCCCGGCCCTTTGACACGACCTCGACGGCTAGCCCGCTCGATCTCTGTCCGCATCGTGATCCAGCTACACCGCTCTAGCTACACCGCCAGCGACTGATGCTCGAGCTACGCTTCCATGCGGCCATTGTTCTGCTATTTCAGCCCTTTATCGCCTTCTCGCCAGCGCCCATGACCAACACGCCAACGGCTGACAGCTTGCCTATCGCTGCCGTCCGCCACGCTGTCACAATCGGCTATATTGCGCGGCAGGCCCTGGCCCACACCGCTTGTCTGCAGGCCGCCACCGCCTCTGCCAACGTCGCCCGCTGGCTGCACGATGCCGTCCTTGTCGTGATCGGCTTCACGGCTTCCTATCCGGTCTGTCCACCGTCGACGCTGGCCCGCCGCGCCATCGACCCGACGCTCGAGGCGCTCGCCATGTGTGGCGCGGGCATAGGCCTAGGCCTGGGCCTGAGCCTGGATGCTGAAGTGGCAGAGCTGCGGCGACTCGCTCGCGAAGCAGACGACATCCTCGATGGCTTCAGTGGACGGCGGACAGGGCTGGAGCGACCAGCTGAGGTGCCAGCGACACCGGCCAGCTGTCTGGCCGCCCCGGCAGCCGGTGAGCCGGACAGGTCCCTGGTGACCGAGCTGCAGGGGTCGGTTTATAGCGATCTGGATCCAGTCGGCAACGCCGAGTTCTGGGCCGGCTTCATGCAGCAGCTCGACACACCGGTCCAGAATTGTGTGCCGGGTTAGCGCATGCAGGCGCAGCGCCTGGGAGTGTGCGTGGGCGGATGTGTGGTATGGGATGTGTGCAGTGCGCGTGGATCCTGTGGTGTGTGTGTGTGTGGACGCGAGCGTGTGGGTGTGGATGTGGGTGTGGGCGTGTGTGTGTGTGCGAGGGCGTGCAGGTGGGTGTACAGGTTGGCGGCTTGTCCAGCTGTCGAGCTTTGCATAGTCGGTCACCGTGGGGCGCCCCTGGAACTGAATACGGCGTGGCCAGAGCGTGAGGAGAAAAAGAAGGCGATGGAAAGGAGATGGAAGGACCGGAGACGGCAGGAAGACCACCCAGACTTTGCCACCACGGCAAGGAAGGCGAACAAAAGCACATGTCGCGCCCTTGTCCCGGCAGGGAAAGGGAAGCTCCGTCACCGACATTGACTTCACCGCTCTCCTCACACCCCTTGCTTTTCTGACAGCACGCACGCACAGCTATAGCGGTGGCAGGGCTATTTCGACCTGCACACCACGTGTCTCTTCCCCCCCCCCCTCGGTTTGGCTCATTTGTCCTCTCTGGCCTCGCTGGACCATTGCCAGCGCCGTCTGGCCAATGGACTGCCACAAAGGCTGTGAGGGCTGGACCAAGCCCTCCCACAGAATGGTCAGCGAAAAATAGTCAGCGCACCTTTCGACTGTCTCGCCTGCCTTTGCGTTGTATCGGGCAGCACCGCTGCCACGCGGGCTCCACCAGATCCAGTAGGCCGCAGCGCTTTCTGGATACCGCCTTTACAAAGGTGAATTGCCAATAGGATCGGCCCGGCGAGAGCTAGCGCTTGGGGAGTCCTCGTACTTTTTTTTTCTCTTGTTGTCAGGCCGTCCTTGTTCTTTTTTAAATTCTTTTTAAATTCTCTCGCACAACATTCTTTCTGGTCCGGGGTGTGTTTTTTTAATCCTCTGCAGTCACGACTTTGCAGAGAACGTCACCTTTCGGCCCGGTCACAATGACAGTTCTCTGTCACCGTTGCTTTTCAACACTTCGCCATACTCGCTCCAGACCGACTCCTCGAGCCATACCACACAGCTTCCATCTTATATAAGACACATTGACCACGATACCGCAGAAGTCCATCCATCATCCACGCCGACCGGTCAGACATCATCCAGACAGCAACAGAACAGAACAGCACAGCACAAACAAGCCGAATCAGAATAACGGTACATCCGAACAGCCTAACGACTACCTCACTGCCTGACGACCACTACCACCCTCCCTCCTTCCCCGTCTTACCATCACCATGAGTCGCACTGGCTACGATACCACCGGCACACAGAAGCCCCCGACGCCCAAGAAGTGACCGATATCGGCTCACCGGGTGATCGTGTTATATTCTACAGTTACAGAATGTGTATGTGCGCGCTCTCTGCCCGGATGGCCGGCCACAGACTAACGGATGCCACAGCTCTAATATCCGTCTCTTTTGTTCTCTGGCATATTTGGGCAGGAAAAGGCGCTCCGCTCTCTTTCTTCCCTTACTACGGATTGTAGGTGCAGCCCAACGGGACGGCAATACGGCTCATGCTAACTTGGGCCCCAGAGAAGGCACAATGCGAATTACAGGCGCTTAAAGAACAGGAAAAAGGGACTATCCGGTGTTATAGCATGGTATGGTCTCAGAAGGAACGGGATTACATTCTAGGATTGGCTTGTGCTTTTAGGATTGGGGGAGTTTCTGTTGTTTTCTTGGGCGGCGAATAGATAGCATACTTAATTAAAGAGGGACACCTCCAGACACTGGGCATAGCTGCAGAGCGCCCAACACTAATCGATTTTTTTTGTTCACCATGCCTACTGCCTGCGTGTCATCTTCTCCAAGGCTCTGCACGTGCACGTCCGGAGCACGCTGCCGGCCAAGGCAACGTCATGCCTGCCTCGTACCGGTCTATTTTTCCAACAAATCGAGCCTGTCTGAGGAAGATTTCGAGATTCGGCAGAGGAAAACAAAGTTTCCGGATTCTCAAGTGCGGGGCACAAAATCCGCATGCGGACTAGCGCGTGCGACCATTACAACCCAACGTTGATCAAAAACGGCCAGCCCCGAACTGGTGGAAATCTTACTATGTAGCTGTCTTTTTTAGGGCTACCTCTGTTTTACGCTTATTCCGGGGGACCGGCCGTGTTAGCATGGAGATCGGCTGGCCTGAATAGGGTAGGTCGCCGACGGTTGTCGTCGTGCGCCTCGGACCAGATGGTCAGGTGTGTTTGTATCGTGGACCACTTGCGGCATCTCTGCCCAAACACTGGCATCCTAGCTCGTGGTAGCGCGGCCCTGCTGTCATTACGAGGGGAGACAGTGCGAAGCAGGGTAGCATCCCGGGCCTGGGCGCCGACGCCGTTGCGAGGAAAAAAGGCGAAAAAAGAGACGAAAGAAAAGACGAAAAAGGACGAAAAGAAAATAAACCGGACAGCGGGCTCTGACACGAGCCAAGCCCGTTTCATCGTCCCCGCCTTTTTTATTTTTAATCTACCGTGTACGACGTATTGCTGGCTGGCTCCCCTCCCACAAAAAAATACGACATATCCTGCACAGTTGGCATCGTGGCCGGACAGCCTAGGGAGGCGTCTCCTTGCGGCAGCCCGTCCGACTCCGTTGATCTTATCGCTGATACCCGCCAAGATGATCAGGGGGTCCGTTGTGTTGTGGCCGCCCAATCTGTCTGCCCAGCCGCCACAGCCACCTCCAGCCAAGGCCAGCCTAGCTGCCTACGACATAGCTCTAGCTTGGCCCTGTCAGATCCGGTCAGGTCAGCAGCCAAGCGGTTGACTACCCCAGGCTGAGGCACTCCGTTTCTTGGCCGCCCCGTGCCGTGGCCTCTTGCGTCTCGCCTTGGCCGGGTTCACCAAATCAGCTCTCTCCATCCGGCTCCTGTTTGTGTAGCAGCTGTGTCGAGCCAAGAGCCCCTAACGAGGCATCACCGGCTTAGCCACCCTCGTGCGATCTCGCGACGAGAATGATGGCCAAGCGCGCTCTGTATTTATAGACACGAGGCCAGCTCTCGTTCTCATCTCCCACCAGCCAGGTTCCTAATTTGAATGCGCCTCCTGTGCTTTCGCTTCGTTTCAGCCTATATATTCTCTTCTTCTCGGCGCTGGACGCAGACTTTTTCTCCGTCATTTTCTTCCCCATTTTCCTTCTCCTCTTTCTCTAGCACACCATGTCTGCTCTTTCCTTTGTCTTCCTGACTCTCTGCTGCTCCGCTGTGCGGGTGCATGCGTCCTGTGCATATGGCACCCATCTCCATGCCCGTCAAGACGAGGACGGCTCCGTTCCGGTGAACAAGTTTGGCTACACCGGCGCCATTGTGAGTACAGACGGCAGACTGATCTTGTCGACCTGCTGCACAGATCTCTGACGGTATGATGCAGGGTCCGCTGAACTGGCTGTCGCTGGATCCGGTGGCCAACGTCGCCTGTGCTACCGGCCGAAACCAGAGTCCCATCGACATGACGGCCGATCAATTCAGCCTGTTAACGGCGGCCAGTGTCAGTCTGGTTGTGCCCGACATTGCCGAGACCGAGATCGAGAACCTGGGGACGACCGTCGAGGTGGTCGTGCCGGCTGAGGCGGCTGCCGGCATGACCGTCAACGGGACAGCCTTTTCGCTGAAGCAGTTCCACTATCACCTCCCGAGCGAGCACCTCGATGATGGTCGATCGTTTGCCAGTAAGCCTCCACCCCTTTTGCCGCCCCTGTTCCATTCGCTAAGCGGACTGGGGAATTAGTGGAGATGCACATGGTCTTTGAATCAGCTGTCGGCGAAATTGCCGTTCTTGGCGTCTATCTCGATACGGCCAACGGGCCTGGCAACGTGACATCGGCCGCCTCGGCAGCCTCGACTGCAGAGCGCCGGCACGCACGAGATACCTTGGTCACGCGCGTCGACAGCACCGCCACGCCCAGTGGCACCGCTGCATCCCAGTCGGTCATCGACGCCATCCTCAGCGCCCTCGGACTCACCGGGGGGGCTGCCACGGCCGAGAAGACCACAACGACAACGAATGCCGCTGCCAGTGCCAAAAATACCTCGACCTTGGGCGCCGCTACAGGCGGCACCAGCCTCGTCGACACCGTCTTTGCCGCAGCCGGAAACGTCTCGACGCCCGGCACCAAGGCCAAGATCGGGCCGCTCGCCATGTCCGGGCTGATCGACAGCATCCAGGCTGGCTCTCTTCAGTCGTACGTCTGGCACCTCTCTTGCTCTGCATACCTGACCACAGAACACCCGCACTGACAGCCGTGCAGCTACAAAGGATCCCTGACCACGCCTCCCTGCTCCGAGGGCGTCAGCTGGTTTGTCTCGACGCAGAAGCAGACCGTCTCCCTTCAGACATTCGAGACCGCTCGCAACATCATCGGGTTCAACAGCCGGTTCCCCCAGAACAAGCTGGGCCAGGACAACCTGCTGGCCTTGGCCGTGTCTACCAAGAATGGCGTGGCAGCTGCGGCAGCTGCGGCAGCTGCAGCTGTCGCTACGGCCTGATCTTGATCTGTTCTATTCTATCGTGTACTATTAGATGGTGATACCAATTTTCTTCTGTTAGTTTTAGATGTGAAACACATTGTACATATGTAGATTCTATATGCTACAAGTAAGCCAGCTGCTCAACTGCATGCCTCACTCGCTAGCCTCCTATTCTATATTATAATGCTTGTTGACTGTGACATATTCCACGTACGGCCATAGATCCTGGAAAGCACGGGATCTCGTCCGCTCTCCCCTAGTTAAACCAGTAATCGGCGGATTAGTAGTTGGGTCGGTGACGACCAGCGAATACCCGCTGCTGTACGTTTTTTGGCCCTCCACGCTGGAGTGGTTATGTTGATTTACGGATTTGTACAGTATAATTAGCAAGCAGCCTCCTTTCATAGCGCACTGGGACTGTGAGTGTTGAGAAGTTTGCCCCTCGCACCCTTTTTACAACGTGCGCACGGTGTTAATATGGACATTTTGCCGTACTGTGTCTCGTCTTTGTGGTATTCGCTTAGAGAGGCTCCATTCTTATTTCCAGCTCCTTTTCCACACACATCGATCTCGCAGCTCTACCAAGCACATAAAGCTATCTCCCGGAGGTCTTAAGACAGTATGATGGTGCATTCCATATGGCAATGCATAACGTTTTGTCGACGGTACGCCGACGTCGAAGACTTGGCACAGTTGTGCCAATCATGAGCTTTGCCACGAAGCGTGGAAATGCATGAGTTTCAAGCCACCATTGATTTAAGGGGATTCCTACTCGATACGGACGTTTGTGGATCGCCCAGACACCTTCTATGCAGAGGGCGAATGCTAGCATACGACGATGGCATCAAGGCTGCACAGGCATATCAGAACACTACGATTGACTTACGACTTCTTGAGCTTGTTGCTTGCACGTGCCATCATGTTGCCGTTCGTCTTTTTCTAAAGATCGATGGCGGGCGCCATAAAGGCTGCTAAAGCTGGAAATTAAAGCAGTCCGTGCTTGTCTCAAAGCCTCTCCCTACCGTGTTTTTTCACAACGCCTATCTCGACTTGGAGAATTAGCCGTAGGGTATTGCAGACGTTGCCGGATACTAGGCCGAGTCACAGATATTTGACGGCGTTGTTGTCTTTGACCGCAGCGAAGATGATATCAGGTCTCTAGCTTTGTCTCCCTTTTATCTACCAACCGGCTAACCCTCTGTTGTCAGTGTCATTCATTCACCCTACAGGTGGCCAAAGGCTCCTTTTCAGCTGTCGGAGAGTCAGCTCTAGCAGTTCCACTATTTCCTAGTTCAGCCGCCTGCATCGCTACCCATACCCTTTCGGCCTGAGCGGTCGGCACAGCAAGTAGATTCCTGGGACACCCTCGCAGTGTTGCACATCTTTCGAAATCGCTATGAGCGCATTTTGTTAGCATACTGCGTGCAAAATTGTGTGCCGACAACAGAGGACCACCCAGAGGTTGAGGATATGATGAAGACGATTCGAGACAGATTCGTTTAGTTTATCTAGCAGGGAAGGACGAGGGGAAGTATAAACATGGGTTGTCTTAAAATATGTTCTCGTTTAGGAAGATGTATATCAAGCGCGATGCTTTTAATGCTTGCAACTAAGAGATGCGACTGCAAGCCGTTATTGGGCTGCAACTTGTTGTCTTCGATGTGATCTCCTGACCTTTACAAGAGATTATAGGTTGTTGACTTGGAGCAGCCTATGACAGCCTATTATTTCCAATAGGTTTTCTTAATATACACTTGCAACAAAGACGGCAATGCCAAAGTAGTGCATAAGCGATCTCTGATGAGATAAACTCAGAATTGTAAAAGAATGATACGCGCCAGCCGGCTACATCCGCAGCGGTGTGTGTTAGCATTAGTGGTAACCTAACCTAACCTGTTGCAGGCTGAAGATATACAAGATTGTTGTAGAAAGCAATACTTAAGTAGTATGCTTCCCATATACGGTCTAGGGTTTGCAAGCTGAACTGCAAAATGCATTCGTGTCAATTGAACGAACACATTTCAGCTTGTTTGCAAGAGTCGATCGTTACGGTTTACAGCCTCAAACCCTTTAGAATGGATACCGTTTGTGATCGGCGGGCAGTGCAAGCCCCACGATCGGGTGGCATTTGGTTGGGCTGCATTGCCTGCTCAGCTGGTCGAGAAAATTGTGGAGGTTGAACTTTGAGATTCAAGTCAACAAGATCAAGCATTCTAGCTTGAAACTTTGTCTTAGAAGGCAACTGCTCGTCCCTCTTCCATCTTCCTTCCTTCCTTTCTCCTAGCTAAGGATCTTCTTAGGATATCTACTCTATCTGGAACAATACGCTTACAAGATTTGTGTTGCTTGAAAGCTCTACCGACAACATTTATTGCTATTGTCCTGCCTCTATCGCCTGCTTCCCGTATCAATTCAGGCTACTCTAGGTACGCATATGCTATCTTACACTGTCCCTTTACTACGTGAGAGGTTCTCAGACCCAACCTTTTTCGGCTTTCAAATAACACTCTATAGTTCGTATACAGAACTCGTCGTAACAAAAGGGGCAACGGAGGTTACTGTAACAGAGACCCGGCAAACAATACAGAGCAGGTGCAAAAAACGTGCCATAAATGTGGTGGATCCGGAAAAGTTCAGGTGATTGTTGAAACTCCATCTTTTGGATTTTTTGGACCTGGAATGGTTAAATCAACGGAGACGAGGACTTGTCCTACTTGTGAGGTATGGTTACTCTTAGACGTATTCCATTGAAAGTTGCAAGCACTAACCAAAATAGGGAAGAGGTGTTGATTGTATACATTATCATTCGTAAAGCGTAAGTAGCAGCAACTTGTGTTGTTCGGGAAACGTGATAGAGTACTAACAGCGACTAGCTTGTAGAATAGAATAGCAGCCATGGCAATCACAATAGTTCTTGGTTCTAACTATTAGAAATACTTACAGCTATTTAGTATGTATATAGTTTCAGATAGCAATAGACAAGAGTAGACAAGCCGCCTCTATGTATTTATAGCATAAGCTTTATTCAGAGAGCGGAAGTAACTGATTAAGTACTCGTCCTCTGTTTCTTCTTAAAGTCGAGTTTTTTCTTTCTTTTTTGCAAGTTTAAGAGCCTACTTGGTTGATTCTCTTATTCCAGCACAAGTCCAGTCTTATCCTCGTTCTAATAATACATAGGAGGCGCATGATCACGGCACATATAGTGCTCTCAGAGGGCCCTATGGAAAGTATGGCGACATCGCTGATGTCATCACCGCAGACCAAACGCCGGTCTCAAAGCGCCATCCGGCAGCAAGTATCTGGCATCAGCCAAAAATGTATTTGAAGAGCAACTTAATACGATGCTCTTTGCATTTGGTCCTTTGATGGTATAACTCTTTCCGTACGTTACAGCATGCCAAACATATACAGAAGAGATTGTTTGTTAGTCATGGTCTCTTTGCAGAGGACTTGAAATCGTCCGTGAAACGGCATCTATTCGCCAAATCTTCCGTTAAAGGTGTATTCGGGGCCAACAATTCCCTAACTTAATCATTGACATACACCGGAAGCACAACACGCTCACCAGGTGGGCACGGAAGATGTCATGCGCTAGACAGATAACACCGGCGCATACCGGCTTTATCTAGTCCATTATGGTTTTGAGAAAATATATAGATATCCTTCTCACGTCACCTGCAATGACTCAGGCCACTGTTTTATCTGCAGAGACATGACGTAGTGACGAGATGGACCCGGTCGACTTTAGGTCGGAGCACTGCCATCAAAGTTGCTAATATCGACCTATCCGCCGACAGGGATGGCCGCGCATAGTCATTCATGCTCTCGTCATAAAGTACCGTGATGGCCTAATGTGCGTTAGGTAGCAGGAGGAAGTCGGACAGGCATGCTGCTACAGCTTAGTCAATGTGGCGAGTTCGAGCGGCCAAAAAATTTCAAGCTGGGGACGCTAACTTTCCGATATTTCGCCGAGAACATCCAGACTCTGGTGAAGGACTAGAGCATAGCTGAGAACATCGCCATAGAGAGATTCTACACAGCGTTTTTGATGCGAAGTATATTGATACTCCAACACAGCGCTGCAGGTACTGGTTAGTCGCTGCAAATGTAAGTAGCAGTAATCGAGCAAACCGAGCCTGATTCGACAGATCACGTGAGCATTTACGTTGTTCCAACAACATGTTGATTCTCACGGCAAGCGCAGAACACAAGGCTCGGCGTGTGTGATGCCGTATTGGTAATTTTGCTGCCAAGAGATGAGTGTGTTAATGCCTGTAGGTCTGCATCGTATATTCGATTGCCCACGGCAAACACGCATCGATCGAGCGCCGAGATATTCCCGACCGGACAGTCGTGATCCACTTTCCACAGCTCCAGCCAATGAGATCGTCGAGGGCAGCGATAAGCACAATACGTCTGGTTCTTTTTTTCTCGGTTTCTGCACTTTGCGAAACGCACAAGAATGCATATAATGTTGTCTGTGTTTTCTGTGTTCAAAGTGCAGCAATTCTGGACGCTTCCAGACCGCAAACGATTCGACTGCGAACTGTTGGCCGCCTGCCTGGATAGCTCGGCAGCCAGTGACAGTGCTCTTAGTCTCGGTATTATCTGCAGCCCCGCCAAATCGGCCTCTTGGACCCATGGCCGGCCAAACTTCGTCCATCGGCCTGCCGCCCCGGAACGGCGATGTCTCGCGGCGCTTGCGTCGGGACAGCCAAGCTGTCTCTTTCCCGGAACTTACGTCCATAGACACGGAATACGACTCGAGCGATGTCGAGTTGCAGCCGAACCCAATGTCGCGCCAGTTCCGCGAGAGAGAGAGCGAAGATGAAGACAACTCGTTAGCGCAGCATCTGCTCTTCCCATCTGGCTTGCCCGTATTATCCTGTCACCAGAAGAGCTGACGAGAACTCACATTCGCAGCATCTACCCCGAAGTCCGCGCTGCTGTGCCCGCCTCTGACGAAGACGTGCCCATCAACACCGTGCGCGCCTGGATGCTCGGCATCATCTCCACCGTTGTGAGCGCCGGCTTCACACAGCTGTTCGGCCTGCACGACCCTCCTCGTAGGTTCCCGTCAGTTCCGGGTGTTTCTTTGCGTGCTCCTCGCTGACCTGTCTTCCGTCCAGTCGCCATGTCGCCGTATGTGCTCATCCTGGCAGCTTTCCCCATCGGCAGCTTTCTCGCACGGTACACACCTCGTTGGGAATGGACGCTGCTGGGCCGCCGTCTCGAGTCAAACCCCGGCCCTTTCAGCACCAAGGAACACACCATCATCGCCATCATGGCTATTGGCAGCGCCGGCTTCAACCACGGTGCCCTGGCCACATACGTGTGGACGGCCATGGAGACCAATCTCGGATTCGACAACCTCTCGCTCGGCTTCAAGCTGCTCTTCTTTCTGACGACGCAGAGCCTAGGATTCGGACTCGCCGGCATCTTCCAGAAGCTCATCGTCGACCCACCCTACTGCATGTGGCCTGCCATCCTGCCTATGCCGGCGCTGATTCACAGTCTGCATAGAACCCCGCCCACGAGGATGGGCAAACGCCCCCAACACACCGGAAGTCCCGGCACTGCCATCAAGCATGTCGCCCGACACAATGCTTTTACTTCCTGGACGATCAGTCCTCTTCGCTTCTTCTGGGTCGCCTTCGGCGCCATCTCCGTCTGGCATCTCGTGCCTGGCTTCTTTTTCACAAGCATTACTTACTTTTCCTGGGTCACCTGGATTCGTCCTAACGACGTCCTCGTCAACCAGCTGTTTGGCGCGCGCTCCGGCATGGATCTATTGCCCTTGGCCCTCAGCTGGAGCCAGGTCACGGCCTATCAGAGCCCGCCACAGGCAACGTCGATCCGTACAGTCAGCAACGTCCTCGGGGGCGCCGTGCTCTTCTTGTGGATTATCGGCCCAGCGTTGCACTTTTCCAATGTCTGGTACGGCCATTATCTGCCCTTCTCTTCGTCGTCCATCTTTGACAACACGGGCAAGGTGTACGACACCAGCCGCGTCGTCAACTCGCCCGCCACAGGCGACCACTCCTTCAACTCCACGGCATATTTCGAATACTCGCCTGTCTATCTGTCCACAACGTCGGCTATCTCGTACGGCCTTGGTTTTGGCGCAGTTTCATCGGTCATCGTGCATGCGGCTCTGAACTTCCGCGATGAGATCTGGGACGGCTTATGGGCAACATTCACACGCAACGAGGTGCCGTCAGCCCGGCACGACATACACGGAAGGGTACGTTGCAAGCCTTGCATGCTTTGTGCCCCCCACTTCTCTGTGCTGACAATAGCAGCTCATGAGAAAATACCCACGCATCCCCCTTTGGTGGTATTTGATAGCCCTCGCTGTGGCCGTAGGCCTGTCTATTTTCTTCGTAGAGTACTACCAGACCGGTGTGTCGTGGTGGGGCGTGTTACTGAGTGTGTCCATTAACTTGATCCTGTTCGCACCCATCGCCATCCTCGATGCTACCTGCAACCAAAACCTGTCGACGGACGCCGTGTCCAGCCTCCTTGGCGGCTACCTATGGCCGAGTAACATGGTGGCGTCCGTCGTATTCCGCTGTCTCAGCTTCAACGCCATAGGCTCGGGCCTTTACCTAGCACGAAACCGCAAACTGGGCCACTACATGAAGGTGCCGCCGCGAGTCGTATTCTGTGCACAATCCCTTGGTATTATCATCAACTGGCTGGTACAAACCGGTGTGAACGTGCTGGCAGTAAGCAGGGTAAAGGATGTCTGCACACCGGCAGCAGGGGTCAAGGTAAGAGCAGGCGAATCGGTGTTTGTGTGTTCTTTGCTGACCCACTGCAGTTTGCCTGTCCTCTCAGCGCGACATACGAGTCGAGCATGGTCTTCTGGGGCCTGATCAGTCCCCAGCGTCTCTTCTCACGCGGTGCCACGTACGCCCCCATGCTGTGGTTCTTTCCCATCGGCGCGGCTCTGCCGTTGCTGTTTTATGGAGCAAGCCGTGTGAGAATTCCAACGTCAGCGGCATCGAAATCGACCTCGCAGATTTTTGAGCCGACGAAGCCACCCCTCCGTCGTCTCCGCTTTGTCAATATTCCCCTCATTCTCTCCAGCATTGGCAATGTCCCCCCTGCCACTGCCAGCAACTACATGACCTGGGGCATCATCGGCATCTTCTTCCAGTGGTTTCTGCGTAAGCGTCACTTTGCTTGGTGGCATCGTTATAATTTTCTTCTTGCGGCCGCTCTTGAAGGCGGCCTGGCGCTGTCGAGCTTGTTCATCTTTCTTGCATTTTCATACCCAGGCGTCGTCTTAACCTGGTGGGGAAACACGGTGGAATCAACAACTGCCGATTATGCAGGGACGCCGCTTGCAAAAGTATCTGCAGGCCAGATATTCGGGCCATCTGCGTGGTCATGACATTGAACGTATGCGTGTGTTGGAACACTTATCAAGGTAGCATGGCGTTCAGGGTCCAGGGAATATGATAGATATCACTAGAGACTAGAGTTTCACCATAAATTAGAGCGAGATATGTAGAGATGCAGTCCGCATTCTGTATTTGGAATCAAATTCGATCATCGAAGCGCAGAAATAGAAGGCAGACTTCTGTATGCAGAAAACGACTGTCCTTTAAGCTTTAAAAGGAAAAAAAAGACAATCTTGGTCAGATTGAGAATTGGCTTCGTCGTGTTCAGCCTCATATTGGTCGTTGATCGATACAGCACTGTTTGACAGCATCTGCTTGTGGGGGAGACGGGAAAACAACGATCCAGAAAAGCTCAAGTGTCAGCAGGCTTTTTAGTGGGTCAGCAGGGAACTCGTGGGGTTTGTGCAGGGACATCCCACGCTAAGAGTGGGATGGCAGCGGAGAACAGGGCGAAATCGTAGCTGCCAGATTATGCACATTGGGCACTAACGCGTCAAAATCATTGCTACATACTGCAGAACACCATGGCCTGACATTTTCGAGGACCTGTTTGATTTGCGAAGCGATTATGGCGGCTATTGCATTGCGCCGCCCTACTGTCCAAGCAGTCTCCAAAAAATAGCAGGCACGCTCAGACGCTCCGGGGAGCTTTCCTAGTAACCCCCCGTACCAGCCAACAATTCCTCTGGTTCTCATTCACGGTTGCCTCCTTCTGTGATCCACTTACACAACCAACCGCCAGGTTTTCTTCCTGTGATCCAAGACTGTCTTGGCGTGCAAATACGACGCAAGTCCCTTTTTAGGTTGCAACGCTTAGCCTTGACTTGTGGTCGTGGAAACCTGAGTAACGGTTGCAGAATGAGTACGAGCAGTCATTTTTGCCATACCGTTGAAGCTATCATGATGTTTGTCGACGGAGTGGGACCATTGCACCGTACTCGTACTGTACTTGTCGATCAGGCACCATGGAATGTACGGAGTGCGAGTACGCGTCCGCAAACCATCTGATGAGTAGAACAAGTATCTGCAATATGAGCACGATGTGATTCAAGTGGACTTTTCCAGGCTCCTCCAAGAAGCTGCTCGTGGATCGAGATGTGATAACGTTTAAGGCGGGACAACATACGTGTTCTTGCAGTGTGGACGCTTCCATCCGACTTCGATCGGCCGCCTTCTGGCGGTGCGGCACAGAGTAAACATCGACGAACAAGGAATGTACAGCCATCCACCACGCGGCCTGCCGGTCTGTCAGATGCTTTCCCAGGCATATTATCTCTACCTTGTAATTAAATCATATGGAGCTACAATGAGAGCAGGTAAAATCCTCGTACGTTTCCTTACCGCAACGAAGGTGGGAAGAAAGATACGCGTAGTGCGGATGTAGTGACGTGGCATCGAACCGTGTCTGTCCTGAACATTATCCGCAGAAAGCGGTCCCGTCGTTGACGTGTGCTGGACAATCCTATTTTAATTATGTCGGTTCTTTTGATCTTGAAAACGAAAACGGCAATAAAGCACTGTTGGCAAAAAAAAAAAAACAAGTGTACCTGAACAGAACGAAAAAATTAACACTATCCGGTGTTGTTCCAATTGGAGCAGTAGGGGATCGAACCCTAGGCTTCTCGCATGCAAAGCGAGCACTCTACCACTGAGTTACAGCCCCTGTGATTGGAGGTGGGCCTTCCCACTTTAGATCATGAGGCAACGTCCGAATGCGCGAAATTTCAAGCCATTGCAGACAGGCGCTTTGCCATCAATTCGCGTTCGTGATCTTCACTCGTTTCTCGTCTAGGTCGTGCTAGTCCTTCCAGGAACGCCAAACCGGTTACGGAATCTAATAAAACAAAAGGACTAAAGGGAAAATGCAACGCAAAGGCCAGTGATGCGTAGAGCTGTGATAGCACTCTCTTTTCCCCCCTCTTCTGCCATTCGCACTCATGGCACAGTTTCCGGCGCCCGTATGCCCCGACGTCCTAGCAGGCCCCGCATCCATGCCCATGGCCTCGACTCACGCGTGCCGTAGTCCGCCCGTTCGTCTCGTGTGTCTCGTTCATCTCGTTCCTCGCGTCCATCTCGTCCTAAGCCGTGCGCGCTTCTCGGTCTCGGCGTTAAACCACCTGGGCGCTTCGATAACGGAAACGTAACTTCTGTCGGCCGACCTGTGGCGATTGGATGTCAGCCTGTGCTTGACCCGCCCGGAAGTAGAACATTTTATACAGAGGATCCACGTACGGATATTTCCTGCACCACCTATGCCGTAGCCGCGCCGTTGCCGGTCACGCCGTGCGGTCTCGACCGTGTCCTCCTCATCCGTACCGCTTGCGTCGTCATCCACGCTCTGCTGCTGTGGCTGTGATTGGCCCCGCCTCCGCCTCCGCCCTACTACACTCCCGACTGCAGGATCATGCCGTGGAAGGGCCGGCATTGGCGGTACTGGCGCTGGTGATGGTGACAATGATGGCGACGATGTTGGCAAATGGACGGCCGACACGCTACGTACCAGAGCAAGACGGCCCTGGACGCGTACCTGGTGGCGCTTCCGGCGACGGTTGGAAGTGGGGAGCAGTCGGTTCGTGTCGAGATCGGGATCGTGGCCGAGGTCGCCGTCTTGGCGGAGGAAAGAGGCTGAAGCCATGTTGATGGATCCCCAATGGCTGTACGGAGTAGAAGCGGTAAAGAAAGAACAATGCTGGAAATGACGCAAAAAGAAACCGTCTTGGAAAGATCGACAGACAGGCGGATGAATCGCCGGGGCCCAGAGTCCGGGGAGAAAGGGGGGAAAGGGGGGACACCAGGGTATAAGAAGGAATATGCTGATAAATTCTACAGACTGGTCCAGGGGCCTGGCCCGAATGGCTTCATCGTCTCCAGTCCATTACGCGAATGGGAAATTCAAAGCACAAGTTTGTTTCGATTGGCATCCACGAACGAGGCGTGCCGACCAGCAAGAGAACCGTGCCCGGTATTTTAAAATTAGGTTGGCCTTGGTTCCTGCAGCCAGCTAGGCCTGATTGGCACAAGGGCACAGCTGGTAAGGGGCCATGGCGGGCAATGACGAGATGTGATTGTTCACGGCCATTCGTGTCGGTCGGAGAAAAGAGAGGACGACCCGAACGCAACGGTGGAGTAGGTCGGGCGACTGGACAGCTGACTTACAGCACGTGACTTTGGTGATAGTAGTTATTAGTGATATTGAAGCTGTCAGCTCGGCTCGGGAGCTGCGGCTCGTCCATGTGATGGAAGCATTTCCTCGAGTTGCGTCGCATGTGGGCCGTGAGGCGATCTCTGGCAGCCGGCCAGCAAGTTCCGTGCTCCGTACGAGTACTGGGGCGAGAAGAGGATCACACGAGCAGTGCTGACGGGCGCCGAAGCTGGGGTCCCGCTCCGGGTTCCCCGATGGAGAAAGCAATGCTGCTGTCCATGTCCAGGGAAGAGGATGCTGAACACGAGCGTCTCTAGCCGGCTAGCGGCCGAATGACTGTTAAAAGATCTGCGCCAGCTAGCTGCATTCTCGTGTCCGATGGCTGCACAAGCACGGCAGATGGTGGGACCCGCAGGCCCTCCGTTGAGCCATTGTCAAGCTGTCTCTGTCTTTGACCCTAAGCCGGATCGGCGTGGCACAAGTTGCGGTGGAAGGGAAGCATGAGCAACGTTCAGGCCGCTAACAAGGGATGGTACGATTTAGTGGCGATTTATGCGGCGTAACGGTGAGTCTCCTTTTGTGGGGGAGGATCCCAGGCGGTCCTGGTGGTCCTCTTTCGGCGCCCCCTCTCTAGGAAGGTACACACGGCGCGCTGCTTCCGCCCAGCAATACTGTCCATCCAGCTGCTGAGGATTGCATACGCGTGGTAAGATACGTCGTACATACGTCGTAGCAGTTGGGCTGGCCTTCACCGGCTGTAAGGGCCCCACCTCCTGCTAGCCAGCACAGGTGCAGCTGCCTGCTGGGCCTGTAGCGCGGTGTTGCGTGGCAGCGCCGTGTGTACTTGCATTGCAGCGCACAGTGGGGAGAGATACGAGAGGGGCAGCACAGGCCGACAGGGGGAAGGTGCGGCGAACGGATAATACGGAGCACGGAGAACTCGTACACAACGTTGGTGCAACACGACACACAGACAAGAGCACGGCCGTACTCGTACTCGTAGCCGGCCGTGTACTCCGTAGGGAAGGAACGAGGAACGACGCATCGTGCACGATACTGTGTGCAATACGGCGTAGGACTTTCCGTCCTGTCGACGTGTTCCGTCTCTGTTTGTCTTTCATCCACTCCCCCCCTTCTCTATCTGTTGTTTTGTCTCTTGACTGTCTCTTGATCAGGATCTTTCTCCAGCATCACCCCCTGTCTGAGTCTCCCTGTTATCGGCCCATGCCTTTTGGCCGTGACACGGCTGCGGGAATGCAGCCCCATCGCGCATCTTCTTCCTGTCGTTTCTTTTTTATTCCTTTTTCTTCCCCACCGCCTCCCTGCATCTCTGGGTTCACAAATCTCTACTAGGCTCCCCACCAATCAACGCAGTAGTGCACGCCAGGCATTGGAGCTGGAATCCGTGCGCTAATATGAGCTGTCGACGGCCTCTGCTCGCTCCTGTTGGCTGCTGTTCGCTCCTCTCGTTGGCCGTCTGTCGTCGCCAAGCTGCCGCTTCGGGCCGCAATGCTGCCAGCAAGATGCAGAACAATCAAGACGGCCTGCCCAATCCCTCTGGTCGTCCCCCTCCTCCCGGCCCTGTTGGATACTTATTTTCGCGCCGCCGCCCTCGTCTCGTCCTCAACTCCCGCCCGATTGCCAAAAAATCACACGATCCATCGGCCTCTTCTCGTCGTTCTTAGCCTGCGGCACATACCGGCTCTCACATTCCTGGTCGCCCCGGTGGTGGTTCCAAACACTAAATACACCGGGATTCTCCACAGGTGCTTGTGAAAGTACCCAGGCATCCCAACGGAGCAGGGAGAAGGGAGCAGCCAACCAACCCACTTTGACCGTACCGTACTCAAAAAGTCGGTCCGTCCTCTCCCCCACTGCGCGTGGTCATCTCGTTTATCGTTCTGCCATTCCTGGCTTGAAACAACGCTGAAAAGCGGTCCCCCGAGGCACAAACAGCTGATTTTCCAACACATATAACTGCTCGCCTCCGCCTGTGTCTGTGCCATTGCCACTATTCGTCCTTAACAGCCTATTTTGACCTTTCAAATGGCTCTCCAAATCCAAAGCCTGGGCCCGGCCCCCAACCAGCAGTCGCTGCGCTGCCCTCTCTCACCGAGCTCGGTCTTCTCGTCCAGCACCAGCAATCGTGGAAGTCATGGTGGATGCCGTCTCTGCCTGATTTCACTCACCGCAACACTGGCGACCGCAGTCGGAGCAGCAACCGGGCTCTGTCACCAGCACGGAAACGGCCGGCCCGCTCCAAGGAGCATGAAAGGGGCGAGTTGCCGTTCGCTTCGGGACCGCTACCATTTCCCATGCTCATTCGCACCCACAAGCACACTACACCGCCTGCAAGAGATGACGATGCCGCAGTCTCTCCGAAAGAGGGCCGGGAGAGCCGGTGTGGAAGCAAAATGCACATTGACAAGCACAACCCGGCCACCGACGACTACGACATGGACAGCAAGCCTGGCGATGACAGCTACGACGACGACAGCACGGACAGTGATAGCGAAGATGACGAAGACGTCTCGTGCTCGCTACAGCGTCCATTGGCCCCCATGCGGTGGCCGTCATCTGATGCAAAGCCGACTATGCCACTGGATGGCCATGGAGACCGGAGGCAGGTCTCGGGTAGAGGCAGAGATGACAGTAGCCCGGCCCGGCCGCGCCTATTTCCGCTGCGATGGCCCCTGAAGCGGCTTCGGAAGAAGCGGAAGCGGGAAGCATCGCCGTGCAAGCCGGCACCACTGCTGCCTCTGCAACCTCCAGGGAACGGACGTAGCTGGGAGCAAGAAGCCAGGGGGGGGTCCGAGGGGCCCGGCAAGGACGACAGCGACAGCATGGCCGTCCGTCTGACCCTTCGAAGACGGGTGCCTCGAGGGCCTCCGGGTTTGGGGATGATGCGTGCCGGCGACATGATCCGAAGCCTGGTCACGGAGGCGCGACGGAACAATGAAATGTACGTGCTCTACAAATTCGACCGTGTGGACGAGCTGGGAGGACGTCGTCGGGGAGATCGGAGGTAAGGTCTTGGGTGGTACCGGGAGGAAAAAACCTGTCTTTACTGGAGTTTTATCTATACTGGGGTGGCAGACAAGCGTGTTTTATCTTTCAACGGGGCAACGAATACAACGATGTCATGAGCGTGGCTGGATCTCTGTGCTTTTGCGCAATCTTGGGCTGCTCCTCGTTCTGATTTGACCTTGCATTCTCACGTGCCCGCATCCTCTGCCTTTTTCCCGCGGAAGAAGCCGCCAAGGGTGGTGACCATGGCGGACAGGCCACGGTCCTCGCTGGCGGCGACCATGCCGTCGCGGATCCAGGCGGGCAGCTTGTTGCGGATGCGCGGGGTGGCGAAGCGGTGGTCGGCCAGGATGATGGCGGCATAGTCGGCGCGGTGGCGGATGGCGCGACCGATACTCTGGTTGACGGCACGCATGCAGGCGTTTTCGTAAAAGTCGCGGGCCTGTTGTGCCGGCGAGAGGGAGGTGCTGTCACTGCTGTTGCTATTCGCGTCCCTCGCCGTGGCCTCAATGTACTGCATGCGAGCCTTCCAGTCGGGTGCGTGGGGATTCGGAAAGGGAAGGCCGACGATGACGACACAGCGGCCCAAACGGTCAGCAAAGTTGATGCCCTCGCTCATCTTGCCGCCGACGACGCTGAAGAGGAGAGCGCCCTGTGATTTGGGCTCCTCGCCCAGGATCGCTCGGCTGTAGTCGGCCAGGACGTCGTCGCTGGAGGCAGCGCCACGGGTCTCGAGGAAGACGGTCTTGCGGGCGCAGAGACGGTCCCAGAGCGACGTGGCTCCAGGGCCGGCCGTCTTCCAGGCAGCAACGACCTCGTCCAGGTAGCCGTAGCTGGGAAAAAATACCACGACGCCGTCGGGCACGACGGCACAGAGGTTGAGCATGGCGGCGCCGAGGTCGCGAATCGTTTGGGCGAGGCTGCGCTTCTGGAAGGAGAAGTCGAGGGGTGGTGATGACGGTGAGATGAAGGCCAGCGTCCAGACGCACAGGTTGGAAGGCGGAATGACGTGGCCGCAGCTGAGGGTGGTGATGCGCTCCGGGGCGTGGCTGGGGAACAGGTGACAGCGGTAGTCAGAGAAAGGGGCCATGGTGCCGCCGGCAAGGATGACGGCACGGGCGGAGGCAGCAATGGAAGAGAAGGCGTGGGTGGGCGACAGCAGGAGGTAGGAAAGCTTGACGTCGGGAGCTGCACCAGGAGACACGAGCGGCAGCCGTTCGTAAAAGATGCGGCCCTCGCCGCTGAGATTGGTCAGAGCCAGCAGAAATGAGACAAGTGTGTGGAGGACAGGGGGATTGTGGGCGTTGTGGGCGTCGTTTTCGGTCTTCTGAACTTTCTGGTTCTTCTCGGCCTCTTCCTCCACGTATGCGCCGTAGCTCTCGACCTTGAAGGCCAGCTTGGACGTCTGGATGTACTGCACCAGCTCAAACAGGTTGATCTGGTCGGCGCCCTTGTGGCGAAGCAGTGCAGACGGGTCGACGATGCCTTGGGTGGGCTGTTTGTTGTTGCTACTGCTGTTGCTACTGCTGTTGCCACTACTCTCGGACGCCAGCACGCCCTCCATCCAGGCGCTGAGCCCCTGGATGACGCGACCGAGCTGGCCGACCATGACGCGGCCATCGCCACGCAGCCGACGTCCAAAGCGGCGCACATAGACGGCCAGCAGCTGGCGAACGACGCAGGTCGGCAAGCCGTACGGCGGCCGCGTGCACGCCGGCCACGGCATCCATGATGTTGTGGGCCTCGTCCACGATGACGACGCTGTTTTCGAGCCGGATTCCCAGAGCCTCGCGCGCTGCCTTGTGCAGCAGCAATGGGTATGGGAGTGTGACGATCTCGGCGCCACCACCAGCCTCGGCTGCCCGCCGCGACCCGTAGTACGGACAGACGTGCAGCTCGGTGCCCAACCGGAAGAGGTCCTCAATGTCGGGCAGCGTGGCCAGCGCGGCGTCGCGGAACTGTCGCTCAGCCACACGATTTTCGGCCGATGGCGCAAATGGACAGCCCGGGATCTTTTTGCCGTCATCCGTCTTTGTCTTCTTCTTTGGCTTCTGCAGCTCCGCACACCGATCGTTGATGGCGCCCACGGAGCCCAGCCGGGCCACGGCCGGGTTGATGCAGAGGCGCTGGCGCGAAGACAGCGGAATGTGGCGGATCGGTTCGTCCACAGCAGCGGCTGCCACTCCATCTATCTCCTTGTCTGGCTGCGAGAAGTCGGGCAGCGATGAGGGAAAGGTCGGCCGGCGCAGCTCAGCGATGAACTGCGTGAGCTGCGAATGGGTGCGGGAGGCGTAGTAGATCTGGGGATTAGCAGGGGAAAAAGAGGAGGATGAAGGAGAAGAATAAAGTAGAAGGATGAAAGGGAAAAGGGACAAAAGAGAAGGGAGAGAATACAATACAGGCAGAAGGAGAATCAGAATGGAAGGAACGCGAAAAGAGCATGCACCAGCAAAGGAAGGAGCACACAAAGGCACAACCGTATTATGACAGCCACAGAAATCAGGCAGAAACAGAGAGACACTCACTTTGACTTCATCCTCCCCGTCCTCGTCATCCTCATCGTCCTCGTCTCTCTTCCCCGCCACCAGTCCCGCCTTCTCCATCATCGCCCGCGTCTCCGCCGACAGCCACGACAACCGGTCGTCTGCGTCGAAGCCCGTCGCTGCAGCATCACCGCCGCCCGACTCTCCGAGCAGAAACTCGTCCTCCTCCTCATCTTCTCTCTTCTTCGTGGTCGCCATTCTTCCACTACCACTATTGTGCACGTCTACCCGCCGCCGCTTTCTCGCCGCCCCGCCGCCCATCCGCTGCTGCCGCTCCTCTTCAGCCGCCTGCTTTGCCTCGCGCTGCCGCGCTGCTGCAAGCCGTGCCTCGCGTCTCTCCCACCGTTGTCGCAGCGCATCTCCTCGTCGTCGCAGCATCTGTTCCACCACCCAGTCAGGCTCGTCGCCAGCCGTCGCCGTCGCCGCTTCTGCCTCTGTCGAGCCCTGTACTGCTGCCGCCTGCTGACTCCGCCGGAACTGCCGCAGCCAGGTCAGTGCGCCACAGATCAGCGACAGCGACTTACCCGTGCCCGTGGGACTCTCGAGGATGGCCACCTGGCCGCCGCCGGTCGCGCACGCGTCGTACACCGCCCGCATAAAGTCCATCTGCACGTCGTAGGGCGTGTACGGATGGTGGAACTTGGCCGCGGCCATAATGGCGGCAGCTTCATCGTCTTTGCCCGCCCGGGACACAGAGCCTATCGTCTCCCTGCCCGCAGGAGGCTCGTCTGCCGTAGTCATGGTTGTGGTCGATGTTGTCGAACAGGTTTAGCGCCACAAATTCCATTAACGCGACAAAAGCGCGTTGGTCACAGTGCGCAGAGACGTTGATATTGGGCCTAAGCGCCTTGCGCCACACAGTGTATGTGTTGCCATATATAAATTCCCGGAACTCTTTATTGTAGTAAGCAAGCAGGCTCTGCTGTTAGGTCGATGCTCAAGTCTCTCAATTCCTTTTGCGGAATCAAGCTCCGGCTGTACCATGGAGGTCTATGTTAGGAGAATTACTAGCACAACCGCATGCTCTTCGGCTGGAAGTAAACCAAGTAGCAGGCTCTGGTCTTCCATCTCGGAGCGGCAACTCAGAAGTCTGAGGTATACTTACCTACTTAGATTGCATACCATATCGTAATACTTCCCCTACCAGAAAAGTGCAAATTATTCAGTTGTAATTCGCTTTTCAAATCTGTTTGTATTCGCAACAATATCTCACCTATATAAGGCTAAACGTTGATTATATAGCTTACTTCGTACAGTACACATGAGTACAGTGGCCTCTTTATTTCGCTTAATACAACAACTACAAGTATTCCGTATTTGTCCTCTCTTTGCTAACTCCATGTTAAGGAGAACATTTTCGAGTGCCTAGAAATATGCTAGTCCTGACTTGACTGCAGTATCGCCACGTTTTGTTGGGTTCGGATCGTATGTTTCCCGAAGGAGCGGTTGCTATGGTTCATGGCAGCCGGCCAGTCTTCGATGCTGCTCACCGTAGTGCGAAGTCGTAGCAACGCTAGGCTCCATAGCGATCGATAAAAGGAGGAAAGAAAAAAGGGGACAATCGGAGCCTTGAGCAAGACCTTGCAAATTGCGGATTGTGAAAAGAAGACCGCAGTGATGAAGCAGTTGATGGGGGTGGATTGTTGAGAGATTGATATATTTGAAAATTATAGAGGAAGGTACGGGAAAGCACCCTTTTATGCTCCCATGCTATTTGTGCTTTGGCGCCCGCGCTGCGCTCAAAAGTAAGAAGTAGTCACAACTTTGGGGGTCGGCAAGCCAAAACTATAGACGACAGGCCATTGAAGCATGAGCAAAGCGGACAGTCCAACGGGGCCCAAACAACCTAAGGTGCGGCGGGATGCTTTCACCTTGGCCACTAGGCCTGGAAACTTGTTCTTATTCACGATTTTGTTAGCTCGACAGCAAGTATAAACGATTTACTCTGTACTCCGGGAGTGATCGAAAACGTGCATGTATTTATCAAGTCCTGTGAGTGAGGCAGGTGAGCTAGCCAAATGTTCCTCTCTCGTGTAACAATTGGCCCCTCCGTTGCACATAGCTTTTCAGAGGTCTATCAATTGCATCGTCTAGGAAAGGCGATTGTTGGAGCGCAGAATCTCTTGTCCACCTGGAGAGCTAGTATATTTACTTGGACTGACCCAGAGGATCAAAGGCCAGAGGGTCAAAAGGGGACGTTTGGCACACTCTCGTCTGGCGATGATCCCTGCAGGGGGGTGCCATTGTTACGTTTGCGTGCTGCTTGCCAAAGTACGTCGTAGGGTGGATAGTGGGTCGTTCCTGCCGCAACTGGTCCAGGTTCGATGACCGAAGCTCGAACCATATGCTAACAAAGTGCCTATCTTTAGATTCTGCCTCAACTCTTTTTCCCCAATTCAAACTTTATTGCCATTTGCAGAAACCTTTGCTCTGCCATTTTCACCGAGCTTTATCAACTGCCGGCTTCCATGGCGCCAGACTTCAGTGGCCTGGAATGGGTGCGAAACCTCTGGGGCATCTCGCCTCGCTGGACGGTTGAATTGAACGGCGAAGCCATCAAACTGACAATCCAGTCGGCACTCGAGCTTGCCGGCCTCTGTGATATCAAGGTTCTTGCAGGGGGCGAGTCACAAGCTCTACGTCGTCAAATGCGCGGAAAAGGAACTCGTGGCACGAGTAACACTACCAATAGACCCGACCTGGAAGACCTTGAGCGAGGTGGCGACTCTGAAGTGGGTGCGCGCCAACACAAACCTTCCCGTTCCTGACGTCTTGGCGTACCAAGCCGACCGGGACAGCGCCATCGGGTTTGAGTGGATTGCTATGACTAAAATTCCCGGCAAACCGCTGGATGCCCTATGGAGGGATATTGGCTTTTCTGCCAAGGAAGAAATTGTCCGCCAGCTTGCCTTATTCTGTTCCTGCACCTTTCTGACACAAATGCGCGGTATTGGAAACCTGTTTCTGGAATCAACCGAAGCCAGATCCACACGAGCTCTGTAAACCCAGACCGGAGACTCAAATCGCTTCCGGGTTCGAAGAAGCGGTTCAGCAGCGTTTATCTGGGGCGATCATATTCATCAAACCATTTTTCGCGGTCCGTTTGCATCCAGCAAAGATTGGCTCGAGACTCGATTAAAACTCACAGGAATGGATTGTCGCAAGCGCTTGAGCCGCGCCCAAAAGGCGGTTGGTAGTGATGGCAATAAAGAAATCAACACCCAAGAACATGTCAAAGATAAAGACGGCATAGGTGAGACGGAGAAGACAAAGGGAACAGAGGTTGAGGAGGCTGTAGCGGTTGAAGGTGATAAAAAGGATGAAGGAGACGAAGAGGACGACCCCGAAGATCTCGAGAAAACAATCAAGCTTATTTCGCGGCTTAGAAATCGCTTGGCTGAGTTCTTCCCCGTTCATGGTCCAGAGCTTGAGCCGACGATGCTCTTTCACGATGATTTGTCTCAACACAACATACTGATAAGCGAAGACGGAGCTCTGACGGCCGTTGTTGACTGGGAGTGTGTATCGACTTTACCGCTCTGATTCGCTTACCAGTTCCCTCCGGTTTTACAAGGAAAGCCCGTCGATGAGAAACCAATAAAGAGTAGATACCGACTCAACGAGAACGGAGAAGTAGTAGAGCTTTTTTGGGAGCACTTGCAGAACTACGAGCTAATGCAGCTCCGTCGACTGTTTCTAGAAGAGATGAAACGACTGCAGCCTGCCTAGGTCAAGATCTTCGAGGCCAGCCAGCGACTGAGAGATCTTGATCTCGCGGTTGCGAGTTGCGATGATTCTTTCTCCATTCGCAAAATACAGAGGTGGCTTGACGACATTGACTTATATGGAGTATCGAATACACCGGGTTTAGAGGAAAGAAAACCCCCAGTTCGTGCTCGAATGGGTCGATTTGCAGTCCAGCGTCAATTCGTGACGCTGCAATGCCGAACTCTCACTCGTCCCATCCTCATTCTCCATCCACCCCGATAGCATCTCTACCAAAAAAAATCTGGGGTTACAATATTGTAGCTGGGATGGATTCCTTGTACTCGCTAAAGGGTTGTATGTATTATAGTCGACCTTTTCATACAACTAGACAGACTGTGGCAGCCCCAGAGTTCTTGTCGGTCGTACTAGCAGGTACATGTATATCACAGTATCGTCCCATTCAGCCAATCAGAACACGGGTCATTTCCTCCTCTCACTAGACAGCCCACCACCTCTTCTCCAGCTTTCCCATGACCACCGTCGGGATACCCTTGACAAGCAGCGTCATAGCAGAAGTCTCCTAGTCCCAACAGGCGTCTGCAATCTGCTTCCGGATGTCGAATTCGATCCGAAGCCTGGCTAGTTGTACAGGTAGCCCGACGGCATGGCGGCGCTCTGCATTTCACCCAGCACAGAGTGTGCATGCGTGGACTGTACATACGTAACAGGACTGTTGCTGCTGTTGTCGTTTCTGGGCCACTCGGGACCGTGTTCCGGATGGTGCTTCTCTTGTAGCGCTTGTGATGCTACAGCCGTGGCGAGGTACAGCTGTGGGACGTAGTTGCGGTCGAACACCGACCTTTTTAGCTGCAGCAGAAAAAGAGCAGCGTCTTGCACTGCCGTGATTGGTGGGTTTTCACGTACCATAATAACCTGGTAGTCCTTAATGGAACCGGGCGTGTTGCCTGCGAAGAGACCTAGAATGGTGATGAAAAACCCAGTAATAGCGAACCTATAGAGATAATACATATGAATCACACAGTCAGGCACAAGAAGGAGCCTCCCTATGTCAGGTCGCTGCTCGCTCTCGCTCGCAGGAGGCTTATTTGTTGCGGCCATAGCCGTAGCATATCGTCAAGTCTCAGGTCGATGCTAGAACCAAGGTTAGTGCCCCAAACTATCAACGCAGTAAAAGCATGTCGGTCATCGCTCGTGTATAGTAAGTGCCAGATAACAAAACTTTCTTTTTCATAATTAAAGACAATAATAACTGGAGCAGAGGTCGGGTAAAGCCTCGGCTCAAATCAATCAAACCACACAAACCTACCAACTATCCACCTATCAGTGCAGGCATAGAGGTGCTAGGAGGCACCTCCTTTTGTCGAGAAGGTAGGTAGAAGATGACTTCTCTGAAATGGAAGAGATAGAGATACCATGCAGGCTTGCCTTAGATTCTCGCAAGGGGAAGCCTAGTAAGCCTGCCCGGCGAAGGCGTGTGCGTATATGTTACTACTTTAATGAGATGATTATATTCGCACAAGTGCAATGCGCAAGAAAGTAGGCAATTGTTTGATTCAAGCAGCGACGCCTTTCTCTTGATGGGAGACGAGATGGGAGTGCTTTATATATTTGTCTATTTGGATGATGCCAGTAGAACAGTGTCGGATTTACTCCTCGTTAAGAAAGATGTATTGCTTTTCGAAGGCCTACGATTGTGTTAGTTCAGTAAAGACAAAAGTTCAGTCTTAACTTCTCTGCAAAGTGAGCAAAGCCTACTGCTAGAAGAGTCCGTCCGTTCCAATGAAACAATCAGTCAAACAGTAAAACCGCGGAAACAATTCTTGGTTCACTTCTATATTGTGCCTCTTAGTCTGAAGAAATCTAATGCTGTTTGCTTAAATTTGAGCTTTTCCGATAACGACTGAAATGCTTGCTTTAAGCTAAACCCCCAAAACCTATACGTTCATTAGCATAAGACAGTAACAATAAGCTTTCGATAGCAGCAATATACTTACAGCTACTTGTCCTTCGATATGCTGCAACACGTCGTTAGTACAAGATGAGAACGACAGTGTGGAAACTTGAAACTTACCCCAAACTGACCCTTTTCTACTAAGAACATGTGTTAGCATTATGCGAGTAGAGCTGGTACAAATGATGAGCATCACGATTATCAGAAGCTAAAGACCGTTGATGTTAGTATAGAAATATGGGTTTAAGATTGCAGGTATATACACGTCGATCAGAACGCCTCATTTCTTAGAATCCGGCAGGTGGAGTCAGGGCAGGGTCGCCACCCGGGGCAATATTGGTGGCAGGGGAGGGCGAACCGCCCTGGACAACGATGCTGGCGGCATTGTCCAGCATCTCTAGACTGGCGGCAGTCTCATCTGACTATTGTATCTAGACCATGAATTGGTCTGTATGCATGCCTAATGATAACTCCATATTAGCCTCCCAGCGTTGGCTAAGCTTGTGCTAAAACTGGCAATCTTTGAGCCGAAACCACAACAACAAAATATGTACCCTTTCAGGAACTTCTGCGAGTATTGGTCAGTGTTAGCTACACAGGAACACACTCCACATCAAGACAAAATGGGCGTTTCGTATGGGAATAAGAAGGAAAAGGGGATGGCAGGTTTTGAGGGCTCGTATCGAAGCAACAAAGGACGTACAGTATCGGCATGTGAATCAACAAAACCGTTAGCTGTCTCTATTTATTTCACATGCAGCGCCAGACATTGACGGATGGAGAAGGGGTCAAATCGTACAACTCGATGATTACGGCGCCGCGGCTCGTTCAGTTCAATCATACAGAGCACTTGAATTTCAAGTGCTCGCCGACAATTATCTAATTTATACAAATTTCGAGCGAAAGATTGTAATGAAGAATTTTCACCTTCGCAAGGTATATTGCTAAGCGAGAATGAGAGCCAAAAATGCACATGCTGCCGTCCGCCCTGATATGTAAGATGATGTATGATTTTTGGTAACCCGCTCCGCCATCCATGCACTGCCATGCCGCCCGCTTACAACATATCCATCTCTTCCTCCTCGTCCTCGCTGTTGGTGCCTGCAATGACGTCAGTGCCCAGCGGGCGCTCGCGCAGAAACTCATGTTCCAGGGCCTCGTCGGCGCTGATGCGGCTGCTGGGGTCGAGGTCCAGACAGCGGCCAAGAAAGCGGACGGCCAGCCGCTCCTCGTCGGTCAGCGGCTGCAGGGTCTTGCTGTTGTCCATGCGGCAGGTACTCCAGAGGATGATCTTCTCGAGGCTGAAGCCCTCGCGGCCGACGGTCGGGATGGTGGTCTCGAACATGCACCCGTGCAGCTGGGCGGCCACCTTCATGCGCTTGCTGCCAAAGATGGTGGCGATCTCGATCATGGCCTCGACGTCATCGGCGCTGTTGAAGAAGGGAAACCGACGTGACAGCAGCGTCAGCAGCACCACACCGGCCGACCAGATGTCGATCTTGGTCGTCTGCTCTGTGCACTTGAACAGCACCTCGGGCGCCCGAAATCCGCGCGTGCCTGCCCGGTTGGCCCGTCTCGCCGGCCGCGTGTCGTTCTTGGGATAGCCGTTGTGCGCACCGCCCAGCGCACCACCGCCACCGCCACCAGCAGCACCACCGCCGACAACACCGCTGCCCATCGGTCCGTTGGCATAGGCGGCTCGCAGTCGGCTCTTGCGCACGCTGTCCGGCTCATGGCACAGACACGGCTTGCTGTCGCTGCCCTCGCGCTCGGCCAGGCCAAAGTCCACCAGCACGCCGCGCTGTGTCGCCGGGTCGTACAGGAAGTTGGTCGGCTTGATGTCCCGGTGCAGAATGCGCGACGCGTGCACCGCGCTCAAGGCCGTGAAGAGCGCCCGCAGGTAGATGGCCATGTCCGGCACCGTCATGTCGCGGTAGTAGGCCCGAAAGTCCTGGTGCCGGAAGTACGGCAGCACTGCCACCACCTGGTCCGTCTGCCGGAAGGCCGTGATCAGCGGACACACCGACGGCGACTCGCGCAGGTCGTGCAGCAGCTCCAGCTCGTTGAAGATCCGCAGCGGACTCGACGTCACGTAGATCTTCTTGATCGCCACGTACTTGGCGCTGCGCCGCCCACGCTTTTGCTGTGTCTGTGCGTGCTGCTGTCGGCCCGTTCGCCTCACCGGTGGTGATGCCCACTTCTCCTTCTCCCAGTCCCACGAATTGTCAAAGCGGTCGTACTGCAGATCCTCAGCCTTGTAGACGGTCGAAAAAGTGCCTAGACATGCATGTTAGACGACAGAAGGTCAAGGGGAAAGCTTGGGATAAGAAAAGCGCCCACCCTCGCCGATCCGCTTGATCAACCGGAACTGCTGCGGGAAGCTGGGAAATGTCTTCTGCAGCTTCTCCATGTCCTGCTGCACCGTCTCATCAACGGCCTCGTCGTCGGAGCTGTCCGGCGCTTCCTCCTCGTCGTGGTCCTGATCCTGCTCTTCCGTTTCGTTGTCAATGTCATTATCGTGCCCAGTGTCGTGGTCGTCGTCTTCCTCATCCGCATAATTCATGCCGTTGTCATTCCCGACGTCGTCGTCGCCCATGTCTGCAACTTCCACTCCTACATAATCGTCCTCGTCCTCTATCTCGCCGTAGGCCTGCTGCTGAGACGAGCTCGCTTCTGTTGGTATCAGGTCTTCGTTCAGCTGTGTCTCCTCCGACGCTGCATCTTCGTGGATCGTGAAAGCCTCGGCCCGTTTTATTCGCAGGCCAGCCATTGAGGCTTAGTAAGAAAGAGATGGAAAGAGTACTCCGTACAGAAACAAGAGATAGGACCAAAAGAGAGGGGCAGGAGAGGAGCAGCAAGAAAGAGGGTGGCTTGGGCCAGAAACGCCAGCAACGGATGTACAAGGCTGGTAACAACAGGTCTATCCCGGCGTTCGACCCCGGCATGCAGAGCAGAGCAGAGCCATTGAATGGCGCGGCGGACGAAATGCTTTTGAGAAGGCTGACAAAGGCTGAGAGGCGCTAGCTGCGACGCGCCAAACTCTGATGTTGGCGGTGGTGGGGAAGCCAACGCGTCGCTTCCCAATCAGGCAGTTGCTAAAGTAAACATAAACACTGCCGTTGCTAAGTAGCCCCTCCTTCCTGTTTCTGCAGCACTCCATAACAAACACATCACCAAATTTTCCGATTGAGGCGTCGTTCTGCGACAGACCGACTGCGCTTCCACGACGGGCCGGCTCTAACCCCCCACGAATTTTGCTCTCCCACCAGCGACCGGCCGTACCGCTCTCTACATCGCCGTACTCACCGCTACCCAACTGCCCTGACCCCTCCTCGCTTCCCCGCCGCACGTTTTGCGGTGCCCATCACCAAAAATGGATGCTGTCAACTTTGATATCAACAATGCGCTCAAGCATTACATGAGCGACCCGGCAGCCATCCCGACGCCCGAGGCCGCCTCGTCGCTATACGACTGCGAGAACGACCCGGAGTCGTTGACGAATGCCGTGGTCAACCCAGTGCTGAACCCCATTGTCGACGCCGTGGCCGAGAGCCCGGACGCGATCACACGCAGCCTCTACTTTGACTCGCTGCAGTTCCTTCTCAAATACACGTCCTTCCTGCCGACACATGCACTCAGCAAGGTGTTTGACCTCATCACGTCAGGCCTGTCGGCCGAGGCAGATGCGGTGCACCACGATCTCGAGTCGGACGAGCAGGACCTGGTGGCCCATCACAAGCAGCTACTCGAGATCTATGGCTTCCTGTTGCAGTGGACGGTTTCTGCGGTAGAGACGCGCGCAGCCGAGAAGTCGTCGGCCGCGCCGGCGGCACGCCGCGGCAAGGCCAAGGCGGGCGGTGCGGGCAAAAAGGGCAGCACGGCGGTGGCGGACGACGGCAGCTGGGACTCGTCGGCGCAGCTGCAGACAGCTCTCGAGACGATGTGCAAGGTGCTGCGGCTGAAGCTGTCCAAGATCTTCCTGACAACGTCGGAGCGCGACACGTTTATCGGGCTGCTCACGCGGCCGGTGTACCTGATCCTCGAGAGCGAACAGCGGGTCAAGTCGACGGCAATCCGCATGCACGCCTTCAAGGTGCTCTGCATGGCGGTCAAGCACCACGGCCACGGCTATGCAGCGCAGATCTCGATCGTTCAGAACCTGACGTACTTTGAGCACCTGTCGGAGCCCATGGCCGAGTTCTTGCACATTCTGTCGGAGCAGTACGATTACGAGCAGCTGGCCAATGAGATTCTGGTCGAGCTCAGTAACAAGGAGTTTAGCAGCAACGACACGCGAGGACCCAAGTCGGTGTCGAGCTTCATCATCAAGCTGTCGGAGCTGGCGCCGCGGCTGGTGATCAAGCAAGTGGCATCGCTTATTAAGCAGATGGACAGCGAGGTAAGGGACAAAGGGAACGGAGAGGCTGCACGAGCTAGCTGACAAGACAGTCGTACACGCTGCGCTGCGCGCTGATCGAAATCTGCGGCAACATGATCGCCTACCTCAGCCAACAGGAAGAGCGCGGCGAGGACCACAAGTCGCAGCTAAACGCCTTTTTCAGCGTGTTGGAGGAGCGGTTCCTCGACATCAACCCGTACTGCCGGTCACGCACGATCCAGGTATACACACGGCTGTGCGAGCTCGAGATGAAGTTCCCGAAGCGGCGGTTCCGGGCGGCCGAGCTGGCCAACCAGAGCCTCGAAGACAAGAGCAGCAACGTGCGGCGCAACGCGATCAAGCTGCTGGGCTGTCTGATCAAGACGCACCCGTTCATGGCGCTGCACGGCGCACAGCTGTCGCGCAAGGACTACCAGGAGCGGCTGGAGCTGGTGGACCGTGAGATCCAGGCGCTGCGGCCACCAGAAGGAGCACCAGACCTGGGCGAGAACGGCAACGCGACGGGCCTTGTGGACGATGCGACACAGATCGAGGCGTCGCCGCAGAAGGCTAAGACGGTGGCGGAGATGACGGATGAGGAGAAGGTGGCGGCGGTGCTGAAGGCGCAGGAAGAGGCGGCGACGTCGGAAAAGATCAGCCGGCTGACGGTGGCACGCAAGTACTACTCGGAGGCGCTCAAGTTCATCCGGATTCTGCACGAGGCGACGGAGACAGTGTGCCAGCTGCTGGGGTCGCGCAACAAGAGCGAGGTGATCGAGGCGATGGACTACTTTGAGATTGGCGATGCGTACAACATTGAGAACAACAAGGTTGGGATCCGGCGGATGCTGCGGCTGATCTGGACCAAGGGCAACAGCGACGAAGGCAAGGGGGTGCAGATGCACCTGATCGACTGCTACCGGCGGCTCTTCTTCGAGGCGCCGGACTCGTTTGGACCCAACGACGCGGCCAACTATGTGGCACGCAACATGATCAGCCTGACATTTGGGGCGACGCCCGCAGAACTGACGTCGCTGGAGCAGCTGCTGGCAACGATGATGAAGGGGGGCCTGATCGCAGATGTGGTGGTGGCGAAGCTGTGGCAGGTATATGGGATCCAGCAGAAGGAGATATCGCGGAAGCAGCGTCGGGGTGCGATCATCGTGCTGGGAATGCTGGCGACGGCGAGCCCGGAGATTGTGGTGGGCGAGATGGAGACGATGCTGCGGACAGGGCTGGGCCGTCACGGGCGAGCAGACCTGCAGCTGGCCAAGTACACGTGCGTGGCACTGCAGAGGATCAACCCAGGCGGCTCGGCAGCGGTCAGCTTCGTGCGGCTACCCAACGAGCATGCGGTGCTCTTCCGGCTGGCAGCCATGCTGGACGTACCATCGGACGACAAGGAGTGGTTCGGGGTGGCAGAGCAGGCGGTCAATGCGATCTACGCGCTGTCGAAGCATCCAGACGTGCTCTGCTCGGAGATCATCCGGCGGAAGACACGGGTGGTGTTTGGGGGAGGGGCTTCATCGGCCGGAGCTCGACAGGAATCGCCGTCGTCACGGCCGGGATCACGTGATGCGGGCGATGCGACGGTGGTGGAAGGTACTGGAGAAGACTCAAGCCTGGGCGAAGTCGAACAGGACCAGAGCAAGAACAACACGATTGCACTCTCGCAGTTGCTCTTCGTGGTGGGCCACGTAGCGATTAAGCAGATTGTGCATCTGGAGCTGTGCGAGCAGGACTTTAAGCGGCGCAAGCAGGAGAAGGAGAAGGAGGGCGCATCCAAGGAGGAAGCAGCAGCAGCAGCAGCAGCCAACACACGACGACCGGGACGCGGCAAGAAGAGCAGGGCGTCGACAGCAGCACCGGAAGAGGGCGACGAGTTGGACCTGATCGGCGGGACGACGGAGGACGACTTCACGGAGGCGATGCAGCACATCCGAGAACGGGAGCTGCTGTACGGACCGACGTCACTGTTGGGGATGTTTGGGCCGCTGGTGTCGGAGATCTGCGCGAACAACACGTCGTACCGGGACCGGGGACTGCAAGCGGCAGCGACGCTGTGCATGGCGAAGCTGATGTGCGTGAGCGCCGAATACTGCGAGGCGAACCTGCCGCTGCTGATCACGATCATGGAGCGGTCGGGCGACGCGACAGTGCGGTCGAATGCGGTGATTGCTCTGGGTGACATGGCAGTATGCTTCAACCATCTGATCGACGAGAACACGGACTTTTTGTACCGGCGGCTGGCCGATGCGGATGCATCAGTCAAGCGGACCTGTCTCATGACGCTCACCTTTCTCATCCTGGCCGGTCAGGTCAAGGTCAAGGGCCAGCTGGGCGAGATGGCCAAGTGTCTGGAGGATGGCGACAAGCGGATCGCCGATCTGGCCCGCATGTTCTTCACCGAGCTTTCGACCAAGGACAACGCGGTGTACAACCACTTTGTCGACATGTTCAGCCTGCTGACAGCCGCGCCGACGTCGGGCGGCGGCGTGGGCGGACAGCAGAAGCAGCAGCCGCTGAGCGAGGACGCATTCCGGCGGATTGTCCGGTTCCTGCTCGGCTTTGTCGAGAAGGACCGCCACGCGCGACAGCTGGCCGAGAAGCTGGCCGCACGGCTGAGCCGCTGCGAGACGGAGCGGCAGTGGAACGACGTGGCATTTGCGCTGGGGCTGCTGCAGCACAAGAGCGAGGACATCAACAAGGTCCTGTCGGAAGGCTTCCGGGTGGTGACGATAGGGTAGGGTGGAGAAGGAGAGGAGGAGAGGAGATAGAGAGGCAAAAGAGGCAAAAGAGGCAAGAACAGAAAGATGTGGATTTAGGACATCTCATTCAGCGGGCGCAATAACGATTCTGATTCATGTACATCTGTCTCCTATCATGCCCTACTTGGACACGTTCCCGGGCGTGGCCGCAAAGGTCGGCCGCACGAACCGATCGCTGTTGTAGATCCGGACGTTCTCGCCGAGCAGCTCGCGCTCGCGGGCCTGGTCGGCCAGATGGCGGCGCACCTGGTCGCGGTCCTCCTCGGCCTGCAGCAGCGGGATCAAGTGGATGCGCGACCACATTTTTTCGCGGGCCATTTCGCTAAGCTGTCAGACGGGTGGCCGGAGAGCGGAAAGACAAATGAGTACACTTACTGCTGCTCGCGGATTCCCTGGGCCAGCTTGTACCAGCCAAAGGCCATGACGGCGCCGCTGATGCCCAGAAGGACAGACGGGCGGAAGCCGCGGGACGGAAGGTTTCTCTGTGCAGAGTCAGTATGGTGAGGTGTGGATGTGTTGTGTGTTGTGGTTGAGGTTGTGTGGTTTTGTAGTTGAGTAGTTGAATAGGGATTTGCACTGTTCGCAGTCTCGGCTCCTTGGGCCCCGACTGGCAGGACCGGCCGCATATGCCTCCCATCTGCTCAATGCGTCTCCTCTCGCTTCTCTCACTCCTCCTCTCACCTTGTACTGCACGGCGCCGTAGCCGCCGACCGGCGGCATATCCTGAGGCATGGTGGGCTATCAGGGAGGGGATGACTGGAAAACGAGGCGGTCGGCGACAGAGTTCGGACAATCGATGCAGGCAGCAGCCGGAGCGAATGGAGAGACGGGCCGTGGGTCTGTATCGTGCGCGTGCTGGCGGTGATGCCGGTTGGGAGAGAGAATGCCGGAAAGCCTGCACACTGAACATTCGCAGGCTCAAGCCGGTTTTCCAGCCAATCGCAGCCAACGTGATTTCCACGGCCGTATTTTCTGTTCTTCCGGCCAGCGGTGACCCACTGGAACTTTGTCGATGCTGACCAAGACGTCGTGTCAGGTGACACCGGTGGAAACGGCTTAGCGCTTGCCCTACGTCGCACTTCCTTGGCGCAGGAAGAGGCCCCTGTGCAATATTGGACGTCGCATAGTAATGTGGCAGGCCACACCTTGGCATGTCTGGGCGTGTGCCGGAAAGCAGCCAACGTGACGGCGCCAGACAGCCGACTGAGCCCATATCCGGCTGACATCAGGCGGCGGTCGATCTGGCGAAACACTTGGCCAGTTACCAGCATGAATGGCTCTTACGACGACTGCGCGCGCGCAGGGACAGCCGAATGTGACACGGTCACGGCGTCCCCTGTACTATGTACAGAAGCAGGCTTTGTTTCCGGATCGCCCCCCTGTGCATCACCTCGCTTCGAGTTGATCGGCAATACGGAGTAGATATACGGAGTAGATATACGGAGTAGATATACGGAGTACGGGTAGCCCTCATGCATTCCATCGAAGGAAAAGGCAGGCAAGAAGCGACGAGGACGACGAAAAGGGGCTGACAGGGGATGGTCTTGATTGGCTCTCCGCTCCCTCGCAACGCTGCAACAGACGCCGATCCTCTCGGCAGGCGGCGCCTGGTGTGTTTGAGCCTGGTGGAGTCCCGCCGCACCAGCCAAGGGGTCGACGAAAAGGGCGTTGCGCCGTGCTCCACCGGATGGAATGCCTGTGATCGACTGGAAACACCAACGGAAATATGTTTGGTCCCATCCCATGGCTGCTGGACCCCAGTCGTTGCGCCCTGGCCAAGATGACCGTCGCCTAATGTCTCCGTTCTATTTTTTTTTCTATTTTTCTTTTTTTCTTTTTTTCGTTTATGTCCACTCCAAGGGATGTGTGCATCATCCCTGAACAGATCGACTGGCAATCCGGGAGACGGACATCAAACGTTCTGGTCGAATGATCCGCAGCAGCTCTGTGATATCGGAGGCGATCGTCTGAAAGGCATCGAACGAGGCTCTCTGGACAAACGATGGCAAAGTCAGTCGATGCCGGACTGCTTCAGCCTCTGCAGCGATGACGAGCAACAAGCGTATCTGCCATCTGCCATCTATCATCTCTCATCTCGGCATCTTGACTGCGCGCTCCGCCAATGGTCAAACGGCCACGTCAGCCTGCGAGGGAGTCGTCCCCTTGATTCTCTCGCCACTATCCGAACACAGCGACATACCCCCCCGCAATTCCGCGGGATGGGTCCGCCTACTGCAGGAACCCACTCCGTCCTACTATGTGCGCGCTGACGACCGCCGCAGCCAAGGGCCATGTTCGCCGATGGGATCCCTGTCGGTCTTGTAACCTCTCATGCTCGACTGCTTTGTCCGTTGGCGGCAGCAAGTGCAGCGCGCAGACGTCTTTGTCGGCCAGCTCGCCTATATAACCGGCCCGTCGCCCTCTCTGTCTCCTGTTCTTCTCCTCCCACCATCACCATCTTCACCACTTTCCTTCTTTCTCACAGGACATTCTTTCCTTATCCATTCACTTCAACATCCGCAAGCGGATTCCTACCATTAACTTCATTCTGCTAGACAGACAAAGCTTCCTACTCTTGACACTCATTTCGTCTGCTTCCATTTCACGAAAGCTCAACCCAAGAACTATCCGACTACCAGTCCTTTCAACCTTCAACATGTTCAACAACGCCATCCTCTCCATTGTTGCCGGCGCGGCCACCGTGTCTGCCCACGGCTTCGTGTCCAACGTTGTGATCAACGGTGTCAAGTACGCCGGTTACGACGTGACCGTCAACCCGTACGAGTCCTCGCCGCCGACCGTCATCGGCTGGTCCACCACGGCCACCGATCTGGGCTACGTCGCCCCGGATGCCTACGCCAGCTCCGACATCATCTGCCACCGTGGCGCCGAGAACGCGCTGGGCCACGCCCAGGTCGCTGCCGGCGACGACGTCTTCCTGCAGTGGAACACCTGGCCCGAGTCCCACCATGGCCCCGTGCTGAGCTACCTGGCAGCCTGCGGTGACACCGGCTGCGAGACCGTCGAGAAGACCTCGCTCGAGTTCTTCAAGATCGACGAGAAGGGCCTCATCGACGGCACCGCCGCGCCGGGCACCTACGCCACCGACCAGATGATGGATAACTCGGACGGCTGGATGGTCCACATCCCCACCTCCATCGCCCCGGGCTTTTATGTGCTCCGCCACGAGATCATTGCTCTGCACAGCGCCGGCAACTCCGACGGCGCCCAGAACTACCCCCAGTGCTTCAACCTCGAGGTCACCGGCAGCGGCACCGACCAGCCCGCCGGTGTCAAGGGCACCGCGCTCTACAGCGAGACCGACGCCGGCATCCTCGTCAACATCTACGCCACCACCAGCACCTACGCCATCCCGGGCCCGACCATGTACTCGGGTGCCAGCGAGATCGCCACCCAGACCACTTCGGCCATCACTGCTACCAGCAGCGCCACCACCGGCACTGGTCTCGCTTCCGCGGCTGCTACCAAGGCTGCCACCTCCTCGGCTGCCGTTGCCGCTGCTGCTGCCGCCACCACCTCCAAGGCGTCCAGCCCGGCTGCTGCCACAACCCTCTCGACCGCTGTCGTCGCTGCGTCCGCCTCCACCGTCGCTGCTGCTGCTCCCACTGTTGCCACGGCTGCTACCTCCTCCGCTGCGGCTGTGCTGACTGCGGCTGCCACCACGGCCCTGTCTGCTTGCCCGGCTCCCACCACACGGACCGTCTACGTCACCGTCTAAGGCGGCGGCTTTCCGGCGCGCCCGACAAACACCACCCAACTGTACTTTGAAAGGACTTTTTTCTCTTCTTCCCAAGATCGGGCGCTTTTTTATGCCCGGCTTGGTCTCGTTTCCTGTCATGTGTGGTCGCATGATTGTACATATTTGAAGTCCCTGTGTAGATAGAAAAGCCAATTTACCTGAAAGTGTTACCAACTATTTTCTCTTTGCTCTGGTGAATATAATCAACTCATGTCTAATAAGGGGTTTCTGATTGGCAAAATCGATTCCCCTGGACTTGTCTGCACTCGGTGAACAGAGGAGGAGCGAGAATTTGTGGCGATTGTATGTGACTACGACGATCTCTGTACACGTAGGCGCCCGTTCAATATCTTGCAGGAATTAGCCGCCCGCCATGAAACTAGTTGGTAGCTTGCCGCATAAGAACGGAATCAACGAGCGAATTGCTTATTTGATTTTGCATTTTTGTAGTTCCTCATTTGTTTGCTTTGTTCTACTTTACTTGTGATATGCTGACGTGCTGGTGGTTGGTGTGTGTGGGTGTTTTAATATTTAAATATTGTGGTGTTGTTTTGCTTTTATATATGGTAATCAAGATTGTCAAAGCACAGAAAATACAACACATTAATCGAAGCACTATATAAACCAGAAACATCACATATCTCCAATTATCTTCGGTTATGCTCACTCGGGTTGGGTTTAAAAAGAGAATTCGTGATACGTGCATTGTCTGTTTTGGCTAATTCGTATGCTCGCATCTTAAAACATAAGCTTGTAAATGTTCCGTAGACAAAATCATACGACCAACGACCACCAAGAACAAACATGAAACCTACCTCCTTGTGCATAGTCAAAGAATCAGACAATTCTTGTTTCGAGCATTGTTTTCGCCTTTCGATACTTATTTTTCATCACGCAGCAGACAACAACCGACCGATTGGACTCGGAATAAAGATCGATCTCGCGCTAAGCCGTAGCAAATAAGAGGCCGGAAAATAATGCAAATGAGGCACATTTTCGGACCCACTGCATCACGTGTCAGCTAAATATCCATATTCAGGAGTAATTCTTGAAACCCACCTTACCGCGGGGCAAAGCCGCTATCGCACACAGTGCGAACTTACAGTGGACCTATTTTGCGCATCGCGTCACTACCATTTTTTAGCCGACGAACAAGACAGCAACGACAAGGTCTGCAACGAGACGACGGCACTCTAGCCGGAAATTCTCGAGGACAGACAGCTCCACTGAATTCCGTCTCTACCTCTGTCGTCTCCCCGACATCTCTAGCACGCACACGATGTCGGCAGCAGCACCTGTTGCAGCTTCGGCTGATGCCGAGGCTAAGCCGCAGAAGAAGAGTGCACCGAGCGCATTGCGGTCGATTCTGGCGGGCTCAACGGCCGGCGCAGTTGAGATTTGTGGGTGGCAGTCCAGGGCATGCTGTGAGGCTATAAAGCTAACGTGTGGCAGCCATCACATACCCGGCCGAATGTACGTGGACCTCCTCTCTGAAGCAATGCGACCGACACGCTGACAAGGACTCCTCACTGCAGTCGCCAAGACGCGCACACAGCTGAACCGACGGCTGCCAGACGGCCAGAAGCTGCCGTGGCCGCCCTTTGGGCGACAGTGGTACGCGGGCTGCACGACGCTGATCATTGGCAATTCAGCCAAGGCCGGGATTCGTGAGTGGAACAAGACGAGGCAGGGGGATGTATCAAGAGAGACACCGACAAAATGCTGACAGACAGGCTTCGTGGCCTTTGACCAGTACAAACGGCTGCTGGCGGACGCGGACGGCAAGCTGTCGGGTCCGCGAACGGTGCTGGCGGGCTTCGGAGCGGGCGTGACGGAGTCGCTGCTGGCGGTGACGCCGACGGAGAGCATCAAGACGACGCTGATCGACGACCGCAAGTCGGCCAAGCCGCGGCTGCGCGGATTCCTGCACGCGGTGCCTATCATTGCGCGTGAGCGCGGTCTCCGCGGCTTCTTCCAGGGTTTCGTGCCGACGACGGCACGTCAGGCGGCCAACTCGGCCGTCCGCTTCTCGTCCTACACCTTTCTCAAGCAGCTGGCCGAGAGCTACACGGCGCCGGGCGAGAAGCTCGGCACGGCCGGCACCTTTGCCATGGGCGCGCTCGCCGGCACCATTACCGTCGCTGTCACGCAGCCGCTCGACACCATTAAGACGCGCATGCAGAGCATCGACGCCCGCCAGCTCTACGGCAACAGCGCCCGCTGCGCCGCCCTGATCCTGCGCCAGGAGGGCGTGCTGACGTTCTGGAGCGGCGCCCTTCCGCGCCTCGTCCGGCTCGTCCTCAGCGGCGGCATCGTCTTCACCATGTACGAAAAGAGCATCGATCTCTTCGGCCGGCTCGACCCGGACGGCAAGTACATATAGGGAGAAGTGGAACAGAAGAAGGAGAAGTCAGAAAAGAAAGAAAAAGAAAACCTTGAAAGTGGAGAAGCCAGGGGCCAGCGGACAATATAGAAATCATAAACTCAAGTGTACATTTGCCAATACCGACATTGCCTTTTTTGTCTATCCCTGTCCGGTCGATTGTCCCAAACGCCCTGTCCATGCTGTCCATGTCGTATGCCATCGTCTCCGTGCCTGTAAGCTGCCTCACGACAGCCGGAACATGCCGCCGAGACGCTTGGAGATGCGTCCGAGCAGACTGCGCTTGGGTGCCTCTTGCAGCTCGGTGACGAGGTCGGTGTAGTAGGTCGGGTTGCTGCGGGGCGTCATCAGCGTTCCGGTGATGCGGTTCTGGATGGTGGAATTGGTCAGTCAGTCTTGTTTCTACCCGTCAAGCAAAAGAGCAATGCTGGAAGACTCACCGCTTTCTTGTACCGGTCGTCTAGCAGAGAGAAAAGGGCGTTGATCTGGCGCAGCTGCTGCAGATCCGAGGGCGGTGCGGGCGCGACAGCAGACAGTGCGGCCGCGTCTTTGCCATCAACGAGACTTCCGCTGGGACGAAGAATGGGCCGGGCGAGCGAGCGACCGGCTAGACGGTCGGCCAGGTGCTTGGACAGAATGTCCGGCAGCTGCACGTCTGGCCGCAGGTCATCCTTTGGCCAGCGGCCGATGGCCGCCTTGTACTGCTTCTGGAGAGCCTGAAAGGTCAGAATTGGGGGTGTGCGAGGCGGCGACCGTGGACGCATGCACCTACACTTTTCAGACTGCCCGACATGGTGACTGTGCTGTGTATCGGCTGGTCTGCACGTCGTGATGCTGCTGGCCTGACGAAAGCCGTCTTCAATTTTTCGCCATGACCACACGGCGGAAAGCGCGGCGTCTCATTGGCTGCACGTGGTCTGCTCGGTTCTGCGGGTTTCGCATGCAGCCCCGCTTACTTAATCTGTTGCCTCAGGCCCCGGTTTTCCCCCCCTTGATAGTGGGTAAATGGGTTTGCATGACGCTTCGCCACACTCAAAGGCTCCAAAGGTCCGGCCTTTGTCGTCAGCCGGTCATACCGAAGGGCCGTCTTTACCAATCTGCTTGGCCGTGCGATTCGCAATCAGATCGAGGCCGACGCCATTTGCCATCTGAAATTGCCATTACCCTTTTTCTTCTCTTCTCTCCTTGTTCTCGTCTCTCTCTCGGTCTTGTCCTGCCCGTTTTTCGGCTGTTGGTCCTACTCGTTCATTTGCCGCTCATTCCAACAGACTCGCCTTCGTCTCGTCGTCCCTTTGTCTCCCTTTTATCATCTGGCGTCGAACTGTCGCGTTGTGCGCTCTGTCAGCAGTTATTCAGCGACGATAGTTCACTCGATTCTGCGCATCCGTCCGATCCCGACGACACTTTGTTATCGCACTGAAATCCGATACCCGACGATTCACTCAAAACACACTCGAAACACAATGTCTGCACGGTACGAACGAGTCAGCGGCCACGATGCCGAAGAGCCAACGCTGCCGCGGTTGCAGCAGGCGGTCCCCCAGTCGCCTCCGCCGTCGTTTCGATCGCGGGCATCGTCACGGTCGCGGCGAAGTGCTGTGGCGGATCCGACGCTGGCCGATGCCTTTGACACAGACGGCGACCACGACAGCAGCGACGAGGATGAGGCCGACGACCGGCAGCGGCTGGTGCGGCAGTCATCGGCGACAAACAGCAGCAACAACCCGGGAAGCACGACGACAACAGCAGCAGCAGCAGCAGCAACTAGGCCATCGGCGGCTGTTCCCAGCTCTAACCGCGTCTATGGCGGCGGCATCCAGTCGGACGGCGTGTTTTCCAACCTGACGGCAAAGCCAGAAGCAGGCGTGGAGAAGGAGGAGCAGCCACCGGTAGGCAACCGTCGGACGGACGTCTTCTTGTGTGCATCTCGTTTCCTGGCTGACCCTTTTTTTCTTCTTCTTTTTTTAGACCTACGAACAAGCAGCGGCAGATTCGGCTCCCCCTTACTGGGAGACGACGATCCTGGCGCCAGGGCTGGGCGGCTCGGACGAGGTGTATGTGGACGGCATGCCGGTCGGATCCGTGTTTTCGTTTGTGTGGAACGGCATGATCTCAATGTCCTTCCAGGTGGTCGGCTTCCTGCTGACGTACCTGCTGCACTCGACACACGCTGCCAAGAACGGGTCACGGGCCGGCTTGGGCGTCACCCTGATCCAGTACGGCTTTTACATGAAGAGCACGGCGAACGGTGGAGACGATGGGGCCGGCGGCAGTGGTGGCATGTCGGCGGCCGGAGCAGCAGCAGCGTCTGGCGGTACTGGTGTCGAGGGTTACGCTGCGCCACCAGACCCGAACGCACACAACTTTGACCCGAACGCGGTTAGCAGCTCGGGCGGTGGTGCACACGGGGCGGCGGCGAGCCTGCAGGAGATGGCCAGCTCGGAATGGGTGGCGTACGTGCTGATGATTGTGGGGTGGTTCATTCTGATTCGGGCTGTCAGCGACTACCTGCGGGCTCGGCGCCATGAGCAGCTGGTGCTGCAGAGCCCGGACCGGGGACTAGGCGTGGCTGTGATTGCCGAGGGCGAGCAGCCAGAGCAGGCGGTATAGAGGTGGTTGTGGTGAGTGAAGGGCGAGCCAGGTGCGTGGAAGGAGGGCAAGCGAGCATGATGAAGGAAAGAGGAGGATGGAGGTAATAGATGGTGTGTAGTCTTCTGCAGAGCCCAGTCGTTGGCTTTCCCTGTTTGGTTTCCTTTGTCTTTCTGGCCCCTGGCCGTGTATCCTCTAGCGTGCAGCGCAAATCGATTCTTTTGTCGTTGAGTATGAGGAGAGTTGGGTTCTGTTGGGAGTTGCCGATGGATGGGGCGGTCAAGTGCGCTGTCTTTGGTGTGGTCATGTGAGCTGATGACCTCATCCAAATGCATTACTCATCGTTATTTGTCTTAACCACGAGCTTCTTTTCTGTATCTACAATCCAAACGCGCGCAGGCGAAACGAAGACGACAATCTTCCGCTGCATGTTGGCCTGCAAGGCTGTGATAACCGGCTGCTGTGAATGTGTCTGTGGTCTGGCCGTGACCGTGCAATCGCCCCTGTCGTCGGTATCGAGTCGGTTTGCATCGTCTCTTTGTTTCCCGTCTTTTCCGCCGTCGCGCTCGCGCCCCGGTACGATGGCCTGGCGCAGCTCTGGCGCGACGAACGAGGAGCTGGTGGCCAACCTGGCGGGCCACGGGATGCTGCCATCGGCCGACACGACGAGCACGGCCGTGGACGAGCGTGCACGGGCGGCCTTTCTGGCAGTCGACCGGGCGGACTACGCACCACGGCGGCCATACGACGACGCGCCACAGGGCATTGGCTATGGCGTGACCATCTCGGCGCCGCACATGCACGCGCTGGCGGTGAAGCACCTATGGCCGTACGTGGTGCCGCGGGCAGGCGAGCGGGCGCCGCGCGTGCTGGACGTCGGGGCCGGCTCAGGCTATCTGACGCACGTCCTGGGAGAAATTGTGGGCGACGGCGGTTTTGTGCTCGGGGTTGAGCACATCCCGGCGCTGTGCCGGCTGGCCGAGACGAACATGCGCAAGAGCGCGGGCGGACGGGCGCTGCTGGACAGCGGACGGGTGGTGCTGGCCGTCGGCGATGGGAGACGGGGAGCAGCGGCACTGGCTGGGGTCGAGATGGATCTCGTGGCCAGTGACAGCAGGTTTGACGCCATTCACGTCGGGGCCGCCGCCACAGAGGCTCACCAGGCGCTCATCGACCAACTGCGGGCACCTGGCCGCCTGTTCATCCCGCTCGAGGACGTCGACAGCGGGCTGCAGCACCTCTGGACGATCGACAAGGACGTCGACGGGACGGTCAGGCGGACGAGGCTGTTTGGCGTGCGGTATGTTCCGCTGACGGATGCGCCGGAGGTCCTGTGAAGACGCCGTTACAGACTCCGTATACAGTCATGATTGGCAGGCAAAGAAAGACTACATTGTACGGAGTACGTGACTCGGATGCCTGGCCTGCTGGACCAGCCATTCGAGTCTGGCGACGGTGTGCTGCACGTTCTCATTACGTTTCAAACGTCAAAAAAGGCGCAGCCTTGTGTCCATATCCACTTGTTCAGGGATCGGCATTGCCGGGTTATGCAGGCTGTGCAGCAAGGTAGAGCCGTTTTAACGCATAAGATCCACACAGCCTCAGGGGGCCCTCAGCGGAGTTCTCGAATACGAGCGAAGCTCATTTAGCTCGCCGTGGCGCTCGTATAATGGCACGAGCGCAGGACGGTGTGGTCTTTTTTACACCGTTGTTTATGCGGAGAAAGAAGTATAAATATATAGGGCAGAGTTCATCATGGCCACAGTTGTCGAGGATTTCCCAGTGATCTCTATTCGCACAGAAGAGTTCTCCAGGTCCAAAACAACGACAAGCAAAGATGAAGTCTGTTCTGCCCCTCGCGTGTCTTCCCGGCACTCTTGCAGCCGTGTTCGAGCTGCCGGTCTGGATCCGGAACACCTACGTATGTACTGCAGCTGTCGCGGGACAGGGGAAGACAGGAAAGACCTTGGCTGACGGGTGATCGCACACAGGCCGTCGTGGAGATTGAGGCCGGAACGCCGCCCGTCTCGCACTACCTCGAGTTTGACACGGGCAGCTCGAGCACATGGATGGCCTCGTCCGACTGCGTTGCCGACCCGAGCGCATGCCCGAACTCCAGCGGCTACAAGCGTCCGGGCTACGATGCCAGCGCGTCGTCGACGTCGTCGTCGCTGAACACGACCGCCTCGATCGGCTACCTGGGCGGTACCACCGGCGGCAGCGGTGCCAAGGACATGTTTGCCATGCCGTCGGCACCCAAGGACACGTGGGCCCAGACGTTCCTGGCCGTGAACGAGAGCTCGTTTGCGGCCCTGCCGGGCGACGGGTTCCTGGGCCTGGCCTTTAGCACCATTGCCGAGGGCGAGACCACGACACTCGTCGAGACGATGATGCAGGATGGCCTGCTCGATGAGCCTCGTTTCGCGCTGTACCGCGGCTCCGAGACGAACGACACGGGCAGCAGTCCGGGCAACGGCATGCTGACCGTCGGCGGCTCGCACGAGGACAAGTACGTCAACGGCTCTCTGGCCTGGACGCAGCTGCAGTACCCCGGCAGCGAGGCCCAGCTGTGGCGCACGGCCATGCAGTCGGTCGTCAGCCGGCGGCCCAATACGGCCAATACCACCTTCCTCGACGTCAACGACTGCTGGGCCGTGTTCGACACCGGCGCCGGCGGCATCACCGTGCCCGATCGGCTGATCGACCAGATCTACGAGAGCATCGGCATGAACTACACCGCCATCCTCAACGGCGACGTCATCCCGCTGTGCGAGGACTTTACCGACGACTGGGGCATCACCGTCTACATTGGCGACTTTGTCCCGGCCACCGAGCTGACCATCACCGGCTCCATGCTGAAGAACCCTGGCTTTGCCGACGGCGAGGCCAAGTACTGCTGGCCGCCCTTTGACAGCAACGAAGCCGATGGCCTCTTCCTCTTCGGCAACAGCTTCCTCCAGCACTTTTACACCGTCTTCGACTTTGGCGGCAACCTGCCGACCAACTACAGCGCCCGCATCGGCCTTGGACCCCTCAAGGACGAGTACAAGCCGGTGCTATAAGCAGGCAGAGATACATATACATATAGACTTTAATTATTGGCCTAGCGTGCATGGGAATGACATACAAAGTCGAACCCTCCGTTCTGAACAGCGAGTGTAAGGTGTGATTCAATATTATTCGCGTAGGTTCCCTTCTAGATCTGCTGGTCATCATAGTAATCGTCTCCACAGCCAAACTCATCTCCCTGTCCAGCAAAGCCGGCACCATCCAGGTCGAGAATGGACGACGGGCAGTCGGCAAGCCACTGTCGGGCGTGGATGCTACTACCGGGGTTCGTGAACAAGACCTTTAGATAAGGACATCTTCGCGCATGGAATGATTGGACCAGGTCCTTGAAAAAGTCCACGAGCGTATTGAACTCGGGTGCCGCGGGTCCTTCTTCCAGCCGCCAGACGCCGTCGATGAGGATCACAACCCTGTGGCCGACCGAGGCGGCGTCGGAGACGAGACGGGCGAGAAGCCTGCTGAGAGCGCTGGGGTCACCGCGGCTCAGCTCTTCGATGAACGAGAGGTCAATGAACGAGAGGTCGAGCGCATCGGCCGGCAGCTGGTACAGGATCTGCGCGGCGAACGACCGCATTATGCCGACGATGCTGGCGAACAGGTCGCTGGGCACAGCGTGCTGGCCACAGAGGTGCATCGCCGCGATGTCGTAGCCGCTTCTGTGCCGCTGCAGGGACACATAGAGGGCACACGTCAGGAGCGTCAGCGGCGACGCCATCTCCTGCTCTTGCTCCAGCTGTAAGTGGCCGTTGATGTAGAGGATCTGGGGCTCGGGGCCCTGCAGCCAGCTGGCAAATGTCGATTGTGACAGGAGCTGGACGATGTCGGAGGAGTCGAGCGGCTTGGATGACGCCTGGTCGATGTCGATGAGGGCGACCTGCATGTCTGCCTTTGCAAGGCCTCCATTGACGAAAGAGGGCTTTCCAGGCGGATGCTGCACTGCGGTGATGAGTGGGTTCGATCTTTTGCCAACGACGGATGGGTTGGCGAATACGCACCCGCTGCATGGATGGCCTTTTCATCTATCCAGGCCAGCATGATTTCCACACCTTCGAGGATTCCAACGTACAAGCTCTCGGCTGCCTCCCATAGGGCTTTGTCGTCTGAATACAGCTGCACGTATCCTTTTGTGTCCTGAACGAGCTCTGGTAGGCCCTGCAAACAATTGGTGATCTTCTTCCTGAAAAGACAAAATCGCACCTTTCTTATTGGCCAAGATGAGCAGCGACACCACCGAAGAATCCTCCACCAAGACTTCGGGTGCTTCCTCTCTGGCACCTAGCACGGCATTGTCTCTCGAAACCAGCGTGACTTTGGTGAGCATATGCCTCCTGACGATATTTGTGCTGGAATTGGACTTTACTGACCATTACGCCCTCGCTTTCTACACAGGCCGTGTCTATTGATGACAATGATGCATCTCCACCGCACTTGCCCGGCTCGTCCGAGGAGAGCCAGCACCCGGTGGATCCTAAAGTACCGGGCAAGAGTGATGGTATCCGCGACGAGCCTGAGGCAAATGTAGCGGAACCCACCAGAAGTGAGATCGAAGCTCGTTTTGCGACCCTTCGCAGGAAGTTACGCTATGGCGATTACATAAGCGAATCGCGCCTCTTTGACGACGACGACAAGGCCACATTTCTTCTCAAGTCCATGAGATCGGTGCAGTGGATTCACGAAGCTCTCACCGCCCTGAACACAAAGAAAGAGCCCGAGGAGCCCGAGCCGACAGTGCGTCTTATCGCTACCCCGGAGGCCAAGCATTTGACATGGAAAGAATGGGAGGCGTCGTCGGGATCTAACAGTGTGCCGCACTCGGCCTTGTACATCTTGTCTGAAGAACCGTCTTCATCGTCTGGGCCAACCGCAACGCCACCGATGGGAATGTCCGAATTTCACAGTACTAATCCGAAGGCCCTTCGAGCAATTCCATGGCCAAGCAGCTACCGTCGCGCATCCGCATTTGTTCGTTGGCGGCCAAAAGGATTATCGACACGATGTTTGACGACAATATACCTTGGAGCAGCAACTGCCCGATTGTACTTCTGCGTCCATATAAGCTGCTGACTTATTACGACCAGAAAATTCGAGATCGTCTGTCCGAGCTTGAAAAGTCCTGCAGCGACCATCTCCAACAGACGGCCGACGAGAAGGAGGCCGAGATTGAGACTGGCGGTCGCTTCGAAATCGAAGGAACGCAGATCTTTGCTACGGGCACAAACTGGAGCACCCTCACGCTGAAAGAAAAGCAGGAGGCTGCCAAGGACCTGCGCGTCGTGGTATCGTTTATGGACGAGTACCTTGCACCGCTGGCGCCTTCGGGACTTCTGTTCAGGGCCGAACGCCTTGTACGCTTCAGCGAACTCTGGCACTTCTTGATTCCTGGCAGCCTAGTTTACGTCCGCGACCGGACCGTTCCGCAGAAGATCTGGAAGGTGCTGCAGGGATCTGGTGGCCGCAGGCCTTTGTCCACCAATTCGGACTCTGCTGATGCGCTGGCGTTGGGCGCTCGCTGGCTCCGAGAGAAGCGCAACCCGTTCAGTCTGGACTGCTACTATATCGATTACGACGGCACCGACTTTGTGCGCGTCATCCGGACCTTCACCATCGAGGAGTTCCCTGATGCGCAGCAGGCAAAGTTGCTCCAGATCCTACCGATCTCAATCGCGGAGCAGGAGGGGCTCGTCAAGGAAAGAGACCTGATGGAGAGGGGGAAGGCTTTCATAAAATGCGCGACTATGCCCTACAAGTACATGTACTACCGCGGCCGGAGTCTGAGCCATGCCCCCAATGGGGACGTGTTGACACGGCCTTTTCCAGGAAGCCTCGGGAGCATCGCGGTGCTCTCCGATTTCATCGAGAGTCCTGTAGTGGTGGACTTTGAGAGATGCCTTCAGCTCGTACCGGACTGGAGCCCGACAAGGTCGACCGAGGAGCTGCTCAAGGGACCGGAGAACGAATTGAATGGCGACGGAGCCGACGATAATATAGAAGACGACCGCGTCTGGGATGTTCGCATGGTTGAAGACATGATCGAGATCACTGACCCCCCCCCGAGAGAAGCTGAAGGAAATACTACCAAAGAAGGAGGCATGGGAAGATCTTCAGATCAACCTTTCGCACAAAAAGGTCATCGAGTCGCTGATGCGGTCTCATTTCGAGAAGAGCAAGTCGCAGCGCCGTCAGTTTGACCTGATCCAGGATAAGGGTAAGTGCAGACAATCTGAGGATTCTTATCGATCGTGGAGTAGATAATAACACAAGACGTCTTTTACAGGCAAAGGCCTCATCATACTGCTGCATGGTGTTCCCGGGGTCGGAAAGACCTCCACTGCAGGTACGTAATTGACCGGTTAGAATGAACGTATGGAGCAGAACGTTCTGAAGAGTTGTGTCTAATTTGCGAATACAAAACATAGAAACGGTGGCAGAGTATTACAACAAACCTCTGCTGCCGATCACGTGCGGTACGTTCCCATCTATCTAAATGTCCGACATTCCTTGCAATATGTGAAGAGACTGATGGTGACAGGCGATTTGGGGCTCACCCCACAGGACGTTGAGAAAAACCTGCAAAAATCGTTCGCGCTTGCCCAGGCATGGCAGTGCGTCCTCCTGCTGGACGAGGCGGATGTGTTCCTGGCTGAAAGAAGTCGCGACAGCATCGAGAGGAATGCTCTGGTGTCCGTCTTCCTACGCGTCCTCGAATACTACGAGGGAGTCCTTTTTCTTACGACCAACAAGGTCGGTTCATTCGATGAGGCCTTTAAGTCGCGCATCTCCATGGCCCTTTACTATCCACCGCTGTCTATGGATCAGACTCTGACCATCTGGAATACGCAGATACAGCACACCCGCAGCAACAGCAAGGCTGCCGCGCCCGACGACCCGACGCAGCATATTAGCTTTGATGAAAAGGAAATAACACAGTTCGCGTTGAAGCTGTGGAAACCAGCAGGATAGGAGACCGGAGTTCAAGCCGGTGTGGAATGGCCGGCAGATCCGCAACGCCTTCCAGACCGCCGTCGCGCTCGCCGAAGTCCAGCAGAAAGTGGGGATGGGAATCAAGGTGACAGAGTCGCACTTCGAGCAGGTTTCGCTGGTGTCGAACGAGTTTAATACTTACCTGTGGCGGACGAAGCTGCAGCGTGGTGACGACGTGCTGAATCTGAAGAAGGGGTACCGCGACGACACGTTCCGGGACACAGTGCCGTCCTATGCAAACGATGGCTACGCGAACAATCTCGCGATGGCGACCATGCAGAACTTCACACCGCAGGCTACAGGCGCTCCCGGTCCGAGCTACCCAGTTTCGAGCATGCCCATATGGGGTAGCCACAGGCAGGATGGCAGTGGGCAGCCAGCGCAGGCTAACAATGCCTCTTTCATGCCTGGCTTCTCTCCCTTTGGAACTCAGCAGCCGCCACAGCAGCAGTCATCGTTTCAGGCGTCGGGATACCAGCAACAGCCAGCACAAACATCGGTCTATGCTCAGTCCGGCCAGCAGCAGCAGCAGCAGCTGCCGGCCAGCTACGGCAACGCGGGAGGACAGAGTTTTGCCGGTGGCGGTCCCGCGGGATCGGGGGCCCTACAGCAGGGACAAAATCAAGGCTTGCCTTCACAGCAGTCCTTGTATAACCATCATGGCTATTCTGGATGATAGGGACCGCCAAGATTTTAAGGGCCGTATGCACGGAACAAAGGCTGAGAGAACAACAGGCCCGTATATGTTGCAGTATCATTCGTCTTCGTTTTTCGTTTATTTGTTCACCGCTTTGAGCCGTTGCTTTCATGTTGATTAGTGTAAATAGTAGCCAGTCATTCGTTTGTGTGGATATCTTTATAATGCTGCAAGACATTAGTTTGAATTGGAAGTAGAACAACGTGATAGTTGGCATAGTTCCAGTTCTTTCGACACTCTTTTCATGCTGGCGCAATAAGCATTCTTTTGGCCTTCAAAGTTATAGCACAGCTTGGAAATTGAGTTTTTAGCGACAAGGGATATATTGTTGTGGGAGAGACTCAAAGCTGCCTATGTAGATCTAATCCTTAATGCATACTGGCACACAACTACGACGAATTGCTGTTGTCAGCACAGGAAAAGGCACCTCCAATTAGACCGCTGGCATAGGCATCAATAATGTTCTGGACCACGCCATAGGTGCCGCCGACGGTCAAAAAGGCAGCTAGCAGAATCAACAGCCAGTTGAGCCAGTACGCAGAGGCCTGCCAGAAGCCACCGGTGCGGTACTGCGGGTGATCGTAGATCCAGAGGTAGCCGGGAAGACCGAGGGCCAGGGGTGCAAAGGTAAGGCTGCCGGCAAGGGCGAGGAGATAGTTGAAGATGGGGATGCCATTGGCGAGGAGGAAGGAGATGACGGACATGCCGAAGGTGCAGGCGAGCCAGACGGCCCAATGAACGGGGCCACTGTCCTGGAGATGTTTGGAGTTGCGCAGGATGCGCACAAAGAGATACTTTGCGGCGACGTGGACGTAAAGACAGGCAGATACGAGCAGGCCGATCATGGCGATGCCGTAGGAAACCTTCTTGATGGTGGTGCCAGCGGATCCGAGCGAGGGTGAGGCGACCCACTGGCCACACCAGCGGTAGACGACGAGCGAGAAGCAGAGGTACGAGGCCGTGACAATGCTCATGCAGAGGTACACAGCCTTGTTGTAGTCGCGGGGACGGCGCATTTCGGACATGACAGGCAAGAAGGCAGACGTGCCGGCACCCGAGCAGAAGATGGTGGCCACGGACGTGATGCCGGGACAAAGGTCGGGCTGCCAATGGCATGGTAGCCAAGGTCGTAGTCGCCAGTTTGGGGAGCCGAGGCAGGCCGGTCACGAGTGGTGACACCGATACTAAGGAGGGGGGGTTAGGGGGGAAAATAGAAGAAGAGCGAAGAGAAAATCGGCGAGAAACGTACACTACAATAAAGACGGCAATATACACAGACGCGAAGCCGGCCCACGTCAAAAAGGCAATCTTCTCAAACTTGCGCACACTGGCCAAGATGAAGACGGCCACCATGGCGACGAGCATAAAGTAGTTGGTGCAGATCGCGTGGTCAGACAGCGCGTTGAGCCCGACTGAAGCCCCAAAGATGCCTGAGGCGCCGACGATGGCGTACGTGACGAGAAAGAGGACGCCGACGATCTCGCGCAGCCACGGGCCACCGACAACATGGGCCATGTCGGCAATGGAGTGGCAGCCAGCATGGGCATTTCGGAAGTTGCCCTGCACAATGGCACAGTACGTGTTGAGGCCCTGCCAGCCGAGCACGTTGACGGCGCCGGGAAAGGCCCCGAGCACGTACATGGTCGAGGGGATGCTCAGGACGCCGGTGGCAAAGATGACTGGTCATCGACGTCAGCGTGGGAGCGCCTGCACGGTCTAGAAGCGACAGACTGCCTACCCTTGAGAAAGATGACGGAGGCGTGGATCCAGCTGACGGTGCGGAAGTCCACGTTGCCGTCACCCCTCTTGAAGACCTCAAAGGCCTCGTCCGCGTTGTCCATCTTGGCGGCCTCGATGCTGCTGCTGCTGGTGCGCACAGGCGCGGCCTCGATGGCATCGACGCCCTTTTCCTCGGTGGCTGCCATGATGCAAGTCTGCCTCTTCCGTTGGAGGATTGAGTACGGCCAGGAGGATGTGAAGTGAAGAGCAGACGATACGGGCAGTGGGCTGCGGCTACGGAGGTTCAAATAGCATCGCCGTGGATGCAGGAAGCCGGAGAGACTTGCTTAGCCCTTGTCCGAACCGTATCTTAGCATTACCCCAAGCCGTACGATGGCTTGGCAGACCCACTCCTTCAAGCCTGGGGTCACTTTGCACCGTTGCAAAGATAGCAGGCTGTCCGGCAAGCATCCATCATGATACATATCTCTTTGCCTTATCCAATCACGGCCCAAGAGGGATAGTCGAATCCGGGGTTGCAGCTAATACGGCAATGTTGGATAAGAGGAATCGGAGAATTTCGTGCAAGTCTATTGGCCGCAGATATTGTTGGGGTCATTCGGGGTCAGCGTGTATTTACCCCAAGATAAGAGACGTACGACTGACATGAAATACGACGTGTGATAAGACGGTAACTAGGAGATATTATACATCACAATGATTAGATACAGCTTGAAATGATGAGCGTCTCCGGGGAAAAGGATACTCTAAATGCAATGTAGGATCATGCAAAATATTGTTGATGGGTACTAAGTAAAATGTAAAGCATCCACCGCAACGATCACTTCTTTGCAAGCATCAGTCCTGGAGTGGCCGGCAAGGCTGCCCCCGGATCCGGGTCGTTCTTCTTCTTGAACTCGTCGCAGATCTCGGCCATGGTGACAAACTCGACGCCCTCGTGGCGTTTCATGTGCTCGATGAGTCGTTCGTGCATCAGCAGGGCGTGCGGCCGACCCGAGACGTCTGGGTGGACGGTGAGGGGGAAGATGAATTCATCGTATTCGCGGTAGAAGTAGTCAAAGTGGTCGCGCCAGAGATCCTCGACGTCGCGCGCGTTGACGTACCCATGGCTGTTGGGTGCCGCCTTGATGAACATCATTGGCGGCAAGTCGTCGAGGTACCAGTTGGCAGGGATCTCAACGAGACCGGTCTCTTTGCCCCGGACGAGCGGCTTCATCCATGTGGCCGCATCAGCCTGGCTGTAGTCGATCTTGGTCCAGGTGTCGCCTGTGCGCAGGTAGTAGGCCTGACAGTCGTGGTGGCTCATGCTGTGGTCGTACTCGAGGCCGTAGTCCAGCAGCAGCTGCGCGCCCTCGACGCTGGTCTCCCACCACGGCGCCACGCTGCCACGCGGCGGGCGGCCGCCGCAGAAGTCGGTTAGCAGGCGGTACGTCCGGTCGAGCACCTGGCGCTGCTGGTCCAGCGTCATGTCCGTCGGGTTCTCGTGCGAGTAGCCGTGCAGGCCGATTTCGTGGCCGGCATCCCGCACGGCCGCCATGTCGTCCGGGAAGGTCTCGAGCGAGTGGCCCGGGATGAACCAGGTGGCCTTGATGTCATACTTGGCAAATAGCTGGAGCATGCGCTGCGTGCCGATGGTGCCGGCAAAGTAGCCTGTCTCGGTCAGCTGCGGTCGGCCGTTCGAACGACGCAGACGAGCGCATACCTCTGCTGATGTCGTTGGTCGAGTCTTCTCCTCCATACGAGCCTAGCCAGCCCGAGACGGCATCGACATCGACGCCGTAGCTTACAAGAACTCGCTTCTTTCCCATTGTAGAGTCGGCTGAAGTAAGACAGGGCCGGATAGAGACGTTTCCGTAGCAAGGCCGACAATGAACAAGACACTGACAAGAAGGTAGCTTAGCGTGTCTGGAATGGACTTTGGGCTGAAAGCCAAATTGGTTAGTTTTGGGGCCGTCTCTCCAAATGAACAGCTCCAAGATACGATTTGGGGTTTGAAAAATCAGAATTACGTTTCCGACTATGAGTACGGAGCAGTCTGTTCTATGGTCTCCATTGGTCTGCCTAACAGATGGCCATCAGAGCTTCGTAGAGTAATAACGTAACAGAATGAAGCAGCTGACCCCATTTCCTGCTAACCCCAACTGCCTTCAAGACATATGTCACGACAGCTTGTTGCAAAGACCAAATCTCTCCTCTGTCGTCCATGTCTACACCAGCCAATATGTCTGTCTTTTTCAAAGACATTAGTCCGTGAGTGCCATACAGCCAAGTCATGTGCTCCTTGCTGACTAAGCCCCACAGAAACAACCCAGTGCGAAGTGGCGATGTAGAGAGGCTGCTGGCGCCGCTGGGACTCATGATCCCGGAAGACGAATCAGCCGAGTACTGCACGCTGCTAGCGGCGGTGCACGACTGTGCCGAGCGGATCAGCGCGCTGCCCGACTACCAGCCAGCGCCAGATCTGGAGAGATATCCGCGCGAGAACGTGCGGGTGCCGTTGCCGGACGAGCAGGAGCACGGCCACGCCTGGGCGCATCGTTTTCTGATCCGCGGGCGACGAGAAGCGAGCGAGAGCAGCGTCAGGAAGCCAGCTCTGGCGGGCTGGCGGGTGTGCGTGAAGGACTGCATTGCCGTGGCAGGCGTGCCGCAGTTCTACGGCACCGATGCGTTTGGGCCATGGACCCCATCGACAGACGCGACCGTGGTGCAGCGAGTGCTGGAGGCGGGAGGCGATATCCACGGCACGGCGACGTGCGAGCACTTTTGCAACTCGACGAGCTCGTTTACAAGCGCCCAGGGCACCGTGGAGAACCCACACCAAATCGGCTACTCATCGGGCGGCAGCACATCCGGGGGGGCTGCCCTGGTGGCCGGTGGCCAGATGGACTTGGCTCTGGGGACAGACCAGGGTGGAAGCATCCGCGTGCCAGCAGCTCTGTGTGGTTGTGTCGGTCTGAAGCCTACACACGGCCTAGTGCCGTTTTCCGGGATCACGAGCGGCGACCCGGTCGACGACCATGCTGGCCCGATCTCCCGGACTGTCCTCGAGACGGCTGTCTGTTTGGACGTTCTGGCCGGCTACGATGGTCTCGACGACCGCGCCCTCGGCGCACAGGTCCACGGGTCGTATGGGTTTGCCGACACCCTTCTCCGGACAACAGCCGCTTCTGCTGGCCGTCTGGATGGCTTCCGCATCGGCCGTCTTGTCGAGGGCTACGACATCGATATCGTGCAGCCGGGCGTTCGACAGCGCTTTCTGGACGCCACCGCCCAACTGACAGCCCTCGGCGCCGTCGTTGAGGACGTGTCCGTCCCTCTGCATCGTCTCGGCCCCGCCGTCTGGACCCTCCAGCAGCGCATGTCTGGTGCGGCCGGCCTTCTCGGTCGAGCCTACGGCCGTCGTGGCCTCCACCTGACCGAGTTTGAACAGGCTCGACTGCCCTGGACGGATCTGTCTTTCGGCCGACTCTTTCCCTCTACCAAGAACACACTCATCAACGGCCTCTATCTCGCCGACAACTTCCCCGGCCTCTACGCCAAGACCATGAACGTGGCCCGCCAGATCGGTGATGTCTACGCAGATCAGCTGCGCTCATTCGACGTTATCGTCATGCCAACCACACCAGCTGTGGCCCCGCGACATGGCCACCGTCGTTCTGTGCTCAGCTGCTTCGAGCCCAGCATCGGCCTGACCACCAATACGGCCGTCTTCAATGTCACCGGCCAGCCAGCCCTGACCATTCCCATTGGCTGGGCTGAGGCTGTCGATAATGCTGCCGTCCAGCTGCCCGTCGGCGTGCAGATCGTAGGTGGTCTCTGGCAGGAGCACAAGATCCTCGCCGTCGGACACGCCTGGGAGAAGAGCCTCGACTGGCGTGAGCAGGGTAGGTAGGGACTTAGGAATGTCCATAAAAGTGCACTTGATAGGTCAGATATATACATAGTTCAGGCATCAATTGATCGTATAGCCTCCATCTACAACCAAGGCATGACCCTGTATAAACGACGCCTGCGCCGAGCACAAGAAGAGCACCGCATCTGCCACCTCTTCGGGCGTGCCCATTCGCTGCATGGGGGCAATGGACACGGCCGGCCGCAAACGCTCCTCGACCTCGGTTGAGCCTGTTGTCATTGGCGTGGCAATGACGCCTGGACACACACAATTGACGCGGATCCCGTCGAGCGAGTAGTCGATGGCATCTGCCTTGGTCATGTTGATGATGGCCGCTTTGGACGCGCAGTATGGCGCTGCACCAGGCCGGGCCACAATGCCCAGCTGGCTGGCAATGTTGACAATGGCGCCGCACTGCTTCGGATGGCTGTCCAGGGGTTTTTGTTGTACCATCTGGCCGAGCGATGCTCGGGAGAAGAGCCAGGTGCCCTTGTAGTTCACGTTGTTGATACGGTCAAACGCACTTGTCGGCGTCTCGTGAGAGCGCAGCGATGCGCCGAGGATGCCGGCACAGTGGACGGAATAGTCTATACGTGAAAATCGCCTCACCACGTCCCCGACAAAGGACGAGACAAAAGCCTCGTCCGACACGTCGCCATCGGCCGCGAAGACCGCCGCGCCGGGGCTGATCTTGCGGATCACAGCCCCCGTCGCCTGCAGCGAAGCCGCATCCAGGTCCGTAATGGCGAAGCGGGAGCAGCCTGCGGCAGCAAAAGCCCTGCTCACGGCTGCTCCGATGCCTAAGAAGACAGTCAGAACGGGACAATAGGGGACGGCAGACGAGACAGGACTCGTTGTTACCTGTGCCGCCTGCGCCACTGATCAGTGCAACACCCGGAAGTCGAGCCAGAGAAGCCATTGCAAGCGTATAAGATGGAATATAGTTTCGATAACGATGTCACTTGCAGGTTGAGCAGTTGCTGGAGGTTGCCAAAGAAGAATTGGTCACGTGCATTTTATGATGACAAACAGAATTACCCCAAGGCCCCACAGCCAAAAAATCAAATTACCCCAGGCCCTCTTTCCTCTTTGTATCCAATCAGCTATCCTTCACCTTTACATCCCCAACACCATCTCGCATGGCCGATGGAGGTGATCCTGACAGTGGACCTCGGAGGCGACGACTCCGACATGTCTCCAGCAGACGTGGAGACAGAGATAAGCTGCGAGAGTGTCCACACTGCGGCCGCACCTTTAAGCGCACGGAGCATCTGGAGAGACACGTGAGGACTCGTATGTGGCCCACGATCTGTGAAGTCTGTTTGGAAGCTGATTGACTGGCGAAAGATACAAAGGAGAAGCCGTTTGGCTGCAACCGATGCGGGGCTACATTTTCACGCCGCGACCTGCTGACGCGACATCGCCGCATTGCTCTTCACGATGATGAGTCAGCAACGGCTGGATCGCCCAGGCAGACGTCTGAGATGGCCGGACCGGAGGTGCACTGGACGCAGCCGTTGACAGAGGCGGATGTGTATGCTGCGGCGGGCGACGCGGCACAACAACACGAAGTGATGGCTTCGTACCAGCCGGCGCTGTCGGGGTCCTTTTTCGAAGGCATCGAGGAGCCAGACAGCAACACCACGTTCGATGCCCATTTCATGGAGTTTGCCAACTTCCTCGACGGCGTGGGGCTGCCGGCCGAATGGAGTCCGTACTTCCACGGCCCCGACAGATACGAAGGCGGACACCCAGAAGCGAGGACCGTTCCAGATGCGTCCACGGCTTCGCCTCGCCCGGCTCCGAGAACACGGCTAGGGACACCGTTCAGCTCATGGCTGCCATCGGCACCGACAGGCAACCGGATCTCCGACAATCTCCCGGACGAGAGTGAGCTCGCTGTGCCAGGCCCGGTCGAGACCAGCGCGGAACACCAGCGGTTCCGGGTGACAGACGAGCAGCGAGCAAGGCTATGTGCCGCCTTGGAGACGTTCCGCGACATTGTCGGCCAAGACGTCCGCATTCCAAGCCGTCATGCCCTCACGCGATACACCTCGTCTTTCTTTGACGGCTTCCACTCCCACCTGCCGCTGATCCACACACCCACCTGGCACTTCTCTGACCACGCCCCCGAGCTGATCCTCGGCATGGCCGCCATCGGGGCCCAGTACTGCTTCGACCACCGCGTTTCCGAGAGTCTGTTCCGTGCCGGAAAGGCCATCCTGATCGAGAGGCTGCTGCACGAGGCCGCCAGCCGCCCGGAGCCGCGGCGAAGCTCGTTTCTGGCCCTCCAGCCGATGGTGTCGTCGTCCGCGCGCGACTGGGGCTCCTGGGATCCGATCGAGTCGGTGCGGGCACTCGTCTGCCTCATGGGATACGCCACGTGGGAGCCAAAGGTCGCGCTGCTGCAGGACTCGTTTGCCCTCCGGGACTTGCTCGCACAGCTGCTCCGGGATGTCAGGCTTGCCGAGGACGAGCGAGAAGACGAAAGAGAGGATTGGCAGGCCTGGATTGCCCGGGAGTCGTCGAGACGGTCCAAGCTGATCGCCTTTTCCTTCATCCACATCCACAGCATCGCCTACAACGTCTATCCGGTGCTGCGCGCCAACGAGATCGGTCTGCGGCTGCCCTGCTCGACCCGCGAGTGGAAGGCGCCCACCGCGGCCCAGTGGCTGCTCGCCCTCCACGGCCGCCCCAAGCGTCAGCTGCTCTTCCAGGACGCCCTCTCGCTGCTCTTCGGCCACGTCGACGGCACCACACCGCTCGACCCCATTCCCACGCCGCTGGGGAACTACGTGCTGCTGCACGGGATCCTTCAGCGGATACACCTCGTGCGCGATCTCGGACTGCCCACAACAGACCATGCAGCTGCATTGCCCAAGGGGGAAGCCGACACTTTAGAGTGAGTTTTCGGTTGTTTTTCTTTTTTTCTTTTTCTCTTTTCTTTTTCTTTTTCTTTTCATATTTCCCTCCATTATTCATCCCCCACTGACCCCCAGACGTGGCCTTCGTTCGTGGACGTCTGGCTGGCAGCAGGCCCCCGAATCGTCCCTCGATCCGAACAATGAGAACGGCCCGATCCCGTTCACGTCTAGCTCGCTTCTCGCACTGGCATACGTGCGCATCTACCTCCATCTTGGCCCCTACCGGAAGCTGGACACGCGCGATCCGGTCGTGATCGCCGAGGCCATCTACCAGGCTCCACAACTGAAGCGCAACGACGGCGTGATTGCGGCCCTGCTCTACGCCACACATATGCTTAGCATACCCGTCCGCCTGGGTGTCGACCGGGTCGCCCGCAGCCAGGCCTTTTTCTGGAGCGTGCGCCACAGTCTGTCTGGACTCGAGTGCGCCATCCTGCTCAGCAAGTGGCTGATGCAGCTGGGAGGAGCTGCAGAGTCGGTTTCTCCTCCGTTAAGTGGTATGCTGTCTTTCTTGTAATTGTGGTGGCTCGACTTTAGCTGTAGTGCTACTTCACTCAGGTAATCATAGCTAACATTCCTAGACAGCGAGGATCGGATCCTGCACTGGGTCCGGACCATTGTTGAAGAAGCCTACAGCGTCATTGATCTGGAGAGTGACAGCTGCGTCGGCACAGATGGACTGCCGCTGTCCGACTTCAAGGACTGTACGAACTTGGGCCTCGCCGTCCTCAAAATCTGGGCCCATTTCTTTCGAAGCAACACCCAGTGGCTGTTTATCAACGTCATCGGCGAGAGCCTGAGAAAGTACCGAGAAATGCTGATCAAGGCTCAGGCGCAGAAAGTAGGATCTATAACTGGCATCTAAGAGGCGGGATAAAGAGCTCCTTGCATAAATGTGAGAGAAGTTTAAAGTGTAAGCACCTCCTGTAGATGAGCATCCAAGAGCGGACCGCACACCATAGACCGGTGATTAAGCCAGTTACTATTTACTCTGACAGTCACTTTTCCGTCGTCACAAGGCTTCAATGTTTCGAGAAACTCTGCACGTGCCACATAAAGCGGGTCTTGGATGTTGTCGAACTAGACCAAAATAGGCTGTACTCTGTACAATATCTGTAGTATCGAGAACAATACACACGCCCAATAGACATATATAATGAGTCGCCTCACTATTGCCTGCAGGTTCTAGTGGATAATTAATATAGTACATAACATGAGAATGCTGATTCCCAGCTGCGGCGGCTGTCTTATGGCTGCATCGATCAGTTGCATGCAACAGCCAGTATTAGTGATGAGGCGAAGATCGTTGTATTCAGAAGGAAGACAGCTATCTGAAGCTAGAGGAAGTCTGGGCTGAAAACTCTGCACTAGAGGTGGTCCATGCACCACCGCGCAACAATTAGTCAATTGACTGAACGAAGTTGTTCTATGGAATACTCCGTAAGTAATACACATTTGCTTAAAAATCGTCCTTTCTCTCTTCTGTGCTCGACTTGCCCTGACACATGACGTTCTTTACGTATCCGTATCCTACGGAGTAAAAGATCCCTTCTTCCACCTCCACCCTAGAATTAACATGCTGCACTCCTAATGACACGGGACAGTCCTTTCAGCCTGTCCGCAGTCTCCACCTGTCGTCCCCCACAAACAATTGTTCTTGTCCGAGCGGATGTCACATGGCACCTCTAAGATCTCGAAATCTAGGCAGTCATCATGCTCTGCCTTATCCTGAGTGATACCAGGCGTGGCTGCAGGACAGGCTTTGCGCAAGCCGGCGTCAAAGCCTGTGAGGCAGTAGTCGCCTTTAGCCCATTTGGTGATAGAAAAGGTGCCGGCCTCGCTCGTTTTGACAGTGCCAGCGATGTGCGTACCGCCATTGGCATTGTTCAGCCAGACCTTGCCGTTGTTGAAGTCGCGGATGTACACCTTGTCGCTGGGGTTGATTGCGTGTGTGCCGTCGCAGCCAAAGCTTTTGCAGAATTGGAAACTACCGGCTGGCGTCTCCCTGGTAGGCGTCCCAAGCTGATAGTCGTTGCCCTTGGAAGTTAAGTACCAGTCTGGGTTTCTCTTGAAGCGGTAGCATTTGCCTGGAAGAGAATAGGTGTCAGTATCGCACAACGTGCTTGCAGGATTTCCTCGATCCGGCCATACCTTCGCGGATGCCAGACTCGCACTTCTTGTGCGGCATCGGCCCCGTACAGACGCCGTTGACCAGTGTGCTTCCCTTGGGACAAGGAGATGGCGGCCAGACCAGGCCACTTGGCCCGGGTGGCGGTGGTGGAGGATAGGGATGTCCACCTGGCCCGGGTGGCGGTGGTGGAGGATAGGGATACCCACCAGGCCCGATCGGCGGTGGTCCCGGTGGTGGCGGCGGTGGAGGGTACTGTTGCCCTTGATTCTTGGGCGGTGGCAGAGGCTGCTGACGACTGTCCTCCGGTGGGTAACACATGCCTCCACGGTACGTATAGCCCGCAGGGCAACAAGAGTAGCCCTCTGCCTCGCAGCCAGACAGCTCGTGGCCTGCGCCGCAACAGTCCCAGGCAGCGCCATTGACACCGGATAGGTGCTGGCTAGGCAGACAGCAGGACACGACCGTTCGGTTGTCGTCAAGCGTCAGGTCCTGGCCGCTCTGCTTGTGGCAGCGCAAAATGCTCTCAAAAGTCGTGTGTGCGTCGCGGATCTTGATCTCCTTATGAACCATGTCGATCGTGTAGGTGCCTGTTATCGGCGTAACTTCGACCAAAGCTCGAGAAAGGGGAATGGCAACACCCAATGCGAGAAGCTCCAGAGTTCCCTTCATGGTGGCGGATGGGAAGAAACGGAGAGAAATATGTGGACGGTAGTAATAGAGTGCGGAGGAGGATGAGGAGAGGATGGTCAAAAACAGCTGACGATCAGGTATGGAACTTCCTGGGTTTTCATATGTCAAACTGACTGTGGACGAGGCGGACTAGGCAGACTCTTCCAAGGTCGATGAATTTTGCCTTGCGCCTTTCCTCCATCGTCCTTCTTCCACTGTCAATATTAGTTACCGGGGTTGCACCTCAGCTTTCCACCACATGAGGCTGAATTCCCACAAAATCATGAAGCAGTGCGTATTGCAATTTCGTGACTCCACTTACAGTCCACTTACAAATCCACTGCGCGATCATGGGAGGGATTTTCACCTTCCGTGTATCTTACGGCGTACTTTGCATCTAGCACTACTCCGTGAGCAAATGGGTGCCCTCGTTTGCCTATATAATGGAGTACTAACAATGGTAGCATGGTATGGAGTACTTAACATTTATATTGTAGCATGAACGGAGTATTCGCGTTATATTGACATAGGAGCAGCTGGCTATTTTTGGTCTAAGAACAAATGGCCGTGAGTGACGACTAGCTTGCTGAGCACCTTACAGAGTACATAAGCCGTGATAGCCAGGTACGGATGTTACCGCCGTGGCTTAGAGCAGGCTTGCGCCCTGTTGTTGTAGACAAGCCAATCCACCTTGATCAAGTGATGGGGCGAGTTGATGCAATGTTTCGTAAGCGAGGAGAATTACCTTCTAAGAAGATGCACATTACCGTAACCGTTTGTAGATGTCGTACGTGGCAGCGTATTTCTTGCTGGAGCTCAGCTCGTGCTCCTATACAACAAAGGGGCGAAGTAGACGTTTTTGGGTTGAAAACTAGCGACTTGTAGGGTTAGGAACTCTAGAGGACAGCTGAATCAACAAGAACAGGGTTTTACGACACATTGGTTGTGGAGCTCACTGTTCCTGTCAAGGAAATATTATTGCGTCTATGTACTCCGTACGTGTCGGGCATTGACGTGTCAATTTTGGGGCCAACTGCCGTGTATATTTGTGGGGCTTACTTCCGAGGTATGCCGACATAGCAAATGTGGGTTGTCACGTGAAGGAACCCATAAACGAAACTCGTTTTAATAGTGCCTATCTCTCTTGATGGCAAAACCTCGAGCTCATTTTGGCGTCAGGTCAGTCCTGAGTCTTTCAGCTTCCATTACCTAGCTACAGCAGTGAGATACCAGCCTATTCGTCAAACTTCTCCTGAACGATAGCATAACAGCGAAGTTGTTCTGCCTTACGCGTACTCCCAGATCTCCGTTCGTCTTGGCGTGACCTAAATTCTGCTCGTCTTTGTGCTAGCGTTTGCGTTTACTGAGATGCTGTTTCTGTCTCTTTCGTCTTATTAGCCCAAGTACGACGATTACATTGATCTTCAACTAAGATTTGTTGCAGAACCTACAAAATGGCACTCTTCATCGTCCCGAATCGCATGTACAAGGACGTGCCACAGACATTTTCACGGGTGATCACATTTGCACACGTGTCGTTGGCTCGGGTTAAGGCACCGTTGAGGCTGGATTCAAGCTACCACCGGCGATTGATAAACAGCTTCGCGCACCCCATATTGGCCGCTACACCTTCTCGGCGCTACATAGGCACCAAGGCTCTCTTCTCCGCCTCGCCTCCCCCAAATGTTGCAAACAAGACATGCGCTAAAGGAGACGCGAGACACGAGACAGGAGCCGGAGCCTCTCCAAGAGCTCTGGCTAGTATCCGCCTTGACAGCGAACTTTCGGCATCCGGCCTCGTCGACACGCCTGCAGCTGTCGCCGCTTTCGTGGACATGCTCTATGCCCTGCCGACGACGCCACCGTCGCTCTACATCGACGTCGAAGGAGTAAATCTATCTAGAGTAGGCACCGTATCGATTATTCAAGTGTTCGTGCTACCCAAGAGCCGGGCATACCTCCTCGATGTTCACACGCTTAAAGACAAGGCTTTCTCCACCCCCGGGACCCGTGGCCGCACATTTCAAGATCTTCTTGAGTCTGCTGCCATCCCAAAGGTTATCTTCGACGTGCGCAACGACTCGGATGCCCTGTTTGGGCGCTTCCGCATTAGGCTTGCCGGCATACAGGATCTGCAGCTGATGGAGCTTGCAACACGCTCTTACGATAAGGGACGCGTTAAAGGACTTGCCAAGTGCATCGAAAAGGATGCGCAGCTGAGTCCGGCTGATAAGGCGGACTGGAAGGCGACGAAGGAGAAAGGCGTGCGACTTTTTCTGCCCGGCCAAGGTCGAAGACGGCATGCTTTCAACGAGCGCCCCCTGTCGGAGGACGTCAGACGGTACTGCATCCAGGACGTTCAGTTTCTCCCACAGCTCTGGGAATACTATAATTCCCGGCTTACCCGGGCGTGGAGAAAGCGGGTTCGCCGAGCTTCGGGAGAGAGGGTGACGTTGTCGCAAGCCCGATGTACGTGAGCAAGGGACCACACAAGGTCTCATCGACGGAAGGCTGGGCGAAGCTGATATAAGAAATTTATTATTGTGCTCTGTGCAAGTAGTGATAAATATTTTGTTAAAGGCAAGTGGAGAGGAACGGGGCTGGATACGTGCTGTGGTTTGTAGGCTATTGTTTGCAATATATACTTCTTTGAAAAGATAATAATTTTTATTCCTGAGTATTGGGCTGCTAAGCATTGCGGAACTTCGGTCTATTTGGAGAAAATCGAAATACATATGCGACGGCTATGGAGGGCAAGCTACTATGTAGGCACGGCTATAAATCTAGCCACACGTTCTATTTTTGTTTGAAGATGAGCTGAGGTGAAAGTTAAGCGCCAGCACACTGGAGTATTAATATTGGCGCCTAAGCATTGTCATTGGACAGTATGTAATGGAAATGCGGGGGGAACTTGAGCTAGAACGGAGCATATATACTCTGTTCCATACACACACTCTCCTCCTCTGTCACAATAACGATCCTACCACCGAAACTTTCATACCTTCAAAAAAAGACAATCATGTCCCAGACCAGACCCAATGTGGCTGCTGCGGCCCCAGCCCCCTTTGTTGTTGAACCTGTCACCATGCCGCACACGCACACCTTGATCCTGCTACATGGCCTAGGGTCTAACGGCGAGAAGTTTGGCCGAGAACTTCTAGAGACGGGTATCGCCTCGGACGGCACTACACTCGCCCAGATTTTGCCTCATGCCAAATTTGTGTTCCCCACATCTCGCTGGCGACGTTCCTCTGCTTTTGGCCGGTCGATGTTGAGGCAGTGGTTCGACATCGCCTGCCTACCTGACCCCTCAAAACGCAACGAACTTCAGATTAAGGGGCTGGAAGAATCTGCCCACGAGCTCATCGAACTTCTGCGACAAGAGCAAGAGAAATACAACATCTCTGCCCGCAACATACTTCTCGGCGGCATCAGCCAAGGGTGCGCAATGTCCCTCTCAGTCCTTCTGAGTCTTGATTACCCCATTGGTGGCTTTATTGGACTTAGTGGGTATCTTCCGTTTCAGAACGACATTATTGATACGATGGAGGACTACGCTGCCAAGGACGATGACGAAGACGATTTTTTTAGCGGCGGTGACCTCGAGAATGAGCCTAAGGACCCAGCGGTTTTGGCGGCCATTTTTGAGCGAGACCTGCTGTCTTTCCCGCCCGCAGGCAGTCATGCCTGCGATAAAACTGCTGTGCTTACCCCGGTTTTTTTCGGCCACGGCACGGCAGACGAAAAGGTGCCACTGCCTCTTGCTGAGGAGATGGCAACGACGATGAAGAAAGCCGGCTACCGTGTGGAGCTTAAATTGTACGAGGGTTTTGGGCACTGGTACAAAATCCCAGACGAGATCGACGATATTGTCAGGTTTATTCGGTCGGAAACCGAGTTTGCGAGAAGCTAAATGGGGATAGGATCACCCAGGTAGAGGCGAACTTCGGACAACTATCTTAGTGAAATGGTTTACCAAAAGCTATCCACATCTTTGTTTCATAAGCAAGATATCTGTCTACCGGTCGTTCAACCTTGACAAGGTGTTGACAAGCAATGATTGCCTTATTAGCTGTTTACCATACAATTTCCGTGGTACACCAAACAACGGACAGTTCCTTTCGGTAAGGCTCTAAAATCTTCTCTAAAGCTCTGTCTTTCACCCATCCGCTCTCCCAGTCCGGACGCCTCATTGCTTTGCAGTACTCCCAGTACTCTGGGTAATAGCCCGAGAGCTCCCAGTCCAACAATGCCACTACCTTGGAACCTTAGACTAAAATGTTCCTCGGGTCAAAGTCGTTGTGGGTCAGGATAATGTCATGATCTTGCATAACTTCCTCAAACATATCGCAATAGAGCTCAACCCAATCAAATGGCTTCGATTTTCGCAAAGCTCGAGAAATGCCTTTGTTAAACTCAGCTTCGCTGGGAAATGGACCGTAGTGACCTCGGTCATTGTCGAACTAATGGTCATTACACCACGAGCCATCGATGCTGCTGATGTGCGTGCCCTTGATCTGGCGAAGCTCACCCATGTATTCACGAAGTTGAGAGATGATAGAAGCCTTCTCTGTTTCCGTGTACGTCTCCCAAGCAACATCAAGATTGTCCCCTTCGATAAATTCCATCACAATTCGCACATGGTTCGACTGCTCGTCTATGTAGGCATTGTGTACATCGGGGACGGGAATGCTGGTATGCTCTCGGATAAACTTCATAGTTTCGGCTTCAGCCATTCGCACAGTCTCTCCGGTTTTGACAATTGTCTTTGGATCAATTTTGTAGACGGGTACAAATGGCCCAAAACGTTCCGCATTTTTTAGTTCTTCGGGGGATATAATTCGCGCCATCTTGTCTCGACTACCGATGATAGGGAAATTCGACAATCCGGCTAGAGCTTCCTACTTCACAGTCAGCCGTCCGTAGCGATCGTACTGCTCATTGGACTGTTGTTAGGGGTTTGTCTTCACCTTCAAAGATGTAAATAACCCAATTTTCAATTTGGCGGGACACGGCCCTCGTCGGGAATTGCTAGGGACACACGTCAAAATTCTAGAAACACACGCCACGTGACTTATTTCGGCGGTTAGCACTGACAAAATACTGAATTCGTCCCCGTGTGAATGCGCGCGCCGCCTTTACCGTCAATGCAAGCAGCGGTGCAAGCAGCACTAGCAGCGCGGGATACACAAGCCGCATAAGATGCAGCGGCGTAAGCAGCAGCAAAGGCAGAGGCAAAGGCAGAGGCGCGCTGTACAGGCAAGCCGGTGCTAATAACGCTTAGTAGAAGGGAGCCTTTTAATATTATGGATTAGGACACGGCGGCGTAACTGGTTTTGTATGGTATTTATTACTAGTCTTTTCTGTTCTTATTTAGTGTTTTTGGTCATTTTACGAGTTCGAATCTATTACGACTTACACAGGGACTGTTTTAGTATTCTGCCGGTGTTAACCGCCAAAATAAGTCACGTAGCGTGTTTTCTAGAATTTTGACGTGCGTCCCTAGCAATTCCCTAATTCACAGCGAAACGATGCAAATTAATAACGGTAGTACTTTATCGACTCTATAACAGAAAGTTTAGCTTTCAACCTTTTTAATTACAGCGTATACAGCAATTATACTATTAGCCAAACCTTTTTCGAATAATGAGTAATAGATACTTAGCTAACCAATAAATCGCTCTACGTCTGCCAACGAAGTTACCTTTGTTTGTTTTTCTTCCTTTACAGAAAAACAGGGAACTGTAGAACAAAGATTTAAGTGAGGCCTAGAAAAGCATAAATAGTCGACACTCAGGAGCATTATTAGTGTGTCGAACGAACTACGTTTGCACTTATACGGAGTAGGGGCATTGCTAACACGGGCGGGATCAAATTTGCCCGGCAGTTTCCGTCAATATTAAACTGGCGTACGATAATGATCCTTTTACGAATCAACTCATAAATGGAATAAGCTCATTATGCTTGCAACTCGTCAAAGCAAGAACGAACCGTACTTCAACCATTTTCATGCATTGCAGCCACTCCGGTCTATCTACGGGAATCGCTTTACACCTTTCTGCTTGTACAGTGCGAACAATATACTTCCCTGTGAAAGTGTCCCAAAACTATGGTTTTGAGGTCCTTCCCGCGAGAGAAACTATAGAAGAAGAAACCATTCCGGGATATAAAGCCGATAAGTACTGCCCCGTGCGCCTTGGTGAGGTCTTTGAATCTAGATATTAAGCAGTCACAAAGCTTGGTTTTGGTGCAGGATTATTAGTGTGGCTCTGCCGAGACCTCTAGTACGTAGACGAGACCCGACATTTTAGCAGCTTCAACTCAAGATTACTTACTATCTAGGGAGGGAGCTTTTAACACTCAAAGTATGTGTGACTGGAGAAGACGGTAGCAATGAAGTGGCCATACCAGACCATATCCAGTCCATTCAAGCAGAACATCCTGGAAAGGCAAGACTGCGGGTGATTAGGCACAGGTTCCAGACCCAAGGACTTTCCGGGCAGCACCAGTGCTTTCTATTTACTCCCTTAGGCTTGGACTGTTTCGCAGCCTCTTTCCGCATAATGGCCTCACTGTAGAGATTCTCCGGAAAAGCCTGCTTATCATTTTGTCAGGCCTGGACTTTCTTCATTAGGCTGGTGTCGTGCACACAGGCATGTATTGCATTCTGAAAGATTCCTTATTAAATAAGTGCCATCCCAGACCTATCACCAAACAAAATACTCCTCGAAGTCGAGGATTCTGGAAAATCAAATAAAAGCCGAGCTGGCGGAACTCAAGACTCCGTCACCTCGCCAGGTACTTGCTGATCGCACCATATAGCGCTCTTACACTATGCCCATAACGTATGGCCCGTCAGTAATTTCCGACTTCGGTGCTGCTCGTCTCAGGAAACCTGGCGAGAAGTGCTCTGGCGATGTCATGCCGGGAGTGTATAGAGCACCCGAAATCATTGTTGGCGCGCAGTGGGGTTCTAAAGTAGACATATGGTGTATTGGCGTTATGGTATGTGGCGCGGTGCTTAACCAACTGGACTGGAGTTGTTTTTGACAATAGTGACCGTTGCAGATTTGGAACCTGTTTGAAGGCGGTCGCCTTTTTCGCGCTGTCAAAGATGGCCGTCTTGACGACGAATAGCACCTTGCCGAGATGGTCTTTCTTCTTGGTCCTTCAGCCAAAGGAGTTCCTGGAGATGAGCGAAAAGTGCCGACACGATTGGGATGTAGATGGTAAGTTGGCTATTGGGGGGGTATTTGAGCTCTGCTAACTAAAATCATAAAGGCTGCTGGATTGCGTCCACACCCATCCTAGACCGAAGCATCGAGAGTCATGAGACGCGTCTGGAAGTCAAGGAAAAAGAGCTTCTTGTGGCATTAGCTAGAAAGATCCTGCGCTAGCTCCCAGAAGATCGTCCAACTGCAGAAGACTTGTTTACGGACGAGTTCCTGAACCAGAATGGGCAAGCCTGAAGTTGTCACCGGACCGAGGGATAATGGCATTGACAGCCATTGCAAGAAATCAGCACATTTAGGTAAAAAAGTAGAATTTATGCACGGGATATAATGAAACCTACAATCATCTGTTATCTAGCACGCTCTCTAGTAATGTTACCAATACTATTGGCGGCATTGCTTTCAAGTGGCTGAGCCAGGATGTGTCTCGATATCCGGTCTTTACTTTCATCTTCCGACTTGCTGTCGTCTAGCTCGTACGACTAATTTTTGGAAGAATCGTGTCTCTTAACATATAACATTTGGATAACATTTGGAAGTTATTGAATTATTATACCACCTGCACTATGTGCAAAAGTAGGGATCTTATGCCTTCCATCGTAGTAGGCAGGGCTATATTTAACTAATTTAGATATCAACAGAAGTCTACAGCACTAAGATTTTACCCCCTTGATCCTTGCCGCGCAGTCCGCTTATACTGTGTAAAGCGGATGTGGTACTAAGCAGACATGCCTTCTCCAGCTCTCGGGTTTAAAATGAATTAGAAGAAAATGAAGACTCATTAGCAATCACACTCTTCCCAACTGCATGCTGCTTCATCATCGCTGCGATACAAAACTACGCTGCAATACCCCCACTACGGCGTTTGCGAGGGTGTACAATGTTTTAGCAATCGTGGCAACAAACGAAGCGATGATCAAGAAGACTGCCATGTTGCTGCGGCAGATAACAAGTTCACTGCCGTCTAATTATCGATGCCCACCCTCGTATCCCTTAAGCTGCGGCGACAGCATGCAGACAAAACGTCACGCCACCCCAGAAACCCTTTCTTAGTCTCGGGACTGCTACTAGACGAGAAAGAGAGGAACACATCGCCGTTTTGTAAGCTCCCCCACCAATTCCAATATGAACCCGACCCTGGTGTACTAGCCGAACGATCTTCAGAACTACTGGTATAGATACTAGACGATGCTGTCATGTTTCTAATTTTTACCACGATGTATATCGGACTACAATATACGTCCTTCCATCCGAAAATATACAAGACTGCTTTTTCTATTAGTAATACACAATCCAAGATTGACAGCAACAACATAGCTGTACAACACGCTTTATATTTCGTCACCCAACTTCTAGCATATAAGGCGAGATCCCAGATTGCTTTCTATACCCGTTAACCGTGGACTAGGCCAAAACCAAGCGTTGTCCGATCTTAACCGTCTCTTCTTGCCGAAGTTCTTGAACACAACCACCAAATCTCAGAGACTGCCAAGTCACCGCCTCCCCGAACCAATTAGCCAATTATGTTGACTCTCGACAACCTCTTAAAGCCTAGAGGCTGGGATTCAGATGGTGATATATCTCGACCAATTATGAGCAAGTCTGCCTTCGCATGTTTCACTGCCGCAGTACATTCTACATTAGAGCCTCTATTTACCAGCAGAAAGAGACTCGAACTTGGCGTCATTTGACCGGATGAAGTTGGGCTATAACATCGATCCGATTTCTAGCCATACGTTCAGGGACAAAGTCAATCTCAATTCCGAAAGAAAAGGAGCGGGGTCCCGGAGAAGATGTCGGCCACTGGATGCAACAGACAAAGAGAGAGAGAACCGAACATAGGAAGACACGACGTATTTATACTCCTTGAAGTCACGTGTATCTCGTCGTACCGCCTCTTGTGCATTCCACCCAAATGTCGCCCCACAAAAGTGCCCTCCATGGGTTAACGCTCGGACGCAGGGAATCTGCCAGAGTCCTCTCGAAACGGGGCCATAGTTTAGTGGCTAGAATACCTCGTTGTGGCCGAGGAGACCCGTGTTCGATTCACGGTGGTCCCAGGATTCATTCAAATTAGCCACAATTTTTTTGTCCTTCAGCTTGCATCAATCATGTGAACATTTCTAAACTTCTATTGATATCATTCACACCAGACAAAAAATTGCCGGGATTCGTCCTTCATAACACTGTAATTACAAGATATCATGGCTCGGCTTCCCACGTGACCAATGTAGTATACAACACAAAGGAGAAAAGAAATAGGATCGAGGGAAGGGGGCGGGAGCGAAAGAGAGACAAAGAGATAGAAAAACAAAGAAATAAAGAAAACGCAGATCTAGTTCAAGCCAAAACAACTTCAGACAGCCACCTGTCCCAACACCCGGCTGCCCAGCGCCTTGCCCGATTTCCCGCCGTCGGGGCTGAGAATGACCGACTGCAGCATGAGGTCGGCGCCGTGCACGTTGTTGCTGTCGTCGTTGCCGACAAACGTCCAGCTCTCCTCGGGCTCCTCCTCGTAGTCGTCAGGAGCAGCGGTGCGGCCGGCAGCTCCGGTCTCGCTGCCACGGCCAGTCGTCTTGCCGGCCTTGGCCCGCACGAGCGACTTGGCGTACTCCATGTCGCGGTAGATGCACTGGATGGCGGTATCGACGCCGTTTTCCTGCCGTTGTGTTAGTATCAATAGACCGACTAGGAAATGCACGCTGACACTCACCTGTCGGATCTGCTCTCCCAATGCGGCTGCCTTCTTGATCATCCGGCCCGAGTTGGCAGCCTCCCAGAGAGCACGCGCAAAGCTGGTCGCTCCCCACTTCTTGAGGCAGATGCCGACGCCGAGATCCTCGACACGGCCACCAAAGAAGAACTGGTCGCCGAAAAAGGGCCGGATGATGGTCGGGATGCCAGCCCGCAGCGATGCACCCGTGGTGCCGGAGCCACCGTGATGCGCGGCCGCGTCCATCTGGGCAAAGAGCCAGTCGTGCGGTGCCGACTTGATCTGGAACAACTCTGGTGGCAGCGGCACCTCGACGCGCGTGTGGTCGTCGTCGTCGGCCTTGTCCTTGTCGCCCGCCAGCCGATCCGACCAGCCCTTGGACAGGACGCAGCGCACGTCTGCCTTGAGCACCGCATCAATCACCTCCTGCGTCATCTTGGCCGGGTCCGGCACCAGGATCGATCCGAAGCCCACGTACACCAGCTTCTTCTTGTCCTGTCGCGCCTTGGCGATAAAATCGACTAGGTCCTGTGGCGGCGACCAGGGGGGGGTCTCGTCTTTTTTATCCTTTCCATCCTTCCCCTCCTTCTTGCCCTCGTCCAGGAACCAGTACCCGGTCACGCGGATCCAATCACTATAGTCCAGCGGAGGCGGCACCACGGACGAGCTAAAGTTGTAGAGGAACGGCACCTTGTTCGGCTGCATCTTCTCTAGCGTTGTGTTGGGCAGTCCCAGCATCTTGTTGCGCCACCGGTTGATCTGTGACGCCGTTGCCTTCCAGAAGATGTTGTCGAACATGACGTACGTGATGTAGTTGTACGCCCCGCCCATCTTGTGCTCTGGCATGATGAAGGCGTGCGGATAGGCTCGTGTGCGCGTCCATGGCATCGTAAAGGCTCGGAAGTAGGGAATTTGCAGCCGCTCAGCAATGTGGATGCCCGCCATCGCGCTCGGCGACTCGATCAGCAGCTCCGCGTCCTGGCACGCCGTCCATGCCGATGCCAGCAGCTCGTCCAGCCAGGTGCGCATCTTGGAATTGGCCTCGCGCAGAAACTGCAACGTGAACGTGCCGTTCTCGATGCAAATCCGCATCAGCTCGCCCGGGTCGCCCTCCACGCGGCCGTAGTCTAGCCCGTGACTGCGGATCCAGTCCTCGAACTCGGGATGCGTCGCAATTCGCACGTGGTGTCCGTCTGCTTGCAGGCCCTTGCCCAGCGCAATGTACGGCTGCACATCACCACGCGATCCAATGGTCAGGCACGTGATCCGAAGAGGCTCTGCTGGCTTGAAGTTGAGGAACGAAGCGCGCGGGTCGTCAAACAGGATCGTTGTCGGTGATTCTGTCAGCCTCATCACGTTGGCTGCTGCCGGCGTGCTGTCGTTGTCGTTCTCGCCACCACCTTCCTCTCCCTCTCGGGAAGCCTGTCGGGCCTCCTGCAGGGCGTCTCGCTCGGCCAGCGCCGTCTGCGCGCCCGCCTTCTCGTCCTCGTTCAGCAGACCTGACTCTCGCAGGTAGCGGGCCGACTCGAAGCCGCGTAACAGCGTCACCGAGCAGTCGTCGCGCATCTCGGCCTGGCCAAACTCAAAGAAGAGCTCCTCGTGTCCGCGAATTACCACCACAAGGCCCGAGAAGCCGAACCGAAAGCCCTTCTCCTTCGTCACATTCTCGATGTCGCGCAGCGGTAAGATCAGCTTGGTCCGAGTCCCTGGCAGCAGGCTGCGGAAGCAGAACGACCGGTCGCTGATGTAGATCTTGCCGTACAGCGGCAGCACCCGCATCAGGTAGCCAAAGTACGTCGCCTGCAGACGCTCCGTTTCCGGCAGTGCAAAGTGTGCGCGGAACCGTTCGTTGATGACGGCTAGGTCCGGCGCCTCGCCTTCGCCACCAGCACCGCCCATGCCGGCCGTGTCGTCGTCTAGCTCTTCGCCCATGCGCATGAGCCCGGATCCGGGCCCGGGTCCCTCGTTGTAGTGTCGATGTCCACCCTTCCACATGCCCGACACCTTCTCGACGTAGCCCATCGACTCGGTCGCCAGCAGCGAACTCATCCGCCGTGACTGTTGGTTGAGCCATCCGGCGTAGGCGCCCGCTCGCTGCAGCGGATAGGATCCCATCTTGGCCAGACGCTGCAGGCTGGCCGTGCCTCCCGGCGTTATCGCGCCGCCACCAGTGGCAATGTCCGACGGCAACGTCTGCGAGTCGGCCGACGACGCGTGCTCGCTGTCACCGACACGGCCGCTGTCAAAGTGCCGTGCTGACCCTGATGTCCTGCCTGGCTGCCACGACGCGCGCTTGCCCTCCCGCCGACGCGACGCCGAGGCTGACCGGTGCACAATGGTGGGGCCCTTGAAGATTTCGCTGCCGTGCAGGATCTGACTGGCCGACGATTGGTCGTTCTCGGTCGAGGAGACCACGAGACCCGACAGGCTCGCCACGCTCGGGTCCATCGACGACAGCGGCACCATCGAGTCGGTCGAGCCTGCGAGCGGGTGCCGCTGCTGTTGCTGGCGTGATGACCGCGCAGGCCGGCGGTCGCGGTCTGTGCTGAGCGACCGCCGGCTGTAGTCGCTGAAGCTGCGCCGTGGCGGGGCCTCCCCCAGCTGAGCCACGCTCGTGTCCAGGCTGCGACGTCCGCTGAAGGATGTGCGCAGGGCATCAAAGCTGCTGCGCGGAAACTCGCCGCTGACCCGGGGACTGGTGGGGGGCGACACCGGGCTCAGAGTCGCGCGCACGGAGCTGTGCAGCTTTGTCGCCTTCAAGATCCGGCTGTCCGACGCCGAAGCGACAGCGGGAATGTTGCCGTTGAAGCTGCCGCTTGCGCCCGGAGCAGCAGGACCCCGTTCGGGCGCAGAGGCGCTCGCAGACTCGTCTGCATCGTCGGCGGACTGCTGTGGCGACGCGGTCGATCGCATCTGCAGACGCAGCGCAAGGGATTCGTCTGTGTGGTCCCGGCCTCGTTTGGGCGACTGCTGCTGCTGGTTGGCGTCCTCGATGAGGATGCGCAGCACGCGGACGGCATCCTTGCCGTAGTCGAAAAAGGAGAAGAAGTACTCGTCGATCGCATAGGTCTCGTCGTTGTCGATGACGCGAATCTTGCAGGTGTCGGCAAACTCCACCATCGTCTGGGTCTCCTCCACGTCGATGACGTTGGCAATGGGCAGCGAGATCTTGACGCTGTCGCCCTCGTTGTGCGAGCGAAAGATGACGCGCTGCAGGCTCTTGACCCATTCCTTGGCGCTGGGGGCGCTGTCGGCCCGGAAGTAGTAGGTGCGGTGGTGCGTGACCACCTGGAAGTGCACCCCGTCCTTGTCGCGGTCTGTGACCGTGGCTGAGATGCCATAGCGCAGGTCGATCTGGCCGTGGGGGAAGTACAGATTGGATGGGTCGCGGTAGTAGGCGAGCACGTCGCCCTTGAGCCGAAACCAGTATCGGTTGTATTTTGGATTTCGCTTGCCGGACTTGGCCAGGTAGCCGGACTTGGAGACCTCGTTCTGATAGAGTCAGTGGACGGAAACTGACAGAGCAGGACAAGGGTCAAAGACAAAGGACAAAAACACTCACCGCCTTCTTGGGAAGATAGGCGTAGAAGCAGATGTGGTTGGCCGTAATGTACATGTATCCTTGTAGCAATACGCTCTGCAGCAGCCAGCAGGGATACTCCTCGATGACCTCCTCGGGCTTCTCAAAGTCGAAGATCTCCATCAGCTTGCGAGCCAAGGCCGAGGAGCCAATGGCGTCGTCCGAGTCGACGTCCGTGTCGTTGCTGTCGTTGTTGGCCGTCCGGCTCTTGTCGCTGGAGCGCCGATCAAAGTCGAAGCTCGGCCGGGCTGCCAGCTCAGCCTTGGCCTCGAGCATGCGGCTCATCACCGGAGCGATGCTGCGGACGCTGTTGCTGCGCTCGCCACGAGGGAGCGCCAAGACCGAGGCCGAGAGGCCATCGTCGTTGACTGCGACCGAGGCCGACGAGTCGACCGGCGACACCACGTAAGTCACAGCAGGTGCCGGTGCGCCTGTCCGCGTTATTGTCGCCGGTGTCGGCGTCGGCGCCCTGTCGTCCTGTTCTTCGTCTTCCTCGTCGATCCTGCTTCTTCTCCTACTGCTGTCGCTGCCTGTCTGCTTCTCCGTCGACGGGACCGTGCCGGCCTCCTTGGATGTCTTACGACTGTGCCTCACGGACAATCTCGTCTTCAGGGACGGCAGTGACCGTAGCAGCCTGTTCTCAGACAATCGACTGTGCCGATCGCCCGGCTTGTCGGCGAGACTGACGTTACTGCTTCCGCCGGAGATGCGCGAGAATAGGTTGGACTGTGAGAGGTCCTTGCTTCTCCTCTTGTCCTTCTTATCGGTCCGATCTGCAGACGAGTCGCCATCATGTCGTTTTCTGGCCAGCCAGGCGGCTCTCTGCGATTCGGATGTGCCGTCCAACGCAGGAGATCTGCTGTTATCATCGGCCTCATTCTTGTCGGTGTCCTCATCGTCCTCATCGTCGCCTTCGTCGCTCGATTGGCCCTCAAAGCGGTTGTTAAAGTTGACGGTCGAGCCGGCGGCGGCGATCAGGCCAAAGATGCTCTGATTGAGGTTCATGAAGACGCCGTTTGACTGGCCGTTTGGTCGCAAGACTTCCTCGTCCTCGGCCCCGTCAGTGGCGACCTTTAACCGCTCGGGGAAGTCCATGGTGGACATGTGTTGGTGGCCGTCGCGGCGGCGCTTCTGGAGCATCTTGGAGAGGCCGTGGTGGACAGCGTCGTCTTCGGAATGGCGAGAGCGGAAGACGGAGACAGCGGCAGCGACAGCCGGCGACGAGGCAGGTGTAGTCGAGCTGGACGCGTTCCGGCGGTGGTGGAGGCGGCGGTCGAACGAGGCCACTGCTGGTGTTGTCAGAGTCGTGGCAGAGAGTTTGGGAGGAGGCGAGGCAGGCGAGGCAGGCGAGGCAGGCGAGGCAGGCGAGGCGGGCGAGGCGGGAGAGAGAGCGGCGCGAGACGATGGGTCTGGTGTGGATGAAGTAGGAGGAGGCATGATTTCGATGGGTTGCCGAGTGCGAGGATGTGGGTGTTTGTGTCGAGGCTGCACGTTGCTGTGTCCGGGTCACAACGCTGACGGGCAGCGGGTGATTCGTCGCAGTGCCAGATGGACCCGCAAGAACAGGGATGCGTGCAGGAGGACCTGAACAGGGTCAAAGGTGTGGAGGGTGGACGGGGGTGGAATGGCTGCCTAGAGGACGCTGGCCGAGGATCGTGGACCGGTCGACGATGTGGGTCGATGCGACTTCGGGAGCCGAAGTGCTAGCAGGTCGTCTGGGACTGGGATTCGGGGCCCTGATGTGGGCGGCCAGGATTGGGATGACGGGCAAGGTCAGACGCTGAGACGGTGGAAAATTTCCGGCCGATGGCTTGTGCAGGCGTTCTTGCGCTGTAGATGGATGGGACAACAAACAGGGCGAGACGACTTGTCGGGGCAGCAGCAGCAGCAGGGTGGAACCGACAGTGGCCGCAGGTGTGCAGGGGTGTTGAATGCAGGAGAAGGGGCGGAGAAACGCGGTGAAGGAGGAGGTCGGTGGATGACGATGCCTTTTAGTACTATGGTGGAGCACAGAGGCGAGACAGAGCACGCGAAAGCGATAGAGGGAAGAGATAAACAAAAAAGCGGACGACAGACGGCGAGAACGCTTCATGCCATGGCTGTAGGTGTAGGGGATGAGGCGGCGGAGAGAATGCGAGGTGGTGCGGGCGGATGAAGGATGCTGTAGGATGGCAATGTCTATGATAAAAAAAAGAATGGCCGTGATCTCGGGTGCTTATGTGATGACTGCCTGGGACAAGGAATGACGAGTCTGGAATCGCAGAGGGAAGGCGGCCGGGCGTAGCCCAGTTCGGTTAGCGTGCATAGTGTGACTTTGGACAGTGTGGATACGAGATTACAGTACTCCGTAGATCTGGTTCACGACGTTTATGCTGCAAGAGATTTTCAACGCCTTCCGTCTAGGACATATATACATTCAGCGTACAGTCGACAGTGACCTGGCACGCTGGTCTTCCGGACACAGTCGACACTCGACATGTTCCCACTCTGTATTCGTACACCCGACACCGTACATGTGCACCTCACATCCACAAGGTCAGCTTCCCGCTGCCGTTCCCTCCTGCCACCCAGTTGCGGCTCGGATGCAGCTGTGCCACCGCCGGCACGGCCGTGATCCCGTCGCCGTCCAGCTGTGCGAGCTGCTCGCCGCTGGCCGCGTACACGTCGACGAACCGGTTCATGTTTCCGAGGGCAAACTTGTCGATGCCGCCAGGCGGCCGTCGCTGCCACTGCGGCTTGAGGATCGTCACCCAGCGGCCGGTCTGGTTGTTGTGTGCGATGCGGTGGGCCGGCGTGAGCACGTCGTCGTCCAGCGCCTTGCCGGGCGCCCAGCTGGCCGCGCCGGCGACGTCGTAGATGCGCACGGTGTCGTCGTAGGACGTTGTGGCCACGTGACCACCCGGACTCCAGGCAGCGTGAGAGACGGACAGCCGTGCAGGGTCGGTGGCCAGGAGGGCGGGCCGCAACTTTGTGGTGCCATCCTCGTCCTCGCTCGTCACCATCTTCCGCAGGTCCCACACCCTCAGCGTGCGGTCGAGACTGGCGGTGGCGATGAGGTGCGGCTGGCGCGGAGACAGTGAGAATCCGCCGATCTTGTGGCCGTCGTGCAGCCGGGGCCAGCGATCGGCCGTGGTTGGGGCCAGACGCAGGTCGTGGCGACCCAGCAGGCCGGACAGCGTAGCGAAGTAGACCAGGTGCGGGTCATCGGCGGCAAAGTCGATGCACGAGATGGCCGCGTCGTCAGCGCCGTCTGATACGTAGACCTCGACAGACTTTTGGGCAGCCAGGTCGAGCCGCCGGATGGTGGTGTCATACGAGGCCGTGTAGACAGAGCCCGGGTCACTGTCGAGCACGTGAACGGCTGAGATGGTACGAGCGTGCGGCTTGAAGCCCAAGATGACTGGCTCGGCCGCCTCAGCCTCGTCGTCGCTGCCGACATCTTCTTCCTTGACGGCCACGTCGGGCTCTTGCGACGCGTCAAAGATGCCGAGCCGGCCCTCTTTGTCGCCGGCAAACACGAGCGGCTTGTCCTCGGTCGGGTGGAAGGCCATGGCATAGATGCGGTCTTTTGTGAGTTTGAGGTCTAGGAAGTCAGCAAATGGCGACGAAAAGAAAGGATCAACAAACTCACCCTTTACTGCAAACTTGTCGTACAGCTCGAGCCGTCCGAGCTCGAGCCGGATCGCCTTGAGATCTGCGTCTGTGGTCTCGTCTGCGTCCGTGAACGTGCGCACGCCCGGCTGTGCTCCTCGAGCCAGGCTGCCGAGTCCATCGAGGCTGCCCTGCCACCGCCCGTCGACCTGCATGTCGCTGAGCTGGAGGTCGCCGTGCACGCGCTGGCGCTTCTGGCGCTCGGCCGCTGCCACCGCATTGAGGTCGTATCGCAGTCCGTCCAGCTCTCCACCCTTGCGCTTCTGCGACGACGAAGAGTCCGCGTCGGCCTCGATGCCGGCCACGCGGGCACTGCGGCGCGTCGGCATGGGCGACTCGCGCTTGACGGGCGCGACAGCCGCAGCGCTGTGGCTGCGTCGAGAACGCGTGCTTGTAGCAGGCGCGGCAGAACCAGTGGTAGAGTTCTTGGTCGACCGGGCCCGCGGCGCCCTGGCCGGCTTGGCTGCAGCACCAAACACTTTGGCCGACGTCTTGGAGATGGAGCTGAGGATGGCATTGTTGGCCTTGGCGTTCTCGGCGCGGCGGCGCTCAAACGCCGTCAGACCGTCGTCAGGCATGGCGTGGATGGGGTCGGATTGGTCGGTCGCTGCCCGGAGGCTCAATGTTGGCAGTCAGTCCAAAGTGAGGCAGAACTAACGCGTCCAGCCAAGACGACGACGGCACTTTACACGCGCGAGGGCACGTGTAAAGTGGGCGTGGTGGTCCGTGCGCGAGCTTGAATTTTGCGCCGGGATTTCACAGGCTTTTCGAGACCAGGCTCCTGCACACAACGCTGCCAACACGATGCCACCGTCTCTGCTGCCGTTCCTGTACCCGGCGGGCCGTGTGGCTGGCCGGGGAGTGCTGACGGTTCCGAGACGGGAGTTTTTGCGGTCGCTGCACGGCAGTATACGGCAACAGTACGGGGACCAGCAACCAGAAGGCACAGAAGGCACAGAACGACCGATGATGCGGCCACCACGAGGACCCCCCCTCCACCATGACCCGATCCCGTTTGACCTCCCGGCCGACGTGGCCGAGCAGCTGGACCGCGAGCGGGTGGCCGCGGCTGAGCGCGCCGACGAGGGCACGGTCACGCCGCTCGAGCGCCGGGCTTTTCGACGCATCTTCAAGGAGATCTCGACGACACGTGCGCGGCAGGAGGACGGCGCGGCTGGCGACGAGGACATGCCGTCTCTGCGGATGCGCGTCAATGCCATCGTCGACGAGGCGGCCGACGACGTGATGCGGGCGCGGGGAGGTCGGCAGGCTGCCGCGGCCGAGGAGGTCCGATGGGATGTCGAGGACGAATTGCTGGAGAGCGACCTTCTGCAGGAGAAAGCACACCAGGACGACAGCCCGCGGGCAAGAAGACAGGCCATCCTGGACCAGTTTCCGGCGAGTCTGCGGGCGGCAGCTGGTGCAGCGCTGGGAATCAAGGAAGCCGAGCGGGGGGTTGCCGAAGCTCGCGACAATAACGAAGAAATACACGACAGCTTCTCCCTTCTCAGCAACGACAACAGCCATCCACCTCTCAGCGGCCATCGAGACCCCCGCGACACACCCATGCTGACGCCCCAGGACGAGGCCCGTCAGGCCCGTCAGGCCCGCATGGAGCTGCTGATGCTCTCGAAAAAGACCGATTTTGCCCTCTGGGACTACATGGAGGCGCACGTATTCGCGCTGGCCGGCGAGTTTGGATTGACGGGCCGCCGCGCCAGCGCCAAGTCCCAGCAGGCCCTCGCAGCCTACGCGCCGCTGTATCCGGCGCTGCTGCTGCACGGCGTGCGTCTGCTCGACGGCCGGTTTGGCGGCAGCCCGCTCGCGCTGGCCGTGCTGCCGCGCGTCAAGGCGCTCGGCCTCGCATCCTATGTTCTCGGCGCCGGCACGCCGCTCTACAATGCTCAGCTGGCTATGCGCTGGGGCCGTCGAGGCGACGCCGTCGCTGCCCTCCGCCTGCTTGCCGAGATGCAGCGCGCCGGTCTCGCCTTTGACACAGCCACCCTCGCCGTCGTCCGCAGCATGGAGTTCCATCTCGTCGGCGGCGTTGGTGTCGCTGAGCCCGCTGCTCCTAGAGCGGGCCCCAGAGCCCCAGAGGGCTCCTTTGCGGCCGTTGCGGCTCGCCAACTGTCCGGCTCTGCTGGCCTCGCCGAACAGCTCCAGTACTGGCGCCGGCAGGTCGAGCGCGCCGTCCGGGGTAGGGAGGCCGGAAGGAGGACAGAATATTGACAGAACAGGCAGGTCACATGCTGTACGATATGATGATAGACAAATTGGCGCCAGTTCCATGTTGCTTAGTAAGCGACGGTCTTTGTACTCCGTATGTTATCACGTGTCCCTTCTTATCTCACCTACAACTTAGTCATCATTCATACCATCACTATACCATCACTCATACCATCACCACATCACTTCCTACCCCCATGCCACGCTGATGGCCCCTCGACCGGGTCGGACTCGAGCCAGATCCGGTTGGTCAGGTCGCCGTCCTGGGCGCGATCGAAGAAGTTCTGCGGGGCGAAGCTGACGCTGCTGACGGCCTGGGAGAAGAGGGTGACGGGGACGTCCTCGGCGCGGGTGAAGTGGTGCATGCCGAGGTTGAGCCAGAGGACGAGGTCCTGGCCGTCGACGGACTCGTTGTCGAAGAAGCGGGCAAAGTCGTGCTGGGGCCGCCACGGCAGGTTCGCGTTGTGCACGCTGTTGGCATACGGCTCGCTGTCGTGCTGGCGCGTGACGGCGAGCTGTGCCTTGGCGTAGGCCATGTTGTCGCGCGACCAGGGCGAGCGCAGGGTGGTGAGCCGCATGTTGGAGCGTCCAGGCACGACGCGATAGCCGCGGCGCTCACCCCAGGCGTTGCGCTCGTCCGACACGACCGCGTACATGCTCTCGCCGTTGGCAGCCCAGGCCAGCGACGTCTCGGTCGCGACCGTGGCGACGTCCAGCTGCAGCTGCTCAAACGTGCCCATGTCGGCAAACCACGGCTGTGTCTGCTCGACGGCCCGGACGGTCGTTCGCTCCAGTCGGTTCGCCCGCCCCAATACATCGAGATCTGCCTTGAATGTGATCACGTGATCGTGGATGGACCCCTGTGTCGCCTCCTGGATGCGCGGCCCAAACAGCCGTCCGCCGGCGGCGTCGGAGTAGAGCGGCGACGACATGAGGTAGCCGGACGCGCGCACGCTGACGTCCAGCGACCCGTCCAGACCAAAGGCATAGCTAAAGAGATAGTCGTAGTTGCCGACCGTGGCCACAAACCGCACCGTCAGCTCGGCATCGCGAACCACCCCCACGCTGCCGAGTCCTGGAGCGCCCGTCTCGTCGGCATCGGCTGCCCGGTGGCGCGACAGCGGATGGCCCGGGTCCTGCTCAAAGATGCACAGCGCGTGCTCGTGCGTCTTCGTCTCGTTGCGCTCGTGGTACGTCAGGTCCCAGAACGTGCTGCCGCGCGGACAGTCAAAGCCCTCGACCAGCGGAAAGAGATCGGCGCCCAGACTGTACGACGTGTCGTGATAGACGGTCGAGGCCGCCTTGGGCTGGAAACCACCGTACTGCGACGCGGCCTCCTGCATGGACAGCTCGTACAGGATGCGTTCGCCGCGGAAACGCACGTCAAAGAACATGACCCCGAGCGTGCGCGTGTGGGCGACGTAAAAGGACCAGCCCATGTACTCGACATAACGTTCTGCCTCGTCGACCTTGTATCGCTTCCCGCCAACTTCACGGCTGCGCGGCGCTGCGCGCTCCTCTAGCGGCCGCACTCCCAGCGCGGGCTGCTGCTTCACCAGCGCCCAGTCATAGTCTCGACGCTGCGTGAACTCGGGCTCCAGCTCGCCCGCTGCAAAGGCCTCGCGCAATGCTGTTGCATCCGCAAACAGCCGTCCCTTGGTCACGAATCCGCGCACCCGCCACAGCCGTGTGTCTGTCCCGCTCCACTCGATCAGCACGTAAAAGTCCAGCGGCAACAGATACATGGCTGCACCCGGAAAATGGAACACCACGTGCATGTGTGCCTGGCTGCCGTCTAGCGATAGAGGTGTGCCCGATGTGATCCGCACTGTCGTCCGCGCATCGTCCTGACCAAAGTACGCTGCCCCCGAGAAGAGCGTGCGTGTGATGTCGACAATCTCCGCCATCGCTGGCACCAACAGCTGGTCCAGTGCCCGTCGACGTGCCCCGTCCATCCCTCGCGCGTTGTACGGCACCGAACCGCCCATCCCGCCGTTGTAGATGTAGTCCAGCTTTGTCATCTGAGTCTTTGGTCCCACTGGCAACGGCCCAACCATGTACTCTTGGGCCACCGGCTCTGGCTTCCCTCCTTCGTACAGCACCACTCGAGCATACATCGCTGGCTGTGTTCCGTTGCCGTCCACAAATGCCAGTGCATCCGTCTTGTTCACGGCTACTGTGTCGATCCAGTACACCTGGTTGTCGTTGATCCCCGCCTCGTCTGGATGCGTCAGGTTCAGTCCCTGCAACTCATCGTGCAGCCAGTTCCATACTGCCGCATTGTCTTCCGCCGAGATTGCTGCCCACACGTTCGCCTTGGGCGCCTTCGTCGTCACCGCCTTCGCAAGCCATGCCTCACTCCTATCCTCATTTCCACCTCCCGTTCGTCGCACCGAGATCGACACGTCAAACCCGCACAGCCATGTCCCCATCTTCACCAGCATCGCCGCCACCAAAAGCCCGCCAATGCTTCGCATCAGCTTCCATCTCTTCTCTCGAGTGTCCTTTGTCTTCGACCCGTAGGTCGCTTCCAGGTCGTTGTCATATTCTGCCGTATACCGTCCATCTGCCGCTTTTATCTCGTCGTTCCCAAACGTCGGAACTGCCATATACCGCGCCATCGCGAATGTCTGTCGCAGACACAATCACAACATAATTGACAGCACCCGACGTCTTCTTATCTGCCAACAACCTCTAGCTCGGCCATCTCCGCGATAAGCACGGCCGCCCCGCGGCATTGCGTCATACGCATTTGGCAATTGTATGCGCCCTCGTAGATAGGAGTTAGACAGAAAAACTAAATACGTTTGGAGCGCTGCCAGCTTACCAGTTGTGGCTTTCTGCTACATCGCACATCTGAATAGTCTTGATATAGTCTACCCTAAAAACTACCATTTCTATTAAACTAATATTGCGAATAAACAAAACAAACAAAGCAACTATTCTTTCAACCTCTGCCTAAGAAGAGCCACAACTGCCTTGTGCCCGTTTTTAGCGGCCCACAACAACGGCGTTTGGCCGTAATTATCCTTCGTCTTAACGTCGGCGCCGTGTTCGAGCAGTTGTTAAACAACGGCCTCGCGCCCGTGTAAAGCGACCCACGACAACGGCGTTCGGCCTTTATTATCCTTCGTCTTAACGTCGGCGCCGTGTTCGAGCAGTCGTTGAACAACGGCCTCGTGCCCGTTTTCAGCGGCCCGCGACAACGGCGTTTGGCCGTAATCTGTATCCTTTGTCTCAACGTCGGCGCCGTGTTTTAGCAGTTGTTAAACAACGGCCTCGCGCCCGTGTAAAGCGACCCACGACAACGGCGTTCGGCCTTTATTATCCTTCGTCTTAACGTCGGCGCCGTGTTCGAGCAGTCGTTGAACAACGGCCTCGTGCCCGTTTTTAGCGGCCCACGACAACGGCGTTTGGCCGTATTCTGTATCCTTCGTCTCGACGTCGGCGCTACTAAGCAGGCACTTAACGAAGCAATCTTGGGCAATTGCCGACGCTGATAAAATGCCTAAAAGGTTTCCGGGCGGGCTATCGTTATATGTAGCACTCCAATAGCGCGTAATCCATTCTGAGAAAAGTGGTGCCGATGTGTGGAGGCGCAACGCGATAGGAACGATGGCATCATTATCGGCGGTATAAGCATCGCGGAAATGGGTGGTCCAGTTTATCGCCGAGTAAGAGAACAATGCGCAGCGGGCATCTTCGTCTAATATGCGTTCGGTGTCAGAGTCGAAAACAAGCAGATAGAGCACGCAAACCCTAGAGAGACACGCGTGCGCATCCTTAATGGTGATGGACTGCTGCCAAGACGGCTCAGACGATATTGCTGTTGATCCTGTTGACAGATCTGTGGCGAGGAGAAACTCCCGAGCAGTTTGGTGCAGAAAAAATATGCTGCCCTGGTACACTGAGACAAACAATCCACACAAATCTTGAAGATAGATTTTGAAGTCGTTCTCGTCCCCCAGATCAATGTCGTCGATACTGGGTGGTTCCAGTTTTCCGTCGGTGACCTCGCCCACATTCACAGCCACATTCATCTCCCGCAGTGTCAGCGGTCGGCTCGCGGCCAGGATGATACACAAGATGTTCCGAACAGTTCTGGGCTCCTTGGACTTGCTTAGGATCTTCTCGTAGGCTTCGTTGACAGTCCTCGGAAGCACGCCGAGGACTTTGTTGACCCCCTGTTTCGTTTTTTGGAACACCTCCTTTTTTAAGTAGTCAAAGACGAGGTATACCCAGAGGTATGTGCGGTGCTCAACGGCAAATAGCCTTTGTTTTAAGCTGTCCACGACTTTATCTTGAAGATTCTTGTCTTGTGCTAGTTTCTTGACACGGTGTTCGATGACGAGGTTGATCTCGTCGCGAATGACATCTGGACTTTCCTGGCCCGGAATGTGAACTGTCTCAGGGTCCCTAAAACAGCTTCGGAACTGGACTAAGATATTCTCGTACGGACGGGTTGTCATAACGACCTTGAGATTTGGACGGGTGCTGCCAGAGAACAAATTCCCCAATTCTATCAGCAAGCTGTCAAACTCGGACGGGGAACATTCATCAAGCGCATCCAAGACAAATGTGACCTGCCCCGCCCTAGGATCCCGTACCGCATTGCCGAGTATTGTCCAAAGCGTTTCTGTCGAATAGATCAGAGCGGACCCCTTGTTCTTAAATGTCTCCATTGCGTGCTTGATTAGGTTTGGGTTCTGAAAGAAAAGCTGGTGCAGGAGAGCACACAGTGCTTGGTGGACTCTGTTTTGGACCTGGTCTTTAAAGAAAAAGTAGCACACAGTCGCTGCCTGCTTCGACAGCTCATTGTCGACAAGCGACTTGGCCAAGACGGATTTGCCGCATCCAGGATCTGCAGAGACCAGCAATGGACCGGACTCTTGCCCCAGCCAGTTTTGGAAGATGGAATTTTCAAGAAACCACCGACATGTGCCGTCGAGACGGTCTTCCACACGGCCCTTGAACGTATCGTAAGTCGCCTTATCTGCGCTTTCGGCGAGGTAAAAGAGCCGAAGGCACTCTTTACTTTTATTTGACAGCTGCTGCCGTGCTTCTTTTTGTTGCATCTTTAGTCGCTTCTTAGATATATCCAAGACGTCCAAAAGGGTATCACGCACATCCTTGCTGGTCACGTTCAGACGCTCCAGCTCTTGCCGCGCCATGAGCCCGTTCATCTGGGCCAGGTCTGTGTTGATGGTTTCTTCACGTGTCTTGATGTCGTTACGCATCTGTTTCCAGTCCTTTGGCAAGATTGCGTCCTTCGCAAAGGCCTTGATCCGGCCACGGTAGAACCGCAAGACGCTCTGAAGCTGAAACGCGAGAATCTGCTGGTAGAGGTCGACGAGGTGGGTGGTGGTCTCTTCGAACAGCGCTTTACTAACCTCCTCATTGCGGCCGAGGCGCTCCACCAGCTCCTCCAAAGCCGTGTAGTAGCGCAAGCGGGCGGTGACATAGACAAAACCGTCGTTGTTAGCCTGGGCCGCCGTCGTGGGGTTTGTGAGCAGCGGCAGGATGATGCAGACGCCCGCCCATGCGACAGATGCCTCTGGAGACGCTTTGGCTCCCTCGCTGACCAAGTTTTTTGCCCACAGTACAAAGCGTGCGGCGCTGTCGATCTGCTCTGTCAAGTTGAACTCGTGGCTGGCGATGGTGTATTTCAATTTGTTCTCATCCATGCGACGCAGGCCCTGTTCTATGACGGCGGCGAGCTGAGCGCGGCGAAGTTGGCCACCGTTGCTGGCATTTTCCGATGCGGCACCTGCGAAAAGGAAAGGAAAGAAAGGGGTTTGTTGGCGTCTGAACAGGCTGTCTCAGGTGACAAAAGTAACGGGGGTATCTTTCACGCTTACCTGTCGTTTGAGCCTCCCTCGAAAGCAAATCTTCATACTCCTTCACCAGCGTCTCTTGGTCCTTCGTCAGGGCAGTGTACGCGCGGTCCCAGAGTGGCTGAGCCTCAGGCACACGAGGCTCTGGCGAATGGGCTTTGGGAAGGTCTTGCGGCTGTATACTAGAAGGCTTGGGCGAGTGATCTTCGGGAAGTTTTGACAACTGTTGCTGAAGCTCGGGTGAAGGGCCTTGGGGAGGTTGAGGTGTCGTACTAGCTGCTTCTGACGGGCTGTTCACTATGGTGTCTTGTTGCAGCGCGTCGGGTTGTGTGCTGTTCACGGTGTTGTTCTCTTGCAGGATGCCAGACTGTGTGCCGTTCGCTATGACATCCTGTTGCTGCACGTCCGGTTGTGTGCCGTTCACCGTGCTGTCTCCCGGCAATTCGTTGGAAGTTGCAATGATTTCTGTACTATTCGCTTGCGAGACGCTGGGCTGTGCGCCGTTTGCCGATGGGCTGGGAGATGTGTCCCCAGGCTGTGGCTGCACGAAGAGACCCTTCAGTTTTGATTTCGCTTTAAGCTTTATTGCGTGGAGCTTGCCCCTCTTTAAGTGTTGCGACATTGAGCTCAATTTCGGAGTGACAATACTCCACCGCAAGGAAGATACGTAGTTGACAGAATGATTTAAAGAGACGATTGGAAAAGATTGCGACGAAGTGTTTCCGATGACAGTATTTCCGGTAAAAGGAATTTTTTGAGTAGGAATCCGTCGTATGCTAAACTGGGAGTGGAAAATATCGACGCGGTCGAGTTTTCATTCAGGACGAAAGACCAGTCAAGCCAGTGATTGAAGACAGAAAACGTTCGGGGAAGCCCAACGACCCCGCATCTATGCATAACGCGGGCGGTTGATATCGTGCGTCTATTGGAAGACTGACTATGCAGAACCACGACCCTGGCTGCCTCTCGATGGTCAAGGCAAGTTCTGGTGATAAGCCGTCACAGTCTTATTTTATTCATGTAAGTTGTCTCCAACGTGTGTTGGATCGAGGCCTGTTAGTGCCCGTCTTCCCGTCACCCTTAATCGTTAATGTTGGAGTCTTGCAACTTACTGGGCAAAGGACAGAGTCTTCTCCAACACAGAAATACAGTGCAAGAATAGAGTAACGAAAGTTGTCTGTACTGTGTGGTGCAACACGTTAGCAGCCCCGTGATAAGTAAATGGGCTCCGATTGGTTAAATGCTTTGATAGTGGTGCTCGGACCTTTGTAGACTTTTCAGCTTGCGGAGTAGGCTTCCTCTTTGGCCTTAGAAGCCGTCTTCCCTCTGCAACGATCTTCGCCCATGAAATACGGAGTAAGATATGGAGTACGTCCCACCTACTCCGTACTGCGTAACGAGTGTGTGCGGAGTACGGAGTATATACTCCGTATATCGTTTCCTCTTCGCCTTGTATACGGAGTAAAGAAGCTTCTTATAAGCGGATCCTTATTCAGTTGCATTTATCCCACATATCCTAATATACGCATAACATAAAAACCGTATTTCAGCCCTACTCCTTTTCTCTCTCTCCGCTCTCTCCGCTCTCGCTGCTGTCGCTCTCCACCTCTCCGCCTTCGCTAAACAGCGCCACATCCGGGCTGCTCGTCCGTCCAGACTCGCCTGACGACGTTGACAGCCGACTGCCGCGGCCACCGTCCCCGGCGCCCGCAAAGAAGGCGTGGTCTGGCCGGATGACGCGTCCCTGGCAGATATACGCTGCCGGTGTGTGCATAATGTCCTGACCGACGCGTCGCAACGACAGCCACTCGAGCAGGAAGCTGGCCGGATCCGGACAGAAGAGCGACGGGGTCTCCTTGGCATCCGTCCTGGCGTCTGCAGCAGCAGCTACATCCTCCATCATCGAGCCCCCCAGATACTCTGCCATTGCGACGGCCTCGTCCAGCGTCATGTACAGCCGACCAGCCAAGATGCCCAGCTCGACCGGCAGCCAGGCCGGCAGCCGACTGCCCGCTGGCAGCGCCGGTAGCGCAAGGTACTGCAGCCCGCTAAACGTCGTCGCCATTGGCCGTGTGATGGGCGCTGCATACGCCAGCAGATGCACCCTGGACTCGCGGCTGCGAATTCGCGGCAGCAGCAGCTCCAGCTCCTCCGGCACCACCACCAACGCCGTCTCCGTCGTCGGGCTCCAGATCGTCCACTCGACCGGCCGCAGAAAGTCGTCGCCTCCTCGTCCGCCCTCCTCCACGATCGTCCGGTCAAACTCGTCCGACACAAACAGCCGCGTCGGCCAAAGCGCCTGCACTCCGTAGCGGCTGCCCAGTTCCGTCTGCGCCATGCTCGCAAAGGCCGGCTTGTAGCCTCGGTCGCCGCCCAGAATGCCCGTTCGCACAAACGCCCGGATGTTGCGGTGCACTTGGCCCGGGAACACCAGCGCCTCGAACTGTACCCGTCGCTGCTGTGCTCGCACCTGTTCGACTTGTGCCTCGACCTCGCGCTCCTGCTCGACTTCTTCAAACGCCCCTGTCGTCTGCGCTTGCGTCCGCCATGCTCCACCGCTCACGCCCAACACCGCGCCGTCCTGTCGTTGCTGCAACTGCAGCGTCATCGAAAACGCCTCCAGTTCGGGCAACGCCAGTTTCTGTGCCGTCTTCGCAGCTTTGGTCGTCCAGCTCACCTCTGGGCTGTTCCCGTACAGTTGCGCCACCGTCTGTCGCTCTGGCTGCTGCAGCACGTCCAGAAGGGCTGCCCGCGACCTGTCCTCGGCCAGCTTCGATCCATACTTCCACTGCGCGCTGGCTCGGCGGCAAAAGTCATAACCGTGCGACAGATACAACGGGTGCAGCTGCTCGTTGGCCAGACACGTCTGTTCCAAGAGCCAGCAGATAACATGAGGAGACTCTATCCGTCCCCGGGATCCCGCTGCTCGCATTGGACCCTCCAGCCGGCTTCGGCTCACTTCGCGGATGCTCTCGTCCACCTCTGGTGGCGCGTAAAATATCACCGACTGCGTCGTCCCCAGCTGCCGTAGCCGCATTGCTGCTTGCACCGTGTGGTCCTTGGTCTGCCCCAGAGCCAGCGTCAGTGCTCCCCGACTCTTCGGTGGCAGCAACAGATCGACCCCGCGCGTGTGGGCTTCATCAAAGTACACGAGACACTTGTCCAGCTGGTCTACAAACGGCGATGCCAACAGCGGCATCTTCTCGGCTGTGGCATCTCGAGACAGGACCCATGCCCGGTTGTCTGCGCTGAAGAACACGGCCGCATTGTAGTCGTCGTCTTCGTACCTCTGTCGATTCCGGTGGATATCCTTGTCCAGCCACTCTCGTGCGAGAGACTCGTTGTCCTTCTCCAAGATGTACGCCCCGGCGTCAATGAGCACATGAATCCTCTCCTTGACTAGGCTGGCCAGGAGATCCTCTTCCCTCCAGCGCTGCGTCCCCGTACCCATGCACCTGTAGTTGCGGTTGCGCGGCTTCAAGAGGTACGTGAGCACCTCCGCGTTGGTCTGCCGCAGGCTGGGGAGATCCTCCTGCTTGATCGTCAGCGGAAGCATCATCTTGTTGTCGTTGGTCCCGCTGAAGCCCGTCGTTGCCGTCCCGGCCCGGAAGAGTGGGAGGTCCCAGGCAGATCCCTGCAACTTGACCGAGAACTGCCGAGAGTGCAGAGGAAACACAAACGTGTTGAGGTAGTGGTCGATTACTGGCCGCGTCCAACGCAGGTATCCTCCCAGCTTCTGCACCTGTGCCGAGTCGTCCACGTTGATCATGTTCCAGTGCTGCAGCTCGCTTGGCAGGCCCACGGCCCCAGCCGTCCATCGCTCGTACTCCGAGGCAGGGTCGTCTGTATGTTGCAGCACGTGTTTCAGCCCTTCACAGAATTGGCTCCGGTTCAGGCCAATGTAATAAAAGGCCAGACATGTCAGCAGAATCGCCACGTCGGGATGCCCGAATTCCGATCGCTCCGACGGTACGCCCTTGGCCTCAAACGGCACGGCAATGGGCCAGCGATGTGGATGCAGCCCGTACTGCACGTTCCAACGCTTCGCGAGGCAGGTCAGAAGAATGTTGTTCAGCAGCAGGCCTCGGATCAGAGTGAGCCCGTCGGCTGCTGAACGCACATCTGCAAACATCGCTGCTGCCTTGTTGATGTCCTTGTCGTCTGCGTCGCGACTGAGAGCTTGCCGGAGGAGGCGTGCGACTTCTTTTGGCGCTACAGGCATCTGCTGTCGACTTCCCCTTCTCGTCCTGCTGCTGCTGGGTGTCGGACGGAAGAAGGACACGCGGCCACTGCTGATATCATGCACAATGCACCGGTACAGCTCTTCCCCAATGTCCGTCCGTAAAATGTAAATCATCGGGAATCCGCCAAACGGCCGCTGCAGAACCCGGATGCTGTTGCCAAACTGTTGGCATAGTCTGGGGAGATTGTCCTCGACAATAGCCAGCAGCATCTGGGCCATCTTCCAGCGATGTGGTGCAGCATCGACCGCCGACAACGATCCGCTGGGGTACACGAGCTGCGTGCGCACAGCCAGCGTGAAGTCCGACTCGTCCAGAATGTCGCGGCACATCTCGTCAGCGAGCTTCTGCTGAAAGTCGATCATGTCTCGCGCAATCGCGTTCTTTCCATCTGCCAGGCACTGCAGCCCGCTGAGCTTGAAGGCCAATATGTGCTCTGGTGCCGCCAAGAGGACACCTCGGCGGCGCATGAGGTCGTTGTGGTGTTCTTGGAAGATCTCCAGCACGGATTGGACATTTGCGCCTGCTGCAATGCGCCGTGAGAACGGAACGTGGCGGAGCTCTCGCCCGACAAGGCCGCCGAGCCGTGCCTGCAGCATCTGCGCGGTGGGCAGCAGAAGAGCCTTGGGCACCACCAGACGAGCCAGCTGCTTCCCGTTGGCAAGAGATGCAATGGCCATCGGGACAATGCACGACGTCTTGCCCTTGCCCATGTTGAGCTGCAACACCGAGTTTTTCCCCGAAGCCGGCGCGATAATGGCCCGCGCAACCTCCACCTGCTCAGTCCGAATCAGCAGATCGCTGTCGATCTCGAAAAGAAGCCAGTCTGTCTGCTCTGCCGGGCTCCAATTTAGGTGGCCACGGTTCCGCCACTCCTCGGTAGCCCTCTGGAGATCGTGCTTCTTGAATATCCGGCGAACGCGATGAAGCCGTTGCAACGCTGCCACAGCACATCCATACGTGACCAGCGTTTCCCGGACGTTGTCTCCATACCGACACTCGGAGGTCGACCGAAGAAGCTCGAGGATCGACACCGGTGTCAGCCGCGGCCACAGGTCGGCCTTTTGGAGTAAGCCGGACGCTTTGCCACCGCTTGAAAGGTGGCCACGAATGTGTCTCAAGACTGCGTCGCACCAGGCGGTTGCATACTGAATGTAGCTGTCGATTTCGGCTTCTCCTGGAAGAATCTCATTCGACGATGCGCCCCCCTCCGCATCCTTTCCAGCGACACGCGCCAGGGCTCCTATGCTCTCACTCAGATCTCTCGCATAGTCTTTTCGCAGTAAAGATGGGCATCTCGTAAAGGAAGACACGATTCGCCCCAGTTCCACCAATTCCGATTGGAGAGAGCTCACAGGCATAGGAGCAAACTCAGATCTGCGTGCCAGGATTGTAAGCGGATTTGCTCCCATTGCCGGGTATTGCTCTTGCTGTGGTGGCATATTCCTTTGCAGGAGATGTTGATAAAGTGATGGCACAACGGTGAGGCGAGCTGGAACAAGACCTCCACAAGTGACAGCAGATTCCGTGACGTTTCTCAGTCGCAGACCCTCTTTTCGGATTGTCCTGTGCGGCATCAGTGCCATCTGGATATTTCTCACGTAGTCCGTAAGATCCTTGTTCTGAATAAGACGCTTCCATTCCGGTGTGATCGTGGACAGGGCCAGGGCCACGTCGATCTTCTTGGACGAGAACCCCATAGCCGACGGCTCACTGTATATTGGCCATTGCTGCAAAAGTTTGTGTGCCAATTCGGTTCCTTCCTTTTCGCATTCGGCCTGATAATCTGCACACTTCTTCCTGTATTCGGCGAGTGCGGAGCTCCATCCCACTGAACCCCCCTTGTTCGTTTGATACTCACGGTAAGCCGAAGAAATGAGGACCTTCAGTGTCTCGGCCGTCGGCTTCTCCTCGAAGCGAAACCGGTCGTATGACGCATGCTGGGGTGGCGTGAGAACTTTGAGTCTAGGCAAGTAGGAGTATGCTGCCAGAAGATGCACGTAATCCATGTCTATGCCTGGCGAGAAAGCAATGATGGCAAGTGTGAACATGATCTCGGCCGCATTGGACCATGTTGCACGGCGACACAGCTCCACGAGAGGACCCCAGCGCTCGCTCATCGTCAGGGTGCTCATCAACGTGCTGAGAGTCACCAAGTCAGTCTCCAGCGCCGTGTCGAACCCGCCCATCAGAGTCCAGCTGCTCATGAGTTTAGACATAAGCCGTGCCATGGGAATTTCGCGTGCCTCCTCGCGCAGCAGTTTGGTGATCTGAAAGACCGATGAGGTGTTGAAAGCATCCTTTTTCTCTGCGTTGGGAAAAGGTCCTGACATGCGCCCAAGAGAGTTGTACTGCCTGTCATTGTTTTCCGTGTCCAAAGAAACCAAATCTCCTGTCTGTGGGCTCTCGTAGCGCAGACGCTGGATTTCACTCCGCATCCCCAACGCGCTCGAGTGGTCGTCTTCAACACCTGTCTTGTCGGTGGACTCATTAGATTCATCGTCGCCATTGCTAGCCATAGCCGCACTCTCGTTGAAATGACTGAGATTCTTTGATTTAGAAAACAGTTCCTGAACGAGCCGCCCATAGTGATCGTGTTGCACGTGTGTCGGCAAGTTGGCGTCCCAGCTGACTTGCTGCAGTATCCGCATGTTTTTCGGGTAGAATAGACGCTTGGGCGACAGAATCTTGATTTGTTGCAGTATATCGGCCGGACCATAGCCCAGAGGCACCCACGGTTGGCAGCGACCCGATGTGAGCGTCTGCACTGCCTCTTCATCACCTGTCCGGCCTGTCAGGGGATCAGCCAACGGAAAAGACGTGACCGCATGGAGCCGCGCTTTCGTGTAAAGCAGGAGTAGTTCCGGGGGACATGTCAGACGGCCAAGGATGGTGTCAATACCAAAGCGTGCGTAAGTGCTGTCCGCAGAATGCGGAGCTCTTGGACCAACGCCTCTGCCGCGCGGTAGCTCGCCAATGTCCGTTTGAACGGAAACATGCGGTCCTGTGCGCTTCCAACGCAAGCTTCCCAGCGGCAAGATCAGACTTCTTCGCCTGTGGTCATACACATCCCGCAGTACAATCATGCTCTCATAGCCGTACAGAGTTCCTGCATCCTGATTGGGGTCGATCTCCGAGGAAAGCTCCTTGCAATGCAACATGCCGCTACCGTTGACGAAGAATGATAGATCAAGGTGGCGCAACTCTACTGAGAGTGGGCTCTTCCGTGGCTGGAGCACTGTGAGACGTTGGGGATCTGCGAAACCGTTGAAAATGGAGGCAATCCTCTTGCAAAGCTGCGAGTGCGGATCCACAAGAGTGCTATTGTTAGGTTTGTACATTTGCTGATTGGTGATGTCAAGAAACCAAAATTGTTTCCTCGTAAACCAGATGTCGCTTTTGCGACGAAAGTCGACTGTTCTGTTCTGTATGTTGTACCAGTGCACACAGTTGTCGACCAGACTCCGCGGCAAGTCGTAAGTGTTCCCTTCGTCAATGAAGATGCGCCGCGGCACAAATTCCCACTCTCCATGCTTGCTATTCGTCAATATGACCACACGTTTGTTTCTCATCCCGAAGTGAACATAGTGCCCCTTATAGTCTCTTGTCAGGCGGTGAGTCATGCCGGGGAGACTCGAAGGAAGGGTGAGCAGATGTTGATTTTCGAACAGCTCTTTGACATCTTCCGAGTCACGAATTTCTTGTGGCAGTTTCGCAATAGTCTTTCCGTCCACCAAAATATGGCCTTCGATGTAGTGGAAGTCTATGCGTTGAAATCTGCTGGCCGGGCCTCTGGACAATTCTGAAGATATCCATCCCCCATTTGGACTCGGGAGAAACTCCCAACACGTGTATTTCAGGTCGGCAGTCGTTCCTTCAGTTCCAACTGTGACGGTCTCGTGTTCGCCCATCATTCCAACACCATGTGCTATTGCCATGGTCACGATGTCCGGATTGGAGCTGATCGCAGTGCGTATCTTGTCCTGCAAGAGGGTGGCCATGGAAAAGTCACGCTGCAGCATTGCTTTGTCAACCTCGCTCAAAGTTTCGAGATCCACGACAAAATTCTGCTGCAAGGCCACGGAGGCTCGGATGTAGCTGGAAATGTCCGATGGAGACAAAGACTTCGTGCCGCCTTCGCTGAAAATGACCATTGTGCGACGGCAAAGTAATGCTGCCTTGAATGCGTACATGGAAGCTTGCTGAGCAACACTGCCCTCATTGGCATGAGCGACTTCATTTTGCAGTATATGAATCCAGCCCAGGGTCGTCTCTCGAGCTAGTTCAATGAGATTCAGAACCTTTTGTCGTTCTGCAGTATTCCGTACCAGAGAGTATAAGCGCGAACTCAACGTTATCAGAAGCTCCATCATGTTGATTTCATGCCAGTTGCCTCGAATTATGCTCAGCCGCTTGCCAATTTCTTCTGTGAGTCTTTGCACAAAGCTCATGTCAGAAAACACCGCATGGCATACGCCTAGAGCGGTATCATGACTCGTGTCCTCTGCACAAGACACGCTCATCATGGGTCCCGCCTGGTTCGCCAAATGGGACATGAGCAGCATTGTGTCCACTTTACTGAAGTTCAAATTGGAGGATCCCAGTTCGACCAGCATGGTCAGCCACCGACGCTCTCTTCCAGACAGCAGGCGCTGGTAGGCCTCAAACTCGTGAACTGACATTCCAGTTGGGCACTTGGGGCGGTTCGAAACAGCTGTGTACGACGATGGACCATCTGGTTGGGTCGGCGGGTGCGACAACCTTGGAAGAACAGTAGTGGCAAGATCTCCTGGGATATATACTCCACACCAATGAGCCAAGGTCAAGGGTTTGGAGTACTGGCTGACCCAAGTATTCGACTCGCTGTCGTAAAGATCAAATCTGGATGCCAGAGGTAGAAGAAGCTTGTGTATGTCCACTTTCATTGGCTGCTTATGGTAGTGCGTCTGGCTGACAGACTTCACCAGGGAGGCAAGCGTGATTGTCGATTGGGAGCTGGAGGGAGTCGAAAATTTCCAAAGCTCTTCGTGTTCGCGGAGGCTCCAGACTTTTCCAGTGGCATTGGGTTTTGTTGGATGTGCGAATTTCGTCAAGACTTTCCACGTTGTGTTTCGGTATGTGGCAATGACCCGGGGCATAGCCAGTTCAAAGACGACCGCAGCAGCACGGAACTGATTGTTAGGAAGGAGGTCCTCGCATACAGTCATGGTCATCCGCTTCCGTAACCTCCAGAAATAGCAGCGCGTGCAACCCCGAACATCGCGGCGACCGTCGGGAAAAATGGTGCAGCGGCATGTGTTGGAAAGTATTTTTGCCGACAATTTGTCATACTCTTCACACTCCTGCTCCCAGTCCTTTTTCTTTTGTTCACGGTTCCTCCACTCCAGATCATTGATGCGCTCACGTAAGACGCGCAGTTCCATGGATCTTTCCGTAAAGTCTGCACCAAAGCAGCGGTCACCGAGCAGCCCAAAAATGGTCGTATCTTGATGCTTGCTCATTTCCTGTCGATCGCGTAGGTATACCTGGATACGACGAAGGCGTTGCATATCTTTGAGGCTTGGCAACTGAAGCACGTCGAGGAGTTCTGCTCGGAAAGCAGGAGAATAGTCTAGCAACATTGGGCAGGCGAGAGCAGCAGCTGCATCCATCGCTGCCCACAAGTCGAAAATGCTCAGAAGAAAGGCACTACAGTGCTCTGGGTTGGTGTCGTTCAACGTAGAAATGTCACTCATCAAGGATTCGAGGACTGCCGATAATGCGAGACACTCTTTGGTGGCAGTGTTCTGGGTGTATTCTTCGGTCAGAGATTGGTTTGTCCAGAACTGGGCTGCACGGCGTCCGGCCAAGTCCATAGCCGTCTCGACGGATCGGTATTTCTGGCCAAACCGCTGCATCTTGAGTATGCCGCTGTCATCACTCTGGTCCATAAGCGAGCGGCGAACGCCGGTTTTGACAGTGTACTGCGGTGCAGCCCAAGTTGCCGCTCGGTGTGACGACTGCAGTAGTCTGAGATACGCCTGGCTGCTGGGCAAAGACAAGCGAAGCTCGCTAGCCCCATCTTTAATACGTGCAGGCAAGAGGGGGATCTTCCGGATGGCGGATGCCTTGAAATAGGCAAAAACAGCATTGACGTGTCTATCTGCGTTCTCGATGGAGCTTTGAAACATTGCTTCGGTGTCCTTGAGAAGCTGATGAACACCTTCGAATCTTTGTGTACTTGGGCGTTGAAGCTTGGCCAGTCTCCGGCACAGCTTTTTCTTCAACAGAATTATCTGGCTGGGATCCATGCTATTCTCAACATAGTCGTCCAGCAACTTCGCCAGAAGCGCACTGAGAAGAGTTTTGTAAGCGGCTTGTCCAGTGATAGGACCAAATGCAAGATGAAGTTGGCGTTGCGCAGCAACACGAAGTACGAGCCAAAACGGGAGGCGGCGCCAGGGAATGTTTCCCTTTTTGAGATGGACATCATCACGGACGCGTTTGTTCAGGTGTTCGACGTCGGATACGCTTCCCATGGCTTCGATGACAGTGATGAGCATATGTGTGATCAGCGCCGGGCTTCCCGGATTTCGAATCTCGCTGAAAGAGACGCCATCTTTCGAGGCCTTGGCGGCAAGATGAGAAAGCTGTTCGGAACTAGCCTTGTCGAGGAAAGATGCAAGTGCAGATTGGAAGCCTTCGTTCTCAAAGTCGGCAATCGGGATCTGTGCTGCACGCGAAGGAAACTCCCAACGGAGGGCATTGGGAGCAGCCAGGACGTCCTGCGACTGCGGCGATGCTTCAAAGGCCTCAAACACGACAAGGTCATTGTTGTTGGCACTGTACCGTCAGCAAAGAAACCACCAGGTGACGTGTGGTGTGCGAAAGAGGGATAAGGAACTGCGTACTCTGTACGGCGATGCAAAAGAAGGGCTGCATTCTGTTCGACGACATGACAGACCAAGACACGGTTGTGTTCTTGAAGCAAAGCCTGGAATGAGACTTTTAAAGTCAGTCTGTCGAGCGTCTCGCTGTTCAGGATGCGAGTAGACTGAAGACAGCTTCGGAGAACAGTCCAACCGCCATCGAAGCTATGGTTCGTGGTTTCGTGAAGCATTTTGGCGGCATCCATCAAACGCTGGAGCAAAGCGTGTTCCAGGAAGGGTATGTCAGGATCGTGCTCCTCTGGGAGCTTGGGAGGCAGGACAACATGGTTGAAGACTCTCTCCAGGTCCTCCATATTTGCGTCAATGGTTCAAGAAACGGAAAGACGAGTTATAGACGAGTACAATGGAAGGTACAGATCGATTTCAAAGGTGCCAAAAGAAGTCAGTGGGATAGATTGCGACATGCGATGTGTGTATCGTAACAGAAAGGCGCGATGAGAGAAGAAGGGCAAGAGAAAGTACGCGACAGAGAGGGAGAGATGGGATAGATATGTGCGTAGGAAGCGCCGAGGAGAGTGAATTTTTTGGCCGGGCCGATAGGTTTTCTGGCAAACGGTTGCGCAGAAGCTTGGCAAACGGCTGCGCACAGGATCTCTGGCGCTTGCGGTTGCAAGCCTAGGGCCAAATCCTGTGGTCGACCTGTTTCCAGCAGTATTCCCGTCTTCCTCTAGCCGAATATAAGGCCCATATTTCCACGACAAACAGACCCATGACGTGATGGTGGTTGCAAGATATGAAGGGAAAATGCGTTGGCACCAGTAGGAGAAAGTGACGGGCTTCCAAAAGCAGCGAGCCGCGGAAGGCGTCTGTTGGTCTCCGACCAGGATTTTTCTGCTGGTTCATCGTCTCTGTTTGGCCTTTCTGCCCGACCCCTCCTGTCTGCCGTCTGCGAGCGCATTGAGTTACGAATAGAGGCTGTGTTGTGACACCAATGGCTGCCAACGAGCCCCATATATCACGTGTTGGCTGCCTAGGCTTGTCTGCATGTAAACAAACTGCATGCGTTCCACTTCTCCAAACTGCGGATGCCATTCGCCGGGGAGAGAAGAAGCTGTATCTGCAGCGTGGGGTGATGCGCAGTCTCAACACGAGTCACATTGGCGGGGGCATGGGATGCCTGACCTCAAGTAATCACGGCAAAATATTTCGCTCGATCTTACGGAACTTTTGTGCGTTTAGATTACCTCATGTATACCACGAGTTCTTTTCGTTGGTAATATAGATAGTTTCTTACATCATCGATAAAGACGTCTTGCAAAGCATCGCGCCATAGATGTGTTTCATCATATTACCCTCGCCTTGGTTGCAAGTTATATTTATGCTTCCGCACCTGAATGTATTTACTCGTAAATTATAGTCTGGTGTGCTTGTAGAGCGGGATACTGAACGGTTTTCGTGCTTATGTCTTGGTCATGGCAGATGTTGAAAATTATCACGTGACCAACTCATATCTTCTATTTTCGGTAGAGACGATTGTGTCATCGTTCGTCTCTGTTGAAAAGTCAGGTATATCACACTTCCTATCATGGTGTAAAGTAACGATTCTTGCTTTCTACACTATGGTGCAGTGGGTATGAAATTTCAACGTTCAAAACGCCGATTGCTATTCTCTTACGCAAAACGCAATAGCAAGCCACATGGTTCGAACCAATGCCAGATCAAAAGTTTACAACAGCAGAGCAGGGGATAAAGGGAAACGATAGAGAACTGAAAGCGATGCCATCTATGATAGCCCGAAACGAAGCCCATGTGGTGTTCACTAGCATGCAGAAGCTTTTTGACGAAACACTTCAAACACTAAGACAAGACTTTATTATTTGCTCTGGTTGGTCAAATCCTCCTCAATACGCAATTAAATCTAATAATGTTTAGGCGTTATCCCTGAATCCTTTGCCAATATAATTCACGAGCGAGATGCACGCGGCCGTTCTTTTAGGCTCTATTATAGGCCTGACCTAGAAACCCTGCACATCACAGTTCCGTCAGGCCCCCATGAAAGAGCGACAGCAGGAATTGCATTTCCCATAACTGTAGTCTCCAAGAGAGTATCCGGCCGAACTGGAAACAACGGCGCAAAGTGGTACAGAAGCATCAATCCGAGCGTACCAGGTGGCAAAGAACCAGACTTTTGTTTTTTGCCGCCTCCTCGTATGACGGAGAACGATTGGCCCACACTCGTCATTGAGACAGGCTATTCCGAGTCACTGTCCCGACTCCGTGACGACATGCTTTGGTGGTTTGGTGCATCCAAACATCAAGTCAAGATCGTGCTTCTGGTTGATCTAGACAAAGGTAACCAGACAATTGGGATTTACAAATACACCGAAGACTGGCCCGTCGGTAACACGCCAACGAATCCAGCACTGCGACACACAAATCTCATCACGCCGATAGCAAACCGCAGCCCGGCCATCTACGAAGTCGATAAGACTGACTTAATTCTTGAGTTCGAACTGCTATTTCTACGACCGCCTGTATCAGGAACCAGCGAAGCTGATATTGTTATCACGGTTGATGACCTGAAGCTTGTGGCAGAAGAAACATGGACAGAATTGTGATATTGACCAATATGTCTGCAATCAGATGATAAATTCGCTCAGAACGCTTCTTTACTGCTTCTTTCCTCGTACGTCATTTCGTTCTCCACAACTTCAGTTTTGTTTTGTTTGTCCGACAATACTCGAACGCTTTCATTGCTTGCCAACAAGCACGCCAAGTAAATTCTAAGCTATGGCATGTCGACATAAAAAACCACTGGTTAAGTCAACAAATTCGCCTGCAAACCATTGTTGTCAGGATTGTCGGTACGAAGGATCAGGAAGCCGATGGCTTCATCAAAGCTCTGAGTTCCGCCATGCTCAAGGGCTTCCTCAATGTCATTTCGATGGAAAAGATGCCTGGATAATAAAAGAACAAAAGGGGGGGTCTGTCATGACCTAGGGTCACATGTGTAATAGCTAGTCAGATGGAAGGGTTTCTCACCCCTCCACATCTAGACAGTAGAGTTTGATCTTAGTAAAATCAAGCCTCATTTAACAAATAAGGCTGACCCCTTGTCCGTCACCCAGGCTTCTCCACAGACGCCGCCCTCGTTCGAACCCACAATGAGCACGTCCTTGCCGTCGGGGCCGACCAGCGGCAGGTAGAAGCGGGCAATGGCCACGCTGGCCTGCGGCACATAGTGGAAGATGAGCGAGCGGCGGAAGCGGTCGGCCGAGTGATTGGGCCCGGACCCGTGTACAATGTTTCCGTGGAAGAAGAGGGCGTCGCCCGGCCGCATCTGTGACGGCTGGGTGGTGAGACCGTCGGGCAGGACGAGCGTGTTTTTGCTAAAGGACGTGGCCTGGTCGGCCTCGTCAGAAGGACAGACGAGAGCATAGCGATGGCTTCCGGGAACGAGCCGGAGGCCGCCGTTGTAATCATCGACAGGGTCGACGGCGATCCAGACAGCGATGCAGGTCTCGGGATGAGCGTGCAGGGCGGTGTTGTCCTGGTGCAGGGCCTGACCGCGGGCTCCGGGCGGCTTGAAGTAGAACATGGACTGAGCGCCGTGGACGGGGGCACCGACCATGGCTTCGACCCGGTCGACGATGCGACGATCGAGCATGTAGCGACGGGCGAGCCGGCCGACGGCGAGGTCGGGGCGGCGGTGCGGATGGACAAAGCGCGGGAAGCGCGCGAGGACGTCGTCGGCCGGCACGTTGTCATCGAAGCCGACGGCGCTACGGTCCTCGTGCACCTGGGCCATGAAAGAAGTGCGGATGCCATCCACCTCGGATGGGTCGATCAGGTCGGCCACATGGACGACGCCGTGCTCGTCGTAGTGCTGGCGAAGATCGGCATTGGGTGCAACGGCAGTAATCATCGTGGCTGCAAATGGATGATGTCAGATATCTAAGAAGAGCTGCATGTCTTGGTCTGTATTCAATTTCATGAGCAGAGATAAAGATCAAGCATCTTCTGGGCCTCACGGAGTCCATTGCACCGAACGACCGAAGCCACCTGTCAGCGGGACAGAATGCAACCAAAATGACAGCACAGAACGGATCCGGGGAAGTTGCTCCACTCGCAATGCTTCTAGTCTGAATTTGACCCATCTCCCTAATCACGTGTTCCCCGGAAATCTGTCCCCTCTCATAAGTACGTAACGCCCCCAATGACCTCTCGCGACGCTCTTCCGCGGAGTCTGATCCTACAGCACGAAAGCTTCCGGGCTCTCTTGGACGGCCGCCTTCTGCAAAATGTCCCAGCTGAACCTGTTGGCCGAGTGCTCGACCTCGGCACTGGATGCGGGATCTGGGCTGCCGACTTTGCCAAAGAGCATCCTGCTGCCACCGTCATCGGCATCGACGTGTTTCCCCAGCCGACCGTGGTACCACCGAGCAATTGTTCGTTTCTCATTCGGGACGCCGAACAAGACTGGGATTTTGGCGACGGCGGCTTCGACTTGATCCACACGCGCCTCGTGCCCTTTCACGCTGCTGCCGTGCGCTCGGTTCTGCGTTGCTGTTATGTGCATTTGCGGCCGGGTGGCTGCATCGAAATGCAAGAGGTCTGGCCGCCCTATCGGACAGACGAGCCGGCCGGCGCGCCCGAGCATCAGTCGTCGGTGATGGCGTGGACCCGGCTCCGCTTGCAGGCTGCCGCGCGACTCGGCATCGACCAGGCCATCACGAGCCAGCTGCCGGCGCTGCTGGCCGAAGCTGGCTTTGTCGCCGTACAGTCGCATGAGCTCAAGTGGCCGATCGGGCCGTGGATGGCCGACAGACACATGCAGACGGCCGGCACGATGCACACAGAGCTGCTCCGGTGCAGTCTGCAGGGCCTGTCGACCAATCTGCTGGCAGAAATCGGCATGAGCGAGAGCCAGGTGGACGAGCTGCTGGTGCAGGTCCGGCAGGAACTGGGCGTCGGGAAGATCTATGCCCCCGTCCGGATAGTGTGTGCGTGGAAGCCGGAGTCTTGAGCTTGATTCCTGTCTAGACAATGTGCATTGCAACATGGCCGATGCTGCGAGATCTGTTGACTCGATGCACGATTACACTTCACCTTCCAGCGAGTGTCTGCTTGCCCGAGCGATGCGGCCGTAGGGAGAAGCTTCCACGCCTTTTTCTCTTGTTGTCAAAGTGGAATGCGCGCTGACGAGTAGCCGGTTAGATACAAGTTCCTGCACATGACTCTCTGTTTGTGCCCAACGCCGAAACAGACATGATTCATCATCTACTGCCGTCAATTGACTTTTATAGCACAACCTGTTCAATGCAAGCCAGAATTCTCCACGTCCTTCCACCAGTGCGCCTCTTCTATTTGAGCGATCTCTATTTAAACAGTGATATACAGCGAGCGCAAACAATGTCACGTGCTCCTCCTCACTACCACCCCGTCAGGTGGCTACCCGCGACGGCCGCGCACGGCGTACTCGGTCCGCTGGCAAAGTAGCGGTCGAGGACGGTGGCGACGGTGTTGTTGGTGACGCCATCGGCAAGCGTGATCCAGTGCTGGTTGGTGACGGCAGTGTCGTTGACCCAGGCGTTGTTGCCGTCGTCGTCGACGGTGTTGTAGCCATGCGTGTTGCCGTAGGCGAAGAGCGGCCGACGCTGGCCGGCGCTGGCGTCGGCGTCGAGGCCGAGGATGGCGTACAGCGTGGTGATGGGATCCCAGGACTCGCGGCGGGTGGCGCAGCGGCCGACGTACCACTGGTAGGCAGCCAAGCTGGGCGAGTCGGCCGGGGCCTCACGGGCGAGATGAGCGGCCGAGAAGACGTTGCCGCCAGGGCTGGCGCCCGAGAAGGTGAGGGCAACGCTGCGTGGCCAGCGGTTGACGACGCGCTGCGAGGCGGACGGGCTGCTGCCGAGGTTGAACTCCCAGCCGGAGGGATACTCGCCGCCCATGATGACGAGCTCGGCGACCTTGGCCTCGATGAGGGCGGTGCCGTTGAGCGGCGAGATCGCGTCGGCCGGGCTGTCCAGCAGGGCGGCCAGGTTGTCGAGGAAGCCGACCGAGACGAGCGTCAGGCTGGCGTCGTCGGCGGCCGCGAGCAGCTCGCGGTACTGGGTCAGCGGCTCGGCCGACTCGTTTGCATAGGCCAGGTCGTGCGGCCAGTTGTACGCAATCTTGGACGTGTATTCGCCCAGGATGTACTCCCACGTGTCCACAAAGGTCTCGTTGGTCAGCGGGCGCAGGGCCGCGATAGGGATGTCGCCGTGGCCAAAGTACGTGTTGATGGCGCTGACCGTCAGCGAGCCGTACTCGGACGGCGTGTTGACAAAGATGCCGCGCAGGTCGGCCGCGCCGCAGCGGTGCAGCGTGTTGGCAATCGTCAGGGCGCCGACGTCGTCCACGTCCGAGAAGATGTCCGTGTCGAAGAGGATCGGCTTGGCCTTGGCCTTGTGGGCGGCCGTGGCTGACGCCGGGCTCAGCGAGCTCACGCTCAGGAAAAGCACTGCCCAGGTTGACCACATCTTGGCGAGACTGTCTGGTGGATCAAGGAGATGAAGGAGACGGACGCTTTAGAGCAGGAGGGCGACCCCGGCATAATAAAGCTTCTGTAGCTGCTCATGATAAGACGATCCGGTTGCATCTACCCATTTGTAACAGCAATGGGTCAGTTGATAGCCAGCGTGCAACTATCCGAAGCTCCCCTGTATTTCTACTTGGTCGTCGTGCGGCGATTCCGGACAATAGCCAAATTCACGCAAAATCGACTCCCCGAAATTGACTAAGAACACTCCGAAATCCGACTTGCCCCACTTGGTTATCTGGGTCGGCAGATGGAAAAATAAAAACCCATGGCAATTGGCGGACTGAATACAGTATCATGTTCCCAGACCTTGGAGACATGCGAGAATCTTGGACTCAGTCAGTTTCCGTGCCTCCGCGATCTCGTCCTCTGTCTTCTTTTTGAGGAAATGCGGGTGCACTAGTCGCATCGGACAGAGGAGCGTCTCTAACCGATAGAGGTTCAGCCATGTAACGATGCCCCAGATGTCCGTCGGCGGCAAGGCCTTTGCATCTGCCAATGCCCCAAAGAAGGACACTGTCGATTGAAGCGCCACTTGCTGCTCGCTCAAAAGGTCCGCTTCGTCTGCTGGTGTTGCAGTGCTGCTCAGATACGTGTTCACGACTGATTCATGCCCTTCCAACTCTTGCATCAAACTCGGCAAGTTGCCCCCAATGTCTTGCAGCGATATGAGATATTCATAGACGGGAGGGCCGATAAAGGCAAAGTCAAAGTCGACAACGCCCGTGATCTTGCCACTTTCCTTGTCGTAAAGCATGTTGTTCATGGCTGGATGGATTAGTCAGCATTCTGACAAATTGCGCCAAGTCAAGAGACAAGCTTACTAAGATCACCATGGACCAGCACACGACGTGTAGCTTCGACACCGCTGACGGGGAATATGTCTTTGATTTTCTGCGAGTCGGCCACGAGTTATTCCAGCCGCGTCCGGACGCCGTTGGGCTCTCAGCCCTGGATGACGCTGCTGTCGCCGCCCTCGGTCTGCTGATCGGCCAGCCGGGTCTGCACAAAGTCAGCATAGCTCCTCCACGGCCCGCCTTTGAGCGTCGTCATGCAACCGGGCGCGATGTGTCCACCGCTGTCCGTGATGGTGAGCCCGCCAATGTAGCCGCTGCCGAGGAGCGGTGCTTCGTCCGAGAGGGGCGCGCTCTGCAGGCCAGCGACGATCTGTGCGACCTGCAGGCGCACCGAGTCCTTGGCTTTGGGCGACAGGTCGTCAAATAGCTTGTCGAGCGGCGTGCCTGTCTTGTACTCCATGATGAGCCAGCCATAGACGGCCTTGGCCTCGGTCTCGGCCGTGCGCGGCTGCCAGGCATAGACGCTGGGGATGACCGAGACGGCAGATGGACGCACTGCTTTCATGCCAGCCTGCGCCAAGTACAGGGCAGCCACCTCATTCTGGACGCGGTTGGCCTGCTGCAGGCCGCCAGCACGCGGGTTGCTCAGCCGGACGACGACCGTGGAGAGACCCTCGGCCGGCGCGGCCGTGGTGCACGGCTGGTCGAGGCCGGTAAAGTGTTTCGTGTTCGCGGGCGAGGCCAGCTGCACCCTGTACAGAAAGTTATTGAAGGGGAACGGACAGTCGGGGTCGTAGTCGAGCGGATCGACCGAGGCTGCCTGAGAGACATTAGTCACTGCTGGCTGCTGCAGAAATCCTGGGAATTGACCTTTAATCCGTGCTTGCCCAATACTCCATGGACAAGGTCGAGACGAGAGTCATAATCGTCGTGGTTCATGTTGCCATATTTGCGTGGGATGTGTGGTTAGAAGGAGCAGGGCCGATTTACAGGCGCCCCAGACACGTGAAGGACACGGCTCCTATATAATGTACTGTGCTGAGATGAGGGGCAGTAGGCAGCAGTCGCGATATGGACAGCCCATGGCGGTACCAAGGTCCTCTTCTCGACCAGCCAATGATTTTGATGACCTGGGAAGTAACGGAAAACGAGGACAGCAAGCCTTGAATGTTATTTTGGTGTAAAGGAGGGTAGGACGTTTTATCAACCAACGGATGCCGGCAGCTATTAGTGACGATAAATTGCAGAGATTTTACTAAACGGAAATGGCCACTTTAACGTCCATCGTCTATCGAATTCGCACATGACTGCTATTTGTACTCCGTACCATACGGCAACCCAAAGATAACACGGGATTACCAGGCCACCTGGTATAGGCGCTTTCAAGGCCCTAAACAATCCGCTAGATCCTACAACCTAGTTGGACATATGTTTAGGACAGTCCTGTCCAACAGCGTATACGCAATACTCGTAAAGGTATCCGAATTTAGAAGGTCGTAAAGTTATGTGTGCAATACGAGTAAGCACGCATGTACTCTGTACAGAGTACGAAGTACTCAAAGTGTGGATCTTCTGGAGAACAGGGATTTTGGTCCTATGATTGGCTAGAGAGAGCAAAAACGGGTCCGGGCACTAGTATTGAGTATTGAAACGGATCCCCATGGTTACACTGGAGTACGCTTTCAGACGCACATCCTACGCCACCTTACATCCCGCCCATCCGCATCGGCGTAAGGGACAACTAGTCACCATAACGGTCAAGAATGTAGTCTATGCATATACCGGGACATTAGTCTATCACGGGATAGGCATGCAAACATTCCAAAAGAGGTGACGTTGGTTTAGTACCAAAATTGTAAGGAGTAAAAAGCTTGATTTCTACGGCTACCTACAACATGGCATCTATGCATCCTTCCCGTCAATGGCTTGTGCCAATAGCCGGACTATTAATCTAATTACTATAACTCAGCCTATTAGCCAAGGTCTTGTAACCATTGATTTCATTTAGAGCATATGGTAGACAGTCCAATACGTACCGAGAAGGTGCATGTGCCAGCATCTGTTCCACGGTCAACCTCAAGCATCAGACGCCGTCCACTAATTGCAGGCTGAGATGCGGCCCAAATTGTCTCCAACACGAGCGCAGGAATCGAGCGCCGCACACTGTTCCTCAGAAGTCTACTTGGAACGAGTAGAGTAATTGTCGGCACCGTTGCTGCCGGACTCGTCCCGCTTTCTATCGACAGACCAGGCAGGGCGAGTAGAGTAGTTGTCTGCAGAGTCGCTGCCGGATTCGTCTCGTTTTCTGTCAACTGACCAGGCAGGACGAGTAGAGTAATTGTCCGCAGAGTTGCTGTCGGAATTGTCTCGTTTTCTATCGACAGACCAGGCTGGACGAGTAGAGTAATTGTCGGCAGTGTTGCTGCCGGAATCGTCACGCTCTTCAACAGTCAACTTGCTGCGCAACGCGTGGCCATCAACTGCGGCGTTACCGGGCGTCGGGGCAGCAATGGTGGTGCCAGCAATGGCCGCGACCACGGCAACATAGAGGCTCTGGAACTTCATTTGAGTCTTGGAAAGGCACAAGATGGAGTTGTGGGATGTAGCAGTAATGGATGCAAATATGTGGAAGGTGTGGCTTGACCGTATCGTCCGTATCTACTCAGCGGGCAGGAGCAGACTTATATAGTCCAGCAGAGGGCGAAAGCCTAATAGAGTACGTATTCAACCTTTGCCGAGGCCACATATCCTGAACCCACAGTCTTTCGTTTATGGCGGCAAAAGGCCAACCGACGCTTGTCTATACTGACGGTGCAGGCCTCAGTCTGCATAATTGCCTGGTCGGGCTGGGGACAGATGCAGTCCTTCTGAGGCAGCTCAGCTTAAGCCGAGGATCTACGACACGACTCGGGCTTCGGCCTCTGTTCGGTCCCTAGTGGCCTTCCTATGTGAGATCGACCCGATGTGGCCCAGCTCTCGTAAGGCCGACTATAAGACAATACTCCGCCTTTATGCATGCTACTGCAACGATGTACGTCTTCCGGGGGCTGTGGTCTCTGCAACCTTATATTGCTCATATTTGACCTATTTCTTATACTTGTCTCTACAGTAGTACAACCAAATTTCATAGTTCCGAAAGAGGCAGGTGACATTATTCTTCCAGCGTACGATACGGTGCAAAACTGCCACCAGATGTGAGATCCCGTATTCCGAGCTCGATCCTTCACAAAGCACTTTCCTTAAGCTGTCTGTCGCGTTCTGAACATCTATAGCAGGGCTAGCTCACTGGCTCCGGACAGCCTTAGCGGATCTGTTTAGTCTTCCCCGTGATATCCACCTTCCCAAGTCGATGGATCCAGCGGATCGTTCATCTCGCGGAACCCATTGTCCATGGCCTCGTACACGGCGTGCTGTCGTGCCCACTCATGAATCTTGTCGAAACGCTTGCACGTGTGGAGAATGGTGCCTCGCTCCGTGTGCCGCTGGCGGCCTTGGTGCCAGCCCCAGACGAGTACGCTGATGTCGGCGTTGCACATGAGCGACTGGCGCAGCGCGTCGACGCAATGATCAATGTGTTGTGGGCCCAGCAGCTCGTCCTCGTCGCCAGGCTGTGGACCGGGTAGATGCGGCTTGTAGTAGTCCGGGCGTAGGGCCTTGCGGATCATGTTGAGACAGTGGAGCTGGTGGAACACGTCGAGCTCAACCAGGTAGCGACGCTGCTCGTCGTGCGGGAAGAGGATGGTTCGATTGGGTAGCTGCCGTGCGCTCTCTAGCGGGATGAGGTTGATGCCGACTGCACCGTCAGCGAATACGAAGGCGCACAGGGAATTATGGAGCATCTGTTCTCACCATTGTAGAGTTCAGACCATCTTCGGTCCAGCTCAGGCGAGGGCTCACCCTGGTACTCGGTTAGGTCGGTGTCGAGACCGAGGTGGAACTTGTGCACCTCGTACTCGACCGCGTCCTGTGCAGGGCCTAAAACGAGGGCAGAGTGTCAGCATGACGAGCAGTCGGGCTGCTCGGTGGAGCTGATGGTAGGAGATCGGACGGTGGACCATACTGTAGAGCAGGTGGGGAGGCCCCGGATGTGTCTCAGCCTGCTCGGCTGTCCACGGACAAATGGTCTGATGGAGCAGAGCGGCACCGGCAAGGACAAGAAGAAACCATGGCAGCCAAGGCGAGTAGATGATGCGGATGCAAACGTCCTGCACGACGATGCCTCTGTAAAGAGGGCGTGAGGCGCCTAGATCGGCTTCCTCGAAACCAATGTCATCGTCGCGGGCCTTACTTGTGGCGACCAGAAATGGCTCGGCCGAAGAGGGGTCCAGGTCGTGGTGGAAATGGACAGACATAACTGGCGGCAGGAACAAACTTCTGGTTGGTTGTTGTGCAGGGCGGGAAGAGCTAATAACAGAAGGGAGTCTAGTCAGACTCCGGTTTCTTATACGACATAGGCTATCTTTGAATTGGTGGCATGTGAAGATCGTCCCAAGGGCAAGAAACCGGACCGCTTCCACATCAGGCAGCTCGGTTGTTTCTCAGGGTGGGTCTGACACGAAGGAGCTCAATACGACGATCTTGTGGATGTTTGGCTGATCGCATTGCTTCTTTTCGTAGGCCGGTTAGAGCTGTATTATTTTGTACACTTAAGCTGGCAAGTGCGGCATGTTTAAGCCCTCTATCTCAGCTATCAGCAAACGTGGTGTGATCCTTTTCGTCGGAGAGCAGCTACGAAAAGCACAGCGACCTGAAGGCCGTGTCGTTATACTGTGACTCTCCTTTGCTGGCCCCAGGCGCCCATTGCGACCGTCGCAGCAGACGTTCAGAGGCGCACTGCGCGACAACGCCTCCATCTGGCCACAGCCTCCGTCGGTGGCTGTCGACATGGCCTGGGACCGCATCTCAACAGAGAGCGCCGAGATTGTGGCGTCTGGAAAGGATTTTCACACGCGCATTCAGCCGTCGGCGGCCTGGCACGAGGGAATTGATGCTTATCTCGCACAGATCGATTTCTTCCACCAGAACGACTGCCTCAATGTTTTGCGCGAAAACCACTTCCGCGATCATTACTTCTCGGCCACGCAGTTCACGTCCAAGATCCATGGCGCTTACACGGCCCAATGCATTCACATGCTTCTGCAGGCGCTCAAGGCGGAGACACAACAGACTTGTCGTTTTACTTATAATACTACGGCTATACATTGTATCTTTCTGTTTTGCCTTGTCTCGTCGTGGTGTTCTTCCCGTTACGGACTGTATTGATGCTTGGACCTGAGCTACGGATTCAAACTACTCTGTTTATGGGCAATAAAGAGCACACAGACAGCAACATACTCCGTAATGTAGCATCAAAGTAACGTCGCTAGGGAATTTAAGCATACAAATATGACTTCTGATAGACGGAACCGAAGTTAAGCTGCTTCTAGCTGTGTCACATAGTACAACCAACCGCCGTATTTCCTGACTATCTCCAGGGCGAGTGCTCGTATCCGGACATTGTCATCGGAAATGGCCACAGCACAAGCAGCTGCAAGTGCAGCAACATGGACGAGGAAGACGAGCCCCGCTGGACGGATCTGCAGCTTGCCGCCAAGGACGGCGACATCGGTCATGTCCAGGCCCGACGTCGCCGCGCCGGGAGGAAATAACAGCATGCGGACGTCCCTGCAGCTAGCATGTGGAGGGGTAGAAGAGAGACGAGAACGAGGCAAACGAGCCAGACCAGGTGAGATGTCAACGCGTCTCCGTCAACGACGGCCGGCCTCGCAGCTCTGCAGGCTGCTTATCTGCTTCTGGCTCCTCTGGCCGTGGTCCGGGCACTGCTCGAGGCCGGAGCCGACGTCAACGCGCCGGTCAGCCGTCACAAGGGCTTCACTGCACTGCAGGCAGCGTGTATTGCCGATACTAAAAGCAACAGCATCACCTACACAAGCCATCCCCTCGTCGAGCTGCTGCTCACTGCTGGTGCCAATACTGACGCGCCTGGAAGCAGATATCTCGGCGCCAGTGCGCTCCATGCGGCCGCCCACATGGGCCATGCCGACATTGTGCAGTACCTACTCTCTGCAGGCACCAGCGTCAACTTGGTTGCAGGTCCCTCCCAACAAACACCGCTGCAAACAGCCCTATTCAATGACCAGTAGGAGTGTGCAGACATTCTGCGACAGGTCGGTGGAACCGTCAATCCATCCCGAGCGCGGTTTCTGTTTCACTATTAAGCTGTCCTTGTCGTCTCTCGTTTTGGTGGATGGTTGGGGTAGGAACTGTCAAACACATGGATGCATTCATACAAGAAATTCAAACCAGCCAACGGGATACAGCTGAATGACTGGGCCCATAGTTCTCACGTAATACAAGCACGCACAGAGTGCGCTGCCCCCTTCCACCTGCTCCTTCCTTCCTTGTCCGTTTAGCTCCTGCCAAACACCTCTTTTACTATCCGCCGTCTTCCGTTCTCCTCATCCCTTCGCAATGGACTTTCGCAAGAATAGACCTCGTCTGGCTGCCTTCCTCGTTTCTGTCATAGTCGTCACAACTGCAGTCGTACTTATTGCGTCAGAGCACAATCTTTCCAGATGGACTCTTAGGCCTACCAGTGGACTTCAGCACCACACTTCTATCCCCGCCATCCGGAAAGACTGCTCACCACACCAACATCTGACAGGATCTCTCCTGGGAAGAATGCCAATCTGTCGTAAAATGGCTGCAGGGCATAGACTCGGGACTTGACTGGACGCCCCTCGACAACTACACTTCCAGGTCCAACGTCATCCTCGTAACACAGCCGCTGCGACCAAATAAATCTGACGCACTCGCCTTTTTGGACAATCAGCAGCCACCACCGCCTCGATTTGCCCGAGTGTCCATCAAGATGAACGCGCTCGACACACCGGTGATAGAAGGTTAATCTCGACATTTGGGTACAAACAACACGCTAACTCGACTGCGCGTTGTGCCGGGCACAGAAAAGACGCATTACTACCTCTGAGTGGCACTAAGTGAGGCTATGAACACTGAGGAGCTGCATCGCAACCTTATGCCCGTCGAGGCCGCCGTGAACTGAGAGCTTGGAACTATGTATGTCGTTGGTGCTACTCTAGACCATCTGGTCTACTCAAAATCGGCTAGGCTCGCTTCGAAACACTATCGTACCGCATCGTTCCGGTTATGCCGCCCATCTACCTCACAGTTCGAAATTCCACCCTTCCACCGTGCTGCAGCGTGCTGCCGCCTGGGTGGACGCGCTAGAAAGACTCAGAGCCGCACTCGTCTATTTCAGCCAACGCCCTCGACCTGGCCAATCGCTCGTCGATTTTTGCCAGCTCGTCAACGGCGAGTCCATCTCCCAGGGCGACGACCTCGTCCTATGGCTCAATCTGGGCATGCATCACGGGCTGCACCTCGGAGACCTGCCGAACACTCTAACCACGACCGGCTCCAGAGCCATCCGGTTTGTTCCATACAACTACCTTGCACGCGACCGTGCACGTGGTCTTGCAACCGGCGTGCATCTGCAGCACGCCGGCCAAGGCGGGGTCGACGATGTTTGGGCCGTGACCCCGCTAGGAGCCGGACAGGGGTCGGTGGAACGGTTGGACTTTTCGGCGGGCCGTTAGCAAGTACGGAGATGACGCGGAGGTACATAGCAGTATAGATGGCTGCGAAGGAGTTCATTTTCAGATTACAAAAAGTAAGAATAACGTTTTAGAATTACAGTCCAGCAAGTCAACAGCACAAATCACGTTCGCTACATAAACTAGGCAGTGACATAAACTTCCACGTACGGCCATAGATACTGGAAAGCACGGGATCCCGTCCGCTCTCCCCTAGTTAAACCAGTAATCGGCGGATTAGTAGTTGGGTCGGTGACGACCAGCGAATACCCGCTGCTGTACGTTTTTTTGATATTCCATTACAGGTTTTACGCTGACGCTCCGAGTTTCTGTCATTTTTTTTGCCCGGAAAGTATAAAATTAGTGTAACGGCTGTTTCGAACGGCTTTTCCGGATGTTATCGGATAGACTACGAGGGCGTTCTAGCGGCAGATTGCATCATTGCTTACCAACCATCGTCTTGGCCAATATCTCTACCTGGTACGCCCAACCTTATCACCGGCCTCCGGAATCGAGTCATCGAAGAGATTCACCATAACCACCATGTCGGAAGAAGTGCATACTGGTAGGTGGAGGTCCAGGGTGAAAGACAACGAAAACACTAACACGCAGAGGGTTCTACTTTACCGAGTCCCGTCACAAGGACACGTATCCGGCCATCGACCCGAGCAAGCGGGACTTTAGCGGCCGTTATGTCTTCATCACGGGCGCCTCCAAGGGCATTGGCCGCGAGACCGCGCTGTCGTTTGCGAGTGCCGGAGCCGCCGGCATCGGCATCGGGGCACGGACCGGCATAACGGACCTGCTAGAGCCGATTGCGGCGGCAGCCAAAGCGGCTGGCAAGATGCCGCCGCAGGTAGTGGCCGTGACGCTGGACGTGACGGACGCGGCGAGCGTTGCGGCTGCAGCGACGGCCATCAAGACGGCCTTTCCGAGGTTGGACCTGCTGGTTAACAATGCCGGCTACCTCGAGACGCGCGCCAAGATTGCCGACAGCGACCCGGACGAGTGGTGGAAGACGTTTACCGTCAACGTGCGTGGGCCGTACCTCGTGACGCGAGCCTTTCTGCCGTTCATGCTTGAGGCAGGCGGCGACAAGACGGTCATCAACCTCTGCAGCATCGCGGCGCACCTAGTCGCGCCCGGCGCGTCGGCCTACCAGACCAGCAAGCTCGCACTGCTGCGCTTTACCGAGTTTCTCGACCAGGACCACGGCGCTGACGGCGTGCTGACGTACGCACTGCACCCGGGCGGCGTGCTGACCGACATGGGCCGGCGGCTGCCCAAGGAGCGGCAGCCGGCCATGACGGAGACACCGAAGCTGGCCGCGGACGTGATTGTGTTTCTGACGGAGCGGCGGCGCGAGTGGCTGGCGGCGCGGTACGTCTCGGCGACCTGGGACGTGGAGGAACTGCTGTCGAAAGAGAAGGAAGTGGTCGAGGGCGGCAAGCTGCAGGTGCGGATGATTGTATAGGGCTAAGGGGGGGATTAGAGGACATGTGCGGCATGGTATCGAGTACGTCCGAGGACTTGTCGCTATCAATGCCGGGGTTGATGTGAGTAGGTTGCTGTTGAATGGCTTCCCATCTGTCTGCTTTTGAAGTGGTAGAGTTGTAGTGCTGTCTCAGGTCTGCTTGAGAATCAGGTTGTGATCTGTGCTCAATCTCTGGTGTTATACTCCGTACAATGTGACAGAACGTGCCACCCACTTTTGAAGGCGCACGACTGTATACATTAGGTAGAAAGATCGAGGAACACGCCGAAGTAGCTTCTTTGACGGAAATAACGATATACTTTTCCTTGGAATAAATAGGCGGTCGGAAGCGGCAAAACCGCTACTTCGATTCCGTAGCAACAGGCACCAGCCGCTCTGTAGACCGAAACTTGGTCGTTGCAATCAGTCTTTATTTGTGAGAATCCTTTTACCTTGACACGAGAGTCATCTATTCTTGATCTCCTGTATCGTCACCATTAATGGCTTCTATTCCCGCCCTCTCTCTGGGGTACACCCTCCACGACGGCTTCCCAAGTGTTACCGAATATCGCGGCATCCGAGTTGCAGCCGGTCTGTCGCCCGTGACCGAAGAGCAAGCAATTGGTGCCGTGACCAACAGCTGGTATGGCTGCCATATTTCCTACAAACTACCTGAGGGGAGCAGCCCGGCGGGTGGTACTTCCACATTGCCGACATGGGTGTGCTGCCCGATCACCAGAGGAAAGGTCTCGGCAATATCATTCTCAAGACTCTGCTCGCACACATCAAAGCACACGCCGCCAAGGGCGAGCCGTACATCACGCTCTTTGCCGACCCTCCAGGACGGAAACTGTATGCTAAGAACGGCTTCGTAGATGCGAGGGAGCACGACGAACTCGGCATGGTTTTGGCCTTAGCTAAGGACTAGCTCGTGATAGCAAGGAGAAACAGCGCAAAGGTTTTGCAACCTGTCCGTCCAGCCTATGGCTGTCGCTATGCACAAGGGGAACCAAAGGCGCAGTCCTCGATAGCCGGAGGCTGCACCGAAGCTTTCGCCATCGAAGACAATATGAATGTGAAAATCTGACGCTGTTAGGTCGTGCGGCTGGCTGGCTAACTGGATCGCTGTAGGCAAGTCAGCACTGCTGTTTCAACCAGCCAGGTACCAAGATCGGCTTTTGTTGGTGCCTTCTTTGCCCATCATTTGCGCCGGCCGTTTTCTTCAGCTTCTGTGAGGCAACGAGGCTGTTTGTGGACCCTTATATCCATGTCCTGTTTCTGGAGAGAAAAATCATACCAATCAAACTCGTTTCATTTCAGTTGTGCAAAAATTGCACACCGCCATTCGTTGGTAGCCTCTAACGCTCTTTTTTCGCCACTCCTTCTACTTCGATTCTATCTTCGCGCAGCATCAGTCAACCACGATGGCTTCCCAGCAGTGTGGCAATTCTTCCTGTACCAAGGGCGCCGCTTCTGCGGCCTTGAAGGCATGCAGCAGATGCAGGAAGGTGGGATACTGCTCTCGCGAATGCCAGACGGTCGCATGGACCACGCACAAGACGAGCTGCCGTCGTCAAAACTACATTGTCAAGTTCCACCTGTCCCCTGGAAATATCACCAATCCCGAGGTTGTTCGCACCCTTTCCTGCCCGGCAGACACTAGTCTATACCATCTGCATGTTGCGCTGCAGGTGGCCTTCGGCTGGGCCACAACGCACTCGTTCGACTTTGCTGTCAAGGACCCATCGTATCGTGAACCAGACAACGTCATGGATGTCATCAAGCGGAAGATGCTGATGTAAAATTCCGGCGGCCAGATTCCCGCATCGGCACCACGTGAGTATCTTTTCCGGGCAGCGGACCCTGTGAAGGAGATCACAGTTTCGGGCATAGATCGTATGCATGAGGGAGACCGTCGACATGTGCATACTCTAGAAAAGATGTCGGATAAGTACAAGATCTACCAGCTTTTCGATAATGTCCAGTTTCAAGGTGCGTACTGTGGATGGCTTGGCCCTTCTCGACAACGTCTCCGCTAATACGAAGCAGGCCGCGAAATTGTTTACACCTACGATTTTGGCGACAACTGGGAGCATTATCTGACCGTCACTGGCCGTGCAGACCCAACTGATGACTTTGTGTGTCTGGGCGGATCGGGTCATGGTGTCGCCGAGGACGTGGGCAGCTTCCGAGGCTGGGAGCAGTTGAAGGAGAACTACCGGACCACCAACCCGAGTAAAGAGCAAAGGGAACGACGGTCTTGGTACGAAAGCATGTCCAGCAATAGTGATCCAAGCGGTCTCTCTGGTGATCGTGTCCACTACTGGGACTGCGATCGGGTGAACAGGCTACTCATGGGAGTATCCAAGATGAGTTTGAAAGAATAGATAGAGAACTGTCGGGCTGGCACGGGAAAAGAAAGACATTAAAGGGACAAGCTATGAAGACCATACGATGTATTGTTCTCCTTTGTCGGGGACATCCTATTAACCGAGTAAGTTTTCCAGTTAAGATTTTTTTAAAAAGTAGCCAGAGCGGACTGGAACGCAAGAGAGCAAGATTATAATTAACCCGCAATAAAAGTGAACGGGTGGCAGGAGACCAATTTTCGCCGAAAGTCTTACGCATGTCGACTATGTATTAGAGAGCACCACTGTAATAATCAGCCGACGTATACTGCTATATGAGGGGTGTGCACTGCTGAGGGAGTGCTGGGTGTATGTTGGCCTGCCTATATTTCAGACGGAATACAGTCACTACCTTATTTATGATTACTACTATACCAATGGAATCTTTTCTATGACTGTCCAGCAACTGTTTCTTTCAAGTGGTTCTGTTGCAGCATCTTGACAGACGGTGGTGCTATGCTTGGAGTGAGCTGACAAGAGAGCGAAAGACAGAACAAGTTGATTCTTGAATGCGGTTTGGAAGACTTTTCGTCGTTTTAAATCATATGAAATAGGTATGCATTGTTAAAGTTTATAGAAACTGCGCGCCACTTCCCGTGTGCAGCTTTGGCATTGCCTTTGCGGCCTGGGATAGCTCCAAGCTCAGCGACGACCGCAACAACTGGCCATGTTACGTCAAGCCACCAAAGAGCGACTGTGAAAGTGAACAGCCAGGACGTGGAATGGGGCATCTACCACAACTGAGCCCTGGATGGCAGAATGCAACGCATGCTATGTTTATTTCTCACCCACCTTACAGACTAACGATACATTACAACTTGACCAATCTACTTCTCCAGCGGCAAGACCTCAATCGTCGGCGTCTTGTACACGTCCCAGTTGTCGGAATGGGTCTGGTTGCCAAAGGGCGACAGCGCAGCAATGCGCATGTTGTACTTGCCGGGAGCAATCTGCGAGCCGTTTGCGAGGCGACCAAGCCACCACAGCTCGACGCCATAGGAGCCGACGATGCTGCGGGGCAGGTTCATGAGCGGAAGGGTGACGACGTCTGTCGGGTCATCCTCGGTGGCGTTGAAGTAGGAGCCAGCAGTGGCATCGGTCCAACTGGTGGCCGCACCAATGTAGCCGTTCTGGCCGACGACGGGAGGGTAGACCCAGTCGCGCTCGGTCCAATTGGCATTGAAGAGGTCCCAGCGGAGCTCGCGCGAGGCGTAGCGGAAGCGAGTGTAGAAGGTGAGGTAGTCCTGGACGTCGGAATCGAGGTCAAAGGTGACGTTGGCCTTCTGGGCAATGGGGATGTGCTTGGCCGTGGAGGACAGTGTGGGGAATCCGATTACGTAATCAAACATAGTGCCGACATCCTTGTGCAGGTTGGCAGCAAGGCCCATGTAAGGCACAGCGAGGGACTCGCCGTTGGAGCCATCGATGTTGATGGTACCGCTGTAGAGGGGCAGCTGGCTGGCGTTGAGTCCGAGAGCGGCGTTGTCGAGGGGAGCAAAGTCTATCTCGGCCGTGCGAGTCTCGCCAGGCTGCACGGTGAAGGGGCTAGCAGGGAAAGAGATAGCAGGCACAGCACCACGAACGGGCTCAGCCATGACCTCTTCGCTGTAGGCGACGCGCGGCGTGTCCCAGGTATCGGCCTCGGTGTTGAAGGTGTTGAGGCCGCCGAACTCGGTAGACGAGAAGGAATAGGTGACGGGCTGAGGGCCGTTGTTGGTGATCTCGACAGTATGGTAGCGGCTAAAGTGGTGGGTGTCGTTGAGGGCAAACTTAGAGAGCGAGAGGTCGGTGTGATACTGCAGGACCTTGGTGGCGTTGAGAAGACCGGTGCCGACCTGAGCGACGGACGCAGGGATGCCGTAGTTGATGACATCGCCAACTCCATCGTTCCAAGGGACCGGCTGCCCGGAGTTCATGATGCGGGCAGCCAGGGTCTTGGCAAAGCCAGTTCCTTGAGTCTGGCGACCACCGAACTGTCCAATGTACAGCGCAGCCACGCCAGCGACATAGGGGCAGGCCATGGACGTGCCGCTCAGCACAGCGTAGCCGTTCTTCAGGTATGACGACAGGATGTAGCCGCCGGGTGCAGCGACATCCGGCTTGACGTACAGGTCGTTGGTGGCACCGAGGCTGGTGTAGAAGCTGGGCGCGCCGCCCGACTCCTCGTTGGGCACGCCCGTCAGCGTCCAGATCGGGTTGCTGCTGAAGTCGACAGTGACCTGGCCACCGGCCTTGACTGTGCGGATGATCTCAGCACCGGCATCGCGCGTGATCATGGCGATCTGGCTGTCGCCCAGATAGTTGGTCGTGGGAATGTCCAGCGGCAGCTCGTTAGAGTAGAACAGAATGGTGGTGCCGTTGAAGGCGGCCAGGTTCGTCTGCTTGACGGCAAAGTTGCAGCCGCCCCGTCGGACGAGCACGACAGTGTTGGTAAAGTCGCGGGTGCTGTTGCTCGGGAGCGGCTGGCAGGCCTCGTCGGCGATGCTTGTGTTGAGCCCCAGCGGTACGATCGGCCAGCCGGTGATGTTGGACGGGTACCAGGGGTCGGTGGCCCGGTACGGGATGCTCACGTTGTTCTCGGTCCCGTTGTAGTGGAAGGTCGCGTTCATCGACGGGCCCGGGTAGATGTCCGCGTCGATCGAGGCCACCGCCAGCACGTTGGCACCCGAGGAGCCGCTGCTGGACGCAAACGCGCCCGCGTCGCCGTCGTTGCCGGCCGCGATCGTCACCACGATGCCCTGGTCGACCAGCCGGGAGGCCACCAGAGCCCAGGCGTTGTCGGCCCAGCCGTCGAGGCTGCCGATGGACGACGTGATGATGTCCACCCCATCCTTGTACGCCATCAGAAAGGCTTCGATCAGCACGTCCTCGCTCGTCGAGTCGACCGTCGAGAAGACCTTGTACATCCGCAGCTTCGCGTCCGGGGCAACGCCCGTGAACAGCTTGCTCTCGCCCGCAATGATGCCGGAAACGTGGGTGCCATGGCCCAGCTCGTCGATCGGATCGTTGTCGGGCTGCCGGACCGGGTCCGTCGGCCAGTCTGCGCTTTGTCAGGCGTGTTACAGGGCAAAACGCGCGCAGGATTTCTCACCTCCATTGCCGACCAGATCGTATCCGCCCACAACCTTGTAGCCAGGACCGAAGCCTCCGCCCAGCTGCGTGCATGTTAGCGGACCGCCCCCAACACCGCCCAGGACATCTCACTCACAGCAGGATGCGTGTACAGCACGCCCGTGTCGACCACGCCGACCGTCACGCCCTTGCCCCGGATGCCGGCCTCGTGCAGCTTGTCCACGCCGGTCATGTGGTGCACCGACATGTTGACGCCGGCTGCCGCCTCGCCAAACGTCTGGTTGACCGTCACGGGGCTGAGCGCGATGCGCTTGGCGTGCCAGGCCTGCGTCACCGGCGCCTCGGCCTTGAGCGTGTCTAGGTTGGCCCGGCCCGACTCCACACAGGCGCCCTGGAAGACGTCGCTGTTGAAGACCCGGATCACCGTGAGGTTGTGACGGCTTGCGAGGCCATCAGCCTCCGTCTGGGAGTCGGAGCCCTTGAAAACAAGTCAGCAGATGGACACTTGCAAAAGCAGAGCTGCACAGGTGGAACATACCCCGTTGAACTCGACGATGAACCGCTTCGGCTGGATGTCCGTCGTGTTCTTGGACGATGCGTCCGCGTCGCCGCCGTCGGCTCGGCGGTGCAGCGCAACCGGATCCTGGCGAGCAAACGGGTCCCGGCGAGCAGCCAGGCTGCCTGCCACCGAGGACAGAACCAAGAGCGAGCGCAGAAGAAGCATCGTGCTGGTGCTGGCAGTAGAACAGGAAGCTCCCCAATGTGGACGAGTTGACCCTGCAAAAGACCATTTCCACGGACGGAACGGCCGTCCATCAAATCCTACTTATATGTGGTGAACAGGACCGACAACAGGGGAGCCATGCGTTCGTCTCGTGGGTCTTTGCTGTTATACGCCATACGATAAAAATACGAGTCGTGCTCGCTCATCCTACTCCAGAACGGGCAGTTCGTCAGAACACGGACCTCCTGCCAAGGCCCTCGTGCATCCTTTCGGACTAGTGTGCAAAGGCACTGCGACGTCAAACACGTTTGATCGGGGCAGCTTCTTAAATCGGATCTTGTGGAGCAAAACCCCAAAGCCAGGAGAACATGTCATAGCCTCGGAAGCTTGCATGACAAGCAGAACTGTCGCCATTCTCACCGTTATATAATCAAGGCCAATTTAGCTCTCCGAAACACGTGGAAGTTGTTGTCGTGCATTGGTCCCAACCGCCCTTGCATATGTCGCCTTATTACCAAGTCGACGGCACCGATAATCGCACTTCGCATACAGGACAATAGCACGGCCATTGTTACCGTCTTCTGGGATTTATTGCCAATAGCGTCCAGTTCGCAATAGGAATGTCGAAGACTGTGCAGCCGTTATCATGTCGGGTCTCTATAACCGATTTTTCTATTTTCAAATACGAGAAAATGGAATGCGGCTTCTGCATACGTAATCCCCAGACTTCGACCGGCTCAAGCCTATCAAGGCGGATGGCGAACGTCACAGACCTGTTACACCATGTAAAGATAAAGGCCAAGAAAAGACCAGGTGAGTGCATATCGAAGGTATTGCTATGTAAGTGCAAGTTGTCTTTGCTGGCCTCAATCCTATCTACAGAGTGGGAAAACTTCCGGATGATCTCGGATGTAACCCGTCTCATTTATACGAGTAGGTGGGTCCTGCTGGACTACACTACACAGTGCCAATAGACCGTGTATATGGCATCTAGCACGGATCACACGCCACCTACTCTCATACTCGTGAAGACAACTTGCCCCCCACCTTCTTTCTCTCTGCAAACAAAAATGGCAGATCTCTGACAAGATTTAATAACGCCCAGAGGCTCACTAGCGAGAACGCGCCCAACGGCCCCAAGATGGAAAAGACGGTAAACCCGTAGGACGCCCGCTGAAAAGCGGCGTTGCCATTGAGCCGTTTCGTCGCAAGGCCGACTTGCATGGCCGTCAGCACCAGAGCCACAAAGACTGTTGCACCGGCCATCCAAGCAAAGTTGTCCAAGAAGAGGCTGCTGTAGTTGCTCCAGCCGCGAAAGTACGGGTCAAACAGTGACAGTCGCGTGAAGCGATGAAGCGTGTTGACGCGGGATAGGCGAAGCTCGCCACGCTGGAATCTCTGGTGTATTCGGCTGTCATCGTGGTTTCGAAGAATATCCTTGACCACGTTTTTCCATGGGACCCAATCGATATCCGGCAATAAATTCTTCTCCCGGGCGAGGAAGAAATCAGTCTCGGACGAGATGAGACAGGCATACGTGTAAAGGAAGCCTAGAGCGATCTCTCTTGGTGTCTTCATACACCCTGCTTCTTCCTCGTCTTGTTGTGACGATCCGCAGTCGCACCTATCAGGGCACTTCAGGTGTTCTTCGCAAAACTCTGGATCGAGCAGGAATCTCGGCAAAGGCTTCACGAAGAATCTCCCGTTGTTGTCCCAAAAAAGGTGCAAGTCCATACGATCCACGACAGCAATTTCCCGTCCTATGGCAACCTGGAAATGCAGCTGTTTGGGGGGGTGCTTGGCCCCGGCGAACCAAAGATGCTTCAGCATAGGTTCCAGTGCACCAAGCGACAACGCCGTGCGAAGGAACTTTGGTATGTTGGTAGTCGGGTCGAGAACTTCTTGTTTCCTGTCCGGCGTACGGTAGTGGTAGGAAGCCGGCAGGATATCCGCCGTGCCATACTTGCCAAACCCGCTGGCAGGGATCTGGCAGCCACAAGATCATGTTAACAATGCCAAGCCATTGGAATGAAACGAAGTTTAGTTCTGCGTACCGGCCACGATGCGGGACTCTCATGTAATGAAGACATCTTCTCCATAGACGCTAGCTTAGTCAAGGCGACAAACGTTGAATAGAGCTTGTCATTTTTAAGATTTTTGGTTTGGATGTGCACGGTTCTCCTTATTATGGTTATATGAATCAACCTTTTTCTCTTGCCTAACGGGCGTCAACGGTTATACTGCATTGTGTTGTCGGCTTCACGCACAGGGGTGCGTGTCAGAATGGCATTCCGCCTGACCATGTCTTGATACGTTATCGCCCTGCTATTGGTTCCGCAAGTCGGAACTACCAGAGGCCTCGATTTTTTACTGATGTGCCGTGTTGACGTGTACATGCCTAAGCTACTGATTTGGAACTTCGGAAGCCCTGAATTCCGAAGTGCATTGGTGCTGATGATGGCTGCCAAAGCTGAACCAATCAATGATCAAACCGCTTCATCACCTTGCGCGCTAGTCAAAAACTGTCATCTGTTGGGCGCCATTTCTTTCCTTGCTTGGAACATTGCTTCTTCCTTGGGCTCTGCAATAAGTCATTTGCCTGCCTCCTTCGTAGCACCGCCTTGTTAGGCAGCTCTCGAATGCACATGTTTGGCTCTTCCAGATCACAAAGCTGGGCTCTTAACAACCATTAACAGGACGGCAAGACGACAAATCTCACTCATTGTTTCCTGTGGCTTTATTAAGCCTTATTTGCATGGATAGCCTATTTCCATCCCATCTGCTAGTTTTCAAAAGACTCACAGCTGTTACGATCCCCTACCAAGAGTTCGTACATCGCTGTATTTACAAACATTCTTTCCATGTACCCTCTTCGTCTTCTTCAGCTCCTCGCATTTACCCCTCTCCCTCCAAACAATGCCACCGGGAGCCGTCGAACTCGCTGTTCGCCATAATGACTCAGAGGCCGACACCGACATCATTGCCATCCACGGCCTTGACACGAAGTCACCTGATACTTGGACATGGAGGCAGGGTGATGTTAGTGTCAACTGGCTATCCGATGTGAATATGCTCCCGAGCAGAGTCGGGAAGGCCCGGATCCTCACGTGCGATTGGTCCGCAGACTTGCTTCAACCAAAAGACATGAGTCAGAAATCGGTGAAGGAGTACACCAGACTCATTCTCGACGGGATCCAGCGTGAACGTGCCGAGCATGAAGATCGTCCAATCATATTCATCGCTTCGTGTCTTGGGGGCATCATCTTGATTCAGGCTCTCGTCATGGCCGGATCAGGATATTCTTCAGTCTGTCAGGCCACGCGCGGAATTGTCTTCCTTTCTACGCCGTTCCGTGGCACTTCATTCAAAGATATAGCCCCCTGGGCAGAGCCCGCTTTGTCGATATGGGCTTCCGCGACAGGCCGTGCAGTGACTGAGTTGACCAAAAACACCACGCAGTCGTCCAACCTTGAAGAGCTGCTACGCCAATTCACGAAGCTTGTTAAGGACCGCGAAAAGGAGTCTGAATTAGAGCCCAATCTGAAGATTCAGCTGATCACTTTCTACGAACAGCAAATGACGAAACTTCTTCATGAGTACTTGTGGTTTTCGAAAATGAAACTGGTACGCAGAAGAGAGGAAGCACTTCACTACAATCACAGTACGACTAACGTACTCTAGTTGGTCGATAGCGATTCCGCGAATCTGGACATTGTCGAACACCCGATTCCGCTCGATCGCACCCACGTGCTCATGAACAAGTTCGCCGGGCCTAGGGACCTCGAGTATGAGAAAGTTGCTGGCAGAATCGAGGACTTTCTTCGCAGTAGTCGCAAAACGTTCTTTCTTGACCGAGCAGATGCGTATATAAAAGAGAATTGCGAAAAGAAGCTCACAATTTTACGGCTATCAGGCGACTCGCTGCCGATGAACCAGTGCTATATCAATCTTGCTGTGGTGGAGCAGCAAGGAACAAAAACAGCAAACTCAGCTGAGAGGGATGCAAAGGTCTCCCCATTTAGCCTGAGCCACCGGCTAAGTGTCGACACGCCGGACAAACAGACCCAAATCGTACTGTCGACAATCTTTGAATCACGCAAAAATCGTGACGGGACCACGAAAACGCCAAGACGAATTTTGATTCGAGGACGTGCAGGAGTCGGAAAGACTACATTATGCAAGAAGATGGTCTATGAATTTGTCCATGAGCACAAATGGCAGCCCTTGTTTGACCGGGTTCTATGGGTACCTCTACGGCGACTGAAGAGGTGGAGCTCGGCCTCCTACACGTTCGAAGAACTGTTTCGTCGTGAAGTGTTCCAGAATTGCGAAGAGGCGTTGCGCTATCTTTTCGTCAGAAGCCTTCGCAGGGCCTTGGACGAAGACAGAATCTTGTTTATTCTTGATGGATTGGACGAAGTGTCCCAAGAGTGGGCAAGGGACAACGATGGCTACGACTTTCTTCGAGATCTCCTAAATCAAAAGAACGTTGTAGTCACATCTCGTCCGTATTTCAAACTTCCGGATGGCATCAACCCTATGGATCTCGAGCTAGAGACACTTGGATTCTACCCAAAACAGGTGGAGGAATACGTCAATACGACATTTGGCAATTCTGGCACACAAAAGGCCGAAGAAGTCCGTTTGTTTCTCCAAACTCACCCACTTATTCAAGGCCTCGTTCGGATTCCTGTTCAGCTAGACGCGCTTTGCTACAATTGGGGAGGCAGCATCGATCTCGGATCCAAACCAGAAACCATGACTGCCATGTACCAAGCGATCGAAAATGGCTTGTGGAAAAAGGACGCATTTCTCTTGGGGAAGATACAGACAGAGAATGAGCTTCAGTCGGCTTCACCGAAAACAATGGAGCGCATGATGGAAAGAGAGATTGGGTTTCTGGAGAGCCTTGCCTTTTCAGGATTGTGTAGCGATACCATCGAGTTCGAGACGAGGATTTCAAGCACAATACTACACAACACCGATGATCCAAAAAATGGCAACCCACCCGACAAGATTCTACCCCGTCTCTCATTCCTAAGAACATCAGACCCGCCAGACTCGACGTCAGGAAGCCAACAATCCTGCCACTTTTTGCACTTGATTTACCAGGAGTACTTTGCGGCACGGTACTTTGTGCGGAAATGGAAGTCTGGAGAGGACCTCGAGCCGTTTACGATCACCGATAAGAGCGGAAGCAAGCGATGTGTTCGCGGCAAAGGAATTGGCACAACTATATTTCTTCACCAACACAAGGCCCGGTACGACATACTTTGGCGTTTTGTCGCCGGCTTGCTTGACTCCGGCGATGGGCATTCGGACGAACAAGACACACTTAGGTTCTTCCAGACCATCGATGAGAAACCGCGCGATCTTTTGGGGCCCGCACACCAACGGCTACTCATGCATTGCTTGGGTGAGGTGTCGCCGAACCTGTTGATTCGGCCAACACTAGAAAAGAATTTGACATCGTGGCTTTTGTTTGAGAGCAGTTTTGAGAATGCCTCCCTCGCACGGGAAGTGGAACTTCCGGACAACGTTCTTATGGCTGCTTTAGAAGATGGCAGCAACAAGTACAACATCGCAGTATCGCTGAACGGTAGACCAACAATCCCGTCAAGCATCGTCAAATTAGCAACGTCATGGCTGGCTGATGACTACAACGATAAGGCCGCTCTTCAAATATTGGACAATTCTCACATAAAGTTGCCAAACATAACGCTACAAGCGCTGGTACCACGACTAGAAAACGGAGATGTACTGTCAACTCTCGAGATTTTTGGAAGAAACTCGCCATTGCCAGAGACAATTATCCCAAAGATTGAGGCGAAACTAGATGCAGACTCTACTGTTGCGTCAAAGGCATCTTCTATATTGTCAGCTCAGCCGAACTTAACGAAGAAGGCAATACTTAATCAAGAGTTCCAGTTAAAGAGCAAATTGCTATTGGAAGCGGAAATTCAAAAGCTTAGGGTGTCACTTGAGGATAACTCCCTGTTGGTCAGGTACTCCGCAGTCACGGCCTTAGCAACACAGCCAGCCCTCCCAGAAGAAATAGTTCAAAAACTCGCTACGCTACTTACAGACGATTACAGTTCTATTAGACACGCCGCAGCTGAGGCCTTAGCAGCACAGCCTGTCCTCCCAGAAGAAATAGTTCAAAAACTTGCTACGCTACTTACGGACGATTACAGTTCTATTAGACACGCCGCAGCTGAAGCCTTAGCAGCACAGCCAGCCCTCCCAGAAGAAATAGTTCAAAAACTCGCTACGCTACTTACGGACGATGAATGTTTTTTCAGACTTGCCGCAGTCGAGGCCTTAGCAACACAGCCAGCCCTCCCAGAAGAAATAGATCAAAAACTCGCTACGCTATTTACAGACGATGACTATCTTGTCAGACTTGCCGCAGTCGAGGCCTTAGCAGCACAGCCAGCCCTCTCTGAAGAGGTACTTCAAAAAATCACATTGCTACGAGAGGACGACCAGTGGCCTGTACGATACACCGCCGCCGAGGTCTTAGCAGCACGGTCATCCCCCTCAGAAAAACTGATCCAAAAGATAGCCACGAACCTAGAGTGCAATCACTTGAATGCTGGAAACATCGCTACCGATTCTTTGTATCAGCAGCCGATGCTTCCAAAAGCAGTGTTGCAGACTGTAGCACTTGCTTTAGGACCGGGGATACGGTTCATGGATCGAAGCACCGTGGCAGAAAGCGTACTAAGAAGGCATCCAAGATTTTACTCCGGTCTTTTAAACGACTCTCATCTTCGGGGAATATACGAGGCGTTGTTAAAGTCTAGCTTTCACGAGCAAATCAGTTGGTGCATTATGGATGGGCACTCCAATATTAGCACGCCCGAAGGAACCATCAACGTTGAAATCAAAGACGAACAAGCCTTTTGGGCCTTGATCAGCGAAGCGCAGCCAAGTGGCTATCCGTTGGAGGGGATGGCGCATTGTTAGTGATAGCAATGGGAATGCTGGTGCTTATGTTGATGTTGATAGTGGAAGAGGAGAACTTGTCCTATACTAAATAGAATGCGCCAATCAATCGGATTTCAACAGAGACAGCAAATGCGTACAAGATGTGTACTTCAACAGAAGTAATATTACACAGATGCTAATACTAATTAGATCTTCAACACTCGCAAAAAACAGCCGTAAATTAACGATAAAGGAGCCGTGTGCATGCAGATGCATACACGAAGCTCTCCAGATATGTTTACTCTCATGTGAAATAAGAACATCCCACTCTTATCGCAACCTTTGGTTTGCACTATTTTATACACAGAATTTTATTTTATTCTTTTCCATCTTTATTTAAAAGTTCACAAGATCTGACGCAGCTCGGAGAACTCTGCAGTCTGCACTCACAACAACCAAGATCAACTAGCAAGCGCGATGGGCGACCTGTCCAGATGTACGCGTTGCGCAACTTATCAGTCCCTCCCATGGACTGTACTAGAAACGTCTTTCAAAATTATTACGCTGGCCCTGCGACTCCAAAGACATCGCTTCTACAAGGCCTTTAACTGCGTCGATGGTGGGCCGTATACAAGATGGAGAGCATTCTCGTCACTGCTGGGATATATCCAGGCCGTTGTTGCTTTTTTAGCTGTCATGGTTCTGTAGGTGGCCTCCGTTTTTTGCTCTGTTTGCATAGTGGTGTATAGCGTCATTGGCGCTTTTGGCGGTATTCCTGTTCTTTCACTTCACTCGACTAACATCTCTATAGTGTGGCAGTATCTATAACTTACCGCAGTGATCTCCTACCAGTCGAAACGACCATGGACCCTGGGAATCTGCTAATGTTAGACTCCCAAGAGTATACTGCGCCGGATATCCCGTCGACGAAGCTCAAAACAATTATCGCTACCACCACCATCACCGTTCTTCCGGTGGCTCTGCCTTCCTGCGGTACAACGAACGCGGCGCATTCGACCCGAATGACTGGGATAACATGGACATGATCGTCATTTTATTACATCATCCTTGGCTGGTGGTGTTTCATACTCAGCATCGGTAACATCGTCTGTTTTGTACAGCCGTTCCGGTACCAGATCGCGACCGTCTTGCACCTGCGCATGCATGGCATGCTCAGCCTCGTAGCTGTTCTGATGCAAGCAGTCGCCTTCACGCTTCTCGCCGTCGCACAGGCACTGCGCTCTTGGAATAAATCAGTTGGCCAGGTCCGGACGACTTTCACCCCATCGAACGTTCTATAGAAGTATTACTCCATCTACACGCATCTGGCGTACCTGGTTACTGGAGTTGAATTTGTCGTGCTGTACATTGTCTATATCTTGCGAGATTGTTGGGATTTGACCGGCCGGGTCACGCTTCAGCGGTCGTGTGTAGGCGACAGAGTCCACAGCAAGTTGGCTTTGACATGAAGCTATCCTTTAGCTGAAGGAAGAGGTCGCACGACGTCTGTATTAAGCGAAGCATGTTGCAATAGCTGATGGATCCTACAATGCAAAGTAGTTACGGTAATTAAGCTATGACGGCCTGTCCTGAGTTTTCACAACTTATATACACTGTCCTATGACTTCAATCAATGTGTCTCTGTTGTCGTAATTGAGAATGGACTCGCTCTGATGCACCCCACTGTCTCTGCTCTACACTCATACACTCATCCCTCACAGCTTTGGCACCTCGGACGCGCCGTGCAACCGAGATCCCGGTCCAGCCGAGTTCCACACGCCCGACTTGCCCGGCGACAGGATGCCGTTGGGGTCAAGGCTGTCCTTGATGCGGGTCAGGAACTTGTTGAACACGCCGCCGTTGAAGTCAAAGTGCGACGCCACGTCGTCCATAAAGGCTACGTGCGTGCGATACTCGGTGTAGCCCTGAGCTGCAGCATCCTCGAGCAGGACCTCGAACAGCTTCCTTTCATCCGCTCCTTCTCCGCGTCCGTGTACATGACCAGCTCGATGCCGATGACGTAGCGCGCATACACGTGGAAGTCGGCAAAGAAGTCGAAGCGCGCATCGACAGTCCGCTTCTTCGCCGTGATGTACCAGTCGTACAGCGCCTTTCCGGATGGCGGAATCAGCGGCGAGAAGCAGGTGTGGTACGAGCCCGGCTCGCGGCCAAAGTCAAGCAGGCCGAGCGGCGACAGCGTCGGCACGCCCGTGTTGGGGATCTCTTCCTCGCCGACGATGCTCGCATTCAGCACCTCGTCTTCCGGTGCTGTGTAGAGCTCGCATTCCTTGATCGTCGCCCCGGGCACCTTGGCAAACGCCCGCTTGACCGTGTCTCGTAGAGCCGGAACGACCTCGCGCGAGCCGTACAGCGCAAAGTGTGCCGTCCAGAAGCCCCAGCCCTTTTGGCGTCGCAGCTTGTCCATCACATCATACGGCACGTACTTGTCTGTGCCCAGATATGGCTTCACTGCGGCTATCGCGTCCGGGTCGCCCGACACGATCGCGTCGCGGAAGATGTTGGACACCGACGGCGAGTTGCCGATAATGTTTCGCCGCAGCAGGTCCGTCAGTGTGTCGATCATCGGGATCAGGTCCTCCTCCTCGGCAAAGTTGATCTTAAAGCGACAGTACGCCTCTGGAGCGGGTGTCACGTGATACCCGAGTTTGGTTGCAACGCCTGCGATGTTAGTCTGGGATGCAGAGAGTGAAGAAGTGCGGTGACGTACCAAAGTTGGACTGAAAAAACAGGCCGTCGATGCTTGGACCGAACCCTCTGCAGCCAGTTAGTGCTCTGATGCAACGGCCTTCTTGCGATCCGGATCCGTGAACCTAAACATACCCTTTGTACAGACCGAACAGCTTGCTGTCGGGCATGGCCCCCATGCCCGTGCGAAGCAGCTCGCCGCTGGGCAGGACGACCTCCATGCCGCACTGGACCTGCGAGTGCTCTCCACCGGGTGTGTAGCCGAAGCCACGGTCCAGCGTGTTTCCGAGGATGGAGCCCCAGCCGATTGCTGGGCAGGACGGCCACAGCTTGAGCTTCCGCTTCTGAATCTCCTCATATACGTCGAAGAAGGAGACACCAGGCTCGACAATGGCATAGCCAAACTCCTCGTTGATCTCGATGATCTTGGTCATTCGGTGCAGGTCCAGAACGACAGTGCCGTTGACCACGGGACAGGTGCCGCCATAGCTAAGAGATCAGCAACTCGAATTGCATTGAAGCTGGACAGAAAATCCCACCCAAGGTTCTTGCCGCGCGACACGGTCCAGAGCCGGACGTGAAACACATTGGCCGCTCGGATGACTGCCTGAACCTCCTCGACCGTGCTGGGCCGAACAGCGCCGACGGGCGAGCGTTTTACCGCCTCGTCTAGCGGGTAGGGGTCGCCATAGGCCGTCTTTCCCTTTGGACCGACAAGCGCCCCGGCAGACGAATCCCGGGAGACGTTGTCTGGCCCCAGGATCGTGCTGATCTGGTCAAAGAAAGCCTCTATTAACGGCATATTAGAGAATGAAGTGCAGGCTAGCAAATCGAAGAATAACAGAAGTGTAGAGGAAAGATAATCGTTGGTTTGTTGCTGCGTCGTTCGGTCAAGGCCGGCCAGCAGCTTGTTTAATACTGCCGCACCCAGCCCCACACAATGGCCGGAAAGCTGCCGGGGAACTGAGCTGCCCGTGAGCCGACGATCCCCCACCAGCCAGCCATATCCACATATTCGGAAACACGGCTTTACAGCTCGGCAGTGCAGCAGATGACAGGGCGTCGTACCTGGCTGGCCTTCAGCTCTGGTTGCCAACAGGGTGCTCCGTATTCCTGCAGAACCGAGTACTACACAAACAGAGGCCACGGCTGGACGGAAACTGCCGATGCTCCGATTTCTGGCCTGGACTACGGAGTACCTACCTGGCACTTACGACGTACAGTGCTACAGAAACGGCCACAACACGGTTGGCCCGTGGATATACGGAGCAGGGCATCATGATTTTTTGTGTAATCTTCTTAATTCCTGACTATCTTCTGTCCACGCGTCTAGGCCGGTATTCACCGCTTGCGAGTCATTCAGCCGTCGTGGCTGCCCGTCGCGAAATGCGCACTGTGCACTCTTTTGCCTTTACAAAGAAGCCCTCGCGTAGCTCGGTAAGCCCGCTACGTGTTCTGATAAACTCAAAGACACGAAAAAGTGTGGCCAGTGTCTTGATGACCTCCATCCAAGCGAAGCTGTTCGTATTAGCATGGGCCAAACAAACCCGAAATTAATCAATACACGCGTCACTTACTTTCTGCCAATGCACGAACGAGGCCCAAGCGAAAAGGGGTTAAAATACTCCAGCAGCTGCGCGGAGTCTGCTTGCAGCCAGCGGTCTACATTGAACTCGGCCGGGTCCTATCCAAGTGGGTAGTGATCAGCAATCTGTTCCATCAGTGTCCACTTCTGTAGCCACCCGAACTACCGGTCAAGACCCGGGTACGGTTGCACATACCTTGAATATGCGAGCATCTTGCATGATGCTTCTGGTAGGCACGCTGACAAGTGTCTGAAAGATTAGCATAATGTAAAAAAGGGAGGAGGGAAGGGATAACAAAAAAAAAAGAGGAAAATAAAAGGAAAAGGAAAAAGGATAATAACAAAGAAGCTCCAAACATTAGCCTTACTCCGGCAGGAATGACCACGTTGGCTATGGTCCGTCCACCCGCTGGTGTGATCCGTTCCAAACCTGTTGCGCTTGTTGGCCGCAGCCGCATCGTCTCTCGGATCGTAGCCATAAGGACAGGTAGCTTTTCGGCAACACCAAAGTCGGCAACCCAATCCTCGTTGGCGTCGGCCTCGGCCGCCGGGAAGGCTGCATCAAGCTCCTCCTGCAGGCGGTGCTGCAGGCGGGGATCGCGCGACACAAAGTCGACAAAATGCGTCATGCTGCTGCTGGTTGTATCGCTGCCACCGACAATGAAACTGATAGACTCTGCAATGATCGTTCTTTCTGACAGCACGCCGGTCATCTGGACCGTCTTGGAGTTCAGCAGGAAGCTGAGCAGATCTTTGCGCTGCTCATACACGGCGGCCTTGCGCATAAAGTAGGCCTCGCGGCCGATTGAGGCCAGATGAGCCAGCGCTTTGGTGCCGCGGTACCAGAAGCCGTCAAAGACATTGTACTTCATCAGCGGCTGGCACCACGGTGGCAGGTGGCCGAGCGCGTTGACTACCTCGCCGCGCAAATCGATGGATTCGATCAAATTCAAGTGGTCGTATCCGCGGTCTAAGAAGCCAAACGTACGGCCAAAGGCGTAGTCGCCAATGACGTCAAAGGCAAGAAAGTTTGCTTGTCCAATTAGAGTTGCACAATCGAATAAATACAGTAAATCAACAAGACTAACCGTATAAGCTAAAGTCGACTGGCTGTCCCGACTGGGCGATGCTCTTCAGGGTCTGTTTCAGTTTCAGTAGGCTGGAAGTAACTTCTGGCTCAAAAGCCCTCAAGTTTGCCGGTGAAAAGGCCGGGTTAATCAGCTTTCGTCGTTTTTGGTGTGCCTCGAGACCACGCATGTTGAAGAGGACTGGGTCAACCTGGTGGAAGGCCTCGTAAAAGGGACCCTTGGTGAAACCGGTGTTGTGGCCGTAGATATCACGCAGTGCCCTCGGGTCGGCAATGGACACATGATTCGGGGCAATGCGAACAAAGTCGCCGTGCTTTCGGTGTAGGTCCAACACTGCCTCCGTTCGACGAGCGCGGCGACACTGCAGCACGATCCAGAAGGAGGACAGCTTGGCTGACAGAGGTCCCGGGAAGCGCAGCGGGCTGAGAAGAGTATTTTCTATAACATAGTAAAGACCAAGCTGTTGCGTGTTAGATGCACATGTTCGATGGAAGAGATGGACAGAAAGACTGCTTACTATGATGACGGCGATAAAGGCCGATTCCGAAACGGAAAGGGGCCACTGCTGTAACATTGTCATCTTGGCAGATCTTGGCAATGTGTATGCTGTCTATAGAACAATCATGACAGTGGGGAAATAGCCTATTTAAGAAGAGAGCGGTACTTCACACTTGCGCGGATTTGCCGGGAAGATTCCGCAAGCTCTGTCATCTACGGAGAGCTTCCCCAGGTTTTGATCTCATTTTGGAGAGCATCCCCAACTCTTCCAAAGGCTACTTTCCCCAAAATTCCAGCCGTGAGGAGTCATCCATCTCATCGATCAGCAGTCTTTGAAAGTACTTGTGGTCATAAGCTCTCCAAGATATTCCCGTTTGCGGGGAATTCGCGGGGAGTCTGCTACTGTGGAGAAAGTGGTAGTGCGGGGACCAATAAGAGATGGAAGTCTGACGCATTGGGATTAGCTGTTTGAATAGGGAGATGGGATCGTAAGATACAGAAAGGTCAGCTGTACGAAACGGCCTAGTCAATGCACTCTTACTCCGCACTCCGTAGACTACAGCAGTAATTACTTTACGAGCACCGCCTACGTCGTATGTCTCACCGTCTACAGCGCTGATTCGTATCTCACGACGGGCTCTCGGCTTCTCGAAATATCCGAGACGGTCACAACAGAATTCGAATGGAGGGGAACCTAGTCAATAACCCCGATGGGTCATTTCCTTCTTGTGGATCTGTGGAGTGGCACTGTCGAAATAAGTCGTTCGGCATATAAATATTGGGTTGTGTGAAGGTTAAAGGAGGCTATACGTAGCGGTCATATAACGTGATGCACTGTGAGGAGCAGGAGGCTGAATAGGGTCTAGTGTGGGCGAAAGAGTGTTGTGTACTAAGGAAGAAATAGATACATCGCGACCCTTCTGGGGATCCGTATTAATACTAGTGTCAGGCCCCGCTTTTGTGCCTTCTGACCAATTACAGGCCAGTACGGCCAAGTGGGGCGGAAGGGCCACAGTGTGGCGGATTCCAATGCTTGACAGGTTGCTGTCCGGGATGATCCCCCGGACTCGAGCTCCTAGCTTGAAATTCACCACTTTCCAGCCATTCCGACAGTTTTCCGGGGAGAACGGATCCTTTATATTGCTACGTCTGGAGAACAACACACTACGTTTGGCCAACATAAATGAACCGATCCCGATATTACCGGTGCACGTGCCCAATATTGGTCATCCTAGCATGACTAAGCCACGTCAGTCGCGCGGTCCAAGCCGAGAGGGAGACAGACTGCCAGACAGACTTACCTTCCCAGCCCCAGTCGCGCATGACGCTTAGCCAGTGCTGCCTGCTCTTAACAGTGTATTCAGGCGTGGGGAAGGGGGAGCAGTCGGATTCCCGTGGCTGCGCTGGCTGAAGGGATTCGGAGAACGGTGCAGCGGCAGCGGACCAAGGCGGCAGAGTAAAGGGGTTGGCGAAGTCGCCGTTGTCGTCCGGCCGGGGGCTACTACTTCTGTTGTCAACGAGCCGGTTCTGGGTCCAATCTGGGAAGGACCCGGCCTGCTGGCGATGCTGGCGATGCTGGCGACGACGTGGACGCCAATGGACATCGCCATCGCGACGGCGCCAGACCTCGAGGGTGAGCTCGAGACAGCGGTCGACGATGCCGGAGCTGTTGCCGATGGATAGGGCATGCCAGCGCTGGCGGACCCAGTCACGGTCAGCCCGGTTGTCGGCCTCGCAGCCGGCGATGAGCAGCGGCAAAACAGGAAATATGACGGCACGCGAGCCGAGCGGCACGGTGGCCAGCATAACGAGGACGCGGCGGGCCAGCCGAGCAGGCAGTGAGGTGCGCGGCCGTGGCAGCTCGGGCACGGCCTGGTGCAGCAGCAGCAGAGATGCCCACTTGTACGCATCCGCCGTCTGGACGAGGTCGGAAGCCGAAGAGGACGAGGGTGGGGTTGCTGAGTCAGCATTCAGGTCCTCGACGACGTCCTCCTCGTCTGTCAATTCGGCCGGCCGCCAGCGCTCGATGGCCATCTTGAGCTCAACAGCTTCAGCCACGAGGCCGGGCGGGTTGAGGTCGTTAGGATCTTCCGATGACGACGTCGCCGTGCTGCCGTGCACGCGGTTGACGAGGTCAGCCACACGGCCAATTAGCGGGAACAGCGTCGCGGCCGTTCCCATGAGCGGGTCGACCTGCATCCGCCGTGTGGCCGTGTGTGGCTGCGGGTCGAGGCGGCGCCAGGCGGCCATGAAGCGGGTGTCGACCGTCTGGAGGCCGTGACAGGTAAAGCGCGAGATGACGTCCATGTAGACCCAAGTGTTGGCGAGAAAGCGGAGGCAGATCAGGTCGGACGAGCTGTCGTTGCTCTTGTCGGTGAGCGCGGTTTGTAGGAGCCCCTTGGCCCGTTGGACGAATCGGATCCCGGTCGATGACCGGGGATAGTACCAAGTCTCGGCGAAGCCGAGGACAAGAGTGACGGCCAGGGCGACCTCGAGGCGCATATTGCTGCTGTTGGAGCTGTTGCTCTCTCCTCGGCTGCCGTACATCTGCTGTATGCTCGTGTTGAGATGGCGCAAGCCCTCGGCGCGAAATTGCGGCAGCCGGTTGGCACCCTGGAAGCAGGTCATGGCAGCGACAGCGTGGTAGAGTGCGGCGTGGTCCTGGGCCAGCGGCCAGACGATGCGTCGCCACGGGTTTCCGGCCGTGCCGTCGTCACGAATGCAGAGCACCTCACAGATGCGCCGGTTGAAGAGAAAGGCAATGTGCTCTGGGCTGCCGCTGTGGAAGCGAGGATGCTGGTACAGCGTGTGGGCCAGCTTAGCAGTGGTCGAGGAGGATGACACGGCCGAAGACGAGGACGAAGAGGCAGCCGTGGCCATGGCCTCAAAAGGCAGCTGCCAGCCGGTGACCGTGGCCGTGCTGTCGTCATCCTCGGCTTCGAGCAGGTCCAGATCCAGGTCCACCATCTCGGCTTCTGCGTCTGTGCTGCCGTGGAAAAAAGACGGAAGCCCAGCTGTGTCGTCCTCATCGCCATTTACCAGCCGGTAGTCCACCAGCAGGTTGTCCTCCAGGCCGGACGGCCCCTCAAGCGTCGCGTGGATGTCGGCCAGCAGCAGGTCCATGTCGACGAGCGGCTCCAGCGTCTCGGCCGGTTCGGCGAACAGAATGTTTGCAGTCGTGTCGGGCAGTCGTGGAGGCGTCTGGCCGCCATGGGATCCCGGACTCGCCGCGGCTGCTCTCCGCTGTCGCGAGCTCCTGGCCGCGCCCTTGCGTCCCGACAGAACCGCCGCTGGCTCGGGCTGCGAAAACTCCTTCCATCGCAGACCGCTGCTGTAGCCACCACAGGTCACTCGGCGACGCGCACACTGGCTGCACGACGGCTTGGCCTCGTCGCACTTGCGCCGTCTTGCCTTGCAGGTCACGCATCCTAGACGTCGATTAGCTAGCCCAACAGCACTACCACACCGCCATATCAGCGCCTAACGTCATCCAACCCACCATTTCGGCTCTTGGTATGTCTGTACGCCGGCTCTGGCGTTCTGGTCGTCGCGCTTTTCGCTGGCTCGTCGAAGCTGCGCGTTTCTGCCCAGTTTGCCTGTGCAACGGCCGACGACGGACTTTCCATAGCTGTAATTCTAATACTGGTGACATTCCTATCTGCGGTCTCTGGCTGGCACAGAAGGAGCGAGAAATTGACGGGAAAGGACATCCATTTTGCTGTGTTTCTGACTCTGGTAGCCAGACGGACCGGTCAAGACATGGAGCTATCTGAGGCCTATGAAGATAACCACGAGCCGGATAATACTTCCATTCACGTCCTAGCACTGTCACCGTTGGCCAATGGCGCCGTCCACATCCTCGACACCGATAACCGGACGAAGATACGTCGCTGGTTCGAGGGGCCAGACTTTTTGATCTGCACGGGACTACGTACATTAGGCGGGGCTGGAAAGTGGCCCGTGCGTTGAAATGCGTTGGCATGTGCTAGACGCACTGTACGAAACGTGTTTGCACTGTGGCCTTATAACACGAGAGATCAACAGCACTGATCGACCACCAGCTCTCGTCGGGATAGCTCTATATACCATGTACACTATGCCTTACAGTTACGAAGCTGCTACCTCAAAAACCGACGGTATTTCTTCTCGCTTCACGGCAACGCTATCCCCCGCCAAACTCTCCTTTTCCTTCTCGTACTGGGCAGCACACATTTCCAGCACGCGGCTCTGGTAATCTAGAGAGCAAATTAGCAGGCAAACGTATCCGTTGTAGACGATACAGACTCACATGCCACCCCGTTCTCCTTGTCCGGGTTGAGGATGCCCTCCGTATAGATGCCTACGTCCAAGTTCTGCTGGACCTTCTCGCAGAGATCGTGGTCCTCGACCGCGACGGTGCGCGCAAACCGAAAGTACGTGTCGAACGTGTCCGAGCTCTCGGGCGCGACGTGGTAGTAATCAAAGTCCACTGTGGACCGCCGCGGATCGGCCGTCGGCCACGCCCGAAACGACGACATCCCGCCGCCGTACAGGTTCAGCGTCGAGTTGGGGAAAAAGTAGAGGAAGAGACCGTCGTTGGGCCGGTCTGTCGCTGCAATGTGCTGCGAGTAGTTGTGCCGGTTCAGCACCCGGTACGTGGCGAACCTATACACCTTGGCAAAGCTCGGGTGTGCATACGGGCAGTGCAGACACTCCTGGTAGCCGTCCATCATCGCCTTCCAGTTGTACCGGCCCTCGTACTCGAGGCTGCGCCGGGGCGCAAACTGCTGGAAGTCAATCTGGCCTATCAGCTCCTCTAGGCCGGGGAAGAAGTCGTCGAAGCTGACCGTGGCCTCTGACAGCGTGACAAAGAGCAGCCCCGTGGCCGTCAGGTGGCTGCGGATCGCGGAGCCCTGAATAGTTAGACTACAGTCAATGAAGCACAACAGCCACACAACCGAACTTACATCAGCTGCAGAAAATACTTGTATGCTTCGCCAGTCTTCAGAGACCCGCTGCACAAACAGCTCGACCTCGGCCAAGCTGTTTGCGTACCGCTCGCCCACATTTGGCCATTTAGTGACTGCACCCAGCAGTATCCACGTCTGAGAACCTCGTCAGCCGGGTATAATGGGCAGGCACATACACTCTCGCTCACCTGCAAAAATACAGCTCGTCGTTCCAGGTCGCCAATGGCCTTGCTCGTGTACCATGATGCTGGCAGGGTCGTTGGAAAAGTTGCCATATTGACTACGCTGCAACTTGCTGATTACAATCTCGTCGCTGACTTCTATCTGGAACGTTCACGCTGCTCAAGATATACGGCGAGCACAGGCGATGTTACCGACTCTGCGATTACGGTCTATTTTCTTTCTCGAGCTCAAATCCGCGAACAGGTAGACAAAGATAGTGGCTAACCCCAATGTAGTCTACTGCAGACACCCCTTTAGGAATCGCGATCCCCTGTGGCCCAGTAATAAGTAATGTTTCGACGGGCCGACACTAGAGAGGCCATCCGACAGCTTCTGTGCTCCGATCGAGCCGTCAGCTCTATCTCTCAGCTCCGGATCGGCCGCGAGGGGACCGACTTTCCTAAACGGGTAATGCTAAACGCCTGGCTCGGCACGAAATGCCGCTAATAACCGCTAATACGCTTTTGGCTGTTCTATCCACTGCTGCTTGCAGGAAGTTATATATTTGCATGCACACATAACACTCTATACCTTGACAGAAGTTGTCATGTCTTATCTTCGGGTTCGGGTATTCTCAAATCTTAAAGAGCGTTGTTTTCCGCTTATCTTGCCAAACCAACGCCGACATGTTGGCCCCAATCGACTTCGTATCCCCCCACACCGCCATCTTCCTCTTCTTGACTCTGCCTATCGCTGCACTATGTCTCGTTGTTCGAAGTACCCTTGGGGGACATCGGTCCCGCCGGATACTACCGTCCACGTCGCTGGAGAGTCTGGGCATGGACATGGACAAGGAGGTCGTGGGCCCCGAATCCGCTCTGCCACGCGGCTGGTGGACCGATAACTCGGTCTTCCAGCTCGAGCGACGCGCTGTCTTCAGCAAGGCAAGAATTTTGGCGTCTCCACCCCTGCACTGATGAAAGGACACCCTGGCTTATTCAAGGCCGCAGACCTGGATTTGTGTCGGCCACCGTGGCCGCTTTGTCAAGTCGGGCGACTATCTCGCCCTCGATCTTGCTGGCTTTCGCATCTTCCTGATCCTCAGCAAGGATGGCGTCGTGCGTGCGTTCCACAACGTCTGTCGCCACCGTGCCTTTCCCATCACCCGCAAGACGTCCGGAACCTCGACCGTCCTCGCCTGCCAGTATCACGGCTGGACCTACAACACGCTGGGCCAGCTGACTAATGCACCTCACTTTGATCAGCTGCCGGGTTTTGCCAAATCGCCAAACGGTTTGTTCGCCATCCACACAAAGACGGACAGTCGCGGCTTTGTTCATGTCAACTTGAGCGGTAGTCTCGAGGCAGGAGACAGCAAGGTCGAGGACGCCGAGATCACCGGCCGACCGGTCCACATCAACGGGTGCGCCCGGCTCATCTACAGCTGGGAAGGCAAGGGGCAGTTCAACTGGAAGATTGTGGGCGGAGCGAGTCCTCGGGCGACATTTGTTAACGTGCCGGCCAGAGGCCTCCTCGCCCAGGCCCTCGCAGCATGTGGCCTGGTTTCTACAACTACCGGCCAGCTGCAGTTCTTTCCACTTACGACAGTGCACACAAAAGTGGGCAGCCCTTTCTGGTACCAAATTGTCTACTCGCCCGAATCTCCTCAGAAAACTACTGTGCGATGCGATGTCTACACCACTCAGAAGACGGATCCTTTGTGGCGCTTTGAGGATGAGGCAAAATTTCATCTTGAAAACCACCTGCAACTTATGCTAAAAAGTTATGAGAACACATACTCTGAACTCAGCAACTTTGTTCCCAATTCGCCCAGGGACGGCAGAAGTCTTTGTAAGCCTCCCTGTCTTCTTCAATCCACAATGCATGTGGTTTTCTGACAAAAAGTATAGGTGTCAATACACGACTCGCTGAAATCGTTAAGGTGCATCAGAATTTGGAGCATATTGAAGGACGCGAAATACAACCAGCGGCCGTAAAGCAATGTCACAGCGCTGCTTTCACCCAGACCGAGAGTAGTATGCCACAGGGATCCCTTTCACTCCTTCGATGACTAACTAACCGTGTAGTATGTCAAGCTATAACGTGTACCAACACCAAGTTAGAATGGTGAGCAGGCTTACCTAATCCTTCTGCTGGTAGATCGAATCCATGACCTGCGATTTCGGAATATTACATTATACTATTGATTATGAACCCACCGAAGCAACTCTAGAACGAAGAGATTGGTGCCGTGAAGTAATTGCATCGTAAACAGATAATTTGCTGGAGTATTTTTCTTTATGGCTTCGAAAATAAATAACCAATTAATTAGATTATAGCAGACGTGCGCTAGATTTCCGGCAAAGCGACAACTCTGGGAGCTGTATATCGTATACAGGGAGCGTGGTTCATTAATGGTTACGTCTGGCAAATCGCGATTACCAACAGGTGATGTGTAATCTCGGTCAATGCCTCACCGAAGAACAAGGTGAGATGGCCGAGTTGGTTATGGCGTAGGATTAAGGTTCCTATGGAGCAATCCGCGTGGGTTCAAGTCCCACTCTCATCATTCATTTTTGCCCGTCAGTCGCCAGCCCGTTAACCTGCCGCTAGTTGGATGTGTTTGTGTTGACAAATGCCATACGTCTTTGTAGGCACTGCTAGACAGTGCCCACGATGGCGGATGTAGCATACTAAGGAGCTAACAGTCAGTAGGGGCCGAAAAAGGGTTATTCTGTTTGTGAATTTGTGATTATGCATTAGGATTTCTTCTTTTAGACCTACGCAGTACGGAGTACTCCGTCCTACGCAATGTGTCGAACAGCTGTTGTCGTGCGCTTTACCAACTAACATCGTCTTAGGCACCTTAGCTACATCGTCTTAGGCACCTTAGCTACAGCTTCTTGCCTTAACAAGTCCACAAAGTCGCTCCTAATACAGACTGGCAACACTCATGCTGCCACACGGGTTGAATGGCGATGAAGGCAAAAAGAAAGTCAAAAACTTGGATACACCCGGATTCGAACCGGGGACCTTTCCCATGCGAAGGGAAAATCATACCCCTAGACCATGCACCCTGAGTGGATTGGAAGACTTGGCTCTCATTCGAAAATATTTCCGCCCCCAATGGTAGGCTACTTACATAGCAACACTGGAGGGAGGTTGCATTCGTTCGGACTGGTCGTTACCTAACTCGTAAAGTCAACTCGTTCCCGATCCTGTTGCGATCCGATCGTATGGTCGCTCTCGTCTGACCGTTACGATGGCCGTAAAGTATTCTCCAGACAGTCAGCTGAGCCCGCTTCTACCCACCTATCAAAAAACGCACAGTGAGTTCGCTTCCATACCCCTGCACTTAATGTGGATTCCTGGTGTCGGTACTCCGTAAGGTCCCAGGCAATCGTCCGTCCGTCGTAGATACATAGATACAAGTACATACTAGTAGATCTCCACCAAATCAGGTGCTCGTGAGTACGAGGATCGTGCATTCCGTATGATATCGGTTTCTTTTCTTAGCGACCGCCTAGCCTGTTGGGAAAGGTCGAAAGTGGCTTGTTCCCGAACACGAGCGTCTTACCGCCTTTTCTGTACACTTCTGCCCCGTATTCGTGTGTACCCCACAGAAAGTCGAGCTGTCCGAATGTTCCGTGCAAGGGCTCGCCGCATTACCACCTTCCCAAACCAAAGCGCCAGCAGGCGACGAACCATGCGATTGACCCAAACCGGAGAGCAAGATACGAGATGGGGACCGTGGCCAAAACGTTGATAAGCAGCAGTCTGGCGCCTCCAGCAAAGAGATGTTCTTGGCACTCGGTTCATCCAAGGAGGCATTTCTTGCTTTCCATTTTTACACTTCTTCCCCCCCATCATGCATTGGTCATCCCTGCTCGAAGCGCTCGTCGTGCTGGTGGGCGTGGCTGATGTGTCGGCCCGGCCGCAGTCAGTGCCGGTCGGCCACCAGGTGCACGAGCGGCGACAGGTACGAAGCCTGGGACAGGGCCGGGGACAGCGGCTGGAAGCGGACACAATACTGCCGATGCGGATTGGTCTGCGGCAGAATGCAAAGGCAGAAGCGCAAGCCGAGGCCTGGCTGATGGATGTATCGCACCCGGGTTCGGCCAACTACGGCAAGCACTGGACCACGGACGAGGTGATCAAGGCGTTCCAGCCGACGGATGTGACGGTCGATTCGGTGATGCGCTGGCTGGTCGAGGAGTCGGGCATCGCCAAGGAGCGGATCACACACAGCGACAACAAGGCTTGGCTGGCCTTTGATGCGACGGTGGCTGAGGCCGAACGGCTGCTGCACACCGAGTACGAGCATGATGGAATGGACGAGGACGACGACAGCGAAGTGCTGGTCAGCTGCGATAAGTACCACCTGCCAGGACACATCCAGGAGCACGTAGACTACGTGACTCCCGGAGTCAAGGGCACCGTGATCGACCTGCAGCGTCTGCGGAGGCGAACGCAGCCGGGACAGGAGAGGAAGAGAGTCCGCAGAAGCACGCCGAAGGCGTACAGGACTCTCGACACCTTTCCCGAAGCCGCCGCGAACGTTTCGACAGACGATCTTACAATCTGCGACCAGGTCCTCACGCCGGCCTGCGTCCGGGCGCTGTACAACTTTACAGCGCCAGCAGCTGATGCGACAGTGAGCACCAACAACTCGCTAGGCATTTTCGAGGAGGACGACTTTTATGACCAGGCCGACCTGGACGTCTTCTTCAACAAGTATTCGCCGCAGATCCCCAACGGGACGCACCCGATACTAAACTCGATTGACGGCGGCACGGCTCCGCTTCCAGGCGGCGTGGTGAACGGGCCTGAGAGCATGCTGGACTTTGTCGTGGCCTATCCGATGATCTACCCGCAGAACATCACGCTGTACCAGACGGACGACTACTATTACGCGGCAGGCGGCAACGACACCACTGGCCTCTTCAACACCTTCCTTGACGCCATTGACGGCTCCTACTGCACGTACTCGGCCTATGGCGAAACCGGCAACGACCCCGAAATCGATCCTGTCTACCCCGACACTGCCGTTACGAATTACCAGCAGTACAAAGGCCAGCTTATGTGCGGCGTCTATAAGCCGGCCAACGTGATCAGCATCTCCTACGGCAAGCGCGAGCATGACCTGCCCGCCGCCTACCAGAAGCGCCAGTGCGACGAGTACTTGAAGCTTGCGCTGCAGGGCGTCACCATTCTCTTTGCCAGCGGCGATAGCGGTGTAGGCGGCAGCAGAGGCGGCAACAACGGCGCCGGCAACTTTTATGGCTGCCTTGGTGACGACGATGCCATCTTTAACCCGTCTTCGTCTTGCAGCTGCCCGTGGGTTACGGGCGTTGGCGCGACCGAAGTGCCTGCTAACCGGACCGTGTTTGATCCGGAAGAGGCTGCTCTTGTGATGCGATTGACAAACTTTAGCAGCGGTGGAGTACGTCTTGTCCCGTTGTCCTCGCTCTGTTTACGACCGCTAACGCTGCTATAGGGCTTCTCCAACATCTTTAGCACTCCTTCTTACCAAGCCGAGGCTGTTGCTTCTTATTTCAAGAACAGCAACACGTCGTATCCGTACTATTTTGACGGCAACTGGCAGAATGCGACCGGCGGTATCTACAACCGCAACGGCCGCGGCATGCCCGACGTCTCTGCTAATGGATGGCGGTACCCCGTCACGAAGTTTGACTACTTTTACCTCAGTGGTGGCACCTCGCAGTCGGCTCCCTTGTTTGCTGCGCTGCTTAACCGCATTATTGACGAGCGCATCAAGGCCGGAAAGCCTGGCCCTCTTGGATTTATTAATCCAGTGCTCTACTCCCATCCCGAGGTTCTGAACGACATCACCAAGGGCACTAACCCGGGCTGCAACACCTGGGGCTTCGAGGCCTCCAAGGGGTGGGATCCCGTCACCGGTCTTGGCACGCCCAATTACCCCAAGATGTTGGAACTGTTCCTTGGGCTGTGAGTGGTGGACAAGATGTTTAGTCTGTGTTTTGTGTATGCTTAGGAGAACTGTTGCGTGTACTCCTAGGGAGTTATGAGAGCATTAATGAAACGCCTATAAGAGCCTCTGATTTCACTGCCCTGGCCTCTTTCAGTCTCTACATCGGCATTTTGTCGCAGACATCACCATCACAAACTGCAGTGACGAACACGGCGCCACCAATTTGTCCCCGATTTAGGTATATTGGAAGAGGCGCGGTGTGGTATTGAAACGTCCTGTAGCATCATGTCTTAGCCGTAGACAGATCCTACCTCGGTAGATCTACAGCGCAGAGGAGGCGGTACCATAGTGTCCTGCCAAAGCCTCGGCCAAATGCAAAAAAGTTCTATTGACATTGCAGAATGAGTCTAGTACATAATATATTGCAACCCTCTCCCTTGAGTATGTCTTCTCACTCTACCCAAATACAATGTCGAGAAATTTCTCAAATACAGTTCTGTGTAGCTGTGTTAGTTTGGTTCATATGGTTCTCGAATAGAACTTGGCTCACGTTGGTGGTTGAGGAGCATAGTTGCGCTCGTATTCTTCCAGAGCCGCCTGGTCTTTGCGGAAGTCGATCTCGAGGGGGTTTTGTATCTTTGTTTTGCGGAACAGCTTGTAGCCAAGGTACAAAACTGGATAGATACCAACCATTGTGTATCTGGATTTCCACACCATCAGTATGTTGCGGAAAAATACCTATTACGAACGACTCACGAGAATAAAAAGTCGGGAACGTTCCAGTAGCCATCAAGAGGCAGAAACACTGTATAGCCTCCTACAAAGACCATGATGAACGTGCCTATCAATCCGTACCACGCAGCATATGGCATGAGGTGTGCTCTATGAGGTAGAGACTCACGGCTGATGCCCTGCGCCTTGAGTGCCCGATGCCAGAAGATGTAGGTGAGGCACATGCAGGCAAAGTTCAGGAGCTGCGAAGCCGTGACAAGGGAGACAAACCAGTTGAGAACAACAGCCGTGTTATTGGAGAGCTGCAAGAAGGACAGAAGGGCGACGAGCAGGGTCGCGATGACGCAGTAGATCGGCACGCCGCTCCTGGTGCACCAGGTCATGAAGTGGGGGGCCTTGCCGTCGAGAGCGAGGCCGTAAAGCGAGCGCGAGGCGCAGTAGACGTACGAGTTCCCGGCCGAAAAGGCCGAGAGTAGGACGACAGCGTTGACAATGTGCGGCAGAACAGGGATATGCAGCCGGTTCATGGCGACGACATAGGGCGAGGCGGCCGCGCCAGGCTGACCATCCCGGAAGGCGGCCGTCATCTCGGGGTCGTTGTAGGGCACCAAGATGCCGACACAGAGCGAGCCGAGGGCGAAGAAGGCGGTCAGACGGTAGAAGACGGCGTTGTAGGCGCGCGGCATCACTTTGCGCGGGTTCTCGGCCTCGCCGGCGGCCATGGAGACGTAGTCGGGGCCTGCGATCGTGAAGGAAGCCTGGATGAGACACTGCAGGAAGCCAAGCCAGCGGCCGAGGCTGCCCTCGTAGTACAGTTCCGTGAATGAGCCGGGGTTCTTCCAGTACCGAAAGCCGAACACGTCGTGATGCGGATTGCCGCCGACCATGACGACAAAGGTGAAGGCGATCAGGCCGACGATTAGAATCACCTTTCCGACGGCCGACCAGAACTCGGCCTCGCCGTACCACTTGACCGCCAGCATGTTGATGAGGGCGTAGAGACCGATGATGATGACGATCACGGCAGCCGTGGGGATCGCGTCGGTCCAGAAGTGCAAGATCAGGTTGGCAGCCGTGACCTCGAACGGGACCAGTGCGGCCTCGAAGACGAAAAAGTTCCAGCCAGCTGCAAAGCCAAGGGCCTCGTCGGCGTAGCGGCCGGCAAAGCGGATAAATGGCGACGAGATCGGGTTGAAGGTCACCATCTCGGCCATGCACATGGTCACGGCCAGGATAAAGGTACACCAGATGGTAAAGGCCAGAAAGAGACTGGCAGGGCCGCCGTTGAGAAGGCCTTTTCCGATTTGCACCTGCGAGCCGTTAGTGGGCAGGCCCTTGTCTCTGCTGTCTGCACCGATGCGCACAGCTGACGTACATAGAGAGCCGTGCCAATGGTGCCGCCGATGCCCATGAGCTGGATGTGACGCGACTTGAGCTGACGATGGGTCGCATCGTGGCGCAGGCTGGTCGCAGAGACAATGCTGTCTGGGCGAGACGGCGACGACTGGACCTGGAACCCTTCCTTCTCGCCCAGAGACTTTTCCGGGTCCGAGAGGCTGATTGCTTCCAGTGGGCTGATATCGCGAGACATTGTCGAGGCAGGGCGGCTTGTCAACCGCTTTCGGGTAAAGTGTGTGCTGTGTTCTCTTTTGTGTATTTCGCTGCCTATTTCGTCGTTTGTTTGCCCGAAAGAATTTGACAAAAATCACATGCAAGCTTGTCTGGGCTGCCCAGAGATTGTATGGTGAGATCCCACCAGTGGATACAAGCTGCAGTGGAACGCTGATTACATACACTTGGCGGATTGCAAAAAGTCCTGGAATTATACAAGACAGAACCGTGCAGTTGGACCGTCAGCAGATCACTGTTCTTTATACTCCGGGTGTAGAGCGCGCCGCATGTCTCATGCAGGTTTTCCCAGTCTGCATTTTCAGAGCTGCAGCACAGAATAAGAGACACCTTGAAGAGAGGGCACAAAAGGTGGGGAACGATGTATTATCAGCCTTGGCAACTTGGCGATCTTATGCACCTTCCTTTTCTGGATATTTTATCCCCCGAGTGGCGGGCATAAGCTATTACAGCACTCATCCGGCCTCAATGGGCCTCAATGCTACCATGACAGGCCAAATTACAGAATCCTTTGGGCCAGGCAAAAATGTACGCGTATCTTTTACAGAAGCGGAACAGTGGTACCTGAGACGTCGAATACTGGCATGGACGTGGATACGACGGATGTAGCCGCTCCCAATTGTACTGAACATTTTACGGAGATATGTAAATACGGACACGGAAGAGATAAGCTGATAGGGTTGTTCTGACACGCTGGTTGGCAGTTGGCAAGCAGGATCCAAAAGTTTGCCACAAGCGTGAGACGCGCTGCGGACGCCCAGAAATAACAGACATTACTACTTGTCAAAGAGTTACCGCTTCGAATTTACTTAATCTGGACTTCGGCTTGAGCCATACATAGTATGCCTTTTGACGTCTCGTTAGCCTCGCGTTTACCTTTCTCCACATTGTCGGCAGCGGTGGTAGCCTTAGCAGCGGGGAGGGTGTCGGGGAAGAAGGCTGTGTGTGATTAAAGTGGAAGACTGAAGTTGAGCCCACAAAGAGCGGTCTGTGCCTATTGCGTGAACGAAAGCTTAAAATACTCCATAGACTTTGCTTTATTCATCTTGCGTATATCTGTACGATTCGTTTCCATTTCTCATATATTAGACGCTTGAGGTTATCGATCAAGCACACACGACGACATTTGGGAACCTGTGCGATACTTTCAGGCGGTACCGTATAGCACGCGTTTTACTCTGCCGCGCAAATGGCCTAGATCCACCTGTAAATCCGGAAGGATTTCCGTTGAATTGGGCCAATCCTTCTTTGGTGGCTTGCATCCGCTAGGCAACTGCCAGGCTACCCATCCAGCCTGCGGCTGTGTACAGGCTGAAGCTGCACCTGTCTGTTCGGCGGGGAACCCTGTCTGGATGCCCAAGTGCAAGCAACAGCAAACCCAAATCTCGCACTGTAGCTTCGCACGGTAATGCAAACAGTCCGAAAGGCCTTAAAAAGCAGCCAGTTGCTGGCCAGAAACGTATCTCTCATGTTGGGCAGCATATCCCTCCTCTCCCAACCGTTCGTGACTCTATTTTTTGTTTCAGAAAACCACAAAATGCGTGTGTTCCCTCTTCAAGTCAGCGTAGGACTCAGTCTCGTACATCGACAATTAGTCCACGCGCCACTTCGAATAAAGAACACCTTCTTCCATTCGCTTTCTACCAAATCGAAAACGGCCGACAAAGAACCTACAGAGCGAGAGAGGAAAAAGAAGCCCAGGACCTTCTACGCATGCGTATGGTTTCATCCGGAAATTGTTAAGGCAGTCTCCGGCGTGCTTGAACCGAGATGGATCGACGCAAGGAAGAAAACGAAAGTTCCAGACAACGGATACAGGACCAGGATCACTGGCAGGTTCGCCTGCTTGAGCGACGGCTGTTCCAACAAAGCTTGGAGCAGTGGAACGGTGTCGATCTTGATTAAGGGATACCCCCAGAATGGCTACAACACCGTCGTGTTCAATCAACGCTGCAAGGAATGCAAGCAGCTCGGCGCCTTGACGATTGATAAGGATTCGTACATCGAACGGGTCTCATACCGAATCAAGAAGTGGGCAGCCATCCCGATGGAGACGCCGCCCTATACAGAAAAGGAGTCAACTCTTCCACATATGCGAGAACTCTGCGAGGGCTGCAAGCATGGCTGTTGTCAGGAGGTAGGGGGAAACTATGTCCCAGGTGGAAGATGGTTCGACTAGGGCTGGCCAGAGTATGTGCGGGCACGAAGAGGGTGTCCGGTATAGTATGCTTGAACAAGCACGTCGGGTCGCCGTTGTATGTAGTACCATATGAGGACCTGAAGAAATAACATACATACAAGCTACTCATCCAACATTACAGTCCAGCTTCCATTGTCTTGATGTTGCAATAGTGGATCATAAGAATACCGAGAACGCTTTGGCAATTTCGATCTTGCGTTACAAAGATGGTTCTTGACTTTGTTACCGTCAATATGTCGTTTTACAACTACTCAATTTCGGGCAAGCATCAACTAGCAATAGAGTGTCCAGCAGGTTTTTACAAGGCTCCGCAAACGAGACAGGAATCGACAGAGCTCTTAATCAGAGCGTCTCTAAATCGTTAATAATATGGTTGTGCCGAAAACCTTTGTAACCCCAGCCCCGTAGAGTCTTATGCTTCGGTGTCTAGATCCAATTTCTTATATCGAGTATAGATACTTAACGCAGGACAAAAATAAGAAGGCCGCTACATTTCGCTATACTGCCTTACTGCACTCCATACTCCGCGGCGTAAGAGACAGCATTATGTGTTTTCGCGTAGGTAAGATTCTACTTGTAGAAGTTGCAAATTAATTGTAAGCTAACGTCCTGTAAAATAGTGTTACTATCTGAAACTTGAATTCTTATACAACTAATCCATGGCTTTCAAGCGACTTCACTTTTACTGTTTGAATTTTGCATGTTATGAAAACAGTCCAACTAGAAGTGGGCACTACTACAGCACCAGCCGCAGTTTTGAGGGACCTACTATTGGGCCTTGATGTCGCATGTAATCTTTGTTCAAAGAGCTACAAACTTGCAAAGAATTTGCAAAAAAAAAAGACAATCTTTGCGAATATGTTTTGCCCTTTAGTCACGTATGAAGACATGCGAAGAAATATCTTCTATTTTCTTAAGACCTATAAGGTCCCACCACTTTTCTCTAAACAGCTACCTGTTCAATGCCAACCCCCCTTTGATCACTCAATGGTACCCTGCCCGAGGCCAAAACCCCTCCCCCAGACCGCAGCCTTACTGGGCCAATTAACCAGAGATTCTCCGATGCCGTAAGCGACTCCACTTAGTCGGTCAGGGAGAACGCTGTGGCACCAGTGTAGTTCTCAACCGTGCTGGCGCCGGAGGTGGTGCTCTTGATGTCGCTCTTCGCCAGAACGTGAGAGCCGATGGTGAAGCTCGCGGGAGTGACCTGCTGCGACACAGCAAGAACCAGGCCAGCGGCAGAGGGCTTGATGGTGAAAGTGCGGGACGAGCCGACACACTTGCCGCTGGTGACGGCCGGCAGCGTGCCGTCGTTGGACAGGGCCGAGGCCGTGCAAGAGACGGGGGTGGTCTCCATGGTGCCGGGCTGGATCACCTTGAAGTCGTACCTAGGAGCGGGCTGTCAGTGATGAGGCATCGATAGGATATTCTCTAGAAGATGCTTACAGGCACTCGGTGCCGTGGGCAACGCAGCCGGCGCTGAAGTCGGAGACGTTGAAGATGACGTCAGCCGAAGCGACGGCGGCGGAAAGAATGGCGGCAGTGGCGAACTTCATTTTGGCGAAGGAGTTGAAGATGGTTGAATGTTTGAGGTAAGAAGTGTTGATTGATGATTGAGTGATGAGGAGTGATGGTTGATGGTGATGATATTTTGTCTTGACAGAGGGAAGAACTGCTCGTATTTATACGTTGAACGTAGGGCCACGAGCTTCGATTCAACGGCTGCTGTCTGTCGATCACAATTGGATCTCGTATTGCGCTGGCTTTGTGGGGTAACTTGATACGAGTGTGATGGGGATAGGGCAGGATCGACATGTGGGTTTTCGGCATTTACGCGACTCACCGCCACACGCTGATGATGTCTAACCTGTCGAGAAATAGACTGCAAGGGGGGGAGACCCACTTGTACCTGACAAGGCATATGTAGATCCCTTTGACGACCGGGATAGCTGTCAAGTCGGGCTCAAATCACGGACCCCACTTGTTCTATATTCGTATACCTGCCACGAACAGCGGTAAGGAGGAGAATGACCTCCTTATACGAATACGAGCAGGTGGTGGACAGGAAAGGATGATCTTCAAAGAACTCTTTTTAGTGAGTAAACCGGGTTTGTCAGCGGAGATAACGCAACACAACTCTTGACAGATTAGCAGACATTGGCCCAAGATTGGACAAGAGACAAAAGCGCTATGTATTACGACGGCGTCGAAGTCAAGCGGAATACGGAGCATAATTCTGGGATAGACTTTCAATGCTCTATTCCACCCGAATGCATTTGCGGCTTCCAGAAGGTATGACGTCAGGCGAAAGACGTGTTCATACATATCAGCTGATATGTAACGCACAGAGATGGTCCGAGAGCAGCCCATTTTTCAGATAGCCAACAGATTAATTGGAGCCTGGGGAAGACTAGAGCCACTTCTTTACCCATCGGTTTTGCACATACGCCTCTGGAGTGCTTCTTGCTGCCACAAGAGGTCACTGAAGCGATATGACTCGTTGACGAGAGATGCATCATGGCGGTGAACGAATTCTCGGAGGATGCTGCTTCAAAGCGACCAAGAGAAGCGGTCTGTACTTATGGAACCTCGACACGGATCATTGAAGAGAGAGTAACGATAATGGCTCACATGAAACTATCCGTAAGTAAAGCCAGGACAGATTTACAATGATGGTAACAGCATGTACGCTTCGACAATAGCCTGCAACGTATTGAAGACCTACATCCTATAACACAATGTGTTTCTGTATACGTAAACATACTTAGATTTATACTATTGAACGGTGGCCGGCTGCTGACCATGCAACAACCTCTCGACGCGAGACTGCAATAAGATGTACTTGTATCAAAGGCTGCAATTTAGATGTTTTCCATATTCTTGGCACTACCCATACACGTGTCATCTGCTGACTTCAATCGAAAGAGGACAACTGTGCGGAGTATTCCGTATGTGGCAATAGGGTTTTTGTAACCACTTATTCGCTGAGCGGATTCCACGTTGCTACTCAGTTATTCCATTAGCGACGATCTTCAAGACTTGCAGAGGTTTCCCATGAACATTCGAAAAAAAAAGGTATAGTGTCCACATCGAAGAGTTGGGCGCTATATTTGCTCTTCAAAACGTATGACAGCCGCATCCGAGGTGCCTCAACAATTCATAGATTGGCCATCGGCTAGAATTGCAATGTAGAATATTAGTACAACACAGCATCAATACGGGGTCGGACAAGCTTGCCCAAGATTCGAACGAAAAAGAACGTCTCAGAGGACGGTTTCAATGTGCTTTGTGCTGTCCCGGTATAACACTGTTTACCTTTCTCTTTTTTGCCGTGTTGGGTGTTTATCATATCCAGAAACGGTGTGCGCGCTCGGTGGTTAGTGCGCCCGGCGGTTCAAACTGCCTGCTTTCATATTTAGCCAATGTAAGATAACTTCCACGAAAAGCGTGCGAAAATACGGGCTAAAATTGTGCCTGTGTGCCTACTAACATAAGGAAGTCTTCGAACCGGTGCCAATTATGGTGTTGCTTGCTTAGCGGATTTCCATAAGAACAATCCCTCTGGGTAGATGATTTCGCTCAGATGCACTTTGCTTGTAGGAGTAGCTATCAATTGTAAGTATACGTATACTGCTGTTAGCAGATCACACGGAGTTTCAAACTAAGCGGGGTTGACGAAGTATCGTGATTGTGATCGTAATGCCAGTGGGGTACACGTTCTGCCACCTGACAGAACTATGAGTGAGTTGGGGTATACCGGCTTTACCACTTTGACGAACAACAAAGTACGAGTATTCTCTTTTTGTCCTCAAGACAAATGCAGGTTCTTCGGTTAGATGACTGGTCAACGAGATAACCTTGTGTGCGCTCCTAGAAGCATTAAGTAAACTTATATCTCGTAGTATATTTTTAGGAATAAGCAAGGCACAAAGTATAAATGCTATTAATTCGGAATTTTGCACACGGTGTAGGTGATATGACAATTCAACGGATGCGATGATTGTTCCAAACATTGCAGAAAATGGGGCACCAGGTACATATTGTCGCTACACTAGAGGTAGCTCGCTATAAATTCTGTAATCGTACTCTGTGTAAAACGCGGTTCTTAAGAAAACTTAAAAGAGGCATGGTTGTAATCTAATTCGGATAATGAATCGATGTACGAATCCGGCTTCTTTACCTGAAAAAATAGGTCGAATGATCCCATACGGCTAGATATTGCAAACATGAAAATTGAAATCCCCCTACATAACTATGAACCAGCGAAGTAAAGTGAAAATCTAAAGATGTACAAATGTCGTCACCAAGGGATGCCCAAGCTTTTCTTAACCTCGCGAATTATTCCTGTAGCTTGAGGTGTAGAAAAAGTCAACGTGCTTCTCGGAAACACAACACGACATTGGTCGCCCTCTTGAAACCAAAGCACTTCCCTCTGAATGTCTTTTAGGCAAACATGATAAAACGCCGTAAGCTTTTCAATGTTTGTTGTAAAGAGAAGCGCCGTCTTGTCTGGAAAAGCTTGCAGAGCGTGGCACGCACTCCACCTTACTTTAGTATCGTCATCTTGAAGTCTGGCGGCTAAGGCGGTGACAATTTCTGCAGGTAACGACGGCCGGTTGCCTAAGGCAAAGCACGCACTCCACCTTACAGTAGTATCGTCATCTTGAAGTCTGGCGGCTAAGGCGGTGACAATTTCTGCAGGTAACGACGGCTGCTTGCCTAAGGCAAAGCACGCACTCCCCCTTACATTATAATTGTCACCTTGAAGTCTGGCGGCTAAGGCGGTGACAATTTCTGCAGGTAACGACGGCTGGTTGCCTAAGGCAAAGCACGTACTCCACCGTATATTAAAATCGTCATCTTGAAGTCTGGCGGCTAAGGCGGTGACAATTTCTGCAGGTAACGACGGCTGCTTGCCTAAGGTATTGCACGCCATCCACCTTACAGCAGTATCGTCATCTTGAAGTCTGGCGGCTAAGGCGGTGACAATTTCTGCAGGTAACGACGGCTGGTTGCCTAAGGCAGAGCACACATTCTTCCGGATGCTGCTATCACTTCCCTTAAGCAACCTTCCTAGAGTATCGACAATGTGTAAGGGTAGGGTTTCGTTGAAGGTGTTGAGTACCATTATCGCCACCTTTACCATATCGTTGTTCGTAGCATCTGCAAGGAAAACCTTCATAGCATTGACGATTTTTCCCTGCAAGTTTTTGTTCTCGGCGGCATAAAAGCGTGAATAGAGTTTTTCTTCTTTCACCGCTCGTAGTAGAAATAACCAGGCTTTCAGAAAGTCCATTGGAAGGTCCAGGATGGGCGAAAGATTCTCGAATGATTTTTCTTCAAACATGCTTGTCTTGTTCTTTAACAGTTCGAGAATGGGAAAAGCGTCGCCTGTTCTAAAAGACTGTGATATTAACGCAAATATCGCCTCCGTGATCGGCCCATCCTTGTGTCGCAACAAATCTGACAGCGCATCGATGGCGTATTGGGGTAAATTTGGTTGTCTGCCTAGAATTGCGGCTGCCTTTTGTATGCAATCAATGTCATCGGCTGCGAGCAATGCTACCAATGATTCAACAGTTTTCTCCCGCAGTTCCGACTGTGACTGCAAAGCCTGTAGCGCGTTACGCATGTGCGCACCGGAGACGTCGCAAAGCATCTTAGTGAGCTCATCAAGAAGCCTGGGGGAAATTATTTGTCGTCTAGAAACATGTTCGAAGAACTCTGATTCCAGGTGTTGAGATTGCGTTTTCAGGATAGTCTCCAATACTCTGTCTGGGAATTCTGTGTCGGATGCCCAATAAAAACCGTTTAGAAGTCGCGGCCACTGTTCCAGTTGGTGGTCCAGGTTATTTTGGAAAGTTGTGAGTCGCGGTGATGAGTTCTGCTGTAGAAATACCTCGTTCCAGCAGCGCATAAGCAAGCGTTGATGCGCTATTCCCAACATGTCGCGCGGTTTATCTTCCACCGCTTTGAAAAAGTAGCAGAGCTGCTGATCGTTTTTGAGTAGTCCGGCGACAAACCGCCAAAAGACATTGTAGCGCCGGTCGTATTTTTTCCGAAAAAGAAATTCCTCGGCGCTGATTTGCTCCATGTCGTTGGACTCGTCGTCGTTGAGTTGATAGTACGGAAGATTCTTACTTGGCCAGTGCTGGACGAAGTATTGTGCCGCGAAGTATTCTTGGAAGGTGAGATGAATGAAATGATAGCTTCGTGATTCAAGGGTCTCTCCCTTGTCGGAACTCCGAAGAAATGAGAGCTTTCCCAAGTCACTAGACAATGCGCTGTTTGCCGCTGGAAGGTGGTTTGTGAGTGTTGCGAATCCTGTTTGTTTGTCGAAAAACGTGTTCAAGAAATCCCGATCGAACTCGAGCATGTTTTGTTGGAAGCCGACAAAGGCAAGAGCCTGAAGGACATTTATTTCCCCCTGGACGATGGACTTCACTTCAGTAGGAGTGGAGCTCTGAGCGGCATACTTTGTGATTGGAATCGACGCTCCTACAACTTCCTTTCTTAGTCGAATGATATCTTTGATCCACAGAGCTAGTTCAATTGCCTCGTACAGCTGCGTCATCGTTTCTAAAGTTTTCGTCAGCGACCCAAAACTGTAGCAGATCGCATCGAGCTGAATTGGAATGCTTGAAAGCCCTTGAATGACTGGGTGACTTTTCACAAACGCAAGGATTTGTTCGGCATTGGCTGGTGAGACAGCCGTGATGTACTCTTCCACTTGGCCAGAATAGAATCCAACCGTCTCCGTCTCCAAATGGATGTCCTTCACAGCGTCCTTGTTTATGTTGTGTGGTCGTGTGGTAATGATGACGCGAGGCTGGTTTAGAACCGTCCAGAGCAGCCTGTGCTTATCTTCGATGTTCCCAAGGAGCTCAGCCACTTCATCCAGGCCGTCCAGAATGAAGAGCGTCCTAGTCCTGTCCTCTTCGAAAGCAGCCCACAAAGCGTCAAGAAACGGCTGGCTTTGCGGATCGGTAAAGCATTTCTGTCTCAATAGTTCCTTCATGTCCGCAACGTGTTTGCTCTTCCCGTTGAGCTCTCTGAGGGGTACCCAAATGACCCGATCGACGGTGTCTGCCCACATTCCATGGTTGACGAAATCGTACACCATCTTTTTGCAGAGCGTACTTTTGCCAACGCCAGCCTGTCCGCGGATGATAATTCGTTGACAGGTAGATGCTGCTTTACATTAGGTTGGAAAAAATCGTAAAATTAGTATGGATGAAACAGACCTGAAGTAGATGATGATTGCCGTTTCTGAAAGATATTCGGCAGTAGAACGGCATTTGTGGATGGGGCCTTCTTGGAGCGTAGGTAGAAGCGCGACTCATCTTCAGGCCGGTCTCCAGCTTGCATCATTCGATCATTGCGCTCCGTAATCGTCAGGTTGATGTAACAATTGCTCATCAGCAGAATGCTGCTATCAAGACGCTCGATCTGGAGTTGTTTCAGACTTTCATCCGTATAATGGGATCGGAGCATCTTGTCGGCATGAAACAAGAGAGCTTTTGGACAGGTCTTCCAAGAGTCTTTCAGGAGCGCGATACCGGGTGTTTTGGGGTTGGCTTTCTTGTACTCGATCTTAGTGGTATGTGCCGGTGCTTTGCCATTTTTCCAAATACGAATATGATGTTTGCGCGGTTGAACTTGCACTTCGCCCCCTAGAACAGTGTGCACCCATTCTCGGACAACATCGTCCCTTGTGTTTGTGCACTGCGACATCAAAAATGTTTTCAAAATATTGGCCATCTCGCCATCTCGCGACAGCGTCTCGGATTCGACTGCCCGCTCGAACTGCGCACAAAGACCACACAAAAACTGCTTATCATCCCGACACGGGAACCCAGGGTTTTCAAGAACGGATTTCAGGTACTCCGGACGTCGCCCACGAATTAACAAGTCGGTGTAGCGAAGGGCAACATACCATTTTGCCGGTGTTTTTGCATACTTCGATCCCTTGATCATGCCTGAGAAGTCCTCGGCTAAGCTTGCTACAGAATCCACGGCTTCGAAAGTTGATGCAATCAGCTGCACGACTTCTGCGAGACTTTCAACCCCCTGAAGGAGTTTAGAAGGGTCCAAGGTCGAAACTGCGCCAGCTATTTTTGCAGAACCTTCAACGGATTTGTATGCTTTGTCCAAGAACGTCTTCCACGGACTGACGTCGGTCGGAATGACGCGCAGAGCTGCCTGTGCATACTGAGCTGCCTGAGCTAGGCGCAGCTCCTTTTGCTTTGAGATGCTGCCAAGTATCTCCATCAAGGGTTGGACGATGTTCAGCTCACTGATACCACGAGTTTTCACATCGTTCATAGCATCAAGAATGTTGGAAAGCGTCAGGATGAGCCGATACTTGACAGGCTCGCTGGCATTTTCAACAGATGTTTTGAGTCTTTGCATCAAGTGTTGGATGACGTAACCGAGAGGAAGGTCTTGGAGCTCTCGCGGGTATTGCAGTACAGTGTTGAGGGCCGCAAGGAGCTGGACATCTGGGATAGTGCCGTCGTTGACACCGCTGCTCAAACAATCTGCAAGAGCTGTGAACAAACGATTGTACCCCCCACCACTGACATAGGGCGATATGGCAGCAGCTTCGGGGTAGTAGGACAGTCTTGCGACGATGGGCGTGTGGTCGAAGGTCTGTACCATGGACTCGAGCAAGGCACAGAGTGCAGCTTCCTCCTTCTTCATCTGTCTCTTCTTGTGTTCCTGGCTTTGTCTTTGTTCATCCTGCTTTTCTACCGACCAGTTTATTATATCAGGGTCGGGAGGAGACTGGACTGCGCTGTTCAGCTCGGATCGGAGCTGTTCCAAACGTCGGATCAGCTCATCCGTCGATTTCAGTGGAAACCCGGAACTCTCCATGGTAGGAGCTGGAGAGAGTATACGGGTGCAGAGGATAATGAGGTTTAAACGAAAAGGGGGCCGTGGAAATCCACGACACCTCAACAGAAACAGGGTGAGATGACACTGGAGAAAATCAATCGCAGAGTTTTGGCGGGGATGCTGGGCTTTGGTGGACCATGGTGGCTGTGTCGGAGATCCCAAACCTGGGCAGATAACGAGCTGGCAAATCACATCGTGACAAGTATCAGATTACTTCGGATCAAGACAAAACACCGGAAGCTTCATTAGTTCTATCAGCATGCTAAGCAGCGTATAAGGCAGATAGACTATGAGAAGTCTTCTTTGGTCCTTATAGTTATATGGTGTCATTTTGCAAGCAGCAACTGGAAACGGCTTGTAAGTATGTGGAAAGGGTGTTGCGCGGCGGTGCACGGACCACCTCTAGTGCAGAGTTTTCAGCCCAGACTTCCTCTAGCTTCAGATAGCTGTCTTCCTTCTGAATACAACGATCTTCGCTTCATCAAAGGGTGCGAACAAAAAAGTACGCCTGACACCTTGCACTCGATATTGCCAGCTTATCTATTTCCCCGGTCTTACGGAGTACATGGAGGGAAATTTACCCCTCTTTCCTTTCTGAGCCTGACGGCAACAATTCCTTAAAAGACTCTTTAGAAGACAACTTCTGAAACCTGCCTGCAAAAAAGATAGCAAAACTAGTTGAATAAAGGACTCTGATAATACGCTTCTACTATGTAGTGCTTGCATTTCCCTTTTTGCGAATGAAGTAGTCTCTATATACTATTCTGAGCACTGTGTGAGCATATGAAAGGCCCGGGTAGCACAGTGGTAGCTGCGCCTGCCTAGTAAGCAGGAGGTCCGCGGTTCGATCCCGCGTCTGGGCAGAGCTCGCTTTTTTGAGGTGTTTTTTTTTGGTTCCCCTCACGGGGTTCAGTTCCGTCGGCATTGCCTAAGGTCGCTTTTACGATTTAAGGGCTTCAAGAACGCCATCTGTATCATTTATGTCTTTGATTGCCTGGTTTGGCACATCTATTTGGAGACAGTAGAGATACAAGAAAAAAAAAGCTCGTATGGTGTTGCGCAGTTGTGCACAAACCATCGTCTGGGCAGACTTTTCCGCTCAGGCTTCTCACTTTAGCTTCAGATAGCTGTCTTCCCTTAATACAACGATCTTCGCCCATTACATGTACTTTCTGACTTACAAAGATTTGCACTCCATGCTCTTGAATGGCAAGGTTCAAGCTTCGCAAACAACGAAGACGGAAACATTATTTCAATGTCGCCACGATATGCATTCAAGTCCGATTTCTGCAGAGCTACGAAGTGCCCAAGACCGTAACCTGCCAGCATGTAGCCCAAACGCATGATAGACGATTCCTTGTTTGATGCCCCATCCATTTTATACCCATCTTGTTGATGAGCAGAGCGTTGGCTCCTGCATAGCTAAAAGGATTGTCGCCGGAGCCAGTGTGGCTGTAATTCATCCGGTATCTTCCGACCATTGTCAGGACTGTTACTCGGATCCCGAGATGGGCGATAGGAGGAATATTAGCCACGTGAAGCCTTGTGATTGGAAGCTTGGGGTACGGCTAAGGCCTGTCGCTGCAACCCGTTGAGTGGCTTAGATGCCTTGGACGCCTGAAAGCATTGTCGCATTACCCAAGCTAACCTGCAAAGCAGGCGGCAGCTCAAGGAGGCCGCAGGACCCCTCATTTCAATTTTCCGTCTCACCTCTTCTCTTCATTCCCAGAATTGTACCCTTTCCATCGCTGCCCAGGCACAGTTGTGTCGCCCTCGCGAAAGTATACCATACTAGCGCACTGCTAACACCTATTTCGACCTGGTCTACTCGCAATCTTCCAGGTGTTACAGCTATGCTGCCATAATGGATCTTATTGTGTATCAGGTAGGCTCATGACACCCTTTTTTGGTTGTTCGTGGTCGTGCATAACTAAAGCCCAAGCCGTGATCAAGTCCTTGCCCGAGTATGATCACGATACGTTCCGCGTTCGTGGTGTGCCTCTCGATTGGAACGAGGAGCAACTGAGAAAGTACTTGGAAGATCGCACCAAAGCCTTTCCAACGATCAGATCCCTTTCCACGGATATCAGCAAACGTTCAAAGATAGGTACAGTGACATTTGAGAAACTCGTGCCACTTTCTCAAGGCCAAAAATATCAATGGGCCATACCGTCAAAGCCGTCTGACCATGCGGCCCCTACTCAATATTTGTCACTCGACAAAGCTTTTGTCGGCATCACTACCTTATATTCACCGCCATCCCAGGACCACAAAGTCAAGTAAGTAGGCATGTGAACTGTTGCACTTGCGCTGTTGCTAATTGGTGCTAGTATTGTCGCAATATGTGGCCTTGGAGGCCATGCCTTTGGGCCATTCAAGGACAGAGGTCAAAACCATATGTGGCCGCGCGACTCTCTCCCATATGATCTAATTTCTGAAGAGACCAAACAGCCGATGGCGCAAGTTATGATTTACGGTTATGACTCCAAAGTGGCAGACAGCGACAGTATGCAGAATATATAAGACATCGCCACCACGTTTCGCCAAAGCCTGCACAGGCTCACTAGTGCATCAATGATGAAGCCGATCATTTTGATCGCTCACAGCTTGGGGGGGATTATTGTGAAGGAGGTAAGACACAGCTGTCGAACCAATGTGAGACCTGTCGCATTGATATATTTTACAGGCAGTAATCACCATGTCAAAGTCGGATGATGAGAAAGACAAAAAGCTCCTGGAAGCTGTCTACGGTGTTATTTTTTTCGGGGTGCCGCATGACGGAATGAATATCAGCTCGCTAATTCCTATGGTTGGCAATCGTCCGAATCGACCCTTGGTTGATTCCATTGGCGATAACAACTCGCAAATTCTCACAATGCAACGAAGGAATTTTCACCCAGCACTGGGCAAACAGGGCTGTGCGGAAGTTTTCTGTTTCTATGAGACACTCACGTCAAAAACTGCCGAGCAGGTAGGAGGCTCATATGCTATCCTACTTTTAAATCTGGGGCTTACTTAACTAACAAAACAGACGCCTGATGGAGGCTGGGAAATGACAGGTCCGGCTCAATGTTTAGTCACCAAAGCCTCTGCCACTAATGGTAGACAATGGGAAGATAGTGCAGAGCATATTTGCGCTATCAATCGCAGCCACTCTGACATGGTCAAATTCAAGCCCAACGATGCGGACTATGACAGTGTCCTCGAAAGACTTCAAGGTGTTGCTCAGCGAGCACTGAGAGTGAAGGGGCACATTCGAGTGAAAACTGCATGTATGTAACAGCGACGAATCAGGGTAGCCTTATAACATTCATTAACAGAATCAAGTCTTGGTTCCGCATACCAAGAACCCAGACTATGTTCCGAGAACCAATATTCTAGACAGCCTCAGACAACAGTTTGGCCTTAGTTGTCCAGAGGATGGAGAAAGGCCAAGTAAGAGAGTGGCAATCTACGGTCCCAGTGGGTCACGCAAAAGAATAGCAATCTACGGGCTCGGTGGTGTTGGGTAAGTCTTCCTGGTATCACTCAATATGCAGCTAACACCGCAACAGGAAAACGCAGATTGTATTGGCCTTTGTATATTGGCTCCACGACTCGCACCCTAATGTGCCAGTTTTCTGGGTTCATGCCAGCAGCGCAGACAATTTTCGTAAGGACTACGCCGCCATTGCAACGCAATACAAGATTCCCGGACACGACGACCCGAAGACAAACATTCTATCGCTCGTCAAAACCTGGCTAGAGACAAGGCTTCAAGCCCAGTGGTTGATGGTGATCGACAACGCAGACGACCTGGAGCTGTTCTACCAGCACCAACCTATGGAAGTTTCGACAGGAACGACCTCACAGCAATCCAACGAAGAAATCAAACTGGCTGGATATATCCCGAAATGCGACCATGGATTGATCCTGATCACAACAAGAGACAGGAAACTTGCAGTAGATCTGGTCCCTCAACAGTCCCCCGTCGAGATACACCACATGACCCAGGAAGAGGCTCACCTCTTTATGTGCAAAATCTTGGACAAGTATGAAAAAACATCTGAAGACATACATGCTCTTTGTTCGAAGCTGGAATATCTACCCCTCGCCATTTCACAGGCGGCAGCGTATCTCCTAAAGAACGAAACACCTATCAGACGTTATTTGCAAATTCTGGAAGACAGTGACTCTGATCTCGTCGAGAGTCTGAGTAAGGCATTCGAAACGGTCGGAAGACACGAATCAACCTCAAATGCGGTCGCCAAAACATGGATCGTTTCGTTTGACAGGATCAGAGAAAGAAACCCATTCGACGGTGATATTCTCTACTTTCTGAGCCTCTTCCATTGGCAGGCAATTCCGAGAGAGCTCGTGGTGGGCTATTGCAAGCACATACAACCCGAAGGCAAACCTATTGGCAAAGCAGTAATTGAAACGGCACTGGGAACTCTGAAAGCTTTTTCATTCTTGTCAGAGAACACAGATGATACGTTGACCATGCATCGACTGGTGCAGCTTGTGACGCGCGAACGGCTTAAAAATGAGAAAAATACATTTGCTGGGATGGCCTTGTCCGTGATGGCTGAAGTTTTCCCAAATGGCTTATATTTGATTGGTGACAGCCGTTCACGGCTACTCCCACATGTTCACGCTGTGCTACAACATACCATCGACAACAGGAAAGACCATCAAATTGCCAGAGCCAGGCTCTTCGGGGCCATGTGCGATTACTCCCTTAACCAAGGACAATATACAAAAGCAGAGAAGTACATCACAGACGCTTTGCAATTGTATAAAGGGGAGTTACAAAAGGACGACTTCTGAATGTTGACCGCTATAAACAATCTTGCGATGGTATATAATCGTCAAGGCCGGTGGATAGAGGCAGAAAAGCTATACGAAAAAGTAGTAGAGATGAGAAAGAGGGTACTAGGAGAGGAGCACCCCAACACTTTGACGACTATAAACAATCTCGCGTACACATTTTAACAACAAGGCCGGTGGATAGAGGCAGAATCACTTCAAACACAAGTACTAGAGACGATAAAGAGAGTACTAGGAGAGGAGCACCCCGACACGTTGGCTGCTATGAACAATCTTGCTTGTACTTGGTACAGTCTTGGTCGGCACGCAGACGCTATAGAATTGATGGACAGCTGCATCGAAGCTAGGCAACGGATCATTGGTCCAGACCACCCACACACGCTCGCCTCTCAAAGGTGGTTGAAGAAATGGAGGAGCGGGCAATCAGTTTAGCACAGATATCATTTCTCTACCGCTATTGAATTGGCAGCACCCCCTGGCTGGTGACAATCCTACCGACATCGGCACCATGCTCGCCCTCGATGACGGAGCGTATTATGTGGCCGCTGATGACCCATTGCCGGCGCCTACCTCCCTAAGCCTCTCAACCCTGTCGCCGGGGTTGGTAGCTAGCAGCTTGGGTAAGATGGAACAGACTTTGACGCCGTCTGGTTGCAGTACCCAGGAAGAGCATCCAGGGCTCGGCCGAGCGGACGAGCAGCAGCACCAGGTGTGAGTGAGGACCCCAGTGTCGGTGGTGTTGACGTCACAGGTCTGGTTAATATCCTGGCGTTGGGCAAGCTCGCCGGTGGCAGTCTTGAAATCGAGGGAGAAGCCTGGAACTTAAAGAACAGAGAATTTGTGGTCCAGGGCCGCCTTGATGGAATTATCGCTGGCCATGCCGGGAACGGTCTCGTGCAGAGCCTTAATCGCAGCCTGCCATTTTTCAACCGGGAGACTGCTAAGAACAATGCGGTATTGCTGGGCAGACTGGCAGGAGACTTTGGGAACCTTGAAGCGATGGCGATGTTGGCACCTGTGACGAAGACGATCTGGCAGTCACCGTGTTGTAATTGGTCATTTATCGGTCATTTATCCCGGGGATATGTCTGTACAGGGTACGCTGTTAGCTTGTCGAATTTTGCATACATATTTGGCATCTCTTCATCGAAATCTGAATTATGTTACCTGAGCTTCGGCAGTCGGAGCTTACAGACTGCCGTACGAATTCAGAGGCCGCCGAGCATCACGTGATGGAACATAGTTAGTCCGTTTAGATTCCCCGCCACCATCTCAGGTCGGCAGCTTCCCGAAAGTGGCATCGGCTGAGTTGAACACGCGAGACGACGACGACGACGACGACTACGAAAACGACACCAGAGAACACCCGCAAACATGGCCATCGAAACAGTGACGGTGGTGGGCGCCAACGGCAACCTGGGTGGGCCGCTTGTGCGGGCGCTGCTGGAAGCGGGTGAGTTCTGGGTGAGCGTGCTGCGGCGGGCGGCTTCGACGTCGGCAGTGGTGGCGGGCACGACGGCGATCGTGGTAGACGAGTGGACGGTGACGTCGCTTACGGCGGCGCTGCGGGGGCAAGATGCGGTGGTGGTGGCGTTTCCGCTGCGCAGCGTGGACGACCACCTGCGGTTAGCCGAGGCAGCGGCAGCAGCAGGTGTGCGGCGGTATTTTCCGGCAGATTTCGGCAGCGTAGACGCGCGCAGTGAGACAGCTCGGGCTCTCGTTCCGCTGTTCGAGAAGAAGGAGACGGTGCGGCGGCGGCTGGAAGCACTGGCAGCCACTTCAGCCACCGGCTTCTCGTACACGGCCATTGTGGGCGGCCACTTCTTCGACTGGGGCCTGCGCGAGGGCTTCCTGCACGCCCACCTGGACCGCCGCCAGATGGACGTTCTCGGCGACGGCGACGCGCTGCGCAGCTCGCTCTCGACGCTGGCTCGCCTCGCCGCCGCCGTCGTCGCTGTTCTGCGTCGCGGCCCCGGCGATCCTGCCACCGCCAACAAGGTGCTCTTCGTCCAGAGCTTCTGCGTGTCGCAGCACACCCTGCTGGCTGCGCTCGAACGCGCCACCGAGGCTAGCTGGACCGTTCGCCGGCTCGACACCGCTGCATTTGTGGCCGAGCACAAAGCCAAGGCCGACCAGGGCGACCGCCAGGCCGTCGAGGACCTCGTCTACGTCCTTGGCCTGCTCGAGGGCGACTGGACCCAGAAACCCGAGTTTGCCATGGACCTGCTCGGGCTCCAGGACGAGGACTTGGACGCTGCCATCGCGGCTGTCATCGCCGAGGAGAAGAAATAGGCGGCCCTGGGTAATCTGTACGGCTCATGAAAGCGTGCTTTTTTGCTTGCATGTGTACTTTGGTCAGACATTTCTGTTGTTTCTATCGGACTTTTCTATAGGGATTGGCTATGTAGGTAGCATAGAAAATTCTAGACAGTAGATACATTGCATCATTGTCAATCATCAACGTTGTAAACCAGTCTTTCGTCCGCCCTAAAGACAGTGGCCATTAGTCAGCGCAATCATCATGCCTCAGCTTATGTCGCAAAGTAGTGGGGCACGGCCGTCGTCGTGGAGCAGTAAATCCAGGCGTCCCGGGCGAGGTTTGCGTCTCGACACTGCTTGGATATGAATTGAAGAAGACTTTCTCTGGGCGATGTATTTTGTGATCTATGTCCCGCCCTAGAAAACAATAACGCCTTGTGAAATGTGGTTGTTACCTGTTGGCCGCTAATGCTTCTGCAACTGCTGCGCCTTCTACAGTCTCCTACCTAACCTTGGTGGTTGCTTTCTCTGGCTGACGATTTCCGCACTACCCATAGCCTATTGTAGTCCTGATACATTGGGCATCCCGTGTTGTCGCCCTCTAGCCAATTGATGGGCGGCTTGCCAGGATCCGGACGGGCGGCTAATTTGGATTTGGGCATCCATAAAGGCGGCCTGTCTGCCTCGAGTCTGCCTTCTTTTCTGCTCGCCTTGCTTCCCAACTGTCGCTGCTTTATTCTCTCCAGGTCTGTATCTGCTCTTTCACTTCCATACGCCTTTGAGGAATTATATCGCCTAGATGGACAACTTCCAGCCCACGTACCATCTCCCCCCCAACTTCTCGACTCCCCCACCCCCCAAAGGACCGTTTCATCTCGGTACTGTCATCCGAGACTTCGACCGCCGTGAGCAGATGCGACCACTAAACCATGGCAAAGACATCTATGGAAAAAGCAAGATTCTCCCTATCGAGGCGGATATGGTCTACTCCGATCGCAAGACAAGACTGTTTGCCTCGCAGTCGCAGATGCAGAGCGGTAAACTTGGCCCATGGACCAAGTTCATCGCCATCGATGGTGTGGGCAGGGAAGGAGACTCGTACGAGTTCGACTATGTCGACACCAAGTTCTTCTACCCGTCGAGATTATACATTTCACAGTGCATGGCCATCTCCGATGTTGATGAGTACGTCAGGGTCACAAATTACAAAAAGGCCGTCTTCCTCGTTACGGGGTTGAAGGTGGCACGAGCAAGCACTCGTCAGAAAGGTGATCTGCCCGGAACTAAGCCGCAGCCTGGAGGCATGCCCCCTCCAGAAGAAGCCCATGTTCGTGCTAGCCTGAGTCCAGAAGAGATGGGCCACCCATCAGGGTCCCATGGTGCTGGAATGTTGCGTGTCAGCACCGTTTCTGAAAAGTTCTCTCAAAGACACATCCAGGAAGAATGGGATATCGTGGTTGGCATCCAGTGTCTGAAGATCTACTACAAAGGCATGTTCACGGGTAACATGCAACTGGAAGATGAAACCTACACCGACGGTGCCACATTCTTGGGCGAGGACGACGTCGAGCAGAAAATCGTCCAGTATGATGACCTCCGTATCGTCGGGCCCGCAGACTACAACAACCCCAGCTTCTCTCCAGAGACGGTGGTATCTGACGACGGAACTGAAATTGAAGTTTGGATGCTGCCCACGAGCAAGACAGAAAAATAAATCACAGTAGTCAGTACATGTAGAATAAGTCGTTGTCATATAACTGAGAATGGCGAGTATATAAGCAGTTATCTCCACTTCCGGATTCTTCCACCTCAATCATAATATTAGGGATCGCTAATTCTGAGAAGCTCATGCTTTATGCGATTATCATCATAGCGCCCGAAGAGGGAATTAGGCATGACATAATCGTATTGATCTCGCTCCCGGGCCATAAGTCGCAGGATCTGACATACGCCATCGTACTCACGGAGCCTGTCAAACCGGTAACTGTCCAGATCGCACTTGTGTAGAGCAAATTTCAGCACGTTGGCTACTATGGCGACCATTACCGGCGTCGCAAACGACGTTCCAGACTTTATAACATCGTTGCCTTTCCACTTTGATTCAATACCGATGCCGAGGGTCAAGAAGTTGTCGCCACGTTTAAGCGGAGTCGGGTTGATACCTCCTTTATTGCCCAGGCCGTCGCTGGCATGGACGCATATAACGCCGAATGGACGACTTGCTGGGTATGACCTCGGCTTGTTGCCGCCACCGTTGGACGCGGCCGCGAAGATGGTGATATTGGAATCTCTGGCAGCTTGAATGGCCCGACCAAGCTCTCGATTGTTGTCCATGTCTATTCCAAGAGATAGGGAAATGATGTGCACCTTTTTTTTGCACGCCCATTCAATGGCCTAAGGCATGTTGTCAGGATGCTTGTGTATGCAGCAAAGATCGCTCGCCATCTTCCCACGACATACCAAAAGACTTACCCGAACGAGTCGATGTAGGTCGGAGCTCTGTATGGTCTTCTTGTCGGAGATCTTAGCAACATATAGCTCTGCTTCAGGGGCCATCTCCAGAATCAGCCGTGTGACATGGGTGCCGTGACCTAATTCATCTTCGCAATCACCAGAGCGCGGTCCTTCTCCGGCGTCGCTGACAAAGCCGCACCGATACTTGATACGGTCCATGTTCTCTGCGATAATAGTGTCGCCTTTATCTATGCCACTGTCGATCACTGCTATCTTAATTTTTTCCCTGCGCTCGATATCCGACACATTGATCGGTTCCAGACTACTAATCATATTTATGAAAGTCTTGAACTCTGTTCGAAACTGTCTTGCTCGTGTGACGGCCCTATAGTCCGCATAGTTAGATAGCAAGTCATGCCCGGATCACGTAAATTGCATCTCACATAGGGTCCGGTGTGCTATCGTCGTCATCGAATAATTGCAAGTTCTGAATGACTGGGGTATGCAAGCCTAGACTCGGAGACTGGGTGGGAGAGCCTCTGAATATATACGATATTTGGTGGTAGCTCTCTCTGGCGAATTTATAAAGAGGGGCGAAAATATGCCTGTAGAGTGTTGCGATCTGCAACATGTCCTTGGTCAATCTTTCGTCGCAAACTTCGGCCGTGGCATCATTGATCTCCAGGCACGCCAGAGCAATATATCTGTAAGGATCCGTCACTGAGCTTCCTGATTCACCAAGGACACGGAATAGAGTGCTGTCCTTCGCCCACAGACCTGACTCCCAATCTTGTTCCTCGTCGGTTGGCTGTATACGCTCACCCCTTTCTGTCTCTATTAGAAAGAGGCCAAACGACACAGCAGCATCATAGTGTATGTCGTTGGAAAGAGTTCCTTCAAGGGTACAGTCCACACCCAGCTTCCATGGCCACGTAGACTCGGAAGATTTGTCAAAAGAGATGGAAGTGATATCTAGCTCTGCGTGCTTTAACCACAAAGTTGCATTTAGAAGCGAGGAGGCTACTAAAAGCTGAACCATCTTCAAGTCCGAGCCATTAAAGTCGGCTCTTCGAGACAAAAGATCTGGAAGCAAGTGTCTGGAATCCTGGTCGAAATCATTCACATGTCGGGATTGGGTCTCACAGAGTATCAATTCATTAGCATTAGGCCCGATGCTAAGGCATGTATGTCTTTCAAGTTTCATTTTCGAACGGGTTCTTACGCCGCTCGCGGTCTGTTTCTCCTGCGGTTGAGGTTCATTAATGCTAGTGGACGAGTTAGCCAATGTTGAGAAGAGTGACCTGATATATAGCCTCTGACAATTTGAGTTTTATTGTTTCAGTTGGGATCCGTTGGCGCTCGCAGGCATACAGATCGATATTTACATCATTGTCGACGAATCCAGAGAGGTGCAACCGAGCTTTGTGGGTTCCGGGGCAGGTGTTGTGTCTTTTGAGATTCTCATAAAGAAACTCTGAAAATTTCTTTTGTGCTTTCGTACGCCGGATAAAATCTATCTCATCGTTGTTCAGTGCGCCGGCAATTCCACGATATGTCCGCAATTCGTCCTTTGGATCATGAAATAAGTCTTTAATGTCCCTTTTGATATCGCGTAGCCTCTTGGCCACCATCCCAAAATCGTATTCTCTGCGGTCGTGGCCGATAAAATCTATGTGTGCTGCGAGGTTGACTGGAGATTCACCCATTTTGAGCAACCTGTGCAACTCAAAGAGCTTTGGGTAATTGGTTCGCAACTTCTTGTGTGAGACTAATACAAGCACAATTGTTACAAAAAGAGAATGGCATACTCTCACAAGTTCTTCATCAAAGGCATTATCCCATGGCCCTGCGGGTGGATCTTCCCAGATCACTAACTCAAGCACTTCGAACAATGATAGAAGAGCCTTTGAAAGAGCAATGCACGTAGTTTCATGGTATCTTCTTTCCAGAGTTATATCAGGAAACAGCAAAGGAATGGCCCTGATGCTCACTCGGATAGACGTAATGTGATTATCGAGGAAAGGATATTCGTCGTTGGAGGCAGTCTGCGGAATTGCAGCCTTAAATATCGGGTAAACAGCCTTAAACAATTCCCACTGGGCGTTCCCGCGCCCAGAGTCCCGCAGCTTCATATTGAGGGAGCGTTGTAAGCAGCAACGAACGATTGCGAAACAGCTTCGAAGAAGTTGCGGACTTCTCCCATGTTTCTGCCCATTATACCCAATAACGAGTTAGATGATTATCACAGGTATTAGCAAAAAGACACCACGCACTGTTAGGAGGGTAACTGTAGGCATTCTCGGGGCGTCGAACTCAGCCTTGCGTATGCGAACCCCACTACCCCGCTTTGATAGACGTATATATAGACAGCAGCCCCTCCCGAATTTATTTCTCTTATTGAAAAGCGTTTAAATAGAGACTCAAACCCTCTTACTCCCTTTACTGTGATTGCATTCGCATAACTTCGATTATGTTAGTATCGGGTGACGGAGGAGTATACGATGGTGATATTGAAAAAAAATCCATTGTGTCCGTGGATCTATTTAATTTTGTGATTGGCCGAAATAGCATACAACATGATGTCGAAAAACAATTTGGATCGCATTCCGATCTTGTCCGAATAGCAGACAGTTTTAATCACTGGGTCCGATACACCGGAGCTATATCGACTTTTGGCCAGGAATCGTTGGATTCTCGTCTGTACAATCATACGGATATCAAAGATATAATCCTCGAGTTGCTCCAGATGCTTGCCAGAAACCTTCGGTACTGTATGTCCACCGCCTGCTAAGTCTCCACCACTGTCCACACGCACTAATAAGAAGCAGTAGAAAAGTCTAAACTAGAACAGAAGACCGAAATCAACGATGCACCTAACTTGGAAAACGAAGCACTTCAAGCGATTCAAGTCTGTCTCGACGAGCTTTACCAAATGGCCAACGTTATTCACAAAAACTCCATCCTTGGCCATAAATACGGCCTCTCGTCGGATATAAACCACGATGACAACAGTGGCGCCCTAGATCTTGCAAAGTGTCTCGACATTGAGCTCGCCCCTAGGGCGAGACGCTCTCTGCGTGACCAACTCGAAGAATCTCTAATTATAAGACGTAAAAGGCTTCTACAGAGGCTACATATTGCGAAGAAGCTACGTGACGAACGTGTTGCAGCAGAGCCCAAAAAGACCACCATCCTGCCGGTCAGGGTCCTATCAGATCAGCAAGTACCACCTTGAGACAGCAGTCAAACAAGCCTCGAAATGAAAAACGAATCATTGATAGATTCTTTGAATCGATCAAAAGCTGACATCGCACGTGTATCCGTCCATAGCGTCGACATCGATTTGACGAATGAGGGCGGTAGGTCAAACATCTGCAAGTCGGTGGCTCAATCGATGCCCGGTGTCCCATTGTCGTGCTCACGATATACAGCAGCTGCTCGGCAAGACAAGGAACAGCCTACAAATGCACCACAAATTAGTTGGAAATCCTTGGTATACCCCCGTAAACCATTGTTTTCGTCTGGTGACAAATTCCGCAAATGTCCATGCTGTGCTAAGCCGCTTGAAGTGGCGCAATTGTCAACCGGGTCACAATACTGGCAGTATGCTTCGAGCTTCCGTTTCTGTATGATTCGTTGATAGATGTCAGTTGCTTACGCGTCTTGCAGAAACCACGTGAATGAAGATTCGGAACCCTATGTCTGTCTCTCAGAAAAGTGTATGTCTCCCATTATTTTCTTTGTGAATAAGGAAGACTGGATCCGCCACATGGAATTATCGCACTCGGAAGATTGGTACCTGGAAATCCACACGAACACCTGGTTTTGCAATATTGAGCACGAAAAGCTACTTTTCAACGACTCTGCTAGTTTTGCACAGCACATGGATGATCCCAAAAGCCACAAAGTTCGGAAACGGCCGACGGGGCCGCAGCTGTCCTCTTTGCTTCGCAAAAAAAGAGAATTGGTACGTCGTAATGATTGGGTTTGTCCTCTCTGCGAGTCATTTCCACCCGATTTAGAAAGGACCGGCGACCCGTACAAGGACCGGTATAGCTTGTACGAGCACATCGCCAGCCATATGGTAAGACTAGCAATCAATTCAGTGAATGACTTGTTTCGAAATGATGCAGAAGTACCTTCGGACATCGGGGGAGCATTCGTTACCAGGGGAGAGCAAGGTACGTACTCGTCGATTACTATAAATCCGAAACTTGGGTTCTTTAAGTCTTTTTTTGGGATAATAGTTCCCTTTTTTATTAAATTATAAACAATTGCCGATAGAATCTATCGCCGTGGCTTCTGCATCCGGGAATAGCAACGCCACTTTTGCGAAACCCGGTACCGGCGCCGTGTCTGCCAGATCCAAATGCGAAGGAGAAGAAAGATATAACAAGTATGCTGACGAACAACTGAACAAACCCTATACAATATTTGGTATGAGGGGAGGCTTTAAAGAGCATCGGGAAATAAATGATGGGCCTTATGTGGCTGTTGTCTGGCAACATCCTCTCTGGACAAAGTTTCAAACGACTAATGACACTTGTACAGACTTGGTGCTGAGAAGAGGGTTCTCTATGGGAGTCTCTCCTACAGGAAAGATGAGGATCCGGTGTCATACCCACCGGGCATGAACGAGAGTACCAGAAACCGCGAGAGAGACCGGATACGTGCTTTGTTATACACCGATCAACAGTTCCCTGACTGGAACCCATCAAGGCGCTAGTTAACACCCAACAACTTAAGATCTTGGTGCAGGTTTAGAGCTTATGCGCAGGGTTCATGAAGGTGATATGCACTGTGAGGAGCAGGAGGCTGAACTGGGTGTAGTGTGAGCAGAAGTGTGTTGTGTACTCCGTACTAGGGAAGAAATAGATACATCGCGACCCTTCTGGGGATCCGTATTAATACTAGTGCCATGTCCCGCTTTTGTGCCTTCTGACCAATCACAGGCCCGTACGGCCAAGTGGGGCGGAAGGGCCACAGTGTGGCGGATTCCAATGCTTGACAGCTTGACAGTCTCTACACAAACGAAGTGGTGCATGAAGAAGCTAAAGATCTTTATCACAAAAGATTATTCGGGCTAGACAAAGGAGGAGAGGAATATATCCAGTCAATCTGGGAGAATGCTCTCCTTATATACAATACGTAGCTAGTGTAGGCCTAAAAGGGGCCATGAAGTCATAAGAAATAAGGTTAATCAAAAAGCGTGGTAACGCAATTGTGAGCCTACATGCATGTGGAGAAAGCATCGTATTTCCGAATTTAAAAGATGACGTATACGTACAAATAGTGGCCGCCTGTTACTCTATGAAATTCTGCGATTTCGAAGCTCCCAACAATCTATGGTACTACGCCAGCCTCGATGACATTCCTAGGCACAACGGTGGACCATGTGCCATTGACACTCTGACGCTGGTATGCCAAGCCGGTGACAGCAAAACTCCCAAACTGGAGAACGAAGGAGCCGTCTTGTCCGCTACTCTGTTTAGTAGACGTAGCCAGCACGTCCCCTGGCAGACCGACGACACGGTTTGAGCCCTCGGTCAGATCAAAGGCCCCGCCAAACGTCGTGGTGACGCGGACGACCAATCCGTTGCTGACACGGCTGGCTTCCATCTGCAGCGGATACGTGTTCAGCGGCAGCGGCTGGTCCAGCGGTGTTAGGTGCATGCTGATGGCGTCGTCGGAACCAAAGTGGACAGCGGCAGTGTCGATTGTCAGTCGAGTCGTATACAGGGAGCGAGCGCTGGCGGTGCTGTTGCGCGCGTGGTGTACGTAGAACAATTCAGCGCCGTCGGGCGTGCGGTGCGTGACCTCCTGGGGGCTGACGTAGTCAAGGGTCGAGTTGCGGCCAGACGGCGACGCCACAATGGAGCCGTGGCCGGTCGAGTAGATCGGAAGGACAGCGTCTGGCCGCTCCGTCAGGACAGGGTTATTGGCCGCCTTCTTGAACGGGCCGAGCGGTGACGCAGCCGTCGCAAAGCCCACGCCGTAGCTGGCCGCCTCGTAGTTGTTGGCGCTGTATGTCAGCAGGTAGACAGTCGTGTTGCTGCCGCCGCCGTCGGGCCGCCGGATGGTCGTGCTGCCCTCGGACCAGCGGCGATCCTTCTTGGTGCCGTCAAAGGTCCGGTAGTCGTGGACGTGGTAGTTCTCCCAGGCCTGTGGATCGGCGCCATACGAGATCACAGTCGTCCAGCCGTCCTGGCGCGGCGGCCGGCCGATCGTTCCGGTGCCGTTGTACGCCGTGATGTTGGCCGGCACCGGCGACGCGTCGGCAGCCATAGCATTCTTCTGCGTAGCCACGATCTCGGGCATCGTGGCCGCAGTCGGGTCGTCCCACCAGTCCGACTCCAGCTCGACGACGATGATGTTGGACTCCTCAATGTGCTTGCCCAGGGTCGTGTCCCAGACCCAATTGCGATAGGCGTTGCGCGATGCATACAGATAGATCCGGCCGTCCTCGTCAAAGAAGACATTTGGATCGATGGTCGGGATGAAGGTGCCCCGGGGCGCGGTCTCGGCCTGGCGCAGGCTCGACGGCGGCAGCATCTGTGCCTCGTCCATGATGAGGTTGACATCGTGGTAGGTCGGGTCGAAGGGATACCAGTCGATCGGTCGGGGCTCGATCTCGTGAAAGGGACCCGTGGGCGAGCGCGACACGGCGACGCCCAGCTTCGACGGCTCCTCAAAGGCGAAGTAGCGGAAGTGGTCGGCCGTCAGACTCTCGAGAAGACGACCGGAAAAGAAGAAATAGTACCAGCCGGTGCGGTCGTTGTAGTACGTCTCCGGGGCCCAGAGCCAGTCGCGCGCCCAACAGGCCTGGCCGCCGTCGAGATGGTTCCCGTCGACGTCATAGCACGTCTTCAGCACGCCGCCCGGCTGCTTCTGCCACGTCGCTAGGTCCGGGCTGCTGTAGACGGCAAAGCTGTAGCCGCTGTCGGCACCCTCAGTCGAATACGCAAAGAACTGCCCGCTCTGGGTATCGTAGAAGGTGTAGGGGTCAGCAGCTTCGTAGCTGGCCGAGTTGTGGAACTGGGGAGCCTCAGCCAGAACGGGCAGCAGAACGGCACCTGCTAGGGTCGAGAGGAGCTGCAGAATGGACTGCATGCTGTGCTGCAGATTGGCATCGGAAATCGGCAAGCTTGACTGCAAGATTGGCCACCAAGATTGGCCTTGGAAACACGTCCCAAGAAAGAGCAAGAAAAGGCCTCCCAAAAATGCGGTGGCAACGCCCAACAGAAAACATGGCTTATACATACTCCGAGGTGAAATCTTCATAAAGCCTATTTATCTGGACATACGCCAATTTTAAGTTGTGTTGTATTGATGTCAACCATCCCTTCGTCCAGTGTAGCATCCCCGCCTTGTTGGCAAGGCCGCCCCACAATTGCCTCTCGTGATGCGAACCCCTCTACTCCAACAATACACGAGGCACGTGGCCGACATGGAATGGTGGAACTGGTTGCAGATCCATCAGAATGCCAGGTTACATCCTGTCGGCGTAGTACCAGTCTCTCCGACAGATGGTTCTGTCGCCGTTGTATTGAACCTGCTTAGTCATCAGTCTTGTCGGCGCCACGAGCTGGACTCAAGAGCTCGTCCCGTTGCGACGCCATAATCCTTGCGACGGAGCTTCGAGAACGAAGGGTCGTCAGTCGTCGTGACGCGCGGGACGTATCGCAACTCCGGGCCTTTCTGTTTCCACCCTTCCGGCGATCCACGGGCATGCGATACGCGGAGACGGTCTCCATTGTACGGCTTGCCATTCAACGCATTGATCACCTGTTCGGCTTCTCCCGGGGTGGCAAAGTCGACAAAGCAGTAGTTGTGATTGCCCGGCTTCGGCGTAGGCGTGGGATGCGCAGTGACCCGCTTGCCGACCGCGGTACTATAGCATGATCAGCAGGATGCCCGAGACAACAAAAAAGCAACAGACAACGCACGGTTCGTAGCCGGCGAGCAGTGTTCGGATCTCGTCGTTGTTCTGCTCCTGGTCGACCATCTTGCCGAGCCCGCCAATGTACAGCCGGTTGCTCTGCTGGCGCTCAAAGACGTTTTCAAAATGGTCCAGCGCGGCGTAAGGGCCGTGGTCCTTTGGAGGCTGTGGCCTATCCGAGGGTTCGGCATCCGACCGTTTCCAGTTGCCCCATCGCTGGAAGGCAGTCTGTCGCTCTGCGCCGTCACCATTTCGATCACGATCACGCTCCCCGTCACGGCCCCAGCGGCCGGTCCGGCGCTCTTCCTTGGGACGACAGGGGCCGACCTTGAGCGGACGACCACGGATGGTAGCACTCAGCGACGCGATCGCATTCTCAGCCGTCGCGCGCTCCTCAAAGTCAACAAAGCAGTAGCCCGGATTGCGGCCGCTGACAGGGTCGACCGAGAGATGGATCTGGGTGTAGTCTCCGAAGCCGTGTTCCGTAAGCGCTTCCTCAATCTCCTGCGGCTTGACGTAGTAGAGTAGGTTTCCTGTACAGGTTAGACGTATTAGCGCAAACGAAAAAAGGCAGATCGCACCAAGATAGATGCGCCGGCCTTCTGCCAGGGCATCGGGCTGGTCCTCGCGGCGGTTAGCGGATTCCATGAGTGCGCCTCCCTGTGGGTACGTTTTGACGAGCAGATATCGGTGATGGGCAGAGTTGATGCAAATCGCGTCAAGACAGAGTTCCGTGATGGAATATCAGTGTGCTTTGCCTGGGAAAAGCAAAGTTTAGGTTAGGCCGAAGTGGGAAGGCGGGGTCTGAAATGAGAAATCCGTTGGATAAACTTCATTTATCCGGAGTTTCACAGCAGTGTGCAGCCGGAAGAGATATTCGTTATTACCACCAGGCTTATTGAGCAAGCTGTTTGAAGAGCGTGTGTTTTGCACAGCCGATCGCCCGTCTGTATGTTGGGCACAGCAAAAATTCAAGCCACCAAGTGGACTTGTACTCCGTACGGCTAAGGAAAAAAAGAAAAAGAAAATCGACAACAGGAGGACTCGAACCTCCGCGGCCGAAACCATATGATGGTACAGGACCCGGAAACCAGAATCTGGAATTCGGAAAGTTCGAATCATACCCATTAACCACTCTGGCATGTTGTCTAGCACTGGGAAATTGACAGCTATTCGACACCATCGTATCCAAATGATCTGACGGGGTGCTGTACGAAAGGCAATTTGTACAGAGTTTTGACGATTATCCACAGCTATCTTCCGTTAGCGTCTACATCCATGAGCATCATATCATTATTTTGGAGAAATTTGAGGGAAAAACAACGGTCGGACAACAGTGACATTTGTGGCGTATTGGGATGACAGCATGACACAACCTGAGGACGGTTGTAATTGAACTTGCAGCTTTTCGAACAAGACCAGCAGTATCCTGCGACAGCTAATATCACGGCCAGACGCCACCGACAAGGGACGGGACGATGCAAAAGTCTGGCCTGCCACCAACACTGACAAACACGGACGTTGGGCCGGTCTTTTACGCGTGATGATTGGATGGTCTCTCACAGACGGGAGGCCAAGATTGCTGTTCACGATCGCGATTTCAAAACGCATGGCCACGGGTTTGCCGTTGACACGTGGCATCCATTGTCCAGGCAAGACTCCGCGGAGACGGCCAAAAACCCCTAGTCAGTAGAGGGAGGCTATGCCGGGGAAGAAGGACCAAGTGGGCAGGTGAATCGGACCAAGCCCCCAACTGGATCCTAGGGCCACTTTTCCATGGCAGCGCCAACACGAAACGGGCAGCAAACGGCGTTGTCGGTGGGGGCCGCACGCAGGGGTAATGCTAAGCGAGTTGTTCGGGTTTTATGTGCATTCCGTCGGCATGAAAATCGCGCCGCACGGAATGGAAAGGAAGGCATAGAGTGGTGCCGTTGGGGGCGGATTTACGGCCCTTCCGCAGGCTTTCCGTCATCTGTTTCGCTGCTGCTGCTGCAGTCGGGTCACTCAGTTCTCTACATACGTCGTACATTGGCCGTCTGCATTTCTGCCACGCACTGCAAACTTGCCCTGAAACCGATTTACCCGCCTTTCGATCTGTCCTCTGCCCTGCTCCTTAGTGCCAGCCTTGGGACTTTTTCGACAGGTCTGGAGCGAGCCGGTAGAAGAAAGCAGCAGAGCTGAGGCGGATCCGTCCCGAGGAGCTACTCCGAACAGGATGTCTAGCCTGCCCGAGGCGAACGAAGGGGAGACAGCCAGGGTGGGTGGAGCAGCGCAAAGAGGAAAAATCACGAACACGGCAGCCGCAGCAGCAGAAGCAGCCGCAGCCGAGTGTCCGGGGAAGGATGCCGGCAGCTTCGCACACCCGGCGTCGTTGGAGCCGGTCATCAGCGACGGGGTGTCGTCCGTCTTCAGCACAGGACTGAGCGTGAGCCAAAACACGCAGCCCTCGCAGCAGCCTCTGCCTTCTTGCCTTGCGCTGACTGAGGAGACGCAGGTCGACGACGATGCCGATTCGGCCGTGGGCGACATTGAAGCGCCGTAAGGAAGCCCTGCGCCCGCCTGCCCTGACCAGGCCTGACTAGACCTGAGCTGACCGTCTAGATCGTCGACGCAGTCCGTGCGGGCGAGCCTCTACGAGTTTGTCGAGGAGAACGGCCGGACGTTCCACAAATACAAGCAAGGGAGTGAGTCAGGCCGTGCTACGACGTAATAAGGGGGCTTCTGGTGGGGAAGAAACACCGGCTGACCAGGCTGCAGAATACCTTATGCCAAACGACGAGGTGAGTCGGCCGTTGCGGGTGCCGGGTTGTGCGACGTCGGGCTATGCTAATGCAGACAGAGCGAGCAAGAACGGTTGGGTGAGTGTGCGTCTTTCTGGTGTGCGTCTGCCAGCTGCTGACAGATCTGCAGACCTGCAGCATGCGATTTTCCTGTTGTTGCTCAAGGGACAGCTGGCGCGGGCGCCCATTGATGAGCCGAAGCGGGTGTTGGATGTGGGCACGGGAACGGGCATCTGGGCGATTGAGTTTGGTGGGTTTTTCTTTCTTTTTTTCTTCTCTCTTTTCTTCTCTTCCTTTCTTCTTTCTTCCTTTCTGCTCACCCCTGCTGACGTTCCAGCCGCACTTCATCCCGGCTCTGACGTGCTCGGCACCGACCTGAGCCCGATCCAGCCGGCCTTCGTGCCGCCCAACTGCCGGTTCGAGATTGACGATGCCGACGACGAATGGGCCTACAGCAGCGCGCCCTTTGACTATGTGCACATGCGGCTGCTCTGGCACTCCTTCTCGGACCCGCACCGCGTATTGCGCTCAGCCCTCGACAGTCTCGCGCCCGGCGGCTATCTCGAGTGGCAAGACTTCCAGGGCCGCTTCCGCGCCGTCGACGACAGCCTCCAGGGCCGGGCGCTCTCGCGGCTCGACGGGCTCTACGTCAAGGCCGGCGCTGCGCTCGGTCGCGACATGATGCTGACGCCCAAGATCGCCGGCTTGATGCGCGAGGTCGGCTTCGTCGACGTCGTCGAGGAGAAGTACGCCCTGCCCGGCAACACCTGGCCCAAGGGCCGCGAAGCCAAGACGCTCGGCCTCTGGCAGCAGACCAACTTCCTCGAGGGCATGTCGGCCATCACCATGACCGTGCTCACCCGCGGCCTTGGCATGTCCGTCGCCGAGGTCGAGCTGCTCCTCATGGAGGCCCGCAAGGACGTCAAGGATACGGCCGTCCACTTCTACATGCCCGTGTACGTTGACGTGCTTACCGTGTGTGTATACCGTGTTTTGACTGTGTGCTGACTGTGTGTCGTCGTCCTAGTTACGTCATCTATGGCCGCAAACCTTTCCCGCATGAGGTCCGGCAATAGGACTGGGTCTCCGTACATGTGACGTGACCAATCAGACGTCGTCGATGGTCACCTGTATAGATCGGCTGCGTATATACTGCATCTTGGTTGTGTATAGCTTTCCTTTGGTCTGAGAATGGGGTCCACTGCCATGTGGACGGTGTCATGGTTGGGCCGCAAGTCAGCCGATGATCTCACGACTGCAGCCGTCTCCACATTTGTCGCGACGTTTACTTGTTGCGTACTCTTTTGTGTGTACCTGTATATCGTATATTAAATAGATTTGTTACCGTCCTGCAACGATTGCAGCTGTCTTGTCAGACCTGCCCGGTCCCTCTGCTGTCAGAAAGCGAAAGTCTGCGCCCTCGTCTGCCTGGTTGACCTCCCGCATGTACAGCCCACGGTAGCCCCGGAGGGTCTGGCGAGCGATCCAGGGCTCTGGGTGGTGGTGGTCGTCGTTGTCGTCGTTAGCAGCCGTCTGAGCCCAGTCCTGGACCCGTTCAGCCTGGCGATGCGCAATCTCCTCGTCAGACAGATCAACGGCGAGCAGCCGGGCCGCGAGGTCGCAGCGGATAATGTCGCCGTCGCGCACGATTCCAAGGACGGAGCGGGGGTCAGCGCCCTCGGGGGCGACGTGCAGCAGGATCGTTCCGCCGGCAGTGCCGCTCATACGACCATCCGAGAGGCGGAGCATGTCGGTAACGCCCCGGACGGCGAGCTTTCGGGGAATGGGGATGAGGCCAGCCTCGGGCATGCCGGGATGGCCGACGGGGCCAATGCCACGAAGAACGAGCACGCTATCGGGGGTGACGTCGAGGTTAGGGTCATCGAGCCGGTTAGCCATGTCGGCGGCCGAGCGAAACACTACGGCCGGACCCTTGTGCTGCAGCAGCCGCCGGTCCTTGGACGCGCTCGCCTTGAGTACGGCGCCGCGTGGTGCCAGGTTGCCGTGCAGCACAGCGAGCGATGAGCACGTGTACAGCGGTGAGGCCAGTAGCCGGATGGCTGTCTGGGCAAAGGGCCGAAAGCGCGCTGCATCCAGGGCTTCGCCGAGCGTCTGGCCTGTGATTGTGCGGGCGTCCAGTTGCAGCAATGGCCGCAGTTCCGTCAGCAGGGCCGCCATGCCACCAGCAGCGTGGAAGTCTGTCATGTAACCGGCCCCGCTCGGCTTCAGGTCCAGCAGCAGCGGCGTACAGCGGCCGATTCGATCCAGGTCGGCCAGCGTGACGGTGCCGGCGAGTCCTGGATGCCGGTTGGCAATGGCCAGCAGGTGCACAATCGCGTTGGTGGATCCGCCAATGGCCTGCAGCACGGTCAGGGCGTTGTGGATGGAGTCGCGCGAGAGGATGTCCTGTGGACGAGAAGCTGTCGTCGAGCTCTCACGGGCCAGCCGAGCGGCTAGTTCGCCTGTCTGCTCAGCTACACGGAGACGGCCAGCTGAGACGACCGGTGCCGTGGCCCCGTTGATCGGCATCATGCCCAGGGCAACCAGAAGACAGGCCATGGTGCTGGCCGTGCCCATGACGCCACAGGTGCCTGACTAGACCGTTGTGGGCTGTCAGAAGAGCTGTGAATGGCAGACAGGCCGGCAGACTCACCGTTGGCACTAGCTCCTCGTTAAGGCTGGCAATGTCCTCCATGTCGATCTCGCCGGCACGGTAGCGCGCCCAGTTGTTGCGGCAGTCGGTGCAGGCGCCCACACGCGTTCCTCGATGGCTGCCCGGCAGCATCGGTCCCGTCACCAGGTGGACGGCCGGCTTGTTGGCCGAGATGGCGCCCATGAGCTGGGCCGGGGTAGTTTTATCACAACCTGTCTGTCAGCGGAAGAGAAAAGGGCGAGAAGCACAAGAACAAGAACAAGGAACCCACCTCCCACAAGTACCACCGCGTCGACCGGTTGCGCCCGTACCATATCCTCCGTGTCCATGGCCATGAGTTTGAGCAGAAACATGCTCGACGGCGCCGCAAACGACTCGTGCAGGCTAATGGTCGGAAACGCCACCGCCAGTGCGCCCGCCAGCTGCACGCCGCGCTGCACTGCCTCGACCAGTGCCGCGCTGTTGGCGTGGCACGCGTTGAGGCCCGACCGCGTGTCCACGATCCCGACAATCGGCCGGGCCAGCGCTGACTCGCCGTAGCCGAGCGCCTTGATGAACGCCTTGCGCAGGAAGAGGGCAAAGTGCGCGTCGCCGTACGCTGTCAGGCTCTGTCGCAGCCCGGCTGTCGACCCCAGCGGCCGCGCCAGATCGTAGTCGGCGAAGCCGCCCGACACAGACGGCCGCGTGTCGCCTTCTTTGTCCCCATCGGCAAAGGCTGGACCGGACTCGCTCGCAGAGGCCCCTGTTGCATGTGGCTCTGACATGGCGAATCGCTGCTGCAGTTGTATCAACAAACAGTCGCCTTTCGGGACGACCGTCTTCTCATTTGCTCCTCTCCCAGTCAGTGGCCCTATTTCGATCTGCTCGCTCTTCTGGTTGGAGGCTGCAACAGAACTAGCAATCACGCAAGATCTGGGCCAGATGACCATTGCGCAATCCACGCCACGTGATAGGCTAAGTTGTCGTGGCAGGAGCCACCAACGCCAGACGACATTGACGGAAGGAACCGCGCCAGTTGCCAAAACTAACGATAAGGTATTAGCAACTAGACTCGGCTTTCCTAAAGTGTGCTTTCGGCCAGGTCCTTGTAGTCGTGCTCTTGCTCCAACAAGTGGTTGACATTGCAGGCCTTCCAGTCCCTTTCTAGAGAATGTGGACCGTGTAGTTATACCAATCATAGTCGATGATTGATAAACTTAGCCTTTGCTCTAAAAGAGTCCCGTGATGTATCTCTTCTCTTATCATCGGGCTTGAAATGTACCGATTTGTCCCGTTCAGCGAATGAAAACTCGACGGATCAATGGGCGCAATCCTCCTGTTAAGCACAGCCACGCATCTGCGTAAATGGTAAGCCTAACAACCTTTCCCCGTTTTCCCCGCCGTTCAAACTCTGTCCTGAGTGAACCACTTCAATCATATCTGTTCATCCGTCAAAAAAGCCTTCGACACTATGCGACTTCTCGAGATTCGCGCAGGAGGGTTCAGTCTAACCCACGACCTGTCGTCTGACAACCTCCCTCCGTACGCCATCCTGTCACACACCTGGGGCCTGCTTGCAGATGAGGTCATGTACGAAGATATCGTGGAAGGCAGGGATAAGACCAATCCGAAGCTTGAGTTTTGCAGACAGTATGCGATGCGAGATGGCCTACAGTTTTTCTGGATCGATACGTGCTGTATTGACATGTCGAACCTGGCCGAGCGCTCCGAGGCCTCCGTGTCCATGTTCCAATGGTTCCAGAAGGCAGCTCGTTGTTACGTCTATTTGTCTGATGTGTCTACCGCGACCGGTGACGGTCAGCTGTCCGATTGGGATACGAGCTTTCGCAACAGCCGCTGGTTTACCAGGGCCTGGACACTACAGGAATTGCTCGCTCCGTCATCAGTGGAGTTCTTTTCTCGTGAGGGCGTCCGTCTTGGCGACAAGTCGACTCTCAAACAGCAAATATATGAAATTTCAGGAATAGCTATGACGGCGATCGAGGGCAGAAACCTCTTGGACTTCAGTTTTGAGGAAATAATTCGGTGTGCAAAGTCTCGTGAATCAACTCTCGAAGAAGATAAAATATACTGTCTCTTCGGCATATTTGGAGTGTCTTTGCCAGTCATTTATGGCGAGGGCCTAGCCAATGCAGAAAGGAGACTACGAGAGGAAATAAAATACGCTAGTAGCTCTTTGGAAGCCATTATAGGGCTAGCTCATCCGGATACATCAACCAACACGGCAAACCTATCAGCAGCTCTAAAAAGTCGGGGCCGGCTGGATGAGGCTGAAACAATGGATGGGCAGGTAGTGGAGGATAACAAGATGGCATTCTGGGCCGATCGTCCTGACACACCGGCCAGGGTGGCCGATCTAGCGTTAACGCACAAGAGCGAGAGAGAGGTGGACGAGGTTAGGTGGCTGGAGGGAGAGGCGGTAGAGACACGGAAGACCAACTTATCTGATTCAGGCTATGGTACAGCTTCGTACTGCACCAATCGGCTACCTTATGGACTCGGCGCACTCGACTCCATCCGAGAGGAATTTGACGACAAAGCCACAATCTACTCAGATACCTCGAGCCGGACTGACGCCAGATTCGAAATTTATAGCACTATGCTCGCGGATAACCTGGCCGAAATACTTGGTCCATCCGCCCTCGATGAGGAGGTTCTGAACAGCGCTGTGAAATCTCTCCCAGACCTCCTACAGACATTAGCTCTAAAGTTGGGCTTCCAAGCACCGTCGAAGATGCATCGCGATGCCATGGTTTTCATTCATAAGAACCGAAAGTAAGAATCCTACCCTTTTGCAAAGACTCTACGCGGCTCTTTTGTAACAGCCATTGCACAACAGTTCGATAGCGCATTCTTTTCGACAGACTATCAGTGCCCGCGAGGATCTGCCCGACGATCTGACAGCTGGCTTAAGAGAAACAGTGACCACAGAAATCTTTGACAGGTTCCTACGAGCCTCTGACGAAGAGTTTGATCCCGTCCCTGAGCCTGTCGTTGACGAATCAGGCTTGACTGCAGACGTAGACGAAGACCTGCATTCTGACGAATATAGAAGTTTGATATTTGACGATCCGGGCTACGAATGGCTTTTGCAATGTCTACGAAACAGTGTCCTCCTTGCACGGCCAGTTCCAGACAACCTGCAAACAATACACGAAGCCATTCTCAAGGCGATCCCGACGCCCAATCACATGAGTCGGAGGACATCATCAAAGGGATGCTCAGTGACATATACGGTAGATTGGGATCCCTTTGCTTTCCTCGATGCCCAGGAGTACGAAGAACCCGATTATGAAGTTGTGGCCAAAGTTATTACCGTGACAGGACACTGCAGGGACGCCCAGGCACTTAGCGTTCAGGATTATCTTTCTCAGACGTGGCCATCATCGGGACCAGGTTTTCTCCGCCTTATTCAGACCGTGGTTAGAAACCGTGGCCTAGACATGATGTCTGAGGGTAAGTGTAGCCTCCGTTTACCCTATGTAATGAATTAGCAATCTCTAACCGAGGGCTGTTTACCCTTTCCGGTCTAGATCAAGTTTCAAATGGTACAGAACTCTCGGCTTCCTACGAGCACCATACTGGATTACGTATTACGGCTTCAGGAGTTCCAGGATTCGTCGCAGAGATAGGAGAGCAGCTTGCATGGCTCGGTGCTGCGCTCCGGTTACCAGATCCCGAGCTGCCAGTACCCACAAGCTTGATCCGCTGCGTTCCATTTGTCGACACGATTATACATCTTGGAAACGAAAGTGGACGTGATAAAATATCATGTTCCATTCGATTTCTACTTAAAGAGTCCAAGGACGCTTCTACTCAGGACAAAGGGCAGTGTTGGTATGGCCTGTTTCAGAGACCTCTTTTCGTCGAGGGATTCCCGGTTTCCCGCCGACCAAAAGCCGATACTGGCCTGGAAATTCCTCTCGACATGGCAGCTGCTCTCGTTGGTGCTCGTACAGTCGAGATCTTCAATCGAAACGTCTTTATCAAAGGGTTATCGGCGATGCTGGTGCCTACTGAAAAACTCGGCGATACAATTGTCTGGCATCTTATCCGAAATCAACGACCAAATGAGCGAATCTCATATTTGGACTGTGGCCTACAGCACAAAAACGCTTATCTCGCCGAGATGGACAGAGCTCGACATATTGTTGGCTGGTGCTCCGAAGCAGACTGCGACGTTGGTAAGTGCCTTCATTTCCCCGTCGAATTGCCGAACAAGTTTCATATTCTCTAATCTTTGCTTCTAAACTAAAAATACTTTGTGGTAGGCAAAAAGAGAGCCAATTACTCGATTAAGAAGTCTGGACTCCCCAAACCGCACACTGGCTGTGTTTTGGAACACATTGAAGTTCAAGGCGGTCAATATATCATGGCGACAGGTGCATTTGCTATTGGCAAGCGCCAACCCGCTGCCTATATGACCCGAAAGGGTTACATGCTTAAAATGGACTGGATTTCTTCCAGATACATAATCCTCTGGGACGAGAAAGAGAAGAGAGGATGGCTGGTGAACGGTGCTAGGGCCTTGCTGCACCTTCTTCGAGCATCACTAAGACACAGCAAGGATAAATTCGGGTCCGCATTTCTCTTGGATCCAGATGACCTCACGGATGTCGACTGCACGATGGATTCAGAGTCAGCACTCGATATTCTTTTGGATGAAAATATACGAACACGTCCGCTGTATGTAGACAAGTACGAGACTACCTACGAGGAGAAACGCCAGCCTACAGTTCCAGGACGGGCCATGCTAGATGTCGAAGGGGGGATAAATAAGGTTAAGCAGTACCATTTACTGGAGGACCATATCGAGCACATCTTCAGGAAGTTGGAAAAGCTGGTCGACCACCAAGCCCAGATCGAAGGACAAAGTGGGCTCAGAATTGACCCCCGTCCGAGAAGGCAGCTAGAGGGCTGGGATTTTTGGGACCTGGCCACGGAGAGCGATCCAATCTTCCCCAAAGTGTCTACACTAGACACGATTGGAAAGGGCTGGGTGGACTTTTCACGGACCATCCGCGCCGTCTGCCTATTTGGCAAGGGATTCGGTGACCTGATCAAGCCCCGGCAAGCAGCAGCATCTGCGACGGCATCGACGGTCCTCTGCCCTCGCTGGAGCCTGCTACCTGCCCAGAGATCATACCTTGCTGTCTGTGTGACAGACATTCGGAAGATTATCGATGACTACGGCGACATCGATGCCAGCCCCGTGCGCATCTGCGACTCGGTCCTTTGGCACATGAAGCAGACCGCATTCCGGGCGTGTCCCTGCACGAATTCCAGCGACAGCCTGGCTTCAAGACACGATCATCATGACCCTGTGCAGGTGCTGTTCCCAAGGAGCTTCAACACGAGGCTAAAGGCGAAACCGCGGGTCTGTCTAGAAGATCAAAAACAAGGGGCTGTAATTTTTGGCCACAACCTGAATCTGCGCTGGTACTGGAGAGACCATGGTGACCCTGTTAATGACATGTCACTGCTACAACCGCCTGCACTCACTATTTCCTCTCCTAGCGATAGTGACAGCGTTGGTAACGTTGGGCTGAGCTCAGAGTCAAGCAGTCAACCGGGGTCGAATCTTTTGGAACTGTCATCGACAGCCAGCGGTGTGGACAATCACGGGATACGGGATACGCAGTCTTCTAGTGCTACTTCTATAACAGTGTCGTCACAAGATGGCCAGGAAAACGCATCAAAGGAAAATGAAGATGGTGGCGGAACGGGGCAGAGGGGCCTCAAACGGCTATTCCGAGACTTGGGGCCGTCTAAATTATCTGTGCATAAAAGAAGGAGACCCTAGCAGTAAGGGGGGAATATGTCGAACTAATCGTCTCGTTTCTATTGGGCTTACTATGGTTGACCGCTTGGATTGACTGTACGGAAGCGACTGTAGGACATGCGATTCACTTTGTCAGTATGTTCGTAGTTTCGTCTTACAGAAGAATCATGACGCAGTGGCCGTGGATGTAGCCGCTTTAATATGGCCTTCCACACACTCGGAAGTGGTGCTCTTGGCTATGAGGAACGAATTGACCTGGGCATCGATTGCGACTGTCTCCCATATTACATGACGCAGAGGACTTGTCCGTATCCTCCTTAACTCCAACTAGCACCAGCACATATGCAATTCTAACACCCAGCCAATATAAAGTATTCAGTGGTAAGCATATATTCCATTTTACTTACTACGTACAAAACCGGCCAAGGAGAACACTGTCTATTACGTGCTAATAATAGGATACGAGTGCGGCGCATCAGGGCCCACAGTTCAAAGTTCTCGGTTCGTGCACTGCCACGCACTGTAGCACCGGGATGTCGACATAGCCGCAATGTGTACTCCGTACTTCGTAAAGTGGAAAATATGACGCCTCGTTGGATATTCTGTTTCGCCTTCCTCCACCAACGGAGGTAAATAAAAAAAATATTGGTAAGAGTCGAAAACCTCTTGAAGAGGCGCATCAGGAATTGAGCCCGATGCGGGGGTCGAACCCGCAACCTTAAGATTAAGAGTCTTACGCTCTACCGATTGAGCTAACCGGGCGTTCGATCTCATTGTTAAAAGGGTGGCTGCTAACACACCTCTTGGTGAACTAGCCCTGTGGGCCCACTTTTGTACGCACGCGAGTACGGAGTACACGACACATATTCAAAAGCTTCGAGGAGACAACTTTGCAGTAATACAGAGTACCACAATTACGAAATGGGTAAAAGAATGTACTTTGTGTAACCATTTCCGATCTAGAACTGCATAGCACTCGACCCACTTCTCAGCTGCCCTGGCTTCCTGTCCGATGCTGGTCTTTCGAAAATAAAATGCGCGGTACTTTTGATTGAGCATGAGGGAAAACCAAGCCTTCGGCGTTCTTATCCGTAGCTCCTTACAACCTACAGGGTAGCTCAAAGAAGAGAACCGAATTCATGCAATTGACCGGCTGTCTGAAATCCTTCACTGTGCTGTTCTAGCCAAATTGTACAGAGACGGTCTTACATGCATTATCACCGACTGTACAGTATGTGCCTCCCGTCCCATAAGCAATGTTCCACTGGCAGCTTTACGGGTGCGGTTACATTTCATATCACCGAAATCGGCGAGCAGTTGTGAAAATGAAAGCTTGTAGATGATACTTTAATATCCTTAGATTACGTTCCCAAGGCACCGACTCTGAAGGCTTTGTTTGTGTGTGTTGTGAAATTCCACATTCGGACATAGTATAGTTGCGTTTAAAATTTCGTGTACAATATCGTGGCCGTCTACAGACCGTGTGTCTATCCAAACACTGTTAATGAACAGACAAAACGACGATGGTCCGTACAGTTGCCGTAGTTATAGCAAGTTGCATCGATCACACTATTATAACCCCGTACAACCAGAAAGGTCAGAAGGTTGTTTACTGAAAAGCTTATAGGACTAATAGGGTGTGAGACTTTGATTTTAACCTTGGCTATGAATTTTTGTTTTAGCATGCGGCCTTTTAGGTCTAACAAACCCCGAATGATAAAAACATTTATACTGAGGTGCTTGAACAAACATAATAACGATTTATGTCTTGCTTGATTTTCGTAAAAGGCTAGTATATTACATTGCAGGTTAGCTTTTTTATATACCTCTAGTAGGAGCATAGGCACGGGACTAGATACGTTCAGGGTGCGGTATAAAAAAGGCAGCCATTGTGATTGAAGCTTTTCTTTTCATTTATTGCCGGCACAGACACAAAATCCAACGCTAGAAATACAATAATAGCGACCAGAATGCTGTCACCGTGGAGCGTCGCAATCATACATGGCAGCTAGACAGTCAATTTAAACCAATTTGCAGAGAAATCCTCCAGCATACGGTAAATGTAGGTGGCAGTTTACTGAGAGTGGTAATAAGCACGACCAGAAACGCGCGAGAAGTAAGTGAATAGTTGTAACTTCTTAAAGGAATACGTGACATTTGCGAGACTTGTGAGCACTACGACCTTTTTAACCATTAAGCTCACCAATAACAGATTCGCACGATTCGGCGCATCGTTTGGCCGTTGTCCGAACATCACCCGCGGGAGGGTAACGATGACAAGGTCGAATTATGTCTAAAAAGACAGCAATGACTACGGAGTACAACATTAGGCAATACGAGCGAGTCATTTGGAGAAGAGACGTACGACGGGTGAATCCGACAGTAGTCAGCAGGCTGACTCAAGAAACTCGAGTCCGACTGCATAGCACGTGGAAACTGACCACAGTCGGCTGCCTCATCGCTGCAGCTTCGCCACAGCTAGCAAAATCTAGATTTAGGCAAAGTCAGCTGCCGCGTCTTCTTCTGTAGCTCATCTGAGCATTTGCTCCTCAACCAGTTTGAGACCAAGCCGGCGAGGGATCCGAGGAGAAAGTGACCCAGTACGGCCTTCTATCGAGCCACAGCCCAGGCAAGTGATCTCAACAATCGTTGCATGTCCCGCGCGGCGGCTTCCGCATAGACGGATGTTGTAGTTAGTCCCCCACGTGATTTGTGGGTCAGCCGATTGTTTTGTTTTGAAGAATTCCTGATTTTGCTTGATAATTTGGAACCACTTATGTGTGGGTCGTTGCGGCAAATAGAATTATGCGCATGCAACCAGTCAATTCCGCATAAGGGACGCTCTTACATATTAGGATAAAATAAAAATGTATAATACCGAAACCGGAACGTCTGTGCGGTGGCAGCACTGCGCATGACTGAGTGTGGGGGCCCCACGTGATCCTCTACAATGCAGAGCACGGCACTGCAGACCGAAGAGAGAAAGAAGAAGGTAGGTAAAATCGTCAGGCCAACAATTGGCCACAACCCACGAAGCAGGGCGCAGTCGCATAGACTTCCGCGGGAGTTGCTGCGCGGGAACTCGGTTACGCCGCCACGTTGGTCTCGAGGCACGAGTGCAGGTTGTAGCCATGACAGACGAAGACGGGAGCCATGTTTTCTTGTGCGGCGGATTGCCTGCCATGTATGTGATAAGCATTTTACATTTTATACAACCGTTTAGCAGAGATTGCATCGGGAGGCTGTAGATAACACAGATCCTGCGGGCTCGGCGCAGCCGAGAGCCAATCTTCTGCGAGCGATATGGTTCAGAAAAGACATAACTAATCAGGCTGCGTCAGCCCTTCCAAGTGCCGGAGCCACCGATTTCAGCAGCGTAGTTATTTTGACGTAAGGGATCGCCCGCTAGGGCTAAGATGGGCTAGAGTAAGGGCTGATCATGTCCAAGCTTGGCTAGCCGGGTACTTCCCACAAGAATGGGCTCCAGTCTTTGTGGCGATTGGTGGCCCACTAACACGAGTCGTCTTTCTACTACTCACATATTCCTGACTCGCTCGGTCGAATTGGCTGGGTTTTTACGACATAAAAACTCCAAAATGGGCTCCTGTTACGGCATGGAAACGGTATAAGGGAAATCGGTCTGGCACGTCAAAAAAACAGAAAATCTCTTCCGAAACCAGCCCAGACTCCATACCTTGTTTTCCACTGCTGTGGTCTGCCTATCCTGACCTGTCCCTTCACCGCGCACAACAGAAGAACCCTGCCATTGCGGTTCCCGGTTCCCCCTCCTTCTGCATAAGTCTTGCCATGATGACGCACGACCGCATTGAGGCAGCGCCAGTCCGCCACGGAGACGACAGCAAGGACGAGAAGCTGGGTGAGGGCGCGGGTCCGACGTGGCACAGCAGCTCCGAGGAGGTTGTCGGCGAGATCCAGGAGCTGTCGGCGAAGCAGCAGGCCGACCTGGAGAAGCAGCGGGCGATCGAGGGCGACGAGCGATTCCACCGGCTGGGCTGGAAGCGTCTCACGATCGTGCTGCTGGTCGAGGCCATTGCGCTGGGCGCGCTCAGCGTGCCCTCGGCCTTTGCTACGCTGGGCCTGGTCCCGGGCACCATCGTTTGCGTCGGCCTCGGCTTCATCGCCATCTACACATCCTACATTGTCGGCCAGGTGAAGCTGCGGTACCCGCACGTGTCGCACTATGCCGACGCCGGCCGCCTGTTGATGGGCCGATTTGGCTATGAGCTGGTCGGCGCCATGTTCGTGCTCCAGCTCGTCTTTCTCGTCGGCTCGCACTGCCTCACAGGTGCCATCGCCTTCAACAACATCACCGACGATGCCATCTGCTCCGTTATCTTCGGCTTCATCTCTGCCGTCATCCTGCTGGTGCTGGCCATCCCGCCGTCCTTCTCAGAGGTGGCCCTGCTCGGCTATGTCGACTTTGTCTCCATCGTCCTCGCCATCGGCATCACCATCATCGCCACCGGCATCGACTACACCAATGCGGGACAAGTGGCGCTGACTAAGCAGCCCTACCAGCTGTGGCCGGCCGACCACCTTTCGCTCGCCGACGCCTTTATCGCGCTCGGCAACATCATCTTCGCCTACAGCTTTGCCGTCTGCCAGTTCTCCTTCATGGACGAGATGCACACGCCCGAGGACTTCCCCAAGGCCATCTGGGCCCTCGGCATCATCGAGATCATCATCTACACCCTCACCGGCGCCCTCATCTACGTCTTCGTCGGCCAGGACGTGCAGGCGCCCGCCTTGCTCTCGGCCGGAAAAACCGTGTCCAAGGTCGCCTTTGGCGTAGCCCTACCTGTCATCTTCATCTCTGGCGCCATCAACACTACTGTCGCCGCACGCTACATCCACGGACGCGTGTTTGAGAAGTCCGTCATTCGTTACATCAACACCAAGATGGGTTGGATCACCTGGCTGGCGCTTATCACTGTCATCACCATCATCGCCTGGATCGTCGCTGAGGCTATCCCCTTCTTCTCTGACCTGCTCTCAATCTGCTCATGCCTTTTCATCTCTGGATTTACCTTTTACTTCCCCGCCGCCTTCTGGTTCAAGCTGCTTAAGGAAGGCCACTGGTATGAGCGCAAGAACATTGTCAAGAGTATTGTCAATGGCATCATCTTCATCATCGGCATGATTGTGCTGGGTGTAGGCACCTATGCTAGCGTTACCGACATTGTAAGTATTCGTGCTCGCTTTTTATCATACTGTGTCACGTGCTAACCCCTTGGTCAGAACAATGGGTACAAGAATGGAACTGTCCGTGGAGCGTTCAGCTGCAAGGCATCTTGATGTTTTTGCTGATATATATTGCAGCCAAAGCATAGTTGAGAGTTGCATATGTACACTTAGGCTTAGACCAAGATTCAGGAAGCGATTTTTAGCATACATTTGGCATACATTGAGCGACATACTAGAAAGCCGCAAATATGATATAGTAGAGAAATCAAAACTACTGTGCTTTACCAAACACTCTTTTTTGCAGCACGTGTGGTCGTAGCTGGGGCCACATCCAATTAAAAGACTGCAGTCCAGAATCTCAGAAATGTTGTTGAAGAAGAAGTGGACTGACGTTTGTAAGCTCAAAATGGTACATCTCAAATGTAAAGAAATCCGGTGAGATGGCCGAGTTGGTTATGGCGTAGGATTAAGGTTCCTATGGAGCAATCCGCGTGGGTTCAAGTCCCACTCTCATCATTATTTTTTAACCACGTCTGCCGTAGTACTCTTTTTTTTTTGCCTTTCAAATTTAATGACAAGCAAGCATAAGTGTCGTACCTGTGTAAAGTACAAGTTAGTAATACTAGGTATACTATAGTGCTTTACTCTTACTGTTCTTTGCTATGCTTTACTTGTTTGCCCTTGCAAGCAAAGCCTCACTGGCACGTAAGCTTAAAACTCAGTCGATCAAGCTAGAGTCAACCACAGAGAGTCCTGGTCTCTAGAAAAACCTAGAGAAAGAAGTGACGAGCTCGCCCAGGCAGTTGCGCCGCCAGCGGCCCCTTTCTTTGCTGTTCTTCAGGGCAACACGCTCTTTGTCAATGTGCTGCTAGAGCTTGAAAGAGAGAAGGGACAATGAGGACAGGGGGTTTGCAGTGCTTATGGTTTTCTACCAGTGGTACTATATGCATCTTCTTATTGAGATATAATATTATTCCTCCGTGCCGCCGTGGAATATGGCATCTCGTTACTTACTCGGTTTTGTCACCCACCCAAGTACCATATTGCAATAATGCACACACTATCTGAACCCTAGCATTTGCGATACTTTAATCCTCTCTTTTTATGGTCCCAATTCTGTGTTTCTAGCTTCCATTATTGACCTAATGCAATGCCTCCAATGTTCGTGAATTGCGCGTTTCCCCATTTGCCCAGTTTACAATAACGTAAACGATGGCGTCCTAGGATAGCCTCCCCGAAGAGCTGCGCCCTACTATTCTAGAGTATGTCGTCGGCGCAAACCCAAACCGCACAAAACGTAAACTAGAGTAAGCTCGGGCAACGGAATATGGTGGTGGTAAGGGGTCCATTGTGGCGACGTATGTGATAGCTAATTGAATACTTCGGTCTTTGGCCGAAACGGTCTGCCAGATATTCATTGAGATGATGGAAACTGCTATAGAGTACAGTGTCGAATTATGGGCGCCTAGTAAGCATAAGTGTATTGTTGTGTGTTGCTTTAGCTATGCTGACGTGCATTAATTCCTACATGGGTCCTGTTACTATACGCTACATGGTACATGTATATTTTATCCTGCACCATTGTACAGCGCGAACGGCTCTGGGAGCGGGAGGCATAGCAGCGGCAGAAAAACGAATGCAGAGGCAATAGCTGACGTAGAAAGATTGCGGATAGTGTAGTCAATACTAAAGTAGTATCCTTTAGTCTTACGCATTTCTTGTAATGATGATATGGTAACGGAGAAGAAGACCTACGGTAAGATTTGATATATTGTTTAGGTTGGATGTTCATCTTAAATCTTAAACTTGAAGTAGACATTTAGCGGTGCTTTTAGGAGGACGTCTTTGGCTGAATGAAGCTATAAGAGAAAAATCCGTCAGTTGGAATCTATAGGGATTTAAGTAAGAGACAGCCTAATATTACTCTTTAGGTTGATCTCTGTTATTTAGCTTAACTTTATAAAAGCAGTTCGATTCTCTTGTTTACGGCGAGTCTTTATGTAAACTAATGCTTCTTTGAAAATGTGCTTAACACCATAAGAGCTAGTGTGCATGGAAGTTTACCGAAAAGAACAAACTACAACTATAGAATTTAAGAGACTGGTGCACCATTGTTAAGGCCTAGAAGATGAGGCAATAGTTCCCCCAGCTGGAGGACTTGAAGAACCGTTGCATGTATATGTATACGACAATATTATAGGCAACTGAGGAGCTTCGGCTTTCTACTCCCCGAAAAAGGATGATCATATGTTGGGTATTGAGGAATAGTGTGACTGCACGAGGGACGACAGGTTTCGGCAAGAATTCGATATGCGTATAATTAGTCCCCACTAGAGCAGAGGCATCGCTAAGGACTTATGCGAAAATCATGTCGACCTTTGGCTAAGCAGTGAGCATACGCACATCCTCTTTGACAGACAAGTGAACAAAGAAATGCAAAGCCTTTAAACTAGACTTAGGATATGGAGAATGAAGACAACGGGCAGTTTGTGGTTGCTCCTATTTGCCTTCTTGTGATTGACTTGTTTTCAAACTTATCAGGAAGTTCGGACTCCTCTGTATGGATTTCGCATATCTTGGTTCTGTTTATTCTAGAAGATGTAAAAGCATACGTAATAAGAGAAAAGAGTAACCAAGTCTTAGGGTTTCTGCAAAGGTGTTTGCTAAACGAGACGACGAACAGCTGTCTTGCGAAATTGATCCAGGATTTTGTTGATGATGTCTGAGACTAGGCCTGCTTGGCTTTCACCATCCCTAGTAGAATAGCATGAGGCCATCAGATATACTCTTTTGGCCCCGATGTCCCATCCGCACTTCTGCGTCAAGCCTATGCGGCGGAGTGAATCGGGAGAGTGCTGCGGGTAAGGGGACGGATCGTATCACGTGATGGCTATGCACGGAGTATGTGGACTTAAACTACAGGACTAGGCACTAGCGCCGGGTGAATCCACTGTGCAGTTTTCCGTGTGGAATACAGTACTCCTTAAGATCTTGTACAAGTCAGAGTACATACGAGTAAGAGATAAAGTACGAGACGAGTACGTTTCTGGTACTGTGTATATGAAGTACGGACAGTTATGTCTATTGTTTGACTTGCCGTACACTCAACGATTCTTGAGTCCCTGCTAAGACTGCAGCAACCTTTCCCAATGGATTCCAGATTTTTGACCGGTCCCGAAGTCCGTATACCTTCACCCTAACAGTTTACCTTTGGCATCGGCGGCCGTATGTATGTCGCGTCCGATCGAAGACCTGAATCAATCATCCGGACGAGCCGATGTGAACAGTAAACAGAAGCCGAGGCCGAGTGGATGTGCACGTAAAAGTGGCTCGAGAATAGCGGACCTGGAAGAGCCGCGGCATTGATTAGAAATACGACTGCATGCATGAACTTATTCCTGATTCGTCAGACATCGCTAGCCCATCCATGCGAGAAGCTATAAGTAGCCATGTACATTCTCTTTCCGCATCTGCTCTCAATGCCCAGGGTGCATATTCTCCACTAAGATGGCGTCAATTGAGATTAGTCAGCTATTCACAGTCCAGGACCTTGTGGCTGTCGTGACGGGCGGAGGATCTGGTGAGGCTTTTCCATATAACCTGTATACATATGGCTACTGACTGGTATCTCGGCATGCAGGAATCGGTCTGATGATGGCCCAAGCCTTAGAAGCCAACGGGGCCACTGTTTACATCTTTGGTCGTCGCCGAGAGACGCTCGAAAAGGCAGCAAGCACAGCAGTAATATACTTTCCCTCTTTCTTGTCTTTCTTCGCTCCCCCGACCACCTATTGCTAATCGTCAGAAACACGCCAACATCTTTCCCATCGTCGGTGACGTCACCAGCAAGGCCGATCTTGAGCGGGCGGCCGCCGAGGTCGAAGCTGCACACGGCCACGTCGACATTGTCATCGCCAATGCGGGTATCGGCGGTCCGGGAATGGTTGAGCTTCCAGCGAACGCGACGCTGGACCAGTTCCGCCAACACATTTCGACCTGGACGGCCGAGGCGTTCACGCAGACGTTTGCAGTCAACACGACGGCCGTCTTCAACACGGCCGCTGCCTTTCTCGGCCTGTTGGACGCGGCCAATAAGCGAAATGGCAACCGGGCCCCGTCCCCCAAAAAGAGCCAAATCGTGGCCGTGAGCAGCATCAGTGCTTTCTACCGGCAGCCGGTGCACGGGTATGCCTACAGCGCGTCCAAGGCGGCCGTGGTACACATGATGAAGCAGCTGGCGACATCGCTGGTTCCGTATGGCATCCGGGCCAACGTGATCGCGCCGGGATGTAAGTGAGAGCAAGAAAACGGCGGTGATGTACGCTAACAAAATAGTGTATCCCAGCGAGCTGACCGTCGGCGCCCTGGACGCCTACAAAGACGGCTGGCCCAAGACACTCATTCCCGAAGAACGGCCTGGCGAGCTGCAGGACATGGCCGGCGCCATTCTCTTCCTCGCCAGCCGGGCTGGGGCCTACATCAATGGCAACGTGCTCGTGACGGATGGCGGAAGGCTTAGCGTCCTTCCGGCGTCGTATTAACAATGGCGGCTGATGTGCAAAGTCGGTCGATCAGGTTGGAGCGGGGGAAAGCCTTGCTTATATGCACGGAACACGGAGCGGAAGCCGGATGTACCTCTCGGATTGTTCGTATGATTTTATTGGGCACATGCAGGTCAATTCCCACTAAAGAAACTGACCCCCGCGTCGGCTGCATCTTGTCGACTGCAGAATGTGATATCACTGTAGCAATTGGCAGCATGTGTGCCCAACCGGCACGGTTCCCTTTCTCCTGCAGGCGAGGCCGGATACGAGCAGAGAACAGAATAAAGAGAGCGCCCGCTCCCGCCCTTCTTTAGTCCGTATCCCTTTATGCCACTTTTGTCTTTCCACATTCGCGACAAAATGGCCACAAGCCCAGCCCAAGAAAATGCGCCAGTGTTGGCACCCGATGTGGGCGATCCCCAAGACGGCGATTCCACGCTGGGGGATGAACAGTCCTTCCTATCGAGTGACTCCCTCGCGAGTAGCATCCTGCGGTATCGCGAGATCAATGGGCGGACGTACCACAACTTGCGCGGTCCAGGAAACTATTAGTTCGTTTGCCACGTTGATTTAATACATTTGCCGGCATCTGGTACTGACTCACGTAGCGGTGCAAACGACGAGAAGCAGAAAAACACGATTGATCTCCAGTGAGTCTGACCTTGTGCTGTGTCATACTTCCTGCTTTTGGCCTCTATTCTAAGAACAAGACACCACGTTCTCACACTCGCCCTGGAAGGGAAGCTTCATCTGGCGCCGCTGCCGGATACAGTAGGGGTTAGCAACATCTGAGGACTGCCACGGCAAAGACGCAAGACTGACTCGCTCGTGTAGAAAGTTGTCGACGTCGGCACCGGAACGGGAATTTGGGCAATGTGAGTAGAGCTCGTGCATGTTCTTTCTTAGCCCGAATCGACAGGGAAGCTAATGCTGGCTTTAGCGATTTCGGCGATGCGCATCCCGAGGCAACAGTCACCGGATTTGACCTCTCGCCAATACAGCCTGTATGGGTTCCCCCAAATGTGCACTTGTGAGTGATTCTCTCTCCGTCTTGCAAGCCTTCTTGCGCACGGCTGACGTCAGAGCCTGGTCGATGACTTTCTTCTCGACTGGACCTTTGAGGAAAACTCACTCGACTTTGTCTACATGCGCTGGCTCGTTGGTTGCGTGCCTGACTGGGCCGAGCTTTGCAAGAATGCATACCGCTGTCTGAAGCCAGGTGGCTGGATCGAGTCGTTTGACTCCAACGGCTACTACCTGTCGGATGACGGATCGGTCAAAGAGGGAACGGCCATTTTCCAGTACGGCGAGTTCTTCCGCTTGGGCGCCGAGAAGATAGGCCTGAAGGCATCTTTCCACGTCGTCCGGGATGAACTGCAGCGAAAGGGCATGGAAGCAGCAGGATTTGTCAACATCCACGAAAAGAATATCAAGGTAGGCAGCTCGGAATCTGTTTCCGCTGCGGCTCGCCGAAATGCTAACGGGGTCGAATGCTGCAGGTGCCTGGCTCCGAGTGGCCGCGTGATCCGAAGCAGAAGGAAATCGGCATGTTTGCCCAGGCGGCAGTGGACGATATCGAGGGCCTGGTCAGCCTCATGGCGACCGAGTTAGGATGGACCCCGGCCGAGATCACCGTCATGGCCGCGAAGATGCGCCGAGAGCTACGCGACCCAAACATACACCCACACTACGTCTCGAAAGCAGTCTGGGCCCAGAAGCCGGTCGTTTAGGACGGTGTGCTCACATCTGGCTATGGCCGACAGCTTCGGTAGAATATATCTTAGCGATACATCGCGTGGGTCGACCTTCGTGATCCTGTCGTCTCTGCCCTTCCTTCTCTGCTGACAGACGACCTGATGGCAGAACGTGGATGACTACCAGGAGTATCTCTATCCAGATACACCGTTACCATCGCCCTCTACTCAATCCTGCATGTTCTTATCTACAAGTAAGCCTTCAAGTATAAATTTGCAAGGTTTAGCAGTTCTCCTGCCTACAGTGGTGAGTACCACCTGGTTTTATGTCAGAACAGCAGTTTCCCACTACGATGTTTGCATTCTAGAGCAGAGGATAACGACAATGTAACATCTTATTGTATACTACAACGGCTGTCAAACTATCGCTTAATATTACATCATACTAGCTGTTGCTTAAAATCACCACAGAACAGCGCCGTTGGTCCCCGATAGTAGTTCATGCAGTTCGTTTTCTGGCATCTACGTATTGCGTGGACGTTCAGATAGTATGTATCGGGGTCCATGTTGTGCAGCCACTCGTGCGTGCTTGGGATCTTCTTTCGATACCGGTCCATCTTCTCGCACACAAACATGTCGCGATAGTAGGTAGTGACCAGACAGGCGGGGCTTTGCAAGCCTTCTGAGTAGTGGTAGTTCATTGTTATACCGTAAGTGTTCTCTCCCACATTCGTTCTGGCGTAACTATGATTAAGAACCTCACACACGGCCGGTGAATCCGTGTGTTCGAATCCATAGTAGTAGACACAACGACACGTGTTGAAGGGAAAGCACAGCATCTCGGACAAAGACTTTGATGACTGGTTCGAGGGACAGATAATCTCAGCCGTGCCCTTCCCCCCGTTTCGATAGCTCCGAAACAAGGCCCGGAGCCCCGACGCAGGCATTTGTTTGTTCGCAGTACCGGAAAAGGTGTCCAGACTGACGTGGGGCTGCCACTCTAATCGCAGATCAACATTGTCTCCGAGCTCGTCGCTCTTGAGCCGGGCTCGAGGCTACGTCGGCTCGCCTGCGGCCGTGCAGCGTCTATCGTGGCTGGGATCGTGGCAGACAAAGTCAAAGCTGTCGAAGCAGGCCTGCCATGTTCCCAGCCTTCCCGTCAAAAGCTGCCCTTGCCAATACGACGTGATGTGGTCCTGGATGGTGGCCCAGGAGAGGTGGACGTGCTCGCACAGCTGCACGGCTCCTTCGCAGCCGAGACATTGGCGTTGCCGCCCTTTGTCGATGTTTTCTGCCCGGTTCAGAAGCGAAAATGACCTGAGTTCCTGGAAGCCACCGCATATATCGCACTCTAGCCGGCGCGGGCTCCAGGACGCAAACTTGCACGGCAACGGGTCTCGTTTGTGTCGCCAGCGTCGCTGCATCCACCGGAGATTCCGTTTCTGGGTCCGTCGGAGCGGTTCGTCTACAGGGACATGGCACCAAAGCTTGCATTTGTAGCACATACCGTCGCTCCGTATCCGCTGTCGGATGTCGTCTTTTGCTCCCCGAGACAGTAACCAGCTCCGTTCTCTGACACTCCTGTGGCCGCACCAAAGTGCCTCGTGCTTCTTGATGTCTAGGGTACCCAGAAGATGGCGGAACCTTTGACATACGCGCCGGAGACAGTAAATAGTGACGATGTCGTCTTCGAAAAAGCCGAGGATAAGGAGAAGTAACTCGTTTGGCAGTCGGCCAATGGGACAATTTCTAATGTTGCGGATCCGAGCTGCCAATAACGGGTCTATGATGTTCTGAGGCTGCTTCAGTATCCTCTTTTCCTGTGTATTGTTTTTGTCATTCTTTTCGTTGCTTTCGTCATGTCTCCTTATTTTACCAGCTTCTTTCAGATGCCCCTGAAGTTGAAGCCTCCCAATTAACCCCACGAGAACTGACATTTTCCAAATTTGTGATTGTACAATCAGAAACATGGAATCATCTTCTTAATAGCAAGTTGTTCGGTCGGACTTGGACTGCTACCGATTCTAGCCAAAGTCGGATGAATTGAGATGCAGAAGGAAGAACGAAGATATAACAAACCAATATTACCCTTGAATTTATGCAAGATATTTTCATTTTTGTGCTTACATCCAACCAAAGGACAGCTATGATGTGACTCGCACGAGAACAGTTGGTAGTTGTTGCGTCTTGTTCTGTGAGTCAGCCAAAATTGGCCTCATTGCTTCTGTAGAGACGTTTCATTGACAATATTGCGTTTCACGTTTCAATGCTCAAAATGCGTTTTGAAAGCCTCGTTAGGCACACGTCTGACGTGACTTGATCGCTGATAGAATCTCGGATATTGATTAAATATCAGTATTAAAGGCGCTGCTTGGGTATCGAAGCATGCAGTATTCGATATACGCCATGTACATCTTACTAGGTAGAGAAATCGCGTACATCATATTCAGGTTGTCCATAGATTAGTAAAATTTGGGACCGTATAAAAAGTACGGACTATAAGGCCGCATCAGGCAGGTCGGACGGCTCTCCGTGTAAGGCCGTAAAGCCAGCCTCCCAAACAATACAGGCTCTTTTCGACGTCTCGCCATTCAGGTACTCCGGCTCTGGGGTCAGAATAATCTTGTCTACCGAACATTCTAGAGCAGCACCAGAAAGTGTTTCGTCGCCAAGAATCTGGTTGAGAGCCTTCACAATTGTAGCCAAAGGAGTGGTACTGCTACGTTAGAATATTATCAACAAATGGTTCCAACAGCTCACTTTTTGGGCATGATCGCCGCGATCATTCCAGGCGGTGCCAGATGCGTTGGCACGAAGCCCGGTCGAATGCAGTTGATGCGGACATTCTCCTTCTTCATCACACGGTGAGTTTTCAGCAATCATTGCGTGAATTTTACGCAGAACAAAATCACAGCTACTTACGGTTTTGAGAACCCGAGCCGTAGATCGAACAAAATTCCAGACCTTCAATTATTAGCAATATTCGCTTCAAAAGTCTGCTTGACAGATGTACCGCTGCCTTGCTTCCGCTGTATTCGGGATAGCAAGCGTGTGGGTACAAGCTGGCCGCGCTCGCAGTGACAATAATATTGCCACCGGGAGTTTTATTCTTCCGCAAAAAGTGAATGGCCAGTTGCGTTCCGTAATAAACACCTTTGACATTTACTTCGGTGCACAACAAATCCGGTTTTGGTGGAATACTGACGGTCAGACGATCATCCAATGGTATTGTATTTGCACCAAACCCGGAAAGGTGGACTTACACATCTGAACGCCTGTGGTTTAAGATATACAAAGAGCTTTGTAAAAGTCAATACTTGTGTCAGTCGGTGTATCTTTCGCTAGCCCTTACCTCCTGTCTGTTATTCCGGCATTGAGGACGACCAGATCCAGGCGGCCATATCTATCCCAGGCACCTTGAAAGGCCTTTGCTTGGCTGTCGTAATCGGAAACATCGCTTTTAATAAAGCTGCCGGCCTCTCCGATTTTGGACTGCAGCTCAGAGTTGGGTTGGAGATCGAGCATGGCCACCTGCCATCCTTTGCTTACAAGGTCCAAAGTGAAGCCTTCCCCCATACCTGACTGTAGGTAGTCAGCGTTTATGTAAGCACACAGGGCGCCAAGTATCAAGGCTTGAGAAAACAAACCGAGGCTCCAGTAATAAGTGCAACTGGACTAGACGACATCATGCTGGGTTGCAGTGTTGCAAGAAAAAATATAGGTACTTGAAGCTATTGTCCTTTTCTTAGAACCTAAATCGATTAGAATTGTGACAGGCGTCAGGAGTGGGTGGATCTCTAATGTTGCTGAATTGCTTGACTTTAAAAGTGAGCTATGATGTAAATTATGAATGATTCGCCAAAAATTAAAAACGCCTTTCTTTGTACATGAGCCATTCATCATCGGCCTTTACCGGCCGGCGAAGGCCGAATATAAGGCCCTTAACCGAAGGTGGTAATAACGTCGTTGCATCCTACTCAAAGGAGGGAGAACCTAATGGGATACATAAAAACAGTTTATGATTTAGCAAACCTGCAGAATGCCCAATAGGGTTAGGCCTGGCTGCTTTTGTCTGTAAGGTTAAGGTGTCGAATGAGCCAGACCAGAATGGGAGGGGCGTGCACGATTATGCAGTGTGATGAAAGAATACATGTACTGTGTGGCGCAAGGGGCTATTTAGTACGTGTTTTAACGCACGTCGGCATACCTCGGAAGTACCTAACCATAACAATACATCTCTGCTCACGGGGCGCACATAATTCGTCATAAGGGTGTCTTATGCACATTGGCATAATTGTGACCTACCCGACTATATATTTTATATACACGCTCACCGGGCACACACTGGTCGATAGATCTATGGGATGCGCTAGAGATTCCCCCTACAGCCAAAAGGTGCATAATTTTTGGATCGGTGTAAACATAACTTTATTTCAACCTTTTTCGATACTGGCATCTCTATACTCTACACGTCTTTGCATGTCTTATTGGATGTGGGCTCTACCATCTTATAAAAGACACAGTTGTCACAATTTGTCGCCGGTACGAAGAACTTAGTCCATTCGCTTGAAATGTCGGCTTTTACCGGCTGCATGTCACACTTGAATTTGAGGGGCATACGAATCAATGTAATAGCACATTAAATATGGCTCACACGTTAACTTCGGCGATCGCCGAAGGGTATATGTTATTAGCACGTGGATTGGGCTTTGTAAATTGGGGTAGAACAACGCATGATAGCATGCAGTTGGCGCGGAGTAATAAAACATATGATAGAATTACAAATAAGCACTGCTTTCGTAAATATTTTTGGCCTATAATTTTTGACCTTTGGTTGTTGATTCTACTGTCCATTCTTGATATTATTGCATCGTTTCTTCGGTATATTCAGGGACTTTATGGATGTCCGGAGCGGGGCCGACAATATCGGCTTTGAATGCGGAGTAGACAAGACGGCACTTAACTAAGAACAGACAGGAAGTATACGGAAGTAAAATCGGAGATGCCATATTGTTTCCTGGTAAGCATGAAGACTCTGTTATGGCTGGTCAACTTTGAATAAATCTGTATCCCAGGCCTGAAAAAGTTCAAAAGCAAAACTGCCAGAAGCCTCGCCATTGTATCCGTATGAATCCAACACAGCCTGTGCAATGTTGTCGCCGCCGATTGCTAGGATATTGGTAAGAACCCTCTTCCAGTTTTTGTTTTGCCTGTCTATCCCCATAAGAACATAAATTGACGAACACAAGATTGTGATTTTTGTAGCTCTTGGGAGCATGGCATATGGTTACAGTTCGAGTATAATCGCAACCACCCTTGCCCAGCCGTCGTTCATCACCTACTTCGAACTTGCTACTCGTTCCAATGCAGTACAGCTAGTAGGTGCCGTTAACGGCCTCTTTCAGACAGGTAGCCTGTTTGGTTGCTTGTCCTGTATCAAGTCCGCGGATCTCCCTGGGCGCAAGAGAGCCATATTAGTCGCCTCCCTTTTCGCTATCGTCGGAGGCGCGCTTCAAGCAGGAAGCGTCGATGTCGGCATGTACCTCTTCTCTCGCTTCGTGACAGGGCTTGGAGCGGGTAAGTGTCTTCGTCTTCCTATGGCTACGCTGGTGTGCCTGCCCCCAGTCTTACCGTACATTCAGGATCGCTGGTCGTTCTCGTTCCCCTGTACCAATCCGAGATTGCCCCGCCTCGTATCCGTGGTCTTCTCGTGGGCATGCATGGTGTTATGATCTGCGTTGGGTATGCCCTTGCCAGCTGGATCGGCCTCGGCTTCTATTTTGTCAATGCATCCGGCGCCCAATGGCGACTTCCTCTAGCCATCCAGTGTCTAGCTCCGCTGTTGCTAGCCATGGGAGTCTCCTTTCTCCCCGAGTCTCCTCGCTGGTTGCTCGACCAAGACCGCTACGTGGATGCACTGAGTTCTTTCGAAGCTGTCCGCGCCGAGTCGGACGACTCGATCATTCACAACCGTGAGGCCATTTGGCCGAATTTGAACTTCTCCGGGCACATGTCCAGCAGGAAACGTCTATGGGACACCGTTTTCGGGATCTTTTCCAATCTCCGTCTATGCGCAGACGCTGCCTTGTTGGGTTCGTCATCTTGTTTGGCCGCCAGGCTACAGGCACAACTGTGATCAACAGTAAGAAAGACTACCTTGTATTCGCACTTTTCATACTATCTGACTTGCTTTTAGACTACGGGTCTAGTCTCTACGAGGCGCTCGATTTCTCCGTTGTATCGCAACTTCTCATTCAATGTGGCTGGGTTACGGTCTGCCCTGTGGGAAATCTGATCAATTCCTTGCTAGTTGACCGAGTTGGACGCACTCGGCTGCTTTCAATCGGCTTTTCGGGCATCATTGTCGCTCTGATTGGAGAATGCATCGCCGTCAGCCGCTTCCAGAGTACAGGTTCAAGGGCAATGGCCAGCCTTGCCGTCTTCTTTCTCTTTATGCACATTGCCTGTTTCTCCACCACTTCAGACGCGACCTCTTACATCTATGCATCCGAAATCTTTCCGACAGCCCTCCGTGCCAAGGGCTTGGCAGTCTCTGTGTCTGGGCTGTTCGTGGAAACAATCATTTACCTTCAATGTGCTTTCACAGCCTTCAATGCGATCGGGTGGAAGTACTACATTGTTTTCATCGCCTGCTCTTCGGTCGTGTTCTGTTTTATATGGATTTGCTGCCCGGAGGTGATTTTTCACGCAAAAAATAGTTTCATTGATACATTCGTTTCATTCTAACACAACCCCGATTCCTAGACTCGCCAGCAGTCGCTCGAAGACATCGGTGGTCTATTCGGAGATAAGGCTGATCTGGACGAGAATGAGAAGGCTACCGAAGTCAGGACTGAGTACATGGTCCCGAGGATACCGCGGTAAGATAGGGGACTGCGGCACCAAATGACATCTGTAGGCCATGATGTATCGAGTTCCTTTAAATAGAGATCACACATTATCGCCAGCCATGCTATATCAATTTGGTTTGAAGACCAGTCCCGCTTTCAACGTTGTCTCCTGTTTCAGCCCGTTCTCGACAGCGTGGGAAAAGTCAGTCAAGAATGACCACCGGATCTTCTCATCAAGTTTATCCTTCTTCCAGTTGTTCAAAGTCCCGTCGGGGAAGAACTGAAACCCGCTAGAAGGCATCAGCGGCGCGGAATCATGGGCAATAATAACAAGAACATTATCTGCGGCGTCAAATTCTTGCAAGTGGTGAATAGTATTCTCAGCTTCGTCGTATGAATGTGGAAAACTTGGAGCCATCTTATAAAATTCTTTGTTCAAGGTGTTCTCGCGATGGAGCGACTGAAACCAACTACCAGGGCAGGTGGAATGATGGCGAATAGGCTTCGGGAGAGAAACTTGGGCGGGGAGCGGGAGGTACTCATTTGGCTTCCAGAGTCCACCTACCACAACATGATCAGACAGAACATATACGCAGGGGTCGTTTGAACTTACCATGATGACACAAGTCACCACCTAGAAAGACAAAAGTGTCTTTCTCGCCATTGAAGCCTTTAGATACACGAGCTAATGCACTTGTATGGCCGATAGCATGCCCAGGAGTATCGAGTAAGTAGAAACTGCCGTCGCTGAAATAATCAATGGTCTTGAACTTGCCGAGCTTCAGATCCGTGTTGAAGTCAAGCTCAATAAGGTCGCGGACCTCCCAGTCCGCTTCGAGTACATGGCTGTTCTTGTTGGTCGGATATCCCGGTAGCAGTCCCTTTTTAAACCCGGAGCCAACGATGAGATTGACGCTCGGTGGAAATGTCTTCATGTTGCCGGTGTGATCAACTGCAGGGGTGAATTTAGAGGAATGATGTTAAATCCATTCGTAAAGTGGCACTAGGTACTTACAGTGCCAGTGGGACCAAACTACAGCCTCGATCGTATTCAGAACGACCCCATTCTCCACCAGAATGTCGGCAACATCCTTCTCTATTGTATATTTCCAGTCAGGCTTGTCCATGAGCCGCACGGTAACAGGAGCAAGATTCTCGAGATCCTTGCGAGTGCCAAGATCATACAAGATCCTGCGGCCAGATGGGTGTTCGATAAGAAAAGAATACGCAGGACAGTTTATATTGTCATGTCCGGGAATGTGTGGCCCCAGGATAAGACTTAGCGGTAACGACATCCACGTGGTGTTGTCAATGATTTTCACGCTGACGGTTGAGCCAGAGGGGATGTTCAGGGCTGGCGGCGGCTTTTCCACCGCCGAAGAGTTTATATTGGAAGATGACATGTTTACGGGGTTTTAGGTGCACAAGAAGTCGGAGAGAGTCCGAGTTTTGGACGGCCCAGGGCAAGCCTTTTATGGACACCTAGTAGACGGCATTGTCGGCATGTGCCGATGTGGGGGAGTCCGTGAAAGGCGCTAAACCAGTTTTATCAAGCAGGGCTATGTGAAAGAAAGGCGGGGTGAAGTCTCATGTACTGTTTGGCGAAGCCGTGACCTTTCTAGTAGGGGATTTTATGCACGTCAGCATAGCTCGGAGGGACCTAACCATAACAATACACTCACTAGGCAGATATGAATCGACAGGTTGGGAAATAAAACATAGAGGCCCCATTTTCTCCTAGATTCAATTTGTGTCAAATTGTCCAAAAAGAGGGTGGAACCCCACTGTTATTCATTCTTGTCTTATTTGCAGTTTGTATACGGAGTACCATTCGACAATTTGATTGTAACTGCAACAAAGTTTAGGCATATGCACTGATTTAGCGGACTCTATAGATGTTTCATGTAACCACGAAGTAAAGAACAAGTTATGATAAAGAGAGACTAAGAAGGCAACGCATAAACTAAAGCAAGGACCCAACTAAACCTCAGAACGATATCGACGTTGCGTCCGTACCGTCCTCTTCCATAAGACACAGGCCAGTCTCGTGGCCTGTACCCTGCAGACGGCTTAGGCAGTCGCTTTGTCTTTCTCCCAGGTGCTAACCTTCCAATTCTTGGCCAGCGTCTCCAAAACCTCCTCTTTGCTCACTGCATCTTGAGGGAACATGCGGGACAGGGAGACGCCTCGATTTTCCCTCTGGAGGTGCTGAAAGACTCTCATCATACCTTTTTTTCTGTGGTAGGTGCCGCGGGTAGGGCTGGTCTTTGATACGGAGTTTTCATCATCTTCGTCAAAAAGATCTTTTTGGGGATTGAAGGTGTACAGCAGGAGAAGAGAGAGGGCGGCGATACCAGCGGCTAGAGCGGTGGCGACGCTGGAGCCGGACACGTCGGTAGGGGCGTTGCCAAGGTAGGCAGGGGTAGGGGCAAAGACGTTTTCTCCGGGGACGTAGACGTCTGCATGGGTCTCGCCGGAGGACTTGGAGGTCGGGTGGCCATAGCGGTCTGCGGCACTGACACTGATGACACCGTTGAGACGGTCGGCAGCCTCAGCGTAGATGCCCTGGTCGGGTGTTGAGCAGAATACGAGTGTGCGGCTTCTGATGGCATCGTTGACGGCCTCCTGAAGGATCTTTACATTTTCGCGGCCTTTGAGCGTCCAGCTGATGGAGATGATGTCGACGTTGTGCTGGACAGCCCAATGGACTGCATTGGCCGCGGCATGCGGATCGATGTCACTACGGCCACGACCCACACGGGCCACGTAGAGCCGGCAGTACGAGCTCGCCTGTGCAATCAAAGAGGCCATCTGGGTGCCATGAGGATCTGATACCATCCACCACGGCAGCTCCGGATTGTGGTGCTCCTGCTGGCCGGCCCTGACCCATGAGCAGCCGGCCACGATCCGGTTTCGAATACTCGGCTGGGTCCGGTCTGTGCCGTTATCTATCACGGCCACCCGAATCCGGTAGTCTATTGGTGAAAGTATGCTCCTAGGCGATGGTCTCAGTGCATATTTCCGGAACCGGGCAGCAGCTTTATTCTTCCAGTCGTCCGCAGCTATACCCTCATTTTCGCTAATCTCCTCGTCGCTGGTCTCGACGCTGTTGAGCTCCGAGCGAGTCCACATCCAAATCTCTTTGAGACTGTCCAGCGCATTGTTTGTCGGAAGCAGCTGATTTGTGAACCGGTGCTTTACCGGCGGAATCTCATCCTCGTTGTGAGCCAACAGCGGGTAGTCCCAGTGGGCGTTGGGTCGGATGTCGAGTTTATAGCTGACCCCTGTCGGACTCGGTTTAGCATACGCTTCGTCCATTAGCTGCTTGTACAGCAATACAGTATTGCTGTGGCGGTCGTGCGTGGCCTTATCATAGAGTCCCTGTGTGTGCACGTCAGTATCATGAATCATGGAGCCCCTGATATGGTCGATATGCTCACCTTGGCCTGGTTTAGTACGACAATATCAATTGTCACCTTGCGGAGCTATACCGTGCAAGGTCTTGTCAGCAGCTGGCCTGAGAAGAGAGGGTAGGGATGTCTTGCCTGGGGAAGCTTGCACAGTCCTTCATCGCTCATCCAGTGGTACAAAACACTCCAGTTTCCGCTCGAGTAGAGTCGCAGCTCTTCCAACGCCTTTGCATTTGGCCGCGGCTCGCGGCTCGCCGTGTTTATAATGCAGTCGAGATTGACGTCCAGGCGGCGCCAATCCAATACCTGGATTTCAAAAGCATCAAGTATGTGCTCCTGCACAAAGGCATCACTCAGAGGGCTTGTCGTGCTGTCTGGTATCCGGAGTTTCCTGATTTTGCGCACGTTCTTTTCCTTAAGCCAGCCAAAGAGCTCCTGGATCGTCTGATTGGAGCACATCTGTGTGACGTAGTTGAGATCCGGTAGGGTCACAAACAGAAGCGTCTCCTCGAATTCCATCGTGCCATCGCCTTCGCCGTAGTTCTCGTCTGCGTCATCGTTACTCTCCAGCTTCCTGAGCTTTTCCATAAATGACTCGAAGTTGTGCGTCTTCTGGTTGAAATCCGACATGTCCAGGCTTAGCTCCTTGGTCTTACCGTTGAAGCCATAAAGTGCCCGTTGGATGAGAGACACGCCCTCGACCTTGTCGAATATAAGCTTCTTCAGTTTCTTAAGAATATCTGACCGATCTTCGGGCTCCGATCCGTGAACTTCAAGCTCTATCCTGTTTTCTTCCGCGTTCATCTCCTCCGTAGTCATCTTAGTTTTCTGACCTACGTCGCTCCCCTGGCAATCTTGAAACATGGACTTGCCGTCTTTGTTGATTCCTGTCAAGATTGCGCCCAAGTCAACGTCTTTTCTTTTTTCAATCTCGACCAGCACATCTAGCGGTAGGAATCTGGTCCTCCATTGAGATGTATAGTCACCTAACACGACTGATGCTGGCATCTTCTTAGTCGACTGGCCACCTCTATCTGTGGACATGGCGAGATGCAGTGGCGTGCGACCTGTCGCGTCTACCTTGGATAAGGCTGTTTTGGAACATATTGCTGCAATTAGGGCAGCGAACTGCATCTTTCGATCGATGACTGCATGCACTACATTTCTTCCCTTATCACCTTCCGTGTCGAGGGCTTTTTGAACGAGCTGCTTTAGGCCATTGTCTTTGTCTGGGATGTAAAAGAGCCCTAATAAACAAGACATGAAATCTTCGTTTTTCCTGTCCATGGCCAGATGAACCGGCAACATGTCTAGATCGCGGTCGACAGTGGTCGGCTTCTGTGGTTTCTTCGTTAGGAGACGTTCTAGACATTTTTGCTTGTGAAGGAAGAGCAGCAATCTAGTTCCCGGGCCATAATAGTCAAAGACTGGTTTGTCAGTAGTGGAATCCGAGGGTTTCGTAGCAGTAACGACATCGGACCAAAAGCTGTCTCTCCTGTCCTCCTTTCTTTGACCGTCTCGATATCCGTCTGGGTGTCCGCTCGGTACAGCATATCGTGCATCGAACTTTGAAGTTTCCGGCGCAGTAATGAGTACGTGAAGTAATCTGTTATATCTATTGCCGAAAACCGACGCCTTAATGCTGTTCTTCAACTTTTCCATGGACGCCTCGTCCAGCTCTTTCGTCTGCAAGAGTTGCTCGGTCAGTGTTGCAATCGCTGCCTGTGTTTTGTTGTCACCGTCGTTGGGTTTATCTGTGGAGTGATCTGTGGGCCAGCCGTTGCCCATTTTCGATTTCTTCTGGGACGCCATCATCCTTTATTGTCGGATTGAACGTTTCCCTGTGCGTTCGATGTCAGTGTGTCCAAGTGACAATTCTGTTTTAAAAAGGCAACAAAACGAGACGGATTATTGCCAGGGAAGCGGGTTCAGAAATAGGGATTTAGGTATACGGAGGGAGAGGCGACCCCATCCTCCGGCAAACTTCAAAGATAACAATGCTTGGCCTTGTCTGTCACATTTCCGGCCGAGTTTCGGTTGCGCGAACCTCCCGATGACCATTTGAACAGTACATGCTAATATTTGTACACTGTATTCATAGACGGAAAATGTAAAAGGCAGTAATCAAAGGCAGGACGTGCTTGGTTAGCCCGATCCCTCCCTCCGACTAGTACCTTTACAGAGTTTTCTGATTCATGTGCCATACATATAAACCACAGAACTCCGCCACAAAGGTAACAACAAATCCATCAAGGACGAAGAAAGAAAACCATGCAATGGCGTTAACATATAACAAGACCTTTTCTCTCACCCTTGTGCCGGATGGCGGCACTGTGAAAACCGATATCAATACATCACTCGGTGATATTGTGGGCTCTACGTTCACAGTCGACTTTCAGACTTTGTACGAGGTGCATGGCGGCTATGACCCAGGAGATAAAGATAACGCAAGTCTTCTCGTGATCAAAATTATTCCCATGCCCCGGGATGTCAATAAGCAGTTCTCCAACTTCACTGTCAGCCTTTCTGTCGAGGCCTTCGCTGGTGAAGAAGATAGTAAAGTGCATGTGGTGTCCTTCGAGCCGGCCTCTTTGGGGTCAGAATACGTTGGTGTCTATACAAAAGATCACGAGCGCCAGCGTGTGGCTCAGCTTAGCGGCCAGGTGCCCATAATGGCGACAGCCGCCGCCGGTATTCAGTTATCGTCCACGGATACAACCAAATATTCCACGACACACCAACTCTCTGTCACAGGCACCGCGGACCGATCAGATTGCTACCCATACATTGACGTGAAAAACCGTGTCTCCTGGCAAGTTCGAGCGGCAAGCCAGGAGCAGGGCATCGGAGACTCCTTGACCGTCGCAATTCTGGTCAAGCGGCCTTGCAATGCAAAATTCCAGCTCGTTGGCCAGGTGGAAGGGAGGGTAGGGGGCGTCTCTGCAGCCACAAGGAGGTTTCTCGGCAAGCTAGCCCCCTATCGCCGGGATCCGAAGATATTGGCCATCTTTCCGCTCGACCGGCGGAACACACCAATGCCCCCCGATGTTTTGGCCGACAACCTGCATCGAGCATCGACGGGAAATGCCTTGCGTCGCCTGACCGAGGTTGGTGTGCATCTTGCCGAGAAGACCGAGCCTGTGAAGTTGCTCCGAGGTAATCCCTCACCCCTGCATGCTTGTGATCGATGGAGAGCCGAGTGTGGCTGACAACAAGCCATCATGGCTTCTGGCAGAATTGCCGGCCTCGTCCACACATCTGCCTAGTGCAGAAAGCGAAGAAACGTCGGTTAACAGCACCATTCCAGAAAAGGAAGAAGAGCGGACACACAGTGCAGATTCTTCCGTTGTCCCCTCCAAAGAAACCATTTTGACGGCTGCAACACACGTCTCCACAACTACCACTGACACGGCTGAGGCTCCCGTAGAGGCAAATGTTGCTGCATTATTGGCTGATATCGTGCAGCGGCTAAACACCCTGACAGCCGACTTTCGGCACAGGGCGCCAAGTTCGTGGTCGGATCAGGGTGTGTCAGACTCAGCACACCACCTTGTCTCGATGACTCGGGTTTCGCGTCACCGAAAAATGGCTGCCTTGTACGAACAGCTTGCGGAGATGCACCGCGACGAGGCAAGAGATCTTCTATCTCTGTAGTCGGCAGCGTATCAAGTCGCTGGGAGGTGGGGTAACCTGCGTAATATTGTACCATGTCCCGTGTCAGCAGGTCAATATAATATTGCGCTTTTTCCGTTCTGCCTTTCTCATTGGCTCAATCGAAGAAGATGGCTGTGTGATGTTCCAGTGAGGCTGAAAGTGATTTATGCCGTCCGGGTTCAGAACCCTTGTTCAACACCACTTTTCGTAATCTTGCCCGTTCTTAACACGGCCTTCGGACTTCGCTAGAAGGGACGAAAACCAGCCGGTATGGTATTCCTGGATCGTATCTTTCCCTGAATATTTCACACCACAACGGTCTTCACATCACTCACTTTGCAAAAAACCAAAGCCGAGTTCAAAGACCAGAGCTGAGAACAGTCGACCTGACCATGGGAAAAATGTCCGAAAGAGTGTCTACAAATTCTCAAGGAGGACTTAGTCTCGTCCAGCTTACCGGAATAAAAACCAATGTGTCTGAAATTGGTTTCCTCACAACGTGAGTATGATCTTGGTGCCCCGTAGAATGTATCGATCCTGTCTGCTAATCTTACAGAATCGTTGTGGTTCACGGCCTTGAGAGTACAGACAACTCGGCCACAGCTTGGACATGGCGAAAAGAGGGAGTTAACAGCCCAATTGCGCAGTTGGCAAAGTTTCTCCCATCGCATGGTCGGCGGCCACGCGTATTCTCCTGTCAATACTCTTTAGGACAGGAACGGGAGCGTGGAATTTCCACTGCCCAGATTGGAAAAATTGCAACAGAAATTTTGGACGGGCTTGTATGCCACGACGACGAGAATTCTGATAACAGCTCGCTCAAAAAGGAGTTCGTCTTCATAGGCCACGATATCGGTGGGCTAATTATTAAAGAGGCAAGGCATCCAACCCCACACAGAACTGGATGCCATCGCGGCCGACTAACTCACGTTTTTGCTACAGGCACTTTCTTTGGCCAAGATAGCAGCAAAGTATAATGATATATCTGGAAACACGACCCTAACGGTAAGAAATGCTATCATGTTCGGATCTGTGTTCAACGAGGATTATGACCCTGATGTACTATCTCCAAGGTTCTGTATGAAACGCCGACCTGGCCGACGCAAGACATGTCGTGGGAGGCGCTGGCCAACCGGCTCATGCTCGTCCCTGGGAGAGACGAGTTCTTTACTCTGTCGTGGCTGCATACAACGGCAGAAATGATCGAAGTCGTTTGTACAAAGTTCGCCAGCAGCGAGAAACTGTATAGAACCATCTGTGTCCCCAGCTCAATTGAGACCAGCCCAGATGCGACGGCCAAGGAAAGAGAGAAGAAGGAAGAAAACAAAACCCTAGGAAGTTGTATCAGACCGGTCCGTTTGCACCTTGCTGTCTTTACGTTCCATAAAGTTAGTCTGCTAAATAATATGATGCAGTTGCTGCGCTCAATGTCCTTTCGCCCAGACGTGGACACCCAGGATGAAAACAATGAAAACGTCGACATGATCTCCCGTGAAGAAGAGCTCTTACTAAAGCGCATCTTCCGGGTGATGATTGCACCATCCAGTATGTTCAAGGTTACGCAACGCGTATAGCTCTGATTTTGACCGTCTATGCAGATCCTGGCACGCGACTGATCAAATGTCTCCAAACATTGATGCCCGCCCATATGCATCAGCATGAGACACCCTCTCCACGTTTCGGCAGCAGCGCGGATGAGAAGGTGTGCAGCATTCTCGATGATAATCCCCACTTTCGGAATTGGCAGGAACGCAATCACGGATCACTCAAGATCGTCATGCTCGAAGAAGACGACTCATCTTTGGTGTTTGCGAAACTGCATGAGACACAGAATACAGTGGGCTGTGAAAGAAAAAGCCTGGCTATTCTTGACTACGTCTTTGACAATCAAAGGTGCAAACAAAGCAGCGGCTCCGATATGCTGGCATCGCTCTGCTATCAAATACTTTGCCTCAAGCCGAGGCTTTTTGAACACGTCGATTCATTGGTGGAACATATCTTCAACCAGGGAATGAGCCGAGAAAACCGCCACTTCATCCTACTCCAGTCCCTCTTGAGCTGCCCGGAACATGGGAATACGGTTTGCATTATCAGAGCACTGCCCGACACGACAATTCCGTCAGAGGCGCTAGCTCGGCTTTTCACACTGGCCTCTCAGGAAGACCGTACACTCAAATTGGTCACCGTCAGTAATGCCGGTACTTTTGGTCTTCCCGAATGTCCAACGGTCTACTTGCAGCAGGAGACAATTGATTTTGGCACCATTGCGGACGAGGAGCTGGGTGCTTTGATGAGGAAGCAATTCGCCTTTCGAGACAATCCCAGCATGATTTTGCGAGACGGGCTAATAAGACACTACGAGAAAGAGCCCATACTATTTTCCGGGACCCCGGAAGGGACTGGGGAAGTCATACGTGCTTGGGTTGAACTGGCAATACGTATCGCGAGGCCTATCTCGGCGGCCTCTTTGAAGAAATCGATGCCGTTGATTCCCAATAAAAAAGAAGAGATTTATAGAGACATATTGGGACAGACGCCATCAGCTGACCGAGATTTGCTGCGACAAGTGTTGCCATGGATGGCATTGGCTCAGGCTCCTCTTGGCATAGCTGAAATTTCTGCAGCTCTGGCTATAGAAAATGGAGCTTCGTCGATGAACGAAATGCGCGAGAATATGCCTATCAATCTGCTCGGAGACATTGAGAGCTCCCTAGGCTGTATCGTCCGCACAACAAAGTTGAAAGTTCCGACATTACCCAGAGCATTCAGAGACTTTTTGACAACAAAACAAGGCCACGGCAGCGACAAGGAGGAAGGTGGCACGTTGTCGGCAAGCATTTGTGCAGGCGGAGATATGCAACTAGCACAGACGTGTCTGGAATTTCTGAGTCTTCACAGAGATCAAGACCCTTCAAGTCTTGCAAACGCTGCGGATCAGCACCCTCTGCTCAAATATGCGACACAGCACTGGCCGGAGCACTACGCCAACGGCAGAATGGCTTTAATCAAAGAGCAGGAGACATATGATATGCCACCCGGAATCGCTCGTCTATTCCACAATGGAGAGCTGATCACATTCTGGGCACGGTTGTATAGCTACCTCGAAAACTCCGGGGTCGAATGTGGTCCGATAAGTGCTCTTGGCATTGCGTCAGAAGTCGGATGCATAGACCTCGTCGACATTCTTCTCCGAGAGGAGCTCACCACAGAGGATATTTCAAGCAGCCTCTTCGCCGCCATACGCAGAGGTGACGTGGAATTGCTGGATCGCATTATGGAGGCAACAGATGATACTTCAGCATGCCTTCATGGGGTAGCCGTTTATGGAAAAGAACAGCTGTTGCATCGATTCAAGGCTTCGGCTGTGGAGAAAGATCACCTCAATGCAAAAGACCGCCACGGCTTCTCGCCGCTGCACCACGCTTGCATGGGAGGCATGCTCGAGATTGTCAAAGAACTGCTCGACAGAGGCGCGGAGACGAACACCCCCGGAGGTCCTCGAGACGTAACACCACTGCACTGTGCCTGTTTTTGTGGCCACGATGCTGTGATCGGATGTCTAGGACGGTGGCCCGGCGTGGACGTGAATGCGACAGACACGTGGGGGCAGACACCTTTGCACCACGCCTGCAAAGGACAACAGCCGGATGCGGTACGGGCTCTGCTCAGATTCCCGGCAGTAGATATCAGCGCAGTCAGTGAAGAGAAAAAGGAAACCGCGTTGCTTCTTGCTGCCACTGCGGGAAGAACTGACATCATTGACCTTCTTCTACCAGCGTATGGAGAAATCAATATGGCGAAGGAACTATCCGCCCAGGACGGTTTGGGCTGCACAGCTCTACATTGTGCTGCTAAGGGAGGTCATCTTGGAGCGGTCAAGAAATTACTGCGTTGCAATGTATCGCAGGACAGAATTGTCAGTGTGGGAGACAATGCGGGTAACTGGCCCATCCACCTAGCATCGAAATTTGGCCATACCGAAGTGGTGCAAGTTCTTCTCGAAGAGGCCGACAACTCCAAGCAAATCGAGAGTCTTGAGGATGATGACATGACGCCGCTTCACAAGGCCGTCCTCTCAAATCACAAGGACGTGGTTGCGCTTTTACTGGAGCATCATGAGAAGAAAAAAGTGCCCTTGGACGTTTCCGATTGGTACTCCAGATGCAGTCTGCATTACGCTGCCTCACTCGGCTACGACGATATCACCCGACTTCTGGTCAAAGGAGGGGCGACACTGGATGTTGTGGATGAGGACGGTGAAACGCCTCTTCTGAAGGCGTGCAAATCTGGACACGACGCCGTTGTGGACTATCTAGTTGCCGAAGGAGCCGATGTAACACTTGAGAGCCAACACGGCCTCACGCCTTTGCTCGCAGCCGCGATGGGCGGCAGCAAAACAATCATGGGTCGCATCGCGTCTTGCAGGAACGTGTCGCTGACTACAAAGGACGCACGGGGCCGCAATGCACTGCACCATGCCGCTTCAAGTGGCAATGAGGCTTCTGTATCTTATGCCTTGACACTCAAGATCGACCCTGCCGAGAAGGATGCAGGTGGTAGGACGGCCTTGTCAATCGCAGCAGGTAGCGGCCATCTCGAAGTTGTCAGACGGGTCGTCCAGAGTACTCCGACTGGCATGGAAGGTGCAGATAACGGCGGGAACACGCCCCTTTTCTATGCTTCAAGCAACGGGCATCTAGGCGTTGTTGCGTTCTTGTTAGACAACACACGCGATTTGGATCTTATGAACAAAGAAAACAAAGGACCTTTGCACGCTGCAGTTCTAGCAAACCATGAAGAAATCGTCAAGTATCTGTTACAGGCCGGAGCTTGCCCAAACACGAAAGTAACCGGTACACTGTCGACACCTCTTCACTTTGCTGTGGTCCACGCAGGACCAGCTATCGTCGAGTGTTTGGCCAGAGCAGATGGAGTGGAAGGAGAGGTTCTGGACAGCGAAGGAGTGACGCCAATTTTTAAGGCTGCCCTGTATGGGAAATCTGACGCGGTCAGCAAACTCATCGATGCCAACTGGCACGGCAACTTTAAACAAGGAAAATGGATGTGGTACCCTCTCCATGCGGCGTACCAAAACACAGAAGCCATTGAGCAGCTTGTTACCAGAGCACAAATGTCTCTCAGTAGCCCCGATACAGACGGCGATACCGTTCTTCATCTCGCTACTCAATGGGCGCCACAGTCCGTTTCTCTGCTTCTAAAGCTCGGCTCAGATCCTCTTTTGAAGAACAAGTCGTGTTCTACGCCTTTGCATCTAGCTGCAAAACGTTGTGACGTGGACGTTTTCACCATGATTCTCGACAAAGCGAAAGAAATGCACCCCGAAGAGATGGCATGTATGGAGAACCTACGGGATAACATGGATCATACTGTGCTTCTATCAGCAGTGAGTTCTGGGATGACACCCACAATACAGCTTTTGTTGAATAGTGGGAGGTTCGATTTAAATGACAGGGACTCATCCGGGGACTCTGCCTTGAACCTCGCGGCCAAGGCCGGTAAGCCGGAGGTGATAGACACATTGCTAGACAAGAAACCGGATGCCTGGGACCCAACCTGTCTTCGGCGAGCCTTGCTGGCTCTGAAACCGTCAGACGGGGATAGGTCACAGCACGTCGCGTGCAGGATGGTCCAGCTGCTGTCGAACGTAACCGCTGCAGAGAATAAGCCGGAAAAGTTCTGGGCCGACGATCTGCTTCTCAAAGACGCCATGAGCGAGAACAATACCTTCCTCATCCGCCTGTTTTTACACGAGAGGGGGGACGATCTGGCAGGCTGGAAAGACATTCATGGCTGGACGCCTGTGGAAGTTTTGGAGGCGTTTGATGAAGATACTCAGGACATGGCCGCAAGATCATCCACAGATGGAGACGGCCAAGCGCTGCCATCGGAATGGGATCTGCAAAACAGCAGTCCCAATTGTGTTGTCATCCATGGGCCGAGCGAGCAGGCCGAGACGGCCGTGCAGGTGAAGTCGGAGGCGACTGGCGACCAGTTCAGTGTCATGTTCGGGAACCACCCAGTACCGCACAAAACAACGTTTGCGTTTTCGGTAGAAGTTGTGCGACTCGGGAAAAGTTATGTTGGCGTTGGTGTTGGCCACAGAGGCGGCCCGCTCAATATAATGCCGGGCTGGACTGACGACACATGGGGTATGCATAGCGACGATGGCAACTTATACAACAGCGGAAGAGTCTTCCGCAAAGAGCTAGGAGCCACTTACGGTACCGGTGACATCATCACGGTCTTTGTCGACACACTCGAAGGAACAATGTCATTCCTGAAGAATGGCGAGCTCATAGGTCAGTGTGGTGGCAGCGACATGCTCGTTCTACCAAGGTTTATCTACCCACTAACGACTACTCTATACACTGTATCTTTAGATCCCATCTTTACCAACATCCATGGCCGCGTCTATCCCATGGTTGCTATTGGACCAGGCGCCGAGATTAAGGCCGTCTTCACAGGCATATCTGGGATAGATGATCCATATAACGATGCCGATGAATGAATAGACGCGTAGGATTGAATTTAGTATGTGTGTAAACAGAGTGGATAGGGCATGTTTATGGTTGCAGCTAATCTGAGGAGAGGAGACGGCGAGGAAGAGGTAACATTAGGTTTTCAACCCTTTCTTTCATTGGTGTATTTGCAACAAGTATAGTAACATTTTAAAGACCATTCGAACCTAAGATAACACCATATTAAGCAGAGGCCGTATTGGGGGGGGGGGGGGGGTCAGCTTCCGGTTTTATCCACTGGCCGAACGGCCACGCCCGAATAATTCGGTTGGCTTACAAAGTCCTGTGAATCCTCCACCAGCAAACATTCTCCCTAGCAAACATTCTCCCGGCCCGGAGCCGTGTATGGATTGCTAATCTATGGTCTGATCGACAGAAAACGTGCTTCTTGCATGGTGACGTGATCCCGGCGGATTTAGTCGTCAGCGGCCTTAGTAGAGGGTTGTAGATACTGTAAATAGACAGGGAGCCCGACTTAAAAGGGGGTTACCTGGCAGTCCTACATCCCTGCTCTCATCACTATTGGAAGCAGACCTCCCTCTTACAGATTCCTTCTCCGCCAAGATGCCAGTCGAGTTCAACTCAGCAGCCAATGCGACGCGCTCATCTGAGCTGCACCCCATTTCTGGGGCCGAGCTGGACCCGGAGTACCTGATCCGGTATGCCCGCACGCTGGACGAGTACGGCTACAAGTACACGCTGGTGCCCTACAACTCGTCGGGCTTCGACAACTTTGCCATCGGGGCGACGATCCTGAACGTGACTAAGCAGATTAGTGTGATCCTAGCCCTGCGGCCAAACACGACATACCCGACCGTGGCGGCGCGGAAGCTGGCCACGCTGGACCGTCTAAGCGGAGGTGGCCGTGTGGTGGTGCACTTAATTGCCGGCGGCAGTGATGCCGAGCAGGCGCGTGAGGGCGACTTTCTGTCCAAGGCGGAGCGCTACGCACGCGAAGAGGAGTACATCCGGATCCTGAAGCGTGCTTGGTCCTCGTCCGAGCCGTTTGACTGGGCCGGCAAGTACTACACGTTCAAAGAATTTCGCGCCGGTGTCCGTCCGGTGGCCGGTCGCATCCCTATCTCTGTCGGTGGCCCGTCCGAAGAAGCCTATCGTGTGGGTGGCGCTCTGGCCGACATCTTTGGGCTCTGGGGCGAGCCGCTAAAGGAGACGCGCGAGCAGATCGATAAGATCAACGCGGCAGCTGCTGCGGCTGGCCGGACTGACCGTCCACGCATCTGGGTTACCTTCCGGCCTATCGTGGCTGAGACGGAGGAGCTTGCCTGGGCCAAGGCGCACCGCATTCTTGCACAGCTACAGCAAATCGCCGACGCCACGCTGGCAGCCGAGAAGACACTGCAGCAGCTGCGTGCTTCGGGCGACCTGACCGGCGCCGAAGCTGCCGTGGCTGTGGCCGGCATTCATGGTGGCCGTCTGTTCCCAGCTGCTGGTTCCGGCACAGACGAGGCGGACACCAAGTTTGCCACGCCAGAAAACATCGGCTCGCAGCGCCTGCTCGAGATTGCCAGCCGTGGCGAGGTGCAGGGCCGTGCCCTTTGGTATCCGACCGTCACGGCGACCAATGCACGTGGTGCCTCGACTGCCCTCGTCGGCTCATACCAGACCGTGGTCGACTCCATCCTCGACTATGTCGACATTGGCGCTGACCTGATCTCTATCCGTGGCTACGACAACTACAACGACGCGGTCAACTACGGCCGTCACATCTTGCCGGGCGTCTACAAGGCCCTAGAGGAACGTGAGGCGACTAAGAAGACGTCCACAAAAGTGCTGCCCGAGAGTGACAAGATTAGCATTGCACTGGCCACACCTGTAGTGCAGGCGACGGCTTAGAACACAATACAGACATTGAAATCAGTCAGTTAATTAAAAGTGTACGTGGTAAATGTATTTATATGCTCCCTAATGTTGTCGTTTTAACGTTGTAGCGGATTCGTCTCGTAATTGTCGTTGTTGCACTTTACGGAACAGATGTTGTCGAATGGACTACGCCAAAATGGGAGGGGCGTGCACGATTACTCGTATGCCGTGTGATGGAAGAATACATGTACTGTGTGGCGCATGGGGCTATTTAGTACGGTTTTAATGCACCTCGGCATACCTCGAAAGTACCTAACCATAACAATACACACACGCTCACTGTGCACCTATAATTTGACAGTGACTTTACTTTGCAGATGTCCTTACGGAGTATTCTAACCCAATTCGGCCTGGTTCGTTTGACAATAAAGTTGAATTACCAACTTATTCATATAAGCGATTCGTCTAGCCGGTAAAGTTTACAAAAAGCAGCACTTAGCTTGTCCCTCTTTTGCTTGTGCAAAGACGGAAGCCTCTTACTCTTGCTAATATCGTCTAAACCGATACCGTCCCCTGTCTCCACCATGCTGGATAGATCTTGGCGATAGCTATACCCGCAGCGACTCTCGCTGTCCATCTGCTACACATACGCACTCTCTGCGACATCCGTTGCTGGATCTCGTAGGCTTATCTTAGCTAGCCCCCGGGTCAGTCCAGCATAGACGACGGCCGACAGGTCCGACGGCTTGGCTAGCGAGTAGACTGGGCCCGCAGTCTGCTTCAGGACTGGCAGGTACACATTGCAGTTTGGCCGGTAGAAGTCGGTGCGAGCCAAAGCATGCAGTGTGCATGGCCTGCCAGACACATGACAGCACTGGCCTCTGACGGCGAACAGCGGCGCCGGGACGTCCGTTAGCGACTTTGGCAGCGGCTCCAGCGGCTGCTCGCTGCAAGGCATTGCCTCTACGTAGCTGTATCCCTTGGTCCAGCGGAAGTCGAATACCTTGAGTATGGTGGCGCGAGCAGAGCCAACAATAAAGCGGTCCTTGCCGTAGGCGACCAGCGGACCCATGGGGGCCACCATCTCGAAATGGTCTTGGAAGATGGCGTCAAAGGGCGCCGGGGTGCGAACGTCCTGCAGCCGGACGGTGCCGTCATCATAGGAGCTGAGTACGGCGCCTCCGGAGCCGCCGGGTATCGAAGCCATGTCAACCGGCAGAAGACCGCGGGCATTGTGCAAGTAGTCATCACCGTAGAGAAGCACCTCCCTACAACGTCTCGACGGCCTCATCTTGGCTGCATTTACCAGCGTGGTGCCCGCGGGAGTCCGCGCAATATGGCGCACTGGATCGGTGCTTCTATTGACGCATAAAGCCAAGTTTCCGTCTCCCATGAAGCAAATCTGTCTCAGCGACAAAAACGGAGAGGAGCCCGACATGCTGCCGATATCCAGAGCCTCTGTCGACTCGATGACAAGGTCTGTACGGCCGCTGGCGTGGCTTGGGTTCGCCGGCCTTCCGCACAGCGGATAGACAAACAACTTGCTCTTGGTGATGACGGCAGCAATATCTTGGGCCGCGCTCGTAGCAAAGTGCTGGATCTCACTCTGCTCGAGCGCCTGGCCTGCCAAGCTTGTCGAGGCGGGCACGAACGAGGCCACGATGTGTCCAAAGTCATCCTGGTTGCCAGACAGGAGCTGCAGTCGTCCGCTTGCTCTACCGACGAGGAGAGACTGACTTGTCGAGACGTCATTGAGAATGGAAATAGCCGTCACGTCGTCTGGCCCGCTCTTCAATCCCAAAGGTGCGCCCTCCATGAAGCTCCACCTCTCGTTTTTCAGCGCAGAGCGTTGAGAGCACCTCCATCGGATCACAACATCCTCTCCCAGACCCCATGCGAGCGTCTCTACCTCTGAGCCACCATCACGCTCCAGGCACGCATCGACAATGGCATGAGGCGGCATCGTCTGTTTTGACCGGTGGCCGTTTCCACGTGCTCCCCCACGACCACGTCCACGACCACGACCATATCCACAACTGCCACGGCCACGGTTGTGATAGTATGGTATCGATTGCTCTTCGGTGTGCGGCAGGAGAGACGCCATGACAAAGGCACGACGGTCCCACGCTCTCGATTGCCATGTCAGCTTGTCGGCCAGCGCAGCCCATTCGTCGTTCTCCAACCGCTCAGGCAGGGTCAGAGTCCCAAATTGGCTCTGTACAAAGATGCGCCATCCATGCGAGGCAACTGCCTCGTGGAGTTTCTTGCATGATGCCGCGAGATGAGCCACGCTCTGGGCCGTGTCTATATGGGACAGTATAATACGCAGAACATTAGGCGGGAGGTCGTGGAGACTCGGTAAGTCGGCCAGCTTTAAGGATGTGATATCGAGTAGAATTGACATAATCTTCAGTTGAGTAGCAAGGTAAGCTGCCACAATAGTTAGGCTATACCAGCAGGTGTATAAAGTATGGCTTGCCGAGGAGCACAATTCAGAAGCACAAGAGGCTAATATATAGAGTATAGAGTACTCCGTAGCTTAGTGGCTTGTGAAAACAGAAAACTACCCCTCATTAAACAACAGAACATTTCTCTTTATATCTCCACATAGGTCACGTGTCTACATGCCCAGTGGGCGTGTGTACTGTTACTTAGGTACGGAGTACTTCCGAGCTATACCGACGTCCATGAAATCCCTTACTATACGGCGCTCTGCGCCACACGTATATGTATTCTTCCATGACACGGCACAGCCGTGGCTGAGAGAACTCAGCCTTCTCGCTCATTTCCTGCCGCCTGCCCAACCTGTTTCGCTGGGCATCAACTTGGTCAACTCATTTCCCAAAGTGCTCTACGACGTATGCAACGACAAAGACGCCTCATCTAGTCCCCGATTTAGCTTAAAACTCAGGCGGCGAGCCAGCTTAGTCGATTCAGCGGTCTTGCGGAACCAAGTCCGCACTTTGCGAGAAGTACTACAATGGCAAGTGGGCCGAGTGGGATAACACGGGATGCAGCCGCCGGGAGCGACCGCGAGAATCAAAGTACAGCAAATAGCTCTCTTCCAGCTGGTTCTGTCGTGCGAGATCAGGGTTTTACTGTTCTTTCCGAGGGCGATGCGCCCATTGTTGAGTCTGTTGCCTCCCAGTCCCTTTTTTATTGTACATTTCGTATGCCTCCCCTTCTCTCCCCTGCCTGGCTAATGTGAACTCTACCATTGCAGTCTGGTTTTTATCCATGGCATCCAAGGCCATCCACATAAGACCTGGGCCACCCCCTCTGTTGACCCGTCGAAAACCACGGGCCGCAACGTTTTGTCGCTTCTGAATCGCCGGTCGAAACAAGTCGGCTCCGATGGCTGCCTCACCGTCGTGGCGGACTCAGTCTTCTGGCCCAAGGATTTTCTCGCTGCCGACTGTAGAAACGCCCGCATTCTCACGTACGGATACGATTCCCGCGTTACGCACTTTTTCGGGGGGGCACCCAACCAGAACAACATCAGCGCCCATGGCCGATCGCTGCTCAACGCTCTCGAGCGCAACCGGCGCGAGTCGCCCAAGCGGCCCGTCATATTCATCGTCCACAGCTTGGGCGGCATCGTGTTAAAAGAGGTGGGTCTACTGTCCTTTAACTTAGGAGCGTACTGGTTTTTACCAACTCGTTCCCTTGTGTGTCCAGGCTCTCCGTCGGTCCAAAGCAGCTCGCCTAGAGGACCAGGATCTTCGCGACATGTACGAGTGCACCTATGCTATTGTCTTCTTCGGAACGCCCCATCGTGGGAGTTCCTACGCCAAGATTGGCCTCGTTGCCGAGCGTATTGTGAAAACCGTCGGCTTCGCTGCGAATGACAAGCTCCTAAGAGACCTTAAGCCTGACGGCACGCATCTCGAAATTTTGAGGGAGGATTTCTCTACCATGCTCGAGGACCGAGCCTTCAAGGTTTATTCTTTCCAGGAGGGCCAGGGCTTGTACGTAAACCATATGATGAGGCCGTGGTAGACCAGACAACAGACATGCTGAATCAAAATTAGGTGGTCGACGATGCATCGTCTAGCTTGGACAGCCAGATGGAGCGAAAGGACCATATCAATGCGAACCACATGATGATGTGCAGATTTCTCAGTCGAGAGGACGAGGGATACATAAAGTGTCACGGCGTCATAGCCAAATACGTGCAGGAAATCGAGAGGGGCGCGGAGGCAACACAGCAAGGTGCGTAGGGTTGCTACATGTCGCCTCCCGGACAGCAGAGTGGAATTTGTATCTGATTCTAGCCAGAGCTCGACGAAAAGCAGAAGGCACTGCGAGAATGTAAGACTCAACCCGTCCCCTCCGTGAGTCATGTCTGTTCGCTCACCATACGCTCTCCCGCCAGTGATACTCCAGAGCCTTAGTACCGCCGCCATGGAAGACCGGCATAGACAAATCGAGAGCGCACACTCGGACACGTTTGATTGGATCTTTACCGGCCCAAACGCAGGATTTAAGAGCTGGGCAGAGAGTGACCACGGCATTTTTTGGATCAAGGGCAAGCCCGGGTCGGGAAAGTCGACGCTCATAAAGTACATCCTGAACGATCCTCGCACACTCCAGTATCTGTCCTCTCGCGACCGCAAGGTTCTCTCCATGCCTTCCTTCTTCTTCCACGACCGCGGCGAGGACATGCAGAAGTCGTTTGACGGCCTCCTGCGCTCTGTCCTCTATCAGCTGGTCTACAACATCCCGGCGCTGACACACACCATATCCAAGTTCTACTACCAACAGATGGAGAGATCTGGTGTGTGCACCTGGCCGGCGCCAGAACTCGAGAGCTCTCTGCAGGCCGTGCTTGCACAGCAAAGTGTCCAGGGCTGCGTTTGCCTCTTTGTCGACGCCCTTGACGAATTCAAGGGGCGCAAAGACAAGATCACGCGTTTTCTCAAGGCCCTAGCCGCGCCAAAATCAGGCCAGAGGCTTACCATCCGCATCTGCGCATCGGGGCGTGATTGGAACGAGTTCCTTATGCTGAGCGACAACCCGCACATCAGGCTGCAGGACTGGACGGTTGGCGATATCCAGTCGTTCGCCCAAGACCGACTCGCCGAGGCGCGAAGAGAGGACACGAACCTTTTACTAAAAGAGATCACCGAGCGCGCCGAGGGCGTCTTCCTATGGGTCAAGCTAGTTGTCGACGAACTGTGGGAGCCGCTGATCAACGGCCTCCCCATTAGCGACCTTGTCGCACTCATGGGCGACCTGCCGGACGAGCTCCCGCTCTTTTACGAGCGCATTCTGTCCAACATACCCCAGCGAGACCACGCAATGTCACTGTGCATGTTCGAGCTGGTCCTGTCGCCGTTGAGCCACAGACTCAGCCTGAGCGATTTCTCGCTGGCCGTCGAGCTCATACATTCCACTTCCACGCTGCCGCAGGATGTGGATTTGGAGAGTGCCGGAGACCGAAAGCGGTGCGACCTTGTACAGAGGCGTGTCAGGGCCTGTTCGGGCGGCCTCCTTGATGTAACATTAATGACATCCGTGCTCCAGGTTCAGTTCATCCACCAAACTGCACAGTCCTTTGTGCGCGATGCGGAAAACAGGGCATGGTTTGACGGCAAGTCGGCCTCGGATCTTGCTCTTGCCGGTGCAGAGCGGATCATGAGGCTCGTTGTTCAGCTACTTGGTCATACGGACAAAACGTAAACAGTCTCCGTTCCTGCCCCTCTCATATTTGATTATTTTATAGATTGTGCTGTTGCTGATCCTCACCTTGCAGTCCGCAGTTGTCTTATTTCCGCCATTGGTCCTTATCAACCCTAGAACTGCTCAAGAGTAACCTCCATTCGAGCCTTATTAGCGAGTTTGTCGACCAAGCTCTCGGGTGCCAGAACATATCTAGACTTCCAAGTCAAGCCGTTATGGACGAATTCCGCGATTCCATAGCCGAGCATTGTGGGCCTAAATGGCTGGAGACGTACTGGAGTATAGCTACTAAACACGATTGGATTTATTTCTTCCAAACAATATTTAACAGCCTGGTGCCGGCTTTGTTTCTCGAGTTCATGGTAATTAGCGGACTGCTCCAGGTCGCCGAGCGCGAGTTGACACAGAACCAGAGCCGGGGCCTCACTAATGCAGAGAGCACCAGACTTTGGTATTTTGTAATTTTAGGAAATCACCAGACAACAATAAGCCACCCTAGCCAGCTAAGGCCAGGCATCAGTTATCGGCAGTGGAAAAACTTTGCGCGGATGATTTCTAAGAACGGCTGCAGTCCCCGCGGAACCGTTTCCCTCAACATTGCAAACGATGTGGGACGCCTGATGACCCAGTTTCGACTACCACACCCGCCCAGAAGCAGCGACAGAGATAGCAGTAGCAGCACGAGAGTTTCTGGGAAGAGTGCTGTGATAATGGTGGATATCACGCCTCTGCACATGGCTCTGGCGGTCGCGTGCACCTACGATGCGGACAATGTCCTGGGCCGAATTTTCAAAGTGGAGATGGTCCGCATACTCGTGGAATGTGGAGCAGACGCGACAGCCAAGTATCAGAACGTCTGGAGCGCACCGAGGGACCACACAGAGAGGACCGCGGTCCATTATCTGCTCTACAAGGATCCGGATGAGAAGAATCCGTTCGACGACCGGGATCTAGGCGACGCACTGTCGAAGTGCATCGTCTCTTTCTTCGATCACGGCCTGGATCCCAACGCCGTGGACAGCAATGGCAAAAGCATTCTCGAGTACGCAATCCCTTGGTGCCCAGCGAGCCTTATTGAGATTCTGCTCCAGAGAGGCGCAAAAATAACACCAGGCCTGCTCACCGAGACGGGCGAGTTGATCCCTGCGGCCTCGGATATTCTCCGCAAGCCCGAGTGGCGGCGACCAGAATTCTACACCCCCGAAGCCAACCGCCTTGTGCAGAAGCACAATCCTGCCTGGGAGCAGGACAGCCCCATGGGGTTAGTGCAAGGAGTCGGAACCTTTTCCTTTGCGGCGAGAGCTGTAGCCGGCCTGGCAGCATCATTTTGGAACTTTTGATCAACTTGTACAGCACTGCTACGCCCTATCCTATCACGAAGGATTATGCCGCACTTTTAGGTACAAAAGGAACAATTCGCGTTTATTGTAATAGATAGAGTTAATCAATCTGTCACTACACTTACATATTTCCTGCTTTACGACAGGCCTTGCTTATTGCTTCCACTATTGCTACGCAGAAGACATAGCCGTATTGCGGACGTACACTTCCGGCCAGGAAAGGCCGATATATAATGGGAAACCGGCATGTATTCAGGGTATAACATAACACGCAGTTTAATGTTGTTGGGGATAGACTAACAAAAGACCATCGACACTGCAGACCTAGGGCACGTACGCAGTAACGTTACAAGATCCTAGGATGAAAGGGTGTCGTTGTTAGACAACGGGCGGGGTCCAGCAATACAGACTGTGCAGCCCCTAATCAGAGGCAGCAGAAAAAGGGTCCTAGGCCTGTAGCCATGACTCTCTTAACTCTGTATCTGAGTCTTATCATACTTTGGAACTACCTGCCACCGGTGTCACCTTGTGAATTTCCAAAGCAACCACCACAAAGGGTACCGGCAATAATCCAAAAATGATAACGTAAGTTGATTAGTCCTTATTGTAAGCCTTACGACCAGTTTTGGGCCTCTATCTAGTACGTAGGCCTCGTGATGTCTCATGGGGGTCAGGAACAGTTATTTGTCAGGCAATCGCTTCGTATATTCTTCTCCCAACAAATGCAATCTACTTTGCAACTAAACTAAACTGGTCGGCGTTACTTCCGTAGTCTTGGCTGAGTCTGTTGCCTTCTCGTCCAAGTCATGTCCTGTCTTAAATTCGCTTGCAGCACTTGTCTCGATAAACTGATCTGGAATAGCCCGAGCTGCTCTTCGCTTGTCGACCCAGAGCAAGACCTGGATAGTGGCAGTGACAACAACTGTTTTCTCTGTCAGTTTCGGCTTTGATCTAGACAGACGCGGGATGTAATACCTAAAAGAACCTGCAACACAATAGACCAAGTGTATCCCGATTTGGCAGCTGGAAACTTTGTCGTCTTCCACACAAAATTGGGCGCCTACATAGCTTGTCAGCGAACTTCATCATGCAAACGGAGGACCTGGCAAACATACAACGGCCTGGACCACATAGGCAAGATCGTTTGCAGCGCCGACGAGCAGTGCTCTCTTTTCCGTGTCGTTGGAGCAGATCTCGTTGATCCAGCTGAGAATTAGAGGACCCGCGCCCATCTTTAATTTGTTAGTATGAACGCGGACAATAGATCGTCCGAAGAACTGCTTACGCCAATGTTGCTAAGCCAGTACACGATTTTGCGGCCGTGGATGTCCGAGTAGAGCGGCATCCTCAGCAAGACGACGGAGAAGATCAGCTGCGGAGGATTGTTAGCCGGCGCCAAATCTCAGCACCCTCAATCTGCTTACCGTGATGACAGCACCAATGTAGATGAATGGCCACCGGGCTCCCTTCAGCGGCCCGTCCGACAGCCAGCCCCAGATGAGCGACATGCCTATGAAAATGCCGGTCGTTGCGAGGGGGACTGGATGATTAGTCCGCATCTTTGATATTGCCTTATACAGTCTGTCCAACTTACGATCGTTGATCTGCGACACGGAAAAAGTGACGCCAGGGACTGGATGAGGCTTGGCATTGAAGCTCTTGAGCCAGTAGCCCATGCCAACCTGGGGGATGCCGTTGTTCCAGACCACGTACAAGAATGCTAAGAGTCGGTCAGAGAAAAGAATGAAAGAAAAAAGAGAAACAGGAGTTCAGACAAGCATGGGCACACTTACGCAGCAGGTACGTGTGCCAGCTAAGAAGGATCCGGACGACCTTCTTACGGGTCCAGGGCGTAGTGCCAGCGCGGCCGATGGCGCCCATCCGCTCAGACGACAGGCGGTTCTCCTTCTCGGTGATCCACCAGGTCTTCACTCCGCTCTGTGGCAGGTTTGGCAGGAAGAGGTAACCAGCGACGGCGAGTGGCAGCGTTATAATCCCATCTATGATGAACAGCCAGCGCCAGCCAGACCGACCGGCCACACCGTCGAGATTGCTGTAGGCAGCGGCCTGGAGGAAACCGCTGAAGAGTTGGCCCATAGATCCGGCCAGCCAGAAGATCATGGCGCGCTTGCCAATCTCCTGGGGGGTGTACCAGGAGCCGAGCATGTAGTGGATGCCGGGATAGAAGCCGGATCTGTGGGGAGGGAAGGTCAGCAGATCTGTCGTGTTCGCAGAGGTCAGCCAGTGGGGACGAGACGCACTCAAAGATGCCGACGAGGAAGCGAAGGGCATAGAGTGCTCGGTAGGACTTGACGGCCGATGTGGCGATCGTGGCGACACCCCAGCCGAGTTCGAGCGTGGGGATGACCCATCGGGGCGAGACGCGGGTGAGCAGGAGGTTGGATGGGATCTGGCCGACGACGTAGCCGACGGTCCAGACGGAAGTGCCTTCGGCGTGTTAGTGGACAGCTCTACCCAGAATGATCCGCTGCTCGGACACGCACTGGTCACCAGCTGGTTGCCCAGCATCGAGAGCTCCTCCTTCATGCCGCTGAGGTATGCGTTCGTCACGTTGGTCTGGTCCAGGTTTTTGAGAAAGTAGCCGATCGAGGCAAAGGTGAGCAGGAAGGCATCGACCTTGAAGAGCAGCCGGCGCTGGTCTGCCGGCAGCTCCCACGTGTCCCAGATGTAGCCCTTCCACGACCGGAGCGGCTGGACCACGAGGTGCTCGCGCGAGCCGTCGTGATGCTGGCCGCGGCCGAGATCCGTATCGACGCTCTGCACCTCGGCAGCAGGCGTCTGCGTCGTCCAACGTCCAAGGCGGCCCATCGTTGTGCTGGGGGATGCAGGCTGCAGGTCGGCTGTGGCTGCAGTCGATTATCCACGCAGAACACAAGACAGAAACAACACCGTTCTGCTGCTGGCCAGAATTGCAAACTCATGTGCGAACTCGTCCATTTTCATACACCTATCAACCAGACGATCAGCAGAGCGATAAGCATGAAAAACGTTGCTCTCACCGGAGTGATCGACAGCCGTCTGTGGGTGCAGTGTGGATGTTGCCATTGATCTCCCAATCGCGTCAACAGGCTAGCCCAGACTAGCCATCGATCCCAAGAATCACGCAAGTCACGAGCTGGCCGTCCTACTGGCCTGTTGGGCGATCGTGTGGCTGTCTTATCGACTCGACACGTCGACACGTCGGACGATGGCCGGGAGGCTCCCGACACGAAGCCTCCTGATTTGCCAGAGACCCCATTGCACTCCTTTGTTCCACAGCGCTGTAACAGTCCTCATATGCCCCCGCCAAGATGCCATCGCACGGAGAGAAGCCCAAAGCGGCAGGTGTCGCTGAAAACGTGTCTTGTCACCAGAAACGGCTATCGTGCTGCTCATTTCCAGGGCCTGGCTTCTCTTGTGCTTCTGCTGGCGCAGAACCCCACGCAAGATGGAAGCTCCAAATGGAGTCTTGATCAAAACCCACCAGTTGTAAGCCTGAGATGAGCTCCCTATTCACCCCATCTACCCGTCTAGATGCAAGCTCCCGCGCTCGGTGTCCGGGGTCGTAGTCCCGAGTAGGCCGGCCGCGTACATCCCTGGCTGCAAGCCTTTTGCAGATGCGCGAAATCCGAATTTAGGAACGATCCACTCGCAAATCGTGGTGGCGTACATAGCACTCGCACACGCGGATTTCGTCACTGTCCGTCCACATTGCGTTATGGCATATCACGTGATATATAGCACATCAACTATGACTTAGTCAAGCCGAACGCCTCCCTTGCCTTAAGCCTCCTCTAATAAACCCTTACTTTATAGCCTTAAGCTAAGATAGATCTTTTGTATTAGAGGAAGGTATCGAATTGACCTGCACCATGTGCAAAAGTAGGATATCATATACCTCCTATTAAGGTAGGCAAGGATATATATGACTAATTATAATTGCAACAAAAAACATTCACACCTGCCAACTAGGTAGAGCCACCTCTCTACTGTGTAGCTTACTTAACAAAATTTACTATTAGTCTTTTGGGTTTTAAGAGATCGCTATTGGAATAGCCATCGCACGGAAATTTGACAAGTTTACAGAGTACTGCATATCCAAAGGAATATCTTACCGCCTTTAGGTAACTAAGTAAGCATAGTATCTACAATATTATATACTGTATACTGCCGTTGCATTCTAAAAGCGGCGACGCATTAGACTCGTTGGAAGCTCCATGTCGAATCGTTTTCTCCGTACATACTCCGTACATACGTACGAATAACTAATTGGGTCCCACCTCTTTGAATTAACACACTGCATACGGAGTATAGCTTTAAATATACACCGCTACTACTAGCGTTGGGTAGCTATTTACTTAGTGCACCTCCCGCCTATAAGGTAGTTATTTTCGGACAGCGGTAATACAAGTACGGTAATCTTTATACATTGACGTGTTCACCAGTTGTACGTCTTGTAGCTAGCTGAAAACCTTTAGACTACCTAATATTTACTAGAGTCCGGACAGCGTGCATTGTGGGCGCAGATTGGGGCCCAGTCTTATCTATAAAATTCGGAACTCCGTACTACGTTATATAAGAACGCTCTTTGATATAGTATATTTAAGGTACACTAATCCTGCAACTAAACATTTGGCCTAAGATCACAGTACGACGATCGATAAAGCACTACCAGAACCAATTAAGACGACCCAATATGGCTTTAGATCCAACTACATACGACCGGTTGTACATAAACGGCGAATATATACGGTCCAAATCCGACAAGACGCTATCGCTACGCAGCCCTAAGAATGGCAGCCTCATTTCTGATGTCGTGCCCTTGGCTGGCTCGGGCGATGTCGACGCCGCCGTGCACCACGCTGAAGCTGCCTTTGCTGGTCCCTGGAGCCGGGTCTCGGCAGCCGAGCGGAGCGTCTGTCTGCTGCGGCTGGCCGGTCTGCTCAAGACTCGTCTACCGGACATCCTAGCTCTCGACCGGCTTACGACCAACAAGACCGGCACAATCCGAAGCAGTCTACTGCAGCTGGCCGGCTGGTTGAAGAATCAGCCCATAAGCAGAATGTGGGCGTCGCTACTCTTCACGGATGACAAGGAGAAGGTCTGGAGCTGTCTGCAACACTATGGTACGTTGATGACGTAGCGATTAGGTGGCCGTGCAAGGATGGTCCAATGCCTGCATTGCGTCTGCTTCTTTCTGCACAGTGCTGTTATGTTGGTAGTTACAAAGTGCTCTTGATCGACACAACTAACAGCGCAGCCGGCTTAACCGACAAGCAGAAAGACAGCTTCTCCCTTGCCGATGATGGCCACGTCAAGCTCGTGCGACACGATCCGCTAGGGTAGGTTTGCTGCATCTAAAACGGTTCACCAACTCTGATTAACAACACCTATAGTGTCTGCGTCGCCCTCAACGACCACAGTTCGCCCATCGTCTCCTTTATGGAAATGGCCGTCCCCTGCCTGGTCACGGGGAACGTGCTGATCGTGAAGCCGCCAGAGAAGTCGCCGCTGGGGTCCTTGGCTATTGCACCGCTCTTTGAGCAGGCCGGGTTCCCTCGCGGCGTCGTCCAGGTCCTTACCGGTGATGACTTCACCAGGGACCTGCTCTCAAGCCATACGCGCGTCCGTCATATAAGCTTTGCTGACAGCTGGGCTACTAAGAAGAGCCGGAATCGGGCGGTTTCGAGTAGCCCGAAGCAGGTGACATTGCGGCTAGATAGGGCCTCTCTTTGGTTTTCTTTGATGCATCACTTCCTTTATGTTCTCAATCATGCCGGATTTGTCCCGTTTTGTTCGTTTGTGGCATCTTTTCTTAATATGATCATTCGCACGGTGGCCGTTATGCTCATTTTAATTTCCGCTGTTGGTGTCTTTCCTCCATTCGCCATTACCGTTGTTCCTATAGTCTCCATCTTAACTTTTGGTCTGACTGTCATCTCTTTCGGCATTTCGTTTTTCAGTTTCTCACTCCATTTTGTCGGATTATCGTCAAAGCTCTACCGCTTACTAGCATTGCAGAATGTTTTGGCAAAGTATCGCATCTTTCGATACTTTTATTCCTCATCGTCTCCTTCAGTTTCGCCAAGTGGGACATGCCCGGCCATCATTTGTCGCGATGCCGACATGGAGAACGCACTGGCCTGGACTGTCGACAGTATTTTTGCCGGACAGGGCCAGGTTGTCACCAGAACTGCCCTCTACATTCATAGGGCCATCGCAGCCGACTTTCTCGAGGCCTACACGCAGCGCATAAATGCCGCTACTGACCGCCTCAAAATACAACCAGCCGATTTTGCTGAATCACAGCCACACATCCAGATCGTCACCTTTGAGAGCGAAGACGGGGTCATGCAGCGAGTGAATGACTCTGATCACGGCATCATAGCCAGCGTCTTTACCAGAGATGCAGCCCGGGGCATACAGTTCTCGTCCCGCATCGACGCCCGTGTGGTAGGCATCAACTGTATTAGAACGGTTAGTCAATTTTATTGTTTTATTTCCTCTTCCTCCTTTTTATTCCGTACCTCGTGCTAACCCTTCAGACAAACCTACGAGTGTCAGTTAGCAAGAAGCCCTCAACTATCATTGTTTATGATTACAGGGAACAGGTAATTCCGCAAGCTACTCCGTGCATAGAAAAGAACCTTACTCACAACCAATAAAGAAGACATTAACATCCTTCGTCAAGCTCAAGGCGATTTTAATAGAGAGTTGCTAAGGGGACTGTTTGACCAAAAGGCAAAAGGTACATTGGATAGGGCTGTCATTTTACTACTATAGTATACCATTTTTGCTCAACATAATCACACCAATATGTTACCTGGTTAACCAGCTGTTCTATCAGAGCTTAATCTCTTTCTAGCAGAAATCTAGTTCAGTCGGCTTGAGAAACATCCAGCTTGTACGATGGTAGTGGAAAGTAATGGAGGCAAGAGACCGCAGCCATGGCTTCCCAAGACGCTTTCTCGGTATGGTCTTGGTTGATGAACAACTGAAGTATCTTTTCGAATGGCGAATAGAGTCTATGGTATTGGTGTGTTGATACGCTTATAGAAGGACGATATCAGTTATGACAAGCGGCCCTGGTGAAAATGAAGATGAAAATACAGCGGCTCTGATACGGTTACTAGATGGTGTTATTCTGGACATTGCACCAATGCAGACTTTAAAAGTATGAGCAAATTTTCTGATAAGGAGAGAGATTACTATAGATTTGGTAACAACGTGGCTGTTTGTTTGCGAATCTCCGCCCAACTACGTTTGTATCGAAACAAACGGCATGTATATACATGCCTCTGACGTGGTTTTACAGTACAGTGACCGTTTGCGATGAAGTGTTGCAAGGCGTTTACAGTGTCTTGTCACATTCAGCGTCAACTTGTCTCGGCAGCAGATCCATCGTGTCCTTGTGCTTCACATGATTTCTCCCCATGTACTCTTTTTTCTCCCACTATTCGTCAACCCCTTATTCCAGCTCGGCCAGCCCTTGGTACGCCTGTGGTCCCAATGTGGTGTCTGCCGTCTCGGTGCTGCTGCCGGTGTCCCTGCACTCTCGTGCCGGTGTCATGGCTGTCGTGGCGATCGTGAGCGCCATCGAAGCGGGTGCGAGTGTGCTGCGCGTCCACATGGCGGTGCCGATGCTGCTGCGCACCTGGCTGTGGACGCTGCTGTCCTCGAGCTCGGAGCGGAGGGACCACGGCCGAGCCGGACACGGCTCGAGTTCGGACACGGTCAAGGGCGAGACCGGCTCGGGATGATACGAAGGGTGCAGTGGCGGGAGAGTCTTGTCAGTGAGGGTTTGTCGGGGCGCTGGGAGCCGACGTCGCCACTGTCGGACGGCCAGGATGGCGAGCAAGACGGCGATGGTCAGCAGGGAGCCGCCGATGCCGACACAGGTGCCGAGGATGAGCTGTGTATGGGGGTGGGAGGTGGTGGATGAGGGGTTGGAGGTCGAGGTCGAGCTGGCGGAGCCGGCCGTTGGTGCTGACACAAACGCAGACATAGGTCCTGACCGAGACAGAGCCGACACGCTCGTCGACCCCTGGCCGTACGGAGGCACCCACGAGATGGTCCCGCTACCAAGCAGCGGCAGGCTGGCCGTGGCCGGCAGCGTGGGCCCGGCAGCGACACCAACTGTGCGATCGGTCTTGGCAGACGGACAGACACAAGGCCCGGCAGCAGCCAAGACGGTTGGACGGCCCGGCTGACGACAGGCCTGCCACTGGTCAGAGGAACCGTTGCAGTAGGCCAGACCGACCCAGGCGTCGGCGTCAGCAAGGGCATCCGAGCCCTTGGGCGGACAGGCGAGGGCGCCATAGTCGGCATCCGTGCAGCCGGCCAGATAGGTGATGTAGCTGCCGTCGTGGACACCGAAACAGGCGCCGTGGACAAGACAGGTGTCGCCTTGCCAGCAGCAGGCCTGGAGAGCAAGGGCCGGATTGCCACAGGGGAGGAAGCGAGGATCGAGGCGACGGCCGGCAGCGGCATAACAAGGAGGATCGGACATTGTGGTGGTGGTGGAGGAGGCTGAAGAAGACGTTATGCGTGGGAGCACCAGTGGACTGAACAGTAGAATGAACAAGAGACTAGAGCAGACAGAGACTGTTGACGGTGCTGAGACGAAACAAGACGAAGCGGGAGAACAGCAGAATGCGTAAACAAACCTGCTCCAGAAAAGACAAACCCTCAAGAGAGAAAGGTCGGACAGATAGGCGAGCTCGCCTGCTCGACGTCACACGGCTGCCTGGGCTGTGTTCTCGGGCCGGCTGAATGGTCCGACAAAGCGCCGAGGAGCTGCTCATTTCACTTTGCTCTCTCTTTGCAGTCATTTGTGGTCTTTCAGAAGCAACAGCACTCTGTCTGTCGCCTTCCAACGTACATTCCTCTTACTCTCACATACCTCCTCACATTCATGCCTATCAGCCTAACCTGTATTACTTCACACACCTTACCTACTCTAGCATCGACCCCCCGCTCGCCGCAAAGCGCATCTGTTCCTCCCGCAGGTTCGCCCAGCTCTGCCGCTCCTCCTCCTCATCAGCCAGGCCCACGTTGGCCGTGGTTGTGATGTCCTCTGTGGTCACGTGATCCACTCCACACGTCTGTGCAGCCGTGCCGCCATGGCCGATCCGTTCGAGCTTGACGAGAATCTCGAGGAAGCGGCCAAGCTGGGCAGCAGCTTCGTCGGCGATGTTGCCGAGCAGCGTAGACGCGACCTGTCGGATCTTGTTGATGAGCGCGCACCCGTTGGGCTCCATGTTGCACTGCGGGATAGCAGCGAGGACGAGGAGGAGCGAGCGAACGATGAGGTCGCGCTCAGCCGCGATGGCAGCAGCGGCAGCGTCGTCGTCACCGAGGCGGCCGAGCAGCTGTCCGTAGCGCTCGACATAATACGACCGTGTCGCCAGCAGCGAGGCATAGATGTTGGTCTTCTGGATGTCGTACTGGACCTGACGGCGACGTCGCGGCTGTTGGCCGAGCAGCAAGCGGACATCGTCGGCCGTAGCGAGAGGTGCCGGAGGATAGTAGCGGTAGCCGGTTACGTTGTCGTAGAAGTCGTCACAAGGGGGGGTAGAGGGAGGATGTCTACTACTTCCTGGAAGCGGGAGATGCAGCTCATCCGGAAGAGCATCGCCGAGAGCCTTGGCTGCCTGAAGAGCGTCCATAAGAGCGGCAGCCTGGTCGGGTGCTGTACCAATCAAACCCTCGCCGACCCGATCCATGGTTGCGTACACCTGCACGACACGGTTGAAGCCAGTCAGAAGCGAGACGACGCCAGGCGGTTGGATGCCGACGCCAGCTGCCGTGATGAAGGCGTCGTCGACCTCGGCCGGCAGCCGTGGCCGTCGGTGGCTGGGATGCAGAAAGACGAGCGGAATGGGGACATCAGCGGGTGATGCGCCGGTCTGCTGCATCGAGCGAGCGGCCAGGAAGAGGATCCAGTAGATGCGGCGGCCGATCTGCTCGTCGATCGGATGCAGGCTGTTGTTCGTGTCCGTCTCGCTGGCCAGCACGCCGACCTCCTGCACAAACGACATGGCCTCGGCCATGAACCGCCGGCAGAGCTGCCAGTCCGACGTGTAGCCGGCTGCGAGGCCCAACAGATAGCTCGTGGCCGCATCGTCTGTCGTCATGGACCGCGTCGTGTTGTAGAACTGGGCGCCGCGCGATGCCAGCGCCACGCCGCGACAGCACGCCACCATGCTGGAGGCTCGCGGAAAGCGCAGACTGCCGGGGCCGGTCTCGCGCTGCGCCCGCACGCTGCGCGGAAACGATGCGGCCAGACTGCCGACCATGGCCGCCAGCAGCGCCAGAAAGACGGGTTCGCGTCGCGTGGTCTCGCTGGCAAACCGCTGCCGGAACGTCGGCTCGTGCGGAAACGGAATCAGCGGGTGGATGTACGTGAAGAAGTCGTCTACCAGAAGGGCGAGCACGGGCAGTGGCGCGATGTCGTCCGTTGAGGGTGTCGTGGCCGTGATGGCAGCTGGGATGGCCGATGCTGCCACAACGTCGGATCCAGGCGATGGCACACACACAGTCGCTCCCGAATGGACAGCGTACTTGCTCGCCGGACCTCGTCGACGCGAGACGTACTGTGTCGTGCAGGCAACGCCGAGCTCACGACAGGATCGACATGGCTGAGCGGCATCGCACTTTTTTCTGTTAGGAATGACAGAGTAGAACGAATAGCCGACAGAACACGGGCTTACCTTCACTTTCCGTGCCCGACACATGTCACAGGCTTTGCTGATTCGTGTCGTTCGGTCATGCCTGCGACCAGGAGAAGACATGGCCGTCGTTGTCGTCATTGTCATCGCCTTCACGCTCTCCGTCTCGTCCATGCTGCATCGCCCCTGCTTCACATCGTCCGCTCCGCCTTCGCCCCCAGGACTGCGCTGCGACGACGGCAGTGGTGCGCGCGGAGATGGCTCAAGCAGATCCATCGCTGCTACCCACAAACGAGAGACGCCAGACGTCGATGGCCAGCGGCAAATCCCCGGCTAAAGCTCTGGGATGCCACCACGCCACTCTGACAAAGAGCTCTCATTGGACCGAGGTATGTGCTTAGTCATCTTCGACCCTGTTGCAGACTTCGCATCCTCTCTGACATGTCTGAGAGCAAGACATGAATGCATCAGAAAGGCTGTCCAGTTTACTAGTACTTGTATATTCGCACTTCCCTTGACTCATTCGGAACGCTGTCATTCCAGCGGAGATTGTCGACTAATTATCGGTGAACACTAATCACCCACATGGCCGCCCGGCCTAGCAAGGTGTGCGTACCTGAATGGCCCGTTGGTAGTATATATAGATCGCGTCTGTCCTTCTGAACGCAACTTCTTCCAGAGGCATTTTCGCCTTGATCTGTAGCGAAAGCTTGCGCCATTGTCCTTCACTTCTGGTCATCTTCTGGTCATCCGCTCAACAGCTGTCGCCCCACCTTGCAGACACTCCACGAGTACTCGCCCTCCTCGGCACGGAACATTAATCGTCCGCACATCTCGGCTCCACACAGCACAGCAAACATAGCGAAGCGATGGCGACATCAAGGCCATCCTGTCTGCCGACGGTAGGAGGGGCTCTCTGCGGGGAACGAAGACGCAGATCCCAGGCTTGGCTGTTCTGATTGCGAATTCCCGAGTTTTAGCCACGGGAACAAGGGGTGGCAGCCGATCCGGTCTGGGCTGCGCCTTGCTGGCGTCAGCGAATCTGTCGGAATTCCGGCACCAGCGTCAGAGCTGTTTCAGCCGCCGGTCGTGCTGGCGTCAGCGTGGCGGGCAGGCCTGCAGCAGCGCCAGAGGGCTCCACGAACACCTCCGCACCGGCTTCGGGGAACGTTCGGGAGCAGCCAAGGGGCGAAGAGGAGCCGCAAGCAGCGAAGAAGACCCACAAAGTCAGCAGCTCAGCGACCAGCCGCAGAGGATCTCCTGCAAAGCCGAGGGCCCGCTCGAGACGACGAGAAGAGGGGCTGTTCGAGTATAAGAGACGGTCTTCTGCTGCCGATTCTGGACATTTTCTTGCTGGAAAGAACTACCTCGACCATCATCTTCGCATTCTCGCCTATTCATTCTCCCGCTCATCTCGCCAGTCCAACCTCAAAATTCCACTCTCTCCAACACAATGGCCCCCTCGCTGCACCCTCTCCTCGACGGCCCGACGCTGGCCAAGGGCCAGGCCGACTTTGCTGGCGGCGTGCTGCGCTGCCACTGTGCCGCCAAGCCGGTCGAGGTGACGCTGGGCGCCAACGTCGCCCACAACCACGCCTGCGGCTGCTCCAAGTGCTGGAAGCCCAAGGGTGCGCTCTTCAGCGTTGTCGGCGTCATCGCGCGCGACAAGGTCACCGTCACGGCCAACGGCGACAAGCTCGCCGTCGTCGACCCGTCGGCCACCATTCTGCGCCACGCCTGCAAGGACTGTGGTGTCCATCTGTACGGCCGGATCGAAAAGGCTCACCCGTTCCACGGCCTCGACTTTGTCCACGCCGAGCTTTCGCCCGTGACCGGCTGGCAGGAGCCGCAGTTTGCCGCCTTCGTCTCGTCCATCATCGAGCAGGGCTTCGCACCGGCCGGCATCGCTGACGTGCGCGACCGCCTGCACAAGCTCGGGCTCGAGACGTACGACGCCCTCTCGCCCGGCCTCATGGATGCAATCGCTACCTGGACGGCCCAGCAGTCCGGCAAGCTGCCCGCATAGCTAGCTGTTGGATGCGGTGGGGAGCGAGCGAAAATATAGAATGTTCCGTTAAAAATAGTAAAATACAAAGTTCAACACATGCTGCTTGTTTGTGGTCTATTTTGTGCTGGTCGTCCGGCGGCCATCTATTCAGGCTGCTTCTCTCACAAACGTAAATACCTTCTGGCTCAGGTAGACGAGAAACTCTACCAGCAACCAACAAATCTGTTGGAAATTCGCGACGGGCCGCTGGTGCAAACGGCCGCAACGTCGCTGCTAAGGCATCCAGCAAACAATCTCACGAGCTGGAGGCCTTGATACTCGATGTCGTTGAGGGTGATCGCTTGTTATCCTCTGCGTCTAGGTTAACCATCTATACATCGTCCAGGATGGCAAGACCCATGTATGACAATTCACAGCCAAATACAGCTTTTAGTCTGCGACCGAAGCCTTCGAGACGGATGTGGCTTGTCCAGTCTTTTCAGGGAAATGTCTATTTATGCTATGTTACGCATCATTTTCAAAGCTTTTTCTGTTTGGGCTCTGCCTTATTTAACTGGTGGCACAAATTGGACATTCATGAACGTGGACCAGAAACCTTCCACTCTAGTGCTGTACTTCTTTTCCAAAATCACAGGCATTGCCGTTTGTGCAACTTGGCTTGGGCATAATGCGACGTCTTACCTAGGACTAATACCTGCGGACGCATCGAATGTTTGCAGATTTGATCAAATTTGCGTCGAGCTGGTGAGAAAAGATACTACCCGGCAACCAGGAACGTATGTATTCTCCCAGATATCAATTTTAAACTCCTATCTTTCTCCAAATTGCCTTTTTTAGTAGGTCCCGACGAGACGATCGTAGCGGCGACGCAGTACTCCTCTGTCATGGCCAGGCCATGTCGATTTATCCTCCGCAACGACCACAAACTCCATACCTTTGCAGCATCAGTGAATTTCTCCATGGTCTTGAATCCGAACCTCCGAAGCCAAGTGCAAACACCTGGCTGCACAGTTAGAGATGATGGGGCTGTAGAAAATAATATTCTTACAGGCGGAAGAGAGAGATCTACTTCATAGTGTTGTTGATACGTGGTTTCCTCCGAGACAATGGACTTCTTGAGTACCTAGGTGAAAGTAGTGCACTCGAAGATTGATGACAAAATCGTCTTTTCATTGGCCTATATCTGTGTCTCTACTAGACATTTCTTTCTTGGTGCCAGCTCCATATATCACCCCGTCCTGTTCCTGCTCTGGGCTCATTGTCCAGCTCGATTTCCATCCATCCCTTTGCCCCTGTCACTCTCATCATTCTTCTGGACTTATCATATGGCCTCCAAAATAAATTTATACCCCACGTCAGCAGGGCTCCTCGGCTGTCTTGCAGCTCTCACTTGCGATACCCCTTCATGAGCAGACCGCAGGTGTCGACGGTCATCGGAAGCTCGTCGAACAGGCGACGACGGTGCGTGGCCAGCACGAGGGCCCGCTGGTAGTCCTCGTAGATAGGCATCGCGCGGATGCTGTTCCAGGGACCGGCCATCGGCTCCGTGTCATGCGACTCGCCCAGGCCGGCCTCTTTGAACACGCGCTCAATCAATGCCGTGTTGACCTGCACGACCATCTCGGCATAGCTGATAGCCTCAGCCAGCGGCAGCAGAACGCTGTCGAGGAAGAGGTGGCCGTGCTGCGGCCGCATGGTGAAAGCGTCGGCCGGAAGGCAGAGCGAGCAAAGAGGGACAGCATAGCCGTTGTCGTCCCGGTGCTCATCGCCCCCGTTGCCATGTTCTTGGCGGCAGCGCTCAGCAAAGTTGGTCAGGATGGTCATTCTGAGCTGGTGCTGCGCGCCGGTCGGCTCCGTCGCCGGGAGCTTGTCGTTGTTCACCGTCGGATCACGGAGAAGCGTCGGCCACTGCAGACGGTCGGCCGTGACCTCAGTCGCCCCGTCGGCGACGCCATGATCAACGCCAGTCTTGCCACCACTGCCTCCGACAGCGATCCCATCAGAACCACCGTCGTCCGTCATGTCCAGGTGGCGGTGACGCTCACCGAGAACCCAGCGCGCAATGTGGGCAGCCCGCGCGTCCGCAAAGTCAATCACCGGCGTCGTCGCCGGCACAGCCTTCTTCTCGTCGGCAGCTTGCTCGCTGACCTTGGACTCAACAGCCTGATGAGCATGGTCCGTGACGTCGTTGGCTTTGTCATCAATGACCATGTGATCAGCAGCTTTACCATCAATGGCTTTGTGTTCCATGGCCTTGTGGTCACGTGCCTTGTTGTCAACAGGCGTGTGGTCAAGATCCATCTGGTCATGGAAACCCTCTGCAGAGGGAGCAAACTTCTTCGGAGTCTGAACCCGGGGACGGATCTGAGGAAAAGTCTGGGGCTCAACATGGGTCTGCACCTTGTGATGCTTGTGGTGAACAATCTCCGACTTGGGCCCGGACTGAACGTGATGCACCTGCACCTGCCTCACAGGCACCTTCTTCAGCTGAACGTGCTGAACCGGAGGGCGCACCTGATTGTGGTACACCTTCTGCTCCGGCTTGGTCTCGGGATGCACGACCTTTTGAACCTTGGGACGTTCCGGAAGCTCCTTCTGCGGGGCAATGCGAGGAGCCCCCTTATTGCGAGGAGGCGGCGTGACAGGAAGCTCTTGAAGCTTCAGACGCTGCTGACGGCGCTGCTTTGGCTCCGGAATGCCAGAGCGTGCCGGGAGCGAGTACTGAGGGTACTGCTCATAGCAATCATGGGCAGGGCCGTCGTTGTTGGCACCAGTGCCCCCATGACCACCGTTTCCAGTGTTTCCAGCAATGCGAGAATTGCCATTGTTGCCAGCGTAGAGAGGAACTCCACCACTCTCACCATCATAGGCATTCTCATCGACCGACAGGGCAGCCGGCATGGTGCGCACAGTCTCGCGCGAGATATGGCCGCGCTGGATGAGCGTGGCCTCATGAATCATGCGTCCATTGCCTGCATCACGAGCCCGTTCGTCCGAGACGACCCAGTCAGCGTCGTCATCCACGACCGTCGGCGAAGCCTCGATGCCGTCACTCCCTCCGCCCCAGACATTGATGGAGGGCTTGGCCACGAGCGAAGCTTGGGCCGCCTTCTTGGCAGCAGCCCGGGTAGACTCTTCGGCGGCCTGCTTGGCAACGGCTATCTTAGCAAGCTCGGCCGCTTTCTTGGCCGCAGCCTCGTTGCGGTCGATGCTCTTGCGGGCGAGGAACGAGGCCATCTCGGGAAACATATCGGCCCCAGACTCCATGGCTGCAATGGCAGCCGCCATGGCATCCTCAGACGTGGGCGGGATGGTCAGGGCAGCTCCCCTAACCGCAGGCTGCGACACAGACTTCTTGACCATGGCACTGTTGTCCGAGCCACGGTTCACACCCGTGCTGAAGTCAGACTCCCCGTCAGTGCTGTAGAACGGATCACCGTCCTTGGCCTCTTGCTCGTTTGTCTCGGCGACAAAGGCGACGGGAAAGTCCCGGAGGCGGCTGTGCTTGGGATCCATGTTTCTTCTTATCCCAAGCGTTGCGTGTCTGTAACAAAGAGAACGCAGGTTAGTGATGCAGGAAGGTGAAAGGGTGGATTGAACTGAACAAAAGAACTGCTCACTGATCGTAAAAACGCTGACGTGCTTCAAACGCAGACGACAACAAGCTGTCGACGACGACGATGTGTGCGAGCCTTGTGCTTTGTATATAGAAGTGCAGGCTATAGAAGGAGGGGGTCCCGTCCAGTGCTCTGGAAGGTTATGATGCAAAAGATAAAAGGAAGGAAGAGTTGTGCAAAATCTGAAGCTTCTCTCAGATTCTTTTCTGTCCGATACAACAACAGGACAACGCGGTCAGCTGGGTGTCAACAAAAGGGGGGAGGTCGGTGGTTTTGCACGGGAGATAGTCACGTGTGGGAGGACAGCAACGAGTCAAGGGCTTGATTATACGGCCGAAGAAGGCCCTTCACAACATCTGCTAGCAGGATTGTGTATCAATTTTAGACGATGGACGCGAAACCTAGCTTTGCTGTGGATGCCTATTTCGTATTGGTCTTCTTTCCATAGGTTTCTCTAAGGCAACAGGTTTGTTATGAGAGACAACCAGCTGATGGCTATGTGAGCGAGAATTCCCCGGGAAACGGAAACGCCGCCATACTCCCACACACTCCTCCTCCTCGCGTCCGAGAACCTTTTTACTCCATCACACTAGTCTTCTTTTCCGTAGCAACGACCACCCCGATCACTCTTTGATTTCTCTCCTTCATCCCCATCCTCTACACTCTGCTCTCTACCCCCATCATCACCACTACCCTCACCCTCCGTAGTTCAGACACTGCCCGTTGGGCCCCCAGACCGAAAAGTCAGATGGTCGGTCGGCATCAGGATCGTCGTTACAGTCCGCAAATGCCACTACCACGTTCCAGCCGGCCGTGCTAAACTGCTGCCCCGAGAGGCCCTTGGACTGCATCACGCTCGTCGTGCAGCAGCCGTCGCAGATATCGGCCAGCCAGTTAGCCATGGTCGAGCAGCGAATGTTGGTTTCGGTGGCGTTGTCCTACAGATTAGTGAGAAGAGAGGCGGAGAAAGCTTTGGAAGTTTGCATACATTACAGAACTATAGAGTTAGCTAGATGCCATACGCGATACGCTCGAATAAAAACTTACGTAGAGTCCGCTCGTGTTGCGGCAGGTCTGACGAGTGCACGTATTGGCTGGCGCACCGCATAAGTCGTCGGAGCCGTCGGGATACTGGCGCCGGAACTCGCGCAACATAAAGACCACGTCGTTCTTGCTGGCCGTGGCGAAGTTGCCACAGAGCATTCCTGGTAGAGTTGAGCGAGAGCTGGCGAGTGGGAGAATAAACGACCTACCGTTTTTAATGCCGGTGCTGTCGGCTGGCGGCAGGAAGACTGTGCCGTCAGAGATGGAAGACAAAATCATAGTATTGTTGGCGCCAAGATTTAACGGAGAGGAGAGAACGCTGAGGACAAGGGAGAGACAGGCGAGGAGAACAGGTGATATCATCTTGGCGCAGTCGTGAGAAAAATAAGGACTGGGACAGATTAACAGGTAAGGTGAGCTGGCAGTCTAGAGGCCTTGAGAACAGATGATAAATAGAAGTTAAAAGAAAAGTGGGTAGAGTGTAAAGAATCATATAGGCATTGCAAAAGTTAGATGTGACGGATAGATCGTTTCACCGGGAGGTGAGTTCGGTTTGCGGGAGGTTGTGGTACAGGGGGCAGTAATCACACAGGGCAACGGTTCCGCGTCTCACAGGGTGTTCCCAGAACATTGTGCTCCAGGGGATATATATGATTTCTAGGTTGAATATCTGTGCATGTGCATCCTTCGTATAGATGGGTCATTTTCGTTTATTGATGCATATTTTGAATAACGTATGCTTTTCTGTTGGTGTCTAATTATTTCAGCATACTCGATCTCTATAGCGTCTTCGTGACGTTGTTCGGGAGCTCGAGGATAGATTCAAGGAGGTCTTAGACGATTTCTGCCCCAACTGGTACTTTAAATCGAGTAGCAGTGTAGTATAATTTATCGTCAAGGGCTTACTTGATCTGACGGTGTATGCATCGACATCGCTTCTTGGACAAAGTCAGCCACAAAAACACTGGGATTTTTAGACGTTGTATGAATTATTTGAGCGTAGTCTTGAGAGTGTCGGCATCATAGGAAGAAGCCGATGCTGCAGGTATGTATTTTGATCGACTACTGTGAGAATCTGAAAGAGGTCACCGTCAAATTAGTCATATTACTCCCAACTATAGAAAGCAGAATTTGCTAGCCATTTTCTTGCGCGATGTTATTCAAGCTACCCGTTTTGTAAATGTCGGGAACAAAAGCGGCTTGGGTCTATGATCTGTGCGAGCACAACTGTCTGGTCGATCCGCAAAGTCCTTGGATTCAGACGGTATTTCGTTAAATTGTGTTCGTGTGTAGAGTGCCTGTCGTAGACTCTAGACTCCTGGTGGAATAGTATTCTTGAGTTCGTCGGCTATGTTCGTTTGATCTGTAGAGTGATTCCGTATTTGCTTTCGCATTTGCTTCTTTGATGTAAGCTTTCATAAAAACAACTACTGTGAGTAATTAATTCAAAGACGTGTGATTATTCTTCTGATAGTCCAGGGCGTCGCTCAATATTATAGATGTCTTCCGAATCGCAGTGGCTGTAGTCATGATGAGAAAGTATACCAGCCAAATCGGAAGCCGAATGGCTGAAAACAGGCCGGAAGTGCCATAGAGACAAATGGTAGGCAGATGGACCGGCTTTGTCACAACTGCACACTGTACAAGACGCGCGTTTCCCTGCAGGTGAGATACATCACTATGGTAGACCCACTTTTCGCATCCGTTCTGACAAGCTGCATCTGCATAAGGCTACTTCTGGCTTTGACGCCGTTTGACGTGCAGCTCCACCTTATTCGTATGCCATTGCAGTTTTGACGAACGGGCATATGTTCGGATGCGACTATGATGTGGGCATGGCTATGGATGATGTTGTTGCATATACTTTTGGTTTCCGCAGAAGAACACTTTGCTTGCTGGAAAACCACAAAATACGCCGAGGATAAGTGGTCTTAGGACATACCTACCTTCTAGACACATCCAGTTATCGATCGCATATTCGGACAGCTGCAGACAGGTAGTATCCGACTATATCGTGAGATATCTCCATGTCGATGTAGAGCAAATGTTTTCCAACTAACAAGCGTTCCCAGTACAGAGCCGAGAGCACTGCGATAATCTATGAAGCACCAATGCGCGACGCCTTGTCCTATTACCCACAACAGTTACCAGAATAAGCTCTTCGCCCCAAGTCTAGTCTTTCGGCAGATAATACACTTCCAATTCCGACGAGATCTTCTGCAGCTTGTCACCCAAGTCGAAGTCCTTGCCGATGGATATGAATCCAAACAAGCTGTCGGCCTTCTTGCTGTCATGGCCGTGGGGCTTCTGTGCGAGATGCGTGTCGTGTGTGCCATTCGTCTTGGTGGCAGTCGTCGCAGTCGTCGCATTTGTTGCAATCGTTGCATTCGTTCCGTTCTTTACACTCGTTCCATTCTTTCCATTCGCTGCACTTGCCCCAGTCTTTCCATTCGTTGAATGCGTGTCATGAACATCATGAGCGCCCTGAGCATCATGGACATCGCAGCCGTGGTCGGGTTTCGGACTCACGCTGCCTCCATACACGGCCGCTCTCTTGCCGTAGTAGATCTCGGCCAGGCGGTACGCATACACAAAGTCGGACGCGCCCTGGAACGAGTGTCTCTCGGCGCCCTCCTTCTCGAGGCCGGGCTCAATGCCAGCCGTGATGGGAGGCCCGCCAAACTCGACGGCATCGACGCCGACCTTGACGTGCGCGCCGGTCTCGTGCGAGACACTTTCGGCCTTTTGCGCGCCGCGAGCAATGCGCACGCCCGTGACCATGTACAGGCGTTTGCGCAGGTTGAGGTTGAAGCCGCGGATATGGCTCTGCACGTCCTCAGACTGGATCGCCTGCGTGACATAGTCGGCGTGCGGCGTAAAGATTTGGCACTCGATCTTGTCAAACTGCCAGGCGGACGTGTGCTCGACCTTGCGATGACCGCCAACGTCTCCCCTCACGGGCAGCAGGTCGATGTCGGCCCAGATACCAAAGGAGCCGTCAAGGGCCGAGGCCGTGAAGTCCTCGACGCCGACCTCAAAAGAGTACTCGATCTGGGTTGGCGGAATGGGCAACGGGCCGTCGGGCAGCAGCGGGCTGTCCGGCTCATTGGGCTTAATCAGAATCTGGCCCAGCGAGAGCGACCGGCCGGGATTGTACTCAGTCCCCTTGACGAGGATCCAGGCGGGCTTGTCGTGGAACATGGCGGGTTGGCAGGGGCTGTTTACGGGAGCAGGGCCGGTTGCTGGGGACGTGCTGCTTGCCGAAACCACTTCGGGGAAAAAGGAGGGAGAATGAAAAGACGAACCCGTATCTGCTCGCAGGGACCCAGCTCTACTTATAAGGAGTACGTGCTCGAGCGGTGGAGCTGGGCGCTGCCATAGGTGGATCGACATGGATCGACGACGGCAGCCATCCTTCCAATAGGCTGTCTCCCGGATCGTAAACACCCTGATGCTCACCCTACAAGATGTCGCGTTGACCACGTCGCAGGACGCCACGCGTTGGCTCGCGATGCTGGTTCTCCACGTCGTAGCGCTCCACACTTTTCCCAAGCATTTCGGGCAAACTCTGGGCTGAGTCTCCACATCAGAGGGACCTGAGCGGGGGGCAGCGGTGAGCTCAAAGACCGCGGAAGGCGCCAGAGGCATTTCTGGTTCAGCGCGCTGGGAAAGTACGTGGATTTGCAGAAGAAGATGCATAACTTGGAGGCAGATACAGAACCGGCACCTATTCAGAAAACTATCTACGGTACAACCATGTCGCTCTTTATGGCAGCGCATACTTGCAGACAAACGGAATCGACAAGAGCCCTTCACGGTGTGGATGCCAGAAGAGGAGTGCTGAATGGTTGCCAAACTATTCGCATCACAATGTTCGCCTTCTTCCAGTTTGAAAATTGTCGCACTAGATGCTTGTTACTCGTTTCTTTACTTGAATGACCCCCCGAAGCCTTCGATTAAGATTGTATCAAGTCTTTCCACGTCTTTTCTTTCTTTTTCTCAAAAAGAACACCAGCCTCAAACGTTAACAGACCGCTAGGGCGGGAGAGGAGCAATATAATTTGCTTTGCCTAAAATTAGTAATTAATGTATAGACAACATGCCAGAGTGGTTAATGGGTATGACTCGAACTACTGTTCTACACTATCATATGGTTTCGGCCGCGGAGGTTCGAGTCCTCCTGTTGTCGATTACGTTCTTTTTGCCTCATTTAAATTCGGTAATAGCACTTTCTTCCCAGTACGGAGGGGAGCAAAGGGTGCATACTCCGTACATTTTTTTACAATGTTAAAGCATACTCCGTACTCCGTACATCAGACTTTGTACACAGTAAAGGTGATATTGCACTGTAAGGAGCAGGAGGCTGGATTGGGTAAGCAAATCTGTGTGTTGTACTCCGTACGGAGTGCGGAGTACTCATATATTACTAAGCAAGTAATTTAGTGTACGGAGTATTGTTGTTGTTAGGTACTTTCGAGGTATGCCGACGTGCGTGAAAACACATACTAAATAGCCCCATGCCCCACACAGTACATGTATTCTTTCATCACACTGCATCACCGTGCACGCCATCTGGTTTATTCGACACTATCAGGCCCCGTTTCTATTCCTTCCGACCAGTTATAGGGCCACATGGCCGAGTAGGGCGGAATGTCTTACTATGCGAGTTGCCTGCGTAGAAAGCAGGATCTAGGAGATCTTTTACATTTTGCGAACTCGCAAAGCGTCAGTTTGTCCTGATCCTGCTTACGCAGGCAACTCGATCAACTCGAACACGTCCGAACCAGAACCCATTGTCATGTTTGAAGCGTTCCCCGCTGGTAGAGCAGACTCCGTCTCTTCGGCTCTCGTTTCTTCAAAAAACGCAATGGGGGTTGGGCTGTCATGGCTGTGTGATCGTTTAAGCACGGTTCACTCATATCTGGGAAGTTGAAGTCTTACTTTCGTGCCGATGGCGCCTGCGTCTTGCGCATGGCCGACACGGCGACCAGCACGCTCGTGATGCCAGTAACCGATGTGATGATGCCAAATGCAAGATCCATCAGTGTCTGTGCACCCCATGAAGACGAGTCGCTAGACATAGCTCTTAGGCTTGATGATGAGGGGGGTGGAATAGGTGCCATGTCGATCGCTCTCTTAACAGAGATATACAGTGGACCTTCCCTTTTGTAACCAGTCCTTTTGTAACCAGTCTTTGAGGAAAATAAAAGGTAGGGACAAGTCTATCGTGCGTTGAAAGGATATACAATATGCAAGTGAGAAATGGCGTCCCATTCTGGGTAGGTAGGCGCCTTTTTTTAATAAGATATCTTACTAAAAAAACTTAGCCTCAACAGTAGCAAATCAGAGCGGGGTCAGCCAATCGAATCCATAGGTGATGATCGGATTCGCCACTGATACGACGTGGTGCTGTGGCTTCTACTCCGTGCATTACTAGTCTGTACCCGCAGTCGTTTGCGCGAATCCCAGTGTAAGACCCGTACAGTAATCCTTGTGGGATATACGTCCGGACCAGTTGCACGTATCGTAGTAAGTTCTAAGGCCTTCAGAAGATCTAGTGATGATATTTCGTAGGGTGGTTGACTGAAGACCAGACTGTGCGCAATGTGCGCGCAGATCAGGGCTTCGTCTTATCTAGTGATTTCGGCGGCCGAGGTCAGGTCATGTGACCTCGGGGAATCCACAGTGCCAATACGGGTAGACGCACATTCTAAGAAAGTCTTTAAGCCCTTATTGGTGGCGACGTAGCAGTATATTGATGCTACTGCATCAGTACAGTCGACGATGCATTATAAGCGTATTTGATTCGCCGATGCCGGTTCAGAAACTGCAGGATTTACTGCCATCTTTGCAATTACAACGGGCATCTCCCTTTTTGAAAGTCGTACTTAGTGATGCATCACGTGTATTGTACTATCAGTCGCTCTTGCCCAATTTACCGTTTGAGCTATATAGCTACGGTCCATCCAGACAACAAGCTATCCCCCGATTGTTTGGACTTTCATATTGTTTTGGCCATAAAATTACATAGAAGCTCAGAGTTGTCATTCAGTCAGTCGCATGCAAGATGAATTTGGGGAGCAGTATTCTCACACCAGAGGACTTCGGAGACCTGGCCGGACGATCGCTCATTCGGTACAGTCCTGAGCCAGGATACGTTCGCATCCACAAACGATTCCTCAGCGAATCCTCTGACATTGAATACGAGCATCTCCCTCTTATGAGCCGTCCAGAAGCAAATGAAGCATTCGCCACGATCCCAGACTACATCTGTTCTCGTACAACCATCACATATTTGGGATTCGGGAAACTTCTAGGCGATCAAATTTGGAATTCGTGGATACAATGGTCAGATCCGGAATTGAGGCGTGAGACGGACTTGGACGATGGCAGGCCGGCACTTACGTTTTTGCAACATATCTTCCGACATATTAGAAGTTGTCCAGACGTGAGCGAAGATGATGACTACCAATGGAGACTTTGCTTTCAGTGCTGCGGAATCAACCGCTCAGTCCAAAACGCCATCATGGACCCTCGTTTCAAGTACCTTCGTCTTTCTCAGTCGTCTCTGCATTGGGTTTGGGACACCATATTGAAGAGGTATCTCGGTCTCCATGAAATACAGCTGGAATCAGAGGATAGATCCAGTCGGCTACTGACTGGATCCAATACACCAACAATGCAAAGACCTCTAACGGATGGACCAGCACTGCATCACAGGCCCACTGCAGAAGTCTACGGATTCTGGAATACAGCCTCGTCTATACCTGCATCTGGCGATATTGTTTTGTACAAAGTACTGAACCATGCTCAGGCAAGGCGTTTGCATGAAGATCCTGAAGCACCGTACAATCTCGCGGCTCTTCAGAGTGTAGCCCCTACCGACTTCAGTGGACAGCAGGAACGGTACTATTTCACGCCTCACGTACAGCTGGCCGAGTACCATGCCGCTTATGACAAACGTCGTGCAGCCTGCGAGTCGGTTCTCATCGGGTGTGTCCGTATCCCGGTTGAAGCCTTGACAGCGTTGCAGGAGCCGGATATTCTGCGTATATACTGGCCATCCTGGGACTGGAAGGAGCTTGTGTGGACGAGTCGGCAGGGAAAGCCTCTTGAGGCGGATCTTGAAAAGGCCAACTCCGCTACTCTCATCATCGGGACCGTTGCTCGCCGGCCGAACAGTGTTTACAAGAGCATGGATACGGTCGACGAGGTTACGCATTTGTGCGTGACAAGAATCAAGCGGCGAGCGACAGTTCAATATTCGTTTTCTTCTAGCGACAATGGGCGTTCTTTCCTACTCGACAGCGGCTTGAGAAATCCTTTGATTTTGTTCTACACAGATCGGGCGCTCACGCAATACAGAGCGGAGGAATTTTCAGAACGGTATGGCAATCGGCAAAGTTAGTGCTGACATTAGGTGCAGTTTGATATGTTAAAGTAGAGCATCAGCATGCATATCGTCTGAGCTCGCTGAAGGAGAGACAGATGCCTTGGCGTTTCGAGTTTTAGTATAATCAATTGGCATTTTTCCGTATGCTTTGCGATGTGACTGCCATCTGTAAATCATGATGCCCAAACCCATCATCGGATTCCGTGAATTTGTACTACGATCCACTCTTTGATGCTGACTCTTGATCCAATAATGCGAGTGCAATGCGTCTTCTCCCATATTCAGACCCACTAAATGACTCAGCACTCACATATGCCTAGCTAATTGAAACTTTGGAGCCTGTCAAAACCGAGTCTGTGCAAACAAGACGGGCGATCGTTCAAATGGAGCAATGCAGCTCAGAAAGGGAGATACGGTGCCGTCGGATGCTCGACACATGTTCGAGGGTGACCGGGACGTCTGGTGATGGGCAGCGGTCGCCACAACCGTACAACCGGCCGCTGCTGCTGCGTCTCTTCTGCGAACATGCCCAGACGGCCGACGGCTCGCGCGACCGCTTTCTCGACGCCCTCTGTGAACGTGTGGGCCTCGATTTCCGGGAAGACACACGGTGTGAAGCCGTGGACATCTTTGCAGACGAGCTGGTCGACGGCCTCTTCCTGCCTCGTGCGTCCCTCTTGGTCGCTGTTTGCGAATAGCTCGATGCTGACATGATGACTCTGGCACCAGTCAAGGCTGTCAGCAGTCGCTACGCTGATGGCATTACTACGGCTGACAAAGATGCAGATACGACGCTATCAGTGTGCATATTCCCACCGTCACCCATGACTGTTGACGAAGATGGCGAATTGGTAAGCGGCGAATTTTTTCTTTCTCTCTTTTTCTCTTTTTTCCCTCTCTCTCTTCATTCTCGCCACGCTTTCTGACACGCCCATAGTCTCTGGCAGGCCAGACTGCCAGCCAGCTGCTGTCCATGCTGGACAGCACAGCCGTGGCGACGCTCCGACAGCTCCACAGCGCCGACGACAAAGCCGCGAGCCAGCAGAACACAAACGCCATCGCCCTGTCGCCTTCCGATGCCCGTGCCTTTTACCAGTATTCTGTTCTGGACGACGAGTTGTTTGAGTCGGCTTCCGACGTCCGCCTGTTCGCACTGCACCACTCCATCGCCCGCATCCTGCACGAGAGCGGTGCGGGTGCTCACATCGACGCTATCCTTCAGGACACCGGCACGGAAGACCTACTGACCGACGGGACGACGAGCCACCTGGGCCGACTCATGCAGCTACGTCTGGACGGCTGGTGGGACGGGCGAGGACAGGCAGGTGGACGCAGCTGGTGGATCGACGCCAGCCGGTTCGCACAGGAGGAAGAGGATTGGTGATAGCAATGCAGTCATTCATTTACAGTCACAGATAGCTTGCTTTTGTGTAGTTGTTTTTCATGCTTTTTTTTTCTGCTATGGGTTTTTCTATGCTGTCTAATGTTTCCTAGTGTCTCTGACCAATCACATGATCTGAAGATTCACTCAAGATTTGTCTATGTGTGAGATGAAATCACTTTCCAAGACGTCAGTCCGCAATGAAAACAATGATGACTACCCTCCGATAGCTGTCCGTCTTTATGCGGAGTCCTCCTCACCCTCGCCCTCGTCCTCGCCTCCGGCCACAGACTCATCGTGGCTGACGACGTGGTCATCCCCGGTCTCGACGTCGATGTCCACGATGTGGTCCTCACCCTCGACCTCGACCTCGACTTCAGCTTCACCGCTGTCGTTGTCGTCGTCGCCAGTGTTGGGTGCAGGATCGCTCTCGCTGTCCTCGTCGGTCTCGGGAGCAGGATCAACCTCGTCGTCCTCGTCGTTCTCGTCGTCGTCGTTGTCTGCGGCCGGGTAGCGAGGACTACCGTCCTCCTTATCCTCCTTGTCATTGCCGACTGCGGGCACGGGCGTCGGGGTGATGACCGGAGCCGGGGCCTTCTTCTCGCCGTAGTCGGCCACGCGGTCAGCGTCGTAGTAGACATCGTCGGGCTGATGGGCGGCCGGGCTCCAGGACAGTTCCGGGTTGAAGAGACGGGGATCGCGGCGGATGTGGTACTTGAAGAACTCGTTGAAGTTGAGCTGCTCGCGGATCTCACGCGGCTGGCGCTCCGACTGGAGCAGCTGGCCGGTCTCACAGTCGTAGGGACGCCAGACGGTGCGATGGAGGGCCTCGTCCGGCTGGCCGTTGGTTCCACGTCTCTGCAGCGGGGCTGCGTAGCAGAAGGGGAACTCGTGGTAGTTGACGGGGCATCGGCCATCAGTGATGTTCCACTGCTGCTCAGCGGCGTCGCCCCAGCGGCCCATCTTGACAGTGCCTTCGTACGGGTTCCGGGTCGTGTGCAGCCACTTCATGACGTCGGTGTGGACGGCCGGCGGGAAACGCGGGCTGGTAGACCAGCCACAATAACCGACAGCCACGGGAGCAGCCCAGAAGGAGCCGCATCCCTCGCCGGGGATCTGACGATGGGTGATGGCCTGGAAGCTGGCCTTGCTCTCGGAGTGGTGGTACGTATGGGTCCAGTCGCGGGTCCAGCGGCCGGCAAACGACATGGCGATGCTGGCAGTCGGGTTCTTGATGGTGGGAACGGGAATCTGCAGCATCGTGATGTCGGGACGGTCAACCGGAAGGACGGGGTCGTCGTCCAAGGCGCCAGAAGCTGGACCGTCCACCTCGTCAGTCTGGTCGAGGGCCACGAAGGCCCGAGTTGGTGTGGGACTCTGCTGCTCTGGCTTGCCGTATTTGCGCTCCATGTTGGCGTCCTGCTCATCCATCGCGGCCATGATGCGGGCAATCATGTCGCCCTCCGGCAGAGCCACGGTCGAGATGTTCTTGAGCTCGAATCCGAAGCCGAAGCTGGACGATGGCGTGATGGAGGCGGTGACGTCAATGACGTGCCGAAGCACTTCCGTGTTGGACACTTCCACGTGGAACGACTGTTCCTGGCGGATCTCGCAGCCCTCGCCCTCGCGACACATCTTGCCGCCCATGAGTGCGATCGGTTCCGTCAGGAAGTGGAACGCGCTGGTCTGGCAGAAGGCCGAGCACTTGGTGCTCAGGTCCTGGTTGTGGCGGCACGTTCCATCGCGAAGGCCCAGACGGGGACGGCACTTTTGCTTGTCCACCGTCACGAACTGATCGCGGTCGTTCCAGTGCATGTTTCCGGGGATGCCAGCGTCGACGTCGAAGCAGTCGTTGCCGATGTCACGAGCCATGAGCATGGTCAGGTTGTGCGCGAGCACGTCTGACGTTCCGGAGAAGGCCTCTGTCACCGGACCAATGGGAGCTCCGAAGACAGAGATGGCCATGGTGGCCAAGAAACCCGCAAGAAACAGGCAGAACTGCATCTTGGCCTGTGTGTGTGTATGTGTGTGTGGTGTGGTATGTGGTCTTGTTTGCAAGTTGAGAAGGGATCAATGAAAAAGATAGAATATGACAAGAGATCAAAGAGACTTGAGAGATGGAAGGATGAAAGGGTGGAAAGAGGAAATGAAACGAATTGAGAAGGGAAAGCAGGAGGTGTATTTATAGCAAGAAACTGGGTCGTGTGCGGCAGTCCGCAAGGAAAACTTTGCAGAGACGACCTCATTATGTAACGACTCCTAAGGCGACTTTGTTATTAAGTGCTTGCAGTGGCGATGAGGCCTGACTCTGTCGAAGCATTGAGGTATCAAGGCCGAGAGAGCAGAATGGACGCGAGAAGTCCTGACTAAAGGATGGAGGCCACTAGTGCGTTGTGGGTCAACGATCCCCGGATTTACGACCCCTGATTTGCAGTCGATCAATAAGGCTCCCAAAAAGATAAGAAAAAAAGGGAAACTCGTTTCAAAAAGGCCTGTCAATTACTAAACTTTTACTTTGCAGAGTTTTGACAGACACAATAATCTATACAAACAAGAATGCTTCGCGTAAGGCCCACACGCCCATTAGTAAAATAATAGATGGCGCGGCCTGTGTGCTGACATGATTTCTGACAAACTCAAGCCAGGATTTCCTCCTAGTGTCTCCCCACAGTGCCTCTCCACAGTGTGTCTTCCTCTCGCCGTCTGTCCCCATCTCCTCCTCTGCGCCCCCATGCTGCCATGTCCGCTCAGTCCGCTCGGGGGTAGAGCCGCTTGCAGCCCATGCACCGGACGCTCTTGATCTTGTTGTCCATGCCGTACGGCTGGAACGAAGCGACATCGCCGGCCATGACCATGTTGTGGCCGTTGCAGCCGCGCGCCGTGAAGAGCTGGCAGCACGTGCCATTCTCGATGACGCGAGCAGACTTGCCGAAGCCGGCACGGTTGTAGGTGTACGTCTCGACAGTGTCGCACTGAGCCGGCTGACGACCATAGACGACGCGGTGGCCACGGTAGCGGCGCTGCGACCAGAGCTCGAGGGCACCCTGACGCGGCTTCTTAGGCAGCGGCCGGTGAATCACCTCGCCGTGCTCATTGAGCGTGGGTTCGTCCAGGCTGGCCTCGATGAAGTCGACCTCATCGTCAAGGTCATCGAGATCATCCTCAAGATCGAACAGGGTCTCGTTGAGGTACATCATCTGGTCGGTTATGTTGGCGGCGACAGCAGTGCTGCTGCTCTCAATGGCCGAAGAAGTGCCAGCAAAAGCCGGGGCAGTGCTCTGAGTGAGGGCACCAGACAGCTGGAAGACCAGCGCAGTGGCAGACAGGATGTTCTTGAGCTGCATGTTGGGGTGTGGGGGTATTTGTGAAAGGCAAGTGTAGAAGCTTTAGAAGCTTGAGTAAAAAAGGGATTGACAATGGGAAGGCTGAAAGTGCAGTAGATGTGATAGTATGGGAGTTGAATTTGACAAGGGAAGCGTGCGGTGTGACAGACAACTTGAAGAGTTGAAAGGAAAGAGAGCTGACTTATAAAGAATTGCTTTTGGCGTAGTCGTAGCAGAATCCGATAGCAGTTAGCAAAAACAGACGAGACGGAGTCAGTCAAAAACACAAGTGATTCTGAGAGAGTCGTCTGGTAAGCAGTCCGGGAGTCATGTAGTCAGCAGGATCTTAAATATTTTCGTTTGACCCCCAGCAAGGCCTCGCCAATGTGCTATATAAGCAACAGTTGCCACACGACAGAGATTTCACTGTCTCTGGACTTTATTGCTTTCTTTCTATCGGTATAAGAAGTCTCTTCTTTCTTTTGAACTTGCAAGAATTCTGTCCCCCAAATCCCAGCCAATAAGCTCCCCAATTATTCACATCAATTTCCATATTAACTGTCCACGATGAGAACCGACCTTTTCCTCGCCGTGGCCTATGCTGCCATTGTCAAGGCATCGTCCGACTACGACCTGACCCTCTTCAGCGAGGCAGGCTACAAGGGAGAGGCAATTCAGGCCGAGCCCAACCAGTGCAGTAAGTGTCCATCGACTTTAGATCGCGAAAACAAAGCTAACAGTTCCAGTGTCTTTCAGCAAGCACAACATCACCCGCGCCAAGTCGGTCGCTCTGGCCGGCAACCATGCCTGCATGTTTTTCTCGTAAGTCGACGCACTCAGCGTCATAACTCTCGGCACAAGCTACGACAGACGGACTGATAACATGTCTATCACAGGTCGAGCTCCTGTGACCGCATGGACCTGGCGCAGCCGATCATGGGCGACGTGCCCAACACGGACGTCTGGGGTTTTCCCTACGGCCCGCGCGCGGTCAAGTGTCTGTCGAGCAGCGCGACAGACGTGCTCAAGAACTACGACTGTACGTTCAACGCGTGGTGCAGCGTGCTCGAAAAGCAGGGCCTCTGCCCGTTTGACAGCAGCTGCACGCAGTACAATCCGATCGAGTTCCAGGACTGGCAGCGCTTCACAGAGCCGGGCGTCAGCCCGGTCATCGACCGCTACCTCGTCAACAGCACGACTGCAGCGCTGAACCGGCCCAAGGAGGAGCTCAAGGCAGCCCGGCCGGCCAAGATCGAGGTCGACAGCCGCAAGAACTGGGAGGGCGGCTCGGACGACTACAGCGCCAACTGGATACCGCCGGCCCACCCAGACCCCGAGTCCAAGGCGGAGGCCAAGGCCATGGCCAAGGAGGCCCACAAGCAGGCCAAGCAGGACCGCAAGCAGGACCGCAAGGACGCTCGGCGCAAGAACAAGGAGCAGAAGGCCTACGAGAAGGCCCTGTTCGAGAAGGCTGAGAAGGCTCGGAAAGAGAAAAAGGCCAAGGCCAAGGCCAAGGCCAAGGCGGTCGAGCGCATCCGCAATGGCGGCCACTGAGTGGCAAGAGAATGATGGAAAAACGAGAAAAAAAACGAAAAACTGAGGACGTTGCTGAGTCATCGTCTCAATCAGCCGGAGGCCTATTGTGGCTGTCGCAGTCTGCAGTAGATGGAAATCGTGTTACTAGACCAGATAGCCAATCGTGTTTAAGATGAACTGTGCTATGCGCTGTGACGTAGCAATCGATGATATGTGATCCGGGCAGCTGCCGGAGTTCCCCAAATCCGGTGATCTCTGTATAGAGATTCCGATATACAAACGAGACAAGTCTTTGTCTTTGGTCGTTTGCGACTCCAACCTGCCATCACCGTCCGATTCTTCACCGTCATGTCTCTGCAGGCAGCCTCTCTCTTTCGCGTGGACGGCCTCGTAGCTGTCATCACGGGCGGTGGATCGGGTCTGGGCCTGACGATGGCGCGGGCTCTGGCCCTAAACGGAGCCCAGCGGGTGTTTGTGCTGGGCCGCCGGCGGGCAGTTCTGGACGCTGCAGTGGCCGAGGTGAATGCAGAAGCAGAAGAAGCATGTCGGGCGAGTGGGAGCGTGTCGGACGGGCCGCTGGTGGCCATCGTCTGCGATGTGACGGACAAGACATCGCTGCAGGCAGCCGTGAACGTCGTGACGGCCGATCCGGTGGCTGGTGGCCGCGTGAATCTCTGCTGGTGGCCAATGCTGGCGTCACGGGTCCTCCTGGCCACCTGTACGGTCCCCAGCCGGTCGACAATGCGGCACTGCGTCGCCGGCTCTTTGACGATGTCGCCATGGCCGATGTCACGGCCATCTTCCACGTCAACGTGACGGCGGCCCTCTTCACCATGTACGCCTTCCTCGAGCTGCTCGATGCCGGCAATCGCAGCGCTGTGGCCTGTGGGACATATGGCGCACCCGCTGGCCCGCCGTCCATGACCAACCCGCGCGCCCATCCACGCATCCAGAGCCAGGTCGTGTTCACGTCCAGCATCGCCGGCTACACGCGCAGCAGCCTGTCGGCACCGGCGTATGTCGGCAGCAAGGCGGCCGTGCTGCAGCTGGCCAAGCAGGCAGCCGGCGTGCTGGCACCGTATGCGATTCGGGTAAACGCGCTGGCACCAGGAAGTAAGTAGGGACTTTTTTTTCCTTTTTTTTTTTTTCCTCCATATCTCTGTCTCTCTCTTTTGGCTTCTCCCTGTTTCTTTCGCCTCCATCAGCTAACCGTCAGTCTTCCCCTCGGAACTGACTTCCGAGATGATCGTCAACCGCCAGCCCGAAGACGAACCGCTCGACCATCCCGGCTTCCAGCCAGCCCGCAGGTTTGGCTGCGACAGCGACATGGCCGGCACCATCCTCTACCTGGCCAGCCCTGCCGGCTCGTTTTGCAATGGACTGGTACTGCTCGTCGACGGCGGCCGCACCGGCGTCCTTCCGGCTAGTTACTAAACAGATGGACAAATTAGAGTATCTCGAGAAGAAGATCTTCATTGCCTGGTGTGCTTGTCACGTGATGTGCTCGTATCTGCACCAGATTCCAAATCCGGAAGTATCGTGACGGATGAGCAGGCTGGTCACAGGCTGCATTGTCCATTGTATTGTCGTAGTTGTTATCGTACAGAGCGAAAAGATAGAACCGTTCCTACAAGGTAAAAGAGGAGGGGCGGTACATTGTAGTAGTCAAAGCTTGATTTGAAGCCCTCCAGTCGCAATCACACCCCCTTTTCTGGAAAACACCCACTAGCCAGGGCGATCTGTCGCCAAGACGGCTGCGTCTGACGCACTCTTTATTGCCCCCATCCATTCACGGCGCGTTTAGTTGTGTCCGACCTTAATAGCGAGCATATGAAAGCAGGATTTACGAAAAGTAACGAATGTGGTTATCTGACTAATCCGACTAATCACCAAATGCCCACATCCATTTTGGGCAAGCGTTTCATGTCAAGCGCCCCTTCTTGTTGTAGAAGAACTCCAGTCTGTTCTTTTCAGGATTCTATCCTCACGCTTCTGTGATATGCGCGATGCCGACACGTATGACATTTCCTGGTTGTCATATTGATCGACCATCCACCCATGCACACCCCACCACAATGATCCATGAAAACGTGTCCATCAGAGATGGTGCTGGACAGATTTCTAAGCGACAGATTCTCCGTACCCTCCGGTTCACACCAAACCTCCGAGCTCAGAATCTGCCTGATTATTCTCGTCCAACACCGCTTCTAATGCATCCGGTTCCGCGACCAGTTCAGGTGGAGTGTGGCCGGTAGCCTATCACGGCGAGCTCAGCGGGCAGTTTATGACATGCAATTGCATGTGGATAACTGCAACGCACAGGGGCTGTCATAATTCGGAGTGAACCAGCCACACCTCGCCAGTTCGGATAGTCCGAGAATGGCGAGTGGGAATCGAAAGACAAACGCTCTGCTGCGACCGGCACCGGCCAGCCTCGCCCCGAGCTGTGCAGCGAAGTGCCGTGTGGGCTACCCGACGGGTCTGGCACAACGAGCACTCAAGTACCGATGCAGTCCAGGATCCACTGGAAGCTTGTCGTTTCTTAGGGCTGAAAGACCACTTCTCGGCCACACGGAGTGCCGTTAGAGACGAGGGTGGAGAGGCATCGGTGAATGCTGGTCTCGACCAGCTCTCTCAACCGTATAAAAGGTGAGCAGCCGGCCGACTACTGCCCGTTCATCTGCCTTGTCTACAGGCTGTTGCTGTTGTTCCTAGTGCTCTAACCTGACTTCTGCTCTCTTCCCAGTCATACGACTCGGTGTCTGCTCCCTTCTTCAGCACAAACCTGCCCTTCCTGCACCCCCAAGTCCTCGCCATGGGCTCTATCGACGCTCCCGACTACGGCCGTCGCCTGCTTGTGCAGGTCGTCGATGACGTCGCCCGCAACGACCCCACGCGCGAGCTCGCCTTGTTTCCGCGACCCGGCTGTTCCGATCGTCTGGCCTCGCCCGAGTCCTGGCAGCACGTCAGTTTTGCCCAAGCCGCCCGGGCCATTGACCGCCTCGCACACGCCGTCACGGCCGCGGTGGGCTCGGGCTGGGTGAAGCCCCAAGTGGACCTCTCTGGCCTGATCGGGCCCACTCTGGCCTACATCGGCCCCAGTGACCTCCGGTACCATCTCTTTCTGTTGGCCGTCAGCAAGGCCGGCGGTCAGGTCCTGCTGATCTCGCCCCGCAACACCGTCGAGGGCCAGGTGAGCCTGTTTGCCAGCACGGGCTGTCGGGCCCTCTGGGCACCGGCGACGTCGCGCTCGCTGGTCGAGTCGTGGCCGGCCCAGACGCCCGGCGGCCTCGCGCTCTTTACAATGCCCGAGCTGGACGCGCTGCTGGCCGACGACGACGATGCGGCCGCCCAAGGTGCTGGCTTCTCCCGCGACCCGTTCCCCTTCCACAGGACCTTTGACGAGGCCGCGACCGAAGCCCTGGTGATCCTGCACACCAGCGGCACCACCGGCCTGCCCAAGCCCATCGTCATCCGCCATGGAATGTGGGCCAACTTTGACACCTTCCAGGGTGTCGCCGACGAGAGCGGGCCGACGTTGATCTGGTACGCCTGGAAGAAGCACATCACGCACTTGTTCGTCACCTTGCCGCCCTTCCACACCGGCGGCATGTCCTTCTCCCTCGTGATGAGCATCTACCTAGGCATCACTGTCATCTTACCGCCCACGGACCGGCCTGTGAGCAGCATCCTGGTCGAGGACGTGCTCACACACTCTGCCGCCGACGGCGCCATCATACCACCCTTTACGCTGGAGGAGCTCGCCAAGACAGCCAGTGGCGATGCTGCCCTCCAGAAGACGAAATTCATCATCTGTGGTGGCGGTACGTCGTCCCTGCTTCTTCTGCGCGAAATATGCTGTTTGCTAATCCAGTTTGAACCAGGCGCTCTGTCCAAGGCGGTCGGTGATCATCTCGTCGCGAAGGGGATTACCATCTCCAACATAATCTCCAGCACAGAGTACGTCGGTCCTTTCTCGTTGCCAGATCGCACATTGACACGCTCCTTATAGGGCTCTGCCGTACGCGCTCCAGTTCCAGGACAACATGTCCGAGTGGGAGTATTTCATTATGCGCGACGAGATTATGGGAAGCGACTGGAGGCCTATTGCCGGTAGCGACAATATCTATGAGCTCGTCCTGGTGCGCCAGACGCCGCGCCAGAAGACTCCCGGCATGCATGTGGCCTTTTGGACCTTCCCGGAGCTCGACGAGTGGTCTACGCGCGATCTGTACCAGCGCCACCCGACAAAGCCCGACCACTGGAAATACCACGGCCGTATCGACAGTATCATTGTCTTCTCCAACGGCGAGAAGCTCAACCCCGAGGACATTGAGAAAACGGTGCTTGGCCACCCGTCTGTGCATGGTGCTGTCGTTGTGGGCGCTGGGCGCTTCCAGGCCGCTCTGTTGATCGAGCCGAAGGCTGCGGCACTTGCCGGTCAGACTGGCCCAGACGCAGCCGAAAGGCTGATCGAGGACGTGTGGCCGTACGTGGAAGCGGCCAACAAGCTGACCGTTTCTCACGGGCGTATTGCACGACCGTTCATCATCCTGGCCGATCCGGCCAAGCCGTTTCCCCGAGCAGGCAAGGGTACGATACAGCGGCAGAAGGCCGTCAAGCTGTACGAGCACGAGATTGACGAGCTCTACCGACGGGTTGGTTCCAATAGCAATGCTACAGAGAATCACGCCGGCCCTGCTCCCGTGGTCCTGGACACCAGCAGCAAGGCGGCCCTGGCCAAGTCCATCCGCACCGTGTTTATCGATCGCCTTGGGGCTTCGCCACATCTGGAGGTGGACACGGACTTTTTTACTGTCGGTGCCATTGACTCCCTGCAGGTGATGAGCGCGATCCGTCTGCTCAAGGATGGCCTCGCGGCTCAGAGCAGCACGGAAAACGCAAGCGTGACGCAGCGCGCCATCTACGGCAACCCAACGCCGACCAAGCTGGCCGCATACATCCTATCGATGGTCTCGGGCGGCAAAGAGAGCGCGACGGCAGACGACGACGACGAGATTGGTCGGATGGAGGTGCTGATCGACCGGTACACGGCGAACCTCAAGGCACCGTCCGCAAGCAGACGACCGGCACCACGCACGACTGGCCAGACGATTCTCGTCACCGGCACGACAGGTTCCCTAGGCTCGTACATGCTGGACTCGCTGCTCAACAAGAACGCGGCCGTCCAGAAGGTGATTGCACTGACACGCGATGCGGATGGTGGCAAGGTGCGGCAAGAACGGGTCTTTCGCAGCAAAGGACTCGACACGGCCGGGCTTTCGGATCCCAGTCGGGTGCAGTTCCTGCACGCGACCCTGTCAGAGCCACGGCTCGGTCTGAGCGACGCGGACTACGACGGGCTGCTGGCGGATGTGGACCGCATCGTGCACTGTGCCTGGCCGGTCAACTTTAGCTACAATGTGGCGTCATTTGAGCCGAGCATCGCGGGGGTGCGGCACCTGGCGGACCTTGCGGCCGCCGCGAAGCGACAGGCGCCGCTGCTGTTTGTGTCGAGCATCGGCATGGTGGACAGCTGGGGGAGGACGAGCAGCGGCGCGGTGCCGGAAGAGCGGCTGGAGGACCTGCGTCTGGCCGGCATGGGCTACGGCCGGTCGAAGCTGGTGAGCTGCCTGATCCTGGATGCGGTGGCAGCAGCGACAGACGTGCCAGTGCTCCAGGTGCGTCTGGGCCAGGTTGGAGGTCCACGAGAGGCAGGCGACAGCGAGGCGGCGTGGAACCGACAGGAGCTCGTGCCCAGCGTCATTGCCAGCTCTGTTTTCCTGGGGGTGCTCCCGGACAGCCTAGGCGTGCTCGCGGTCGACTGGGTGCCGTCAGAGGATGCGGCCGAGGTGATCATCGAGCTGGTGGCCGGCGACAACTTGCAGGGCAGCCACTACTACAACCTGGTGAATCCGACAGTGCGGACTTGGGCGTCGATCGTGCCGCACATCCAGCAGTTCTACGGCGACCGCATCAAGGAGGTCGTCAGCCTCAAGGACTGGGTGACACGGCTGGAGGAGAGCAGCCGCAGGAACAACAGCAGCACACCCGAAGCGGTGGCGGCCAATCCGGCGGTCAAGCTGGTAGACCGGCTGCAGGCCATGGTCACGGCAGCGGAAGCGGGCTGGAAGCAGGCAACATTTGCGCTGGAGCAGACTAGCGAGCGCAGCGCGACAATGCGCAACATGGAGCCGGTGACGGGCGAGCTGGTGGCAGAATGGTGTCGGCAGTGGAGGTATTGAGTTGGAGGTAGTATGTAGCTGGACGATTAGTCATGAACATGTTTTGCCGAGCAACCGTGCCGTGACCGTGATTCGTGGATGGGAAGGGCAGGCCGTCGTGCGTCTGCAGAGAGGCATGCAGGCCAAGACGGGTGGCCGTTCTGCGGTTGGCTATCAGGACAAGCCTGGCAGCCGGCCGTCTGGCCGAGCGACCGGTCAAGCACAGGACAGCTTTGGCAGGTCTGCGGAGAAAGGGTCCTGCATATGGCAGAGCGGCCCGACATTCTCCGGGTGATTGTATTGTGGTTTTTTCGTTTCTTTTTTTTTTCGTTTCGTTTTTCGTTTTCTTTTTTCTTTTTCCGCCTACTTTTTTTTCTTCCTTTTTCCTCTTGTTCACTCCCCTGTCGGTCATGCCATCATGCCGTGATAGACGTCGTGTGTCGGCAAGAGATGCCTTTTCTTTGCCTGTTTGGCCTAGAAGCTACAGGAAGAAACGGCCCGCAGCTGGGGCTCCACCCAGCCCACCTTGACGAGGGGAGCGAGCAGTGACGTCGGTGAGTATTGTGTCTGTTACGAGTGTGCCTTCCGTACAGTGATTCGTTAGTGTATTTTACATAATACATGTACTCCGTCTGCGGTCTCTGTTAGTGTACTCCGTCCGCTATCGCTAGCTGTTAGTGTGCTTCCATCTACTCGTACAGTGTAAGATACCTCCATCTACAGACCTCCGTCTGCTGATGCTACTTATGTAGTGTCAGGCCACCACGATGGCGTGCATATTCGCCGTTGGCCGCGAAAGCCGCCTTGCAGCCAGTCATGGGCCACGTAGACAGGAATACGAGCTGGCGAGGTTCGCGCAGAAAGGCCGAGGGACAGGCCCAGAAACAAGGACGGGACGGGAAAAGGGTTTGGCAGCCGGCAAGCGACCGCGTGCAGCGTGCATCTGGCATGCTCTCGTCCTTCTGTCCTCACCGTAGAGGCCTTGGCTCAAGAGACTGCTCCACTGGCGTGCAGCCAGAGGTCTAGGCCGCTCTGAGTCAGCAGAACGCCCTTTACGTTAGCGGTCTTTTCGTCTGGCTGCCCGCCTTGTCGCCCAAAGTCCGACTCCGCCCACATCTCGTCTCCTGCCTGCTTCGGCTGCCTTGTGTCCTTCCTGCCTGCATTCTGCCCGTTCCTGCCTGCTCCTGCCTGCTCCTGCCTGCTCCTGCCTGCTCTCCTGCTTTCCTGCTTTCCTGCTCTCCTGCTCTCCTGCTCTCGTCCTCGCACCTCTGACACACACTGGCGAGACTCACACACCGGTCTTTTTGCTGATCATCCCACCGGCTCCCGTCCTGTTTTTCCCCTTCTGCTAGCCCATCACCAGTTTCAGTGCGGCACAAACAGTGAGTCTCTTCCATTTCCTCCCTCAGCGTCGCTTGCCTCGCCTGCCATCTTGTTGGCTGTACCTGCCTCGTTTGTACTGCCTGTCTTGCGCGTGCGCGCCCACTTCTTTCCGCCGTTCCCCTCTGTCCCGCACGCTCTTGCCTCTTCCTGTCCCTCTCTCTCCCGGTCTCTGTTGCCCTTCTCGGCCCTTTCCCACCCCTTCGCATCCCCTCTTCCCCCACAATGCCCCAATCCGGCCCACCGCACGAATCGGTTCTGTCGCTGGGCCCCACCGCGCCTGTGCCGCCAAGGCAGTGGCCAATCAGCGCCGCCGTTGTCTCGAAAACGAGCATCATCGGCTCGTCTGCGGTGGCCAGGAAAGAGCGACCGATAGAGCGAGAGACCGCATGCATGCCAGATCCGTCAGCGTGTCGCTGGAAAGGCGGCTCATCGGCTGGCGACACTCCTCTCTCTGCTGCCATTCCGTCTTTTCGTCTTCTTCTCTTCCCGCCATTCGTTGCCCGTCTGCATCATTTGGCTCTCTTTTTTTATCTTTTTTATTGCTACATACATACTGCTGTGCTCCCCTCTCCTCCAATCCCCTCACCTCCCTTATCTACCGCCTTGCGCCCTTCCTTTCCTCTCTTCTTATCTGTCTGCCTACTTCCTTGGAATTCCGTTCTCCATTCTTCCATTCTCCCGTCGTGCCGTTCGTCTTACCCGATCCTTCAACCTGACCCATCATCGCTCAGGACGACTGCACATTCGGCTGACCAATCGAATTCTTACCGTCCACAGCTCTGTCAGCCCTGTACGAGGGCATTGCAACGCCCGACGAGCCACTATCAGACGTGTTCCCGCTCCTCCCGAAACCGCTTCTCGACGTCGCTCCAAAGTACAAAAAGGTCCCTCCGCGGCCTCTTCATCCTTGTGTAAACACCACCGACACCTAGCCCGCCCAGACCGCCTCTTCCCACCGTCACAACCATGAGCGCCCGGCGAGAATCCCTGTCGGACTTTCGGCAGGCAAACCCGGATCTGGCTCTCAGCGGGAACATTATTTCTGCCACCTTTAACATCCCCCACCTGCTAAACTACCGCGCGGGTGGCAATTGGGTGAGTGGAACAGAAGACTGAGACAGACTGGACAGCTCGCTGACAGGTGCAATTGACAGGACCTCAAAGCCCGCCGCGGCCAATCGGCGCTCTTCGACTCGTTCTCCTACCTCTCGTCGGAGAAGTCGCCCTGGAACCACACGGTCGTTGCGTGGACGGGCGAGATCCAGCACTCGGTCGAGACGCTCTCACCGCCCGACACACCGCCGACGACGGCCAATGTGGGCGCCATCAACCCGCTCTCGGCACCGATCTCGATCGATGGGTTCCGGCCAATGATGCCGCAGCAGTCGGACAGCGACGGGCTGTTCATTCCGCGCGACGACATGGTGCGCCTGGAGCAGCAGCTCTTTCACGACACGCGAATCAAGACGGTCCCGGTGTGGTTGGCCGACGACGCCAGCCCAGATGCGACGGAGGACGGGGTGCGGCTGATCGATCAGGCGCGGTGGCGACGGTATGCCGAGCACGAGCTCTACGGGCTGTTCCACTACAAGCAGCACGCGCCAACGGACAGCCGCAAGGAGCGGGTGCACTGGGCAGACTTTTACCGCTTGAACCAGAAGTTTGCCAACCGGATCGCAGAGATCTACAAGCCAGGCGACATTGTGGTCGTGCACGACTACTACCTGATGCTGCTCCCGAGCATGTTGCGCCAGCGGCTGCACGGCGTGTACGTGGCCTTCTTCCTGCACTCGCCCTTCCCCAGCAGCGAGTTCTTCCGCTGCCTGCCACGGCGCAAGGAGGTGCTGGAGGGTGTGCTGGGCGCGAATCTGATCGGCTTCCAGAGCTACGGGTTTGCGCGGCACTTTTCCAGCTGCTGCACGCGGCTGCTCGGGTTCGAGGCCACGGCCACGGGCGTCAGCGCATACGGATCACACGTGGCCTTTGACGTGTTCCCGATCGGCATTGACGTGGCCAAGGTCGAGCGGCTGGCGTGGGGCGAGGCGGTAAACCGCAAATACCAGGCGCTGCGCACGCTGTACGCAGGCAAGAAGATCATCGTGGGGCGCGACCGGTTGGATAGCATCCGCGGCGTGGACAAGAAGCTGCTGGCGTTTGAGTGCTTTTTGGGCAAGTACCCAGAGTGGCGCGACCGGGTGGTGCTGATCCAGGTGACGAGCCCGACGTCGATTGTGGAAGAGGAGCGCGACAGCGAGGAGGCCAAGATTGCGAGCCGGGTGAACGAGCTGGTCATGTCGATCAACGGGACGTACGGCTCGCTGGGCTTCTCGCCCGTGCAACACTACCCGCAGTACCTCAGCCAGGACGAGTACTTTGCGCTGCTGCGAGCCGGCGACATTGGTCTGATCACGTCGGTACGCGACGGTATGAACACGACGAGCCTGGAGTACGTCATCTGCCAGCGCGACAACCACGGGCCGCTGATCATCTCCGAGTTCAGCGGCACAGCCGGCAGTCTGCGTGAAGCCATCCACATCAACCCATGGGATTACACCGTCGTGGCGGACGCGATTCACCGCGGCCTGACGCTGCCGCAGCAGGATCTGGACCGGATGCACGACAGCCTGTATGAGCATGTGACGACGAACAACGTGCAAAGCTGGGTGACGGGGCTGGTCGACCGCCTGGTGCACGTGTTGAGCGCGCGCAAGAATGTGGAGGCGACTCCGCCGCTGGATCGGGCGACGCTGCTGACGCGATACCGCAGTGCACGGCGGCGACTGTTTATGTTCGACTACGACGGCACGCTGACGCCGATTGTGCGCGAGCCGAGTGCAGCGGTGCCGTCGGGGGCGATTATCACGGCACTGAAGGCACTGGCGGCCGATCATCGAAATGCGGTCTGGATCATCAGCGGGCGCGACCAGGAGTTTCTGAGCAAACACCTGGGACATATTCCCGAGCTGGGCTTCAGCGCAGAACACGGCAGCTTCATGCGGCATCCAGGGCAGATGGAGTGGGAGAATCTGGCCGAGACGCTGGACATGGGCTGGCAGAAGGACGTCGTTGCGACGTTTCAAAAGTACACGGACCGAGTTCCAGGTGGGTTTTTCCTTTTTGTGTTGTTCTTCTCCATTTCTCTTCCCGCTGACAAACAGGCTCCTTCATCGAACGGAAACGATGTGCCCTCACGTGGCATTACCGACTGGCCGATCCGGAACAGGGCGCACACATGGCGCGCGAGTGCCAGAAGGAGCTGGATGCGACGGTGGTTCGATCATGGAATGTGGACGTGATGACGGGCAAGGCCAACCTGGAGGTGCGGCCGACGTTTATCAACAAGGGCGAGATTGTCAAGCGGCTGGTGGCTTCGTATGGCGCCGACATTCAGAGCGTCTGTGGAGGCGACGTGGAGACGGCTGAGTCAGCAGTGACCCCTGTTCCGGCAGCGACGCTGTCTCCGGCCATGCCACAGCACGTCGCGGCGGCCAACAGCGTTAGCGCCAGCGAGCTCGAGTTTGTCCTCTGCATGGGAGATGACGCCACAGACGAGGACATGTTCCGGGCGCTTAACGGGCTCTCGTCGCCGCACGATGACGGCAGCCCGGCCGACGTGCTGTCGGACCAGCTCTTCACCGTCACCGTCGGCCCCAGCACCAAAGTTACAGTAGCTCACTGGCATCTGCTGGAGCCCGAGGATGTGATCGAGACGGTGTCTCTGCTGGCCGGTACGGGTGACAAGCAGCCCGAGTTCATGGACGAGGTGAATTTGGCCGTGATCAGTGCCGTGGATGGTCACGTGCCAGAATGAAGAGTGGCGTCGCGTGCAGGAAGGAGCAACGGACGGTTTGCAGGACCAGACCAATGAGAACACGATGCTACGAAGGCACATTGGATTGGGTCGGGAGTATATTTGGTGGTGCTGCCATATAGAGCTAGCATGGCTTCTTCACGTAGCTGTACTTGATTACTGTACTTGTTTGCATGCTTGATGACTGTACATGCTCACGTGATTTGATTGTCCTTCTACTGTGTTTTTGTCACAGTGTCCGGCCCGACCAGCCCGTGGACGCCCTTGTAGGCGGCAATGGCGGGCTCGGGGCTCTTCCAATTCTTGAGGACGGTATCGCGGTCGACAATGTCGTAGACCTCGACGACGAGTGGGCGGCAGCAGTCGGCCATGTCGAGGCCGTTGTCGGCGCCGGCCTCGCCCCAGCCCCAATTGGAAAGGTCACCGCCGGGACAGGCAGAGATGGCGCAAAGGACGTCGATCTCGGCAAAGAATTCCCAGTAGTCGCCCGCTTTTGCCGGACAGGGTTCCCTGGGGGGTTAGTGAGGGAGAAGGAGGAGGTGAGAGAAGAGAGACAGCAATAATAAGACAGCTCACATGTAGTAGCGTCCCTTGCTGTCGAGCCCGGTGACCTGGAAGACATTAAGGACGTCGTGGACGTCGGACTCGTGTAGACCGAACGGGAGAACAGCACGGACGAGATTGGAGTGGCAGTGCACGTCGGACGCGGACCCGCTGATGAGCTGGTCGACGTAGGGGTCGCAGCGCGTGCCGAGAAGGTCGTGGACGCGGCCACCGACGGCATCGACGCCATCGGCACCGGGGCCACCGTAGCCCTGTAGCGAGTCGGCCGTGACAGTTGGACGAGCGGCCGCAGATACGGCAGGCAGCTCCAGAGGCGGTCGTGCACCCGCACGTGACTCTGCTGCAGCTGGCGCGTGCGAGCAGCCCAGAACCGCTCGCGCGGGTTGTGTGCGTTCCAGACATTTAGGTCGCCCACCTGTGGTCCCATCGGCGTCGTGATGCGGCATACCTGACCAGCTCGCACGATCCACGCCCGTCCACTGCGCACCGGCACCGTCAGCGCCGTGGCCTGCACGCGCTCGCTCGTCGCGATGGTCTCGTAGAGCGCCCGGTCCAACGGCAGCGGATCGTATGCCGGTGGTGGTGGCTGAGGCATTGTGAGGGAGGTGGTGATCGTTGTAGTGATGGAGGGGTAGAAGTAGAGGCCGGTCCGATCAAATAGATGAGAAGAGGATGCAAGCAGAGACGAGAGACGGAGGAACAGATCGGAGGCCGAGAACAGAGAGGATAACGAGACCGAAGAAGAAACACAAGAAGAGAGTAACCCAACAATCTTGGCATCGATAATAGCTCATGCTAAGACCGGCTTCGGCGCTCAGAGATAAGACGCTCTGCCGTCAGATTGATTGCTGCGCCACCGGCAACCCATCCCGATCTCCTGCTCGGCCATCGCTCTTGGTCGGCCATCCAGCTCGGACGGATGAGATCTGGCGTCTGATCAGAATGTGGTCGTTTATCAGGTTTCGCATCGTTGCTCTCATCTCGGACGTGTTCTGTTGGCCGACGGCCGACATCAAAAGGCGGCAACGAACAAGTATCAAAGCAGCAAGGAACAGGAGCTAGAACAGCATGAAATGCTTTAAAAAGAATGAAACTCATCAGAGACCGCAACTTGCTCAAATATAGACCCGAAGACGGTGCTGTTGGTTTCGACAAACTATACATCCGCTTAGTCATCGAATATACAGAGCCAGAGTTGAAGAGCGTCAAGAGATGCAATACCTTCCGTAGAGTATGTGGGCAGCCACTCATAGCATCATCACCGTTGCCGCCGCTACCGCCAGCACATACGCACATATTTCGCCCACGCTGGCCCCGGCAGTCGCCCTGCCTCCACTGCTGCAACCAGACGCGGCCGTCGTTATTGCAGAGCCTGTCGGAGACGTCGTGGGTGCGTGTGGGACTCGTATTGCCTGAACAGAGGCCGGCTCGTTACTGTCGTTCTTTGTCTTGCTTTCATCTTCGACCGTCTCCCCCGGAAAAAGTAGCGGACCCTGTGTAATCCGAATCTGCAGCCACACTGTGCGTCCATGTAGTCGTCGCTTACTATGTGGTGATGACCCGTTCTTCACAGGGTGCTGAAGCTGTTAAAGTGGCTGCTCTCCTGTTCCTGTCCCGGTTATACATGGTGCCGTCGAGTTTCCATCAGCACTGCTACTGCGTGTAGACAGTGACTGTGACGAGATGCAAATGATTCGTGTGACCGTCTCGATACCACATGTGATCATTACTGTTTCTGTCCTTGTTCGTAAACGTGTAGTCAGTGCACAGAAACAGGAACGGCAGAACTGGACTCACGATTCCTACCTGGAAGGACCTCCATCACGTCGACAATCACAACCACTTCGATTTAGTCAGTGCACCGAGCAGTCGTAGGTACAGGCTTAGAGGTCGTCGTGGAAGACGGCACTGTCAACGATTGGTCAGCCCGGTAGAGGTACAAGAGGTTGTCGAAGTGCAAATAATATGAGGAGGTGTCACTGTAGTGCTTACCTCGTAGGTGAAACTGGTGATTGTACTGGTGGTGGCTGAGTTTACTGTCGTGGTAGTATTGTACGCTATCGTTGTCAATTGACGGATGTCAACCCTGTGCTGCAAGGCACCGAAGTCATGTTGCACCAACTGGATGTCGTACTACTTGTGGGAAGGGAAGAAGATAGGAAGTTGGTAGATATCGTGGGATAGACCGCTTTTGTCGTTGAAGCCATCGTTGAGTTCACGGGCAACAAGGCGGAAGCCGTATTGAAGGCCGTAGTAATCGACGTGGAAGATGTGGGAGTCACCGATGAGGTTGACGCAGACGAAGTCGATGGATAGAGGCTGTGGTAGCGTTTCCAACGGACACAGACGATGGCATATTCCAGCTTCTGTTTGTACTCACTGAACCCGATGAAGTAGTCGTGTCCCAAAGAGTGGATGATGTGCTGTTTGCCGTTGTAGATATCGATGCCGTCGAAAAGCTGCTTTGGCTGCTGGACGGACCCACAGATGTTTCGTTTATACGTACCCCTGTCGAGTTTGTTAAATGAATACACTGCAGATGTCACCGTCAAGTTCTGGTTGTCTATAACGGTTGTCATAACTGCTGTAGTTGTGGCTACACTGGTCTTTGTAGTCGGTGCTGGAGCTGACGGCACCGCAGCGTGGGCTGAAGATGCCAATCTCACACGAAGAACTGCGGCCAGGACTCAAGTCGCGAACTGAATATTGGCGGCCACATGTCGATGGCTTGGTTGTAAGTTCCTGTGGGAAGTACTTGATGACGAAAACTCATGAGAAGATGTCACGCGGTAAGGATAGAAACCCGAGTGGTTATATGGTTGTACCCTCTGAGCGGATTGCGGAATTCAATCTGGAGAACTAATCATTGTCATCTGCAGTCTATATGCACATAGATGTGGCGACATCCATCGCCGACTAAAGACTCAGCGGACGGGAAAACAGCGAAGGGCAAAGGGAAGCACCGCCGAGAAAAGAGGATGGATCGCAATCTGTAAGAAGACATATTATACGAGAATGGTGTTAAAAACAGGAACTAAAATGCCGGGTTATTGCGGCTGGCGGGTTTGGTTGTCACAATACCATGGCTGGTCTTCTTTGCTGTCAAAAGCGAGCAACACATTTCGAGTGTCCTGATGGAACTGGAAGACAGAACGCGCAAAATATCGTTGTCGGGACACAGTAGAACGCCGATGTCTAGAATACAGTGCACCATGTCTCTGAGCACAGCTCGGCTGAGGAAGCCTGAGTCGTAAGACGCTGCCATGATCACAAGCCGTCTGTAACATGGACAAGCCGAATGGTTGAGATTGTTTGGACGACGACACATGGCGCAATGACGAAAACAGGCCGTCGAGAGGCCGAGAATCTGCTTTGCAAGAATCAGTCAGCAGGATACAATGTGTCTGTACATACAGAAGAGGTGCCGAGAAGGCATGAAGCGACACGAAGGCACCAGGGTGCGAGATGCGACGCTGCGAGGACATATGAGATCGGATGAGTCCGCCTACGTTCGACCTGTCATTCCTACTCAGTTGGTTCGTTCTGGATTTTGATGGATTGATGGTGTACAGTTAGACGATGAGAGAGATGGAACAGTCGAGAGACGCAAGGAACGGGCAGTAATACGGGAGTGGAAGGAGCGACGTGATGCGCCCGAAAGGGAAGGAAGCGAAGTGGTTTCACGAGACAGGCAGAAGCGAAAAGCATCATTCTGGCAGACACGCCGAATGTTATTGCACATGCTTTACGTCTAGTATGGGCAGTGATATAAGACTACGAAACGAGAGAATCAGGGTTTAAATTCAACTCCTTGATTGCAAATGACCGTCGTGTCCGCCGAGCTGGTGTTGCTTCCAAAAAATGCATACCGCGTGGTATCATGATATCCAAAACTACCAAACTACCATGGACTTGCCTACATCGTCGCCAGCCGGACCAGGCCCCTCGGCCTGTCGTCCGGGCTCTTTCCGTTGCGATACTGCCACAGCCGGCTGACGTCCTTCACCTTGAGCGTACGCGGATGTGAGGCCTGGCGAGCCAGAATCGGGCTTGAAGCATGGATCTTCACATCTGCCACAATCTGCGTGCTGCGCCTGCAGTCACCGCTGCCCATCTCGCAGTGGATGTCCTCCGCCAGCGTGCCCGCCCAGCTCTGCTCAAACGCCTCGTGCACGTCAGCGCTCTCGTCGCCCTCCTTCCCGATCTCGACGTCGCTCTCGACAAACTCGTTCGATTCGGCACATCCCAGAAACACACCCGTCTCGGCATCCTTTTCCAGTGGGAACATGCCGTCGAGGTAGTGCTGGACGAGCTGGTGACCGCCTCGCGGGGATGTCCGTGCAAAGACACGCCCGATAAAGCGCGGCAAGGTGTTGGACTCGGGCACCATGCTGACAAAATGCAACACGCCCCAGAGCGCCACAAAGTCGCTTGTATGCGCGTAGTGCTCAATATGGCCGATAGCCCGCTCGGTGAGTACCGCTGGCTGGCTCGACGTCGTTTCCACCACCAGTTTCGCCTTACGAACTCCGGCTCGCTGCTTGTCGAGCAGCTCTTGGCCCAAAACCTGTTGGCCCGCGATGGAGCTGGCCGGCTCCACTATGCGCTGCTCCCGCTCCTGTGCATCCATCGTGTGGTGGGGGTTGTTGAAATGGTTGGCCGCGTTTCCAAACGTGTACACCTCCAGCTTGACCAGCAGATCCTGCGGCACCTCCTGCAGCAGCCAATCCAGCACCAGCCCGCCCTCGATGCCGCCCTGTGAGTGTAGGATGAGCACCACCTTTGAAATGTCGGGCCGGTACAGCTTCTCCTTGATGATGGCGTAGGCACGGCGGACGTCCTTGGTGGCATAAGCACAGTTTCGCTGGATCAGACACTCGATCACGTCGAAAATGATCCCGCTTCTGTCATGTGGGTCAGAACGAGTTCGTCCGGGAGGAAACAATAAAGAAGAAAACAATTCTCTCTTACGTCTTGTTGTGCACTCCCAGGATGGGCCGCTTGAAGGTCAGGGCGAGCCTGTCGAGATTGCTCTGCATCCAGTGCTTTCTGCACAGCCAGCCGTCAGCACGCGAGCATTCCAAGCCAAAAGTGGGCGTCAGTGCCGCACTTACCCCACGGCAACACCGTTGATGAAGATCCACTGCTCCTGCGCGTGTTCCCGAAGGACAGGCGCGCACTCCGGGCTTGAATGGTACTCGATGCCCCTGCCGTTCAGCAGCATGCACAGCACATGGTTCAAGCTCAGACAGAGGCCGACAATGGCGGTAGCTGCCCAGACCGACATCAGGAACACGGCCGGCAGCACACCCAGAATAAAGCCCAGCTGCAGCACGATCAGGACGCCGTGGACGGCGATACACCAGAGGTTGCCCGACGTCGGGGCGAGCTCGGTCATGGAACCAGAGTCGGTCGGCGTCGTTGGCCACACGATGTAGGGCAGCGCCCAGGCGAGGCGGAAGAACTGGTAGACGTCTTGCACCATCAGCTTGCCGGGCAGGTCTGTGTAGCTGTAGTTGATCACGGACAGGCCACCAATCTGGGAGGCATAAAACGACGTCGAGCAGTCCGACGGCAGCGTCGTCAGCGCCGGTGGCTGCTTGCCTTCGGAAGACGCCGTCCGGGGGAGCGCTTCTCGACGGTGTCGAGCCTGAGACTCCATGGCGGCGGGCATGAGGTGCGGTGGTGAGGATGCTGCAAAACGAACGGCAAGTAAGAGAGGCAACCGAAAAAGAACCCTTTGGCCTGTGCGCGGAAATGGACAATGCGTGCTGTCGTGTCCACGGTCGCTGCTGCCTTCTTAAAGGCCCAACGGTACATCGGCGCAGTGGCGGTGTGATGGCTGTGATTGGCCTGGCTGCAATCTTGGCAGGCCGCGCCTACCGCACCTGCCCCATAGGGCTGATGGGACAGCCAACTGTCAGCAGACGAGTCCGGCCAATCGAACGAGGTCATTCTGCTCACGATGGCAGTGTCATCGACGGCTAAGTGCATGGGATGATGACACGGGAACACCGAGGAATTTCTGGAGGAGATAACGGGACGCTCAGAGCTGGAACCAGTTAGGGGCTATCGTGTAAAGAAGCAAGCTTCTCATGAAAGGAAAGCCGTAACTTACTTCTATGGCGAATCTGTTCAAGTGGTGCTCCAAATGGTGACAGACATCCTCTGCCACCTGTTAGACCCGCTGTTTGCTCCGCGTCTGCGCTGTATTACCCACTGTAAGCGGCCGCAAGTCCCACTAAATCCCACTGCGAAGTCGACAATCACCACTTTTTCTCTGTAAAAGTCACCGCTCATTTGCTTGCCAAAAGCAATGCCATTTCTTTCTGCTTCTCCATGATTGCCATGTACAAAATTCCAAACGCCCTTCATATAGACATAACCGACACGTGCATCATACCGCCATTCAATATGTTCTCTCGACCTCACGGCCTTGCTCCGTAAAGGCTGTTCTCTGATTCGGTCCCTGGAATCCGCCGGAAGGCCCTCCGGTTGTCGTCGTCATCGTCATCATGGCTACCATCGCGGCTGTGTCCTGGCAGCAGAGCCTGTTTCTCGGCCCGGCCAGGTGCCAGAGGGTGGACATGTCCGGCCGCCCTGGCGGTCGGCTCTTCCTCCTCGTCCGGGACGTGCTCTTCGTGTATCGTCGGCACAGACAAACTATCGGGGGCGCTCGCACGCCCTGTCTCGACAGTCCAGCTCGCCGCGCGGTTCGTAGCGTCCACTCGCGGCTGCACCGGCCGGCTGGCCACCATACCCGAGCCAACCATGCTGCCGGACCGGTCGATAGCAGTAAGCCCGCCGGCGTTGCCCCACAGCTCTGTGCTGATGGCATGGCTCACGTCCTCGTGGCTGAGTGTCATTGGTGCCCGCGATCGGTACACGTCGAACTGCGTGTCCCGCTCGTGGTTGTAGCTGCCCCGTCGTCCGCCATCGCCGGGCAGTGTCGACGTTGCTGACACCGACCGGTCGCGGCCTGTTACGCCGCCGATGCTGCCCCGCGACAAATACTCTGTCGTCACGTCGTTGTACGGATTCGCACGCAGAAAGGGGTCACCGCCAGAGACAGTCCCAGTCTCAATCTCCGTGTATTCGCTGTTGAATCCGAACGGCTTGACGTTGGCAGAATAGGGCATGTCATCGTCGTCACGCATGCGGTGGAACTTAAGAATCGCGTAGGGGCCGAGAATGAACAGCGACAAGCTGCACGGCTGTCAGCATGCATGTCTGGAGTACCGCGGTCTCCGTGCCAAGCGGTTGCCTCGAACTTACAGCAAGCCTACGTCAATGGCGAGGCCGATGATTGACCACTCTCCTTCCGTTCGCTGGGTGTACACGACAATGTCGAGGCCGAGAATGGCAAACGCACAGGTCAACTTGACAATGTGAGAGGCGAGCAGGAAGAACGGCGTGAGATTTTCGGAAAAGATCCTGGATACCTCCAGGATGGTGAGGAGCAGAGAGACGAGAGACAGGCCGACGTTTGTACATTCCCACCTGCAAAGTCAGCGATGCGTCGACACGCGACAGCGACTGGCCTGCACACTGACACAAGCTCGACCACGGGCATTTTGCCATTCTTGTTGTTCTCCTCATAGTTCTCGACCGTCTCGGCGAGGCGGTACGAGAAGATGCCCATGAGACTCAGTAGCATGGCTATCTGGAGAATCCACGGCGGGAACAGTAATGCTTTGCGCCATCGCGCGCGCTCAAACTGTGTTTGGTTGCGGTGGGACACCATGGTGGATGTGCAGGTAAGCGGTGGTGCGAGTGATGCGGGCGTTGCGGCGGGTCGGGTGGGCTGAGAAGAGCGGATAAGCCGGTTGGTGCCCAGGCTCGAAACAGATGTTGGACAGAAGTGCTCTGGTGTTTTGGTCACGGTCGCATGTCTGCGGACGACGCAGCGTCGGAGGAGGACGGAAAGACGGCAAAGATGTACGGCAAGAAGAGTGTCGGGAGAGCGAGAAAAAATGACGGCGCGCCAAAAAGCTTTTGACTATGCCCGAGTCAGATTCAGAGTCAGCAGTGCAGCCGAGAGGCTTGGTGGCGGAAATGAGAGCTAGAGGGCAATAACGTCCTGCAGCCGGCCCATCAAGCCCTGGCGTCGTCCAAACATAGTACAGCCTGCATCTTACCAATAGCAGATCGCGCCATCCCGGTGCAGCAGTCTTCGACACCCTGTCGACTGCTTTCAGGGCTTGTGCCGTTGGAAGGCAAGACCGTCGGTGGGGGGTGGGTCGGGTGTCGACTGAATTGAGATTAGCAGTCTGCTGGGAGGATGCGGCTGATCCTGGCGGAGCGGCGGAGGGAAACACGAAACACGAGCGATGATTACGTCTGACGGTGGTATTGTGGCTGATATTTGGGACGAATGCAGGTGTTCGAGCTAGCACACAGCGTCAGTGCCTGCATCGTCGGAAGAGCAGGCCGCCGGGATGCGAGCACAAGAATGCGCCATCTTGGCAAAGCTTGTCGCCGTCTGTGGGGTTGTTTCGCGGGTGCAGAATGTGAAGCCAAAGGCCGAAAGGCAATTTGCTACTCGTAATCTTGTATCTTACTTGGCCTCGAAGGATGCGTCCCACATCGGCTAGCTCACTCCTTCCTCCGTCCCGCTTGCTGTATTTGGCTCGTTCTTTCCTAGCTGCAGCGCTCCATCACGCTTATGCCCCACTAAGCTGGGCCTACGAATTACGGAGTAGCACTGTCTGCGCCTGCAAGGTGGCGCTTCCACGAGGCGCAGCTGCTTCTATTTCAACAGAGGCTGGGGAAGCTACGTGTACGGCGTACGTGCTGCCTGTCAGAAAGATCGTAACACTCGCATCGCCAGATCGAATGTGCTGCAGCACTTTGGGGCGTATTTGATAAGTTTTATATTAAGATACATGGTGCTCTATGTACAGCTGCACTACTCGCAAGTACTTAGACCAACCCGGTCACGATGACGACGATTGCTTCCATTTCCGTCGGCTGCCCTTCACGGCGCCACGTTGTTCCACTCCGAAGATGTCAAAAAGCTTAGTAATGGCAACCTGCTCACACAATTTAGGACGCTGGCATGATAGCCTGTCCACGCAATGCAAGGCCACAGCAGCACGTCGCATGGCACTCTGAAACTCTGGTTTCTTTTACAGGAAGTTCGGCATTTGTGGATAGTCGTCCACAGCCTCTCTGTACACCGTGTAAGGCGAGGTCGCAAGTACACGGGAACCCAGCCGAAGCCGGCATCTCGTCCAGTACCAGCAGCTCAACTGTACGTTCTCAAAAGCTGGTGTACGCCCCTTTCTGCAGGGCACGTGCCGACTGTGCGGCCGTGATGGACGGCGCCACCTGGTTGTAGGCGTGAGGCAGCCCGTGCAGGACGTGAAAGTCGAACTCGACCGAATCGCGCGCCAGCTTGGCTGCGAAGTGCACAGCCTCCTCAAGGAAGAGGTCGAGCGCGCCGACATCGATGTACGTGCTGGGCATGCCGACCAGCGATTCGGCCCGGGCCGGCACCGAGTAAGGGGTGATGGTGGACGGCAGCGTGCCGGCGTCGTTGGCGGTGGCCTCAGTCAGCGCAGTGGCCGCCTCGAGCGCGCCGTCCGTGCCGGGATTGCCGAGACCTAGATACGCCGCCCAGGCCATGGCATTCTGCTCGGTGCTCCAGACGAGCACAGAGCGCTTGGCCCAGTCGTCGTCGGTGGTGCTGGCGCCCGACAGACGAGCGCCCTTGGGCGGGTGTCGCTGCACCGTGCGGTCGTCTAGCATGGGATAGAGCACGATCAGCTTGGCCACTGGCGGCTGCAGGCTGCGATCACGTGCCATCAGCGTGACGCCCGTGGCCAGGCCGCCGCCAGCCGAGTCGCCGGCGACGCCGATGCGCGCGGCATCGATGCCCAGCGCTGCTGCGTGGCCCGAGAGGTACGCCAGCACGCTGTAGCACTCTTCCAGCATCACCGGTGCCGTTGCCTCGGGCGCCAGCCGGTAGTCGACGGCAAAGTGCTGCACGCCAAAATCGATGACCTGCGTCGCCATCAACGTTCGGTACAGCTGGGCCGATGCCGATACCATGCCGCCACCATGCATATACAACACCACCGGCTGGTCCTTGCGCGCGAGTTGTTCGGCCGTGGCATAGCGGTACACCGGAACCGTGTGGCCGTCTGGTGTCACCACGTCGATGCGCGTCTCCGTCACGTTCTCGGGAAATGGCATCCGCTGCAGCACCGCCTCCATAAACTTGCGCGATCGCGCCCGGATCTCAAGGCAGTTTTTCGGTGGCGGCATGGGCTGGGCCGCTTGGGCCTTGGCCATTGGTTCAATGACCTGCCAGTATTCCTGGTCGTAAGTTGCCATTTTTGGGGGAAATAAGCTTCGGGCTGTCGGAGAAAAAGCGAGATGTCGGACTGCTTGTCTAAGTTGTCGTCTAGAGCTAGCTGTTCGATAAGAATTATAGCCATCTGTATCAAGTACGGCTGTCCTTTTATGTGATTTGGTCCTACACGTCACGTTTCGGCCCCCATCCGGGGTCTCGGGGTTTTTCTTAGTACGATACTCCGTACGAGGTTGAAGTGGGGACAACTATAACACCTCGGGAAGTGGTCCAGGGATCCATTGCATCTGACAAATAGTGTACGTCGTAGTCGGTGCACGTGATCCAAATCACGGCGCCGAGCACGTCTAGGAGCAGATTTTTACTAAGTAGACCATACTCGGAATAGCCGATGCACAAATCAATCACGTGGTCTCTTTCCATAGTGCTGATGGCCTTGCCAATGCGCCCAAGTCCATTATGATGGATGACCTAGACTGCACACCTTCTGCTGGCTGTACTCTGTATCTTCTGTGGCGAGTTGATCCATGAGTATCCAACCTGTCCTGGCGACCGCATGGTTTAGTTTCGAGTGACTGACGTAGTCAGTGAAACTGCACCCAAACCTCCTTTTTCTTAGAGAGTTGCTATTTGTGTCATAGGTTCACTGATAAGATACGAGGTACATACATATGAACTACAACGGGCAGTCTACACCGTGTGATATTTGGTCCGTATGCAAGCGCTTTGTTCTGCCAAATGCCAATACTACGAACAGCAGCTCTCCTCAACCGTAGGGGGATCTTGTAGCGGGCCGCGATAAGGTGCATAGTGCGGAGTATGGTTGATATAGCGGCGTGGTCCTGCTTCGGCTGCCAATTTGGGGTAGTGGGTGAGAAAAGTGGTAAAGTCAGGAAGTAGGATGCAATAGATCGTAAACAATAAGAGTGTAGTTTCGGTGTGCTTCTATTTCAAGAGGTGGAGACACATACTAGATTTGAAGCCGAGGTTGGAACGTACGGAGTAGTGCACAAAAAAGAGCCTTCAGATACTCAGTTCCAGGTGCTTTCAGTGAGAAAGCCTAGGCCCTCGGTGGCTCAATCGAGGCGAGAAGATACAAAACGACTGATGCTGACTCCATTTATAGAAACCAAATTTCAGCTTACGTTTGACGAGGTCATATTTTTTTGTGCTTGGCGTTGACAATGTAGATGTGTAGACGGCAGGTGCGAACTGCTTACTTTCTTGTTTGTGGGTATCTCCGAGTTGCCCCTTCTCCACCCGTATAATCGGGTCTGTCCGACTACGTCCGAAAGGTTCAAATGGGAAGGCACGCGAATCAAGAGCCGGAGATGGGAAATTCTGTCAGAAAATTGCGTACATCTGAAACCAAACTTCCATTGTTTCGCTTCGAAATAATGGAGAGCCCGCCTCTCGCTCCTTATTACATCTTCTACTTCTCAATCGAATGTCGATGGTAGTGATAAAGAGGTACGTGTCATGTGAAAGTCTTTGATATATGGCTCACGTCATGTCATGTTTCTTTTGGAAATACAGAGAAGGAACAAGTCAATGCTTTACTCGGCAACAGAAACTTATGATGCTACTACAGTTCTACGGGTCTAATTCCTTGACTGATCACCGGCCATATGTTGTGTGCTGGTCCTGCTCCGACGAGCTTGGGAAAATCTTCAATATGACTTTGGTCACCCCGGGGCTTTTACACCAACAACTACATCGCCCCAGAATACATTTTTTTCCAACAGATCAAGGATGGCTTATTCGTTCTTGCAGCCACATGACTCTCGCAGACAGGGGACACCCTTTCGCTTGGCCTTGAGCTGGCAGAGTCTAGGGCTTAGTGGTGGTTCAGAAGACCCCCTTCCAACATTGATTAGTACTACTACTTCTGCGAGGATATCGTGCATCAATACCGTCCTTCTGAGCAGACCAATTCGGAAAGTTCGACAACACTGAAAACTTCGACGAGCCGAGATAGCAGCTGGTGGTGCAGGCTGGTCTGATATGAGCAATGTCCGTCTTGGCTCCAACAATGCTCAACCGAGCTGCGGGATCGTCAGAGGAACTATCTTGTGGCGAGATCAAATGCATGTCTGCGGAAATACAGCGACTGAACTCCGGCTTTTGGCTTCGTCCATGACGCCCACACGGAATCCATCATAAATTCAGTTCGTGGATTTCTCAAAACACCTTCATTTACGTAGCCGTGATACGTCAAGGAAACCTCGGTAAACCAAATTTTGTTGATTACGGGCGTATGCTTGAGCTCGTTCCTGTGCTTGTTCCTTCTGTCATTCCTTGGTCTGTGTGCTGCTTTGGACTACAATGAGAATCGGCATAATTGCAGACGCTGCCTATGTGCTGACTTACTCGTACTGTATATCTGTCTCATTTATAAGCTTATACGAACTTTGATTATGAAGCAGATACGCCGTTGGTGTCCGAGCGCTCCTGATCACGATGCCGTCTTTTAATGCTAATCTTTTTCAAGTCAGCCAAAAAAGCACGCTTTGTACAGGGCTTAATGTCAGATGGGACAATCCCATGTTCCGTTTTTCGTACGGCCTGAAATCCTCTAGACAATGTCATTCATTCATAATCTTGCTTCAGATTCGGGCCCTTTCGCCTTAATACGCCCTAGGCGTTGATTCTTCGTTTCTAAAACAAGACAGAAAATTAGGGCCGTTAACGGCCCAGTACTCTGTACTCCAGAGTGATAAGTCATGGTTGTGTGGGTACATCTGTATCCTTATTGGCTCGATCCTATTTTGCATGTGGCGGCTGAGTAGACAGAGAGCCAAATCAACCAATCAGGTGTAATACCTCTACCAATATGTTAACTTTGACTTTTGAAAATTTGACGACCGAACATCAAAAATGGTCTTTACGCTTCAGCGTTAGAAGAGCCCTTACTGCCTGGAACGGTGTTACAACCCGTCTCTGTTGCAGCGACGTCTCCATAGTCCCCTCTTCCTTTGACTTAGTATAGCTCATCTGCAGATGGAGTCTGCGCTTCCTATACGATTTTTGCTCGCATACTGCAATGCATCACAACGAAGGCGACCTCCTGCACGAAAACTGTGTTGCATCACGGCAAACCTAATCTGCTCGCATAATCGACAGACCTCGCTGTCCATATGGCCAAAATTCTGGAGTCATTAATAATGCATTGTACTGTTGGCCTTGCCAAACAAGCCTTCCTTTGCCCCCCCCCCCGTCCCCCCCTCCTCTCCCCAATCTTTACTTCAGGTCCACCCCAAACTGATGCCTCGAAGGCTTGATCAGACAGATAGTCTTCTCAATCTTTCCTCTTAGTATTCTAGTATTCTAGCTATGTTCAAAATGGGAGTCCCTGCTAAATAAACACAAGAAAGCCATGTGCCAAGCAGCTTGCAAGTCTTGTGCTTTACTTACTATCCAACGATATGACTGCAATGTAATCCAAACAACGTACACGCCACACACAGAAAATTCTTCTTGACTGTTGCAACTGCCATATCGACTTACAGTCACGTCCATTGACTGATGTTCTAAGCTTCTTCTTCCTTATAAACAGAGGTCCTGGCCACTTCATCCATCCTTCCCTCCATCCCTCCTTGCCATCCAATCTTCACTTTTTTACCATTCATCTGGCTTGAAAGACAAGAGCAAAGTTTCATCTCTGCCCACTCCATCTCATACCTACATCCACTCTCATTCCCATACGTACACATACACACACATTTATACGGCACTCACTGTCACCACATCGCACCATGGCTCCCAGAACAAACGACTTCGAAGTGACCGAAGTAAGTGCTTCCAAATATCCAAGATCTGCTCTGTTTTCACGTCATCGAACATCAATGCTAACTATGATGTAACAGACGCCTTCAACTTACGATTTGATCATCACGGTATTGAAGAAGAAGTGCTATGCCTACAAGTCTATATCACGCCGAATTAATTGCCGTACTTTCGAAGCATGTAAGGATTCGGCACTAAAAGCATCAGCACTAAGCAGAGTCATGGACGGCTATGGCTTTCATATCGATGATGACGAAATCAGAAGGGGCGACTATTTCCATCATAGCTACGCAGAGAAATCACACCCTGGAATTCAGATGGTGCCAGACAACGAGCTTGCTTTACACATCAAGTTCGAAGCAGTCTTTAGAACAATGATCCTTTGTCTTGATCCGGCAGAAGTTGAGTACTATAGGTGGAATCTTCCCGCGGAAAGGGTCGGGCAGGAGATGTTCAGTCTTTCAGAGGAAGAATATGAGTTCCAGAAAGCCAGACTGCGGTCTCAAGTCAATTTGAAGAGGCAACCAAGACTGGCACGGTTTGCAAAGAAATTTGTATGGGCGATCCCGCCTACAGTAGCTCCCCAGGTCCAGATGCCACTGCCACCTGCCGTTCCTGAGCAGGTTCCTCAGCCGCAACTTCCCCAGCCGCAGCTTCCACAGCAGCAGCTTCCCCAGCAGCAACTTCCCCAGCAGCAGCTTCCCCAGCAGCAACTTCCCCAGCAGCAACTTCCCCAGCAGCAACTTCCCCAGCAGCAGCAGTACGATAATCTACAGGCAAGTGCACTGACTCACATACCCATAAGCCAGTCAGGCACGCAGCTTCCCGACCAGGAAGAAAACCAGCTTATGGCCCAAGTTGCTGGCCAGGAGGAGCTGGACTTGCAATATTCCGATCAGGATATTGAGGAGCTCATGGATTTTGGACAGACGAATTTTTCTCTTCCTGGCCAGCAGTCTGATCAGCCGCTGGGAACGTTCAGCCAGGAGGAACCTCTTGCCTCTGAGCTGAATGGACAACAATTTAGTCAGCCAATCGATAACACATTCGAGGGAGCTCTTTCCTTTCAGCTTCCTGACCAACAATACGGTCAGCCAATTGATAACACAGTCAGCCAAGGGGGAGCTCTTTCCTTCCAGCTTTCTGGTCAGCCATTCAATCAGCCAATTGATGTGCTTTCCTCTCAGCTTCCTAGCCAGCAATTTAGTCAGCCAATGGATAGCACGGTCAGCCAGGAGGTTCCTCTTTCCTTCCGGCTCACTGGTCAGCAATTTAGTCAGCCAATGGAGAACACAGACAGCCAGAAGAGACCTCTTTCCCTGCAGTTTCCTGGACAGAATTTTGTCCAGTCACCGGATCAAATTTCTGTCCAAGAAACTCCAGTTTTCCAGCTTCCAGACCAGAGAACCTTCCAGCGTCGCCATTACCCCTACAGACAGCCACAGACTAATGTCCCTAGCCAGGGAATCCCCAAGTGTCTCCATCGGTCCTCTTATAGGCCACTGGCTAATCTTCCTGACCAGGGAGCTTTACAGCTTCCCCTTCAGAACTATTTCCAACCAGTGGCTCAAGTCTTTAGCCAGGAAGCTCCAGCCTCACAAATTTCTGACCAGCAGCTGGCTGAGCTATCACTTCCGGGGTTTCATCAAGCACGGCTAGATCTCCAGCAGCCTAGCCAGTCGCATCCACCACTGTTGTCTCTGCCACAAATCACACCGCAGCAGCAGGAGACACAGGAAAATGCCAGTGCTCAACTCGAGCTAGATCAAGCTACAATTCAGGTACTTGAGCTGCTCTTCCCACCACGAAAGCCGACATCATCTCGTGGACGGCTGCAACTGCCCGTACAGCCACAAAATGTACAGCAGGATGGTTCCAAGATGGGAAGGGCCTTGATGAACATTGGGCAGCCAGCAGCACAGGAGCAGAATATCCTTCCTGAACAACCCCAACAGCCTCAGCATGAGGGACAAGATACCCTCGGGATGGATTTGGCACTGGCTAATTATGAGCAGACAGAACCACAGGGACTGGAGATTTTTTTTGATGAGCCGAAACAGTCCAGTCAAGGTATCATGTTGTCAAGACAAGAACAGGACAAGGAGAAGCTTCGGTTGCTACGTCTGCGTGTAGCCTTTCTACAAAACCCAGAGGCAAATCCCCTACCGCCTTCGGTAGCCCCCGAACTCGGTCACCAGAAGAGCGCCCGGCCAAGAATTGGCACGCAGTGGCAGCACAATACCTTTGGCGAGTTTCTGAACTTGGAAGACTAAAGAGTCGCCCAGCAAAATTGTTTTTCAGGACCTGCATCGAGCCGTTCAAGGCAGGCATTCGAACTTGTGTTAATGCTATGGATATTTTAGGCACTGACTCTGGAACCATATTTGCTTTTGCAAGCTCAAGCGTTTCTGAATCTTGGTCTCAGGTCGATCCAAAAGGAATTTGGGATATCATTTTGACGCCCATGGTTTCGACATGTATGGTTTTCGGTGGTAAGTTGAGGTCCGCAGTGATTGTGAAGTCTTGTTGTATTTGGGTGTTTGATACAAATGAGGCGAGAGATGTTTAACGTTGTAAGAGTATTGTGACAAATTGTAAGAATTCTGTGGAATTTGGGTTGCAGGAAAAATATTGTTCTTTCCGGTTATCAGACGATGGGAATGTACGACTTCAGACAGAAAATTAGAACGTTTTTTTAAAAAAAAAAAAAACTCCAAATCAGCCTTTGTCTTTGTCTATGCTTTGTTTTTCTGTCTTTGCTGCCTGTTGCAGCCTTTTGCGAGATATTTGCTATATATGGCCGTAGTCGACTACACAGCTGATAGTGTCCGAGTGTCCGATTGTGTTTTTGTATATTTGAGGGTGATCTGAATGTCTGGTCACCGGACGGCTGTGTTTGATGCCTTTCGTCTCTATTTGGAAAGTTGCTTGGGCCCTCGCACTTTCCCGAGGCCGCTCGCTCTTTCCTAAGCCGAAGGGGCCTTTGGATAGGAGTTTATGACAACAGTTTCAATATAATTAATTCGTATTCTGTACAAAATAAACTGAACTGTCCTATTCCCAGTTTTGTATATTTTCATAGTCTATCCACGCTTCAAAGCATTTGTTGCTGTCTATGTTGATTCACCGTCCTCTTCGTCCAACTTTTCTGTCAGCTTTTTCTCCTCTTTCTTCTTTTTCTCCTTCTTTTCCTTCTTCTCTTTTTTCTCCTTTTTTTCCTTCTTCTCTTTTTTCTCCTTTTTCTCCTTCTTCTCCTTGTCCTCCCGTATTTCCATCTTTTCCTCCTTGTCCTCCTTGTCTTCCTCGTCCTTCTTCTCCTCAGGCTCCTCAAGCTCCTTCTCCTCCTCTCCACCCTTCTCCATCTCGACGTCTTCCTCTACATTCTTCTGGTCTCTGACGACACGGTTCCAGGCAGCCGCCGCCAAGGGTGCCGTCGATTTCTGCAGCCCCTCGGGCTCGCCTGCCTTGCTCCAGCGGATCCAGTCTGCACGACGGCTGCGCCAGAGGTCGATGCGCCAAGCCCGCCACACGACGCGGCCAGGCCAGCAGGCCCGCAGTGTGTCCTCTTGTGTCGAGAGCTGTGACACGAATGCCTCCTTCAGGTGGAAGGGCAGCTCGAGATGGGCCACAAAGGCTCCAGCTGGTGTTCCTCCCGAAGCTCCTGCCGAGGCATCAGCCACCCGTGACGGCCTCTGCACAATGGCCACCAGGACAGCATGACCAGACGGCGATGTTGCCAGCTGCAGATAGGCAGGCACCAGACGGGCCACCAGCTGCTTGACCACGGGTGCTTGGCTGCGGCTGTGGCTGTCGCTGTTGGTGGCGGCAATGGCGGTAATGACGATAGCGGCTGAGGCCGTCGTGGCCGTGGCCAAGTGTGCCAGCTGCTCACTCGACAGTGCCAGAAGCGACTTCTGCACGGCCTGGGCTGGTGGACCCGGAATGGCCTGCATGGCCGTCACTAGGAGACAGCCGTGGGCCACAGCAGCGGCTTCTTTCTTCTCATCCCTGACGTCGCCGCCACGGAGCTTCTCCGACTCGTCGACATCACCATCGGATTCGCCCAGACACAGCCGGGTGATCAGCTTGGCTGAGTCGCTGTGACGCTCGGCTCCGACGGCCTGACGCAGGGCTTCGACCAGCTGGCGCACCACAGTCTGGTCGACGGAACGCGCGGCACACCGGACAAAGAGAGTCCGCAGCACGCTGAAACGTTGGCGTTCGACCAGCTGGGCCACCACGGCGGCAGGCGCGGCGGTACGGCCAGACATGGACGCGGCGGTGGGCGCGGCCAGGATCTGCTGGGTGATGACGGCAACTAGCTCGTCACGGCCCAGCCGCTCCAGCACGCGTATGGCCGGATAACAGGCGACGTCATTGCGGAGGTAAACGGCCATGGGGCGGGCGAAGGAGGTCGAGGTGTCCTTTTCCTTGCTGCTCTCATCGGCGTCATCAGCCTCAACCTGTGCCGCAAACGTGCTTGCGTACAGTGCCTTGAACAGCCGTCCGGGGCTGTTGTTCACCAGCGTCTCCAGCAGACGGGAGCCGATGCGGTCATAGACGAGCGTGCGGATGAGCTCGGCGGCGGGTGACTGCGGATCGGACAGCGAGGCCGGGGCACCGGGCAGCAGTCGGCCCAGTAGAGTGTCATCCTCCTCCTTGGCCTCCTTTCCTTTCTTTGTCTTCTTTTCCTCGCCCATCTCGAGCTCGAGCAACAGCTGCAGCACTGGGTTTCCGGTCGGATGGGTGGCCATGACACGCAGAGAAGCCGGATCGAGAGCGGCCACAATATCGGCAAGGATCTTGCGGACGGCAGCGACAAAAGACGGTGGGACTGAGCGGACAGCTGCAGCCGATGCGGTGGTCGAGCTGCTTGCTATGGCATTGGTGGTAGATGCGTCGCCGTCGCTGGCGGCTGCGCGCTTCCGGGCCTCCTCGCCAGCCACGGTGACGACCTCCTTCTTGCGGCTGCGCATCATCGTGCGAGTGGCCAGCTGGTCGAGTGGCCGGCCGGAGAGAACGACAAGCAGGACGCGCAGTGCGTGAGAGCCGAAACGGTCGGTCAGTAGGGCGGAGACGTGGGGCTCAAGCTCGTCGAGCACAAGCAAAAAGTGTTGCTCCATGGACGTGTCGTTCTTGTCGTTACCATCGTCGTTATCGTCGGCAGCCTCAGCCTCGGCCTCGTCTTCGTCGTCGTCGGCCGTGCCCTCTTTGCCAACGGCACGGGCCGACTGCAGGAAGAGCTGCTCGCAGCAATGACCGGCGAATCGATGGCTCACGAGCGTCATGAAGTGGGTGGAAAATGCGCCAAACAGGCGCTTCTTCTGGCGTGTCGTCGCCAGCTGCATCAGCCGCTCCATCAGCCGCGAGCACGACTGACTGCTGGCCAGCTTGAGCTCCTTGCCGCGGGCCTCGCGGAAGACGTTGGCCAGGAAGACCCGCCGTTCAGCCGGTGTGTCGAACTCGTTGAGCTCCAACAGCTCGTCGGCCCGGCGGAAATACTCCTGCTCAGCCTCGCTCAGCAGCCCAAAGAACTCACGTGGATCCCCGGTGCCAGCATAATCTGGGCCAGCATGTTCTGGGCCGGGGTATTCTCGTGATTCGGGATACTCTCGCGAGCCCGGAAACTCTCGTGGGCCAGCACGCTGTCGTGGAACAGCATACTCTCGTCCACCATACTCTTGTCCGCCATCTCGCGGACCACTCTTACCATCCCCATCGTCTTCATAGTACAGGTTCCCGCCGTTGACCTGGTCCATGCCGTCCTCGTGGATCCGCTGTCGCTTTGCGTCCCGCGTGTCCTCGCGTGCCTCGTCATCCTGCAGTTCGTTCTCGCGCTTCTTCTTGCGCCGCTCGTCTCGCACGAGCTGTCGCTTGGATTTGCGCTGCTTGGCCATGGCTACACTTGGGGAGGTCCTGATGGTGTATGGAGAGCTAGATCGGGATGGACGCAGCAAAATTGGCTAATTCAAAAAAAAGCACAATTCCGGCAGAAAAAAAACAGGTATCTTATCGCGAGCTCACACAGTCACCGCCTGCCTTACTTGCATATCACGTGGTCACCATAGTGCTACGTTCCCATTGCGATCCTCATCCATGCGGATTGGTAACTCTTGATCTAATCTCTCTGTTTTTCTAGTCTAGATCTATAATCACAGCTCAGCTGATCTCCTGCCGCACCGCCTCGAGCGCCGTGATCAGGCCCTGGATGGTCCCTGGCCGCGTCTGCCAGTTGAGGACGACGCGGAAGAAGCTGCCGCAGGGCCCTGGCGCAAAGTCCACCATGTAGCCGCGACGCACCAACAGGCGGGCGGCCGTGCTTGTGCGCCGGCTGTTAACGCGGCTGTCGGCGTCCGGGCGGCCGTCTTGGCCATAGTAGAAGCACACCTGCAGACACGGTGGCGGGTTGGCTGACACCAGGACAAACAGATGGGGTCGCTGAGCAATCTGCTGCGCCAGAAGAGCCGCCATGGCGAAGGAGTGGTCGACTTGCCTCTCAAAGCCGGCAGCTCCCTCATACACCCACGCCAGGGCGAGTTTAAAGCTGTCGGCATGCCGTCCGCACTGCAGCGTGAGATCGGCTAGATCCCAGACCTCATCGGTTTTGGTTTCGGTTTCGGCCTCGTTCTTGTTATCCTCACCCTCATGAAACAGATATCCTGCCGGCAGCGTATTGGCCCGGTGGAACAGGCTCAGGTCGGGCCCCAGCAGAAAGGAGCAGGTCGTCGGCACGTTCATCATCTTGTGCGGGTTGACGGTCAACGAGTCGGCCAGATGCGAGCCCAGCAGCTTGTGCCGCTGTTGTGCCGAGAAGATGGCCGGTCCACCCCAGCTGCCGTCGATGTGCAACCACAGGCCGTGTGTCTTAGCAATGGCCGCGATGGCCTCGAACGGGTCGTACGACCCCATGACGGTGGTGCCGGCGGTTGCATTGATGTACAGAGGCGTGAAACCGGCCGTCTTGGCGGCCACGATGCGGGCTTCCAGTTCCGACGCGACGATGCAGCCACCAGCATCGACAGCGACAGTCCAGACGGCTCTGGATCCCAGTCCGGCTGCCTGTGCAGCCTTCTCGACGGAGTAGTGGCCGTGTTGGCTCGTGAACAGGGCAAACCGCCGTCCGGCTCCGTTGCCGTCTTCTTTGGTCTCGGGAAAGAGCGTGTTGCGGGCCACGATCAGTGACGTGAAGTTGGACGCGCTGCCACCAGCACAGGTGATGCCGCCAGCACGAGGCCCCATGAAGCCGAATCGTCTCGCCAGCGCCCGAGCTGTGGTCTTCTCGATCACCGTCAGGGCCGGCGACACCTGGAAAACGTGCACGTTGGTGTTAAGCACGGACAGCACCAGCTCTGCAACCACACCGACAGGGGTCGTGCTGGCGTATAGCTTATCCAGGAAACCCTGGTCCCACGTGTTGACGCTCAGGTCGAGCACACGCTTCACAGTCTCGAGCAGGGCTGCCCGGCCACCTCCGTTGCCCTCTGGGAGGTCCAGTCCAAGCCGGGATACCACGCTCTGTGGCTTCAACGGCTCGACCAGGGCGGTGCGGACTGGCAGGTCTGCCGAAGATGTCCCAACCGGTCCACCCTGTTCTCGCTCCGGGAAGGCGTTGTCGGCATCGGCGATGAACGGCACTATGAGTGCCTTGACAGCATCGATGAGCTGGTCCGGTTCAGTCAGCACGTGTCAGCCCCGCCGAAGCAGTGTCACCAGCTGGAACCCACCTCTGATACCTCGGCGGCCCGGTTAGGAATTGCTGCAGGCGCATGCTTGCTCGTGTTAGACGCCCGCATTTTTGCAATTGTACTCCGTAGACTGGTGAGGCCCGACAATGTGTGTTCGGCTAGTCATTTTGCGTCGTCCCACAATCCCGTCATTTTTTTTCAGAGATTTTTCTCCGTCTTGTTCGCGGCCAGCGAGCTTGCCAAATTGGACCAGGCCATTGCGTGGTTCGAATTCGAATCGGTCCAGCTGCAAATCACCTCAGCGGCAGCCAATGGAATGTTCTCACAGCCGGTAGGGCTTGTATAAGCCGGGTAGAGACTTTTCAATGCGGGGAATCCACTGGGCCATGTGGTGTGGTAGCCGGAATGGCGCAATGGGTTTAGGCCGAGATCAGAAGCGCAACGCTTGTTTGGGGCTGATCGCCGAGGAGAGATACTGTAGTGTGTTGCAACGGAGATGTATGTTGCGGCCGGTTTTTGTTTCTTCCAAAGACACAAGGCTGTCTGCGTGGCGTGTTGGCGTGATAGGTTCGGAGTCCCCAGGTGCCTCATTCGAGAGTCGGCACTGGCTAATTTGAAGTCAACGGCGCTCTGGCCTTTCTGGCTCTGGTTTCTGGGCTCTTGGCAGCTGTGTCCACTCTTTCTGCTCCACCGATCAGCTTCCTGTTTTGTCTTCCTTCCTTGGAGTGTCGGGTGGACGATAATAGGGCGAAGGAAAGCGATGGAAGGACGGCACAGAAAGAGAAGCAAATAGGGGCTGTACGGACAAGCAGGCCTGGCTCTCGTAACGACTTGGCCGTGGAATTGTCCTTCCAGACCTTTCGACACCGTACCGTCCTTACTGGCTGGCCATGGCCCAGACAAGCCTAGCGTAGACAGTCAATGCGACGCCAACGAAAAAAAAGAATAGGGGGGCTGCGATGATGCAGGGGTAGGTGATAAGAAGAGCGGGCGTGCTCGAGCTGGATGGACAGATGTGTGGATGACAAGGAGATGAGGCATGGCAGGGACTCCAAATAATACGCAGAAGCAAAATGAGACTGCCGTTTCGTGCCTTCTCATCAAGTGGTTGTCCGTCCGTCCGTCCTTGCAGCCGACCCAAAAGAGAAAGAACAAACGACTGAGCGGCTGCGTGTTCTGGATCGTGAGAGTGTGTGTGTCTTAGCCCCGCTACCATTTCCCTTGCGTTGAATTTTCCTGCTCCTATTTTGCATCTTCAGCCTCTTCCCTTTGTTCCTTTTTCTTCGCTGTTGCTTCGCCGTCGGTGCCTCCTTGCGCCTGTTGCCGCAGCGAAGTCGCCATTTCTGGCGCCCTTGCTTTGGGAGTATATGAGGTTCCGAGTTGCCTGAAGTGGACAGACGATTTCTGTCTGACGATTGGTCCGACAGCTCAGCAGCCTTGATCCCGCCGAAGGGATTGCTGCAGAAGCGTGGGCTGCTTGATTTGCGTCTCTTCGTTGGTCTACGGTCTCAGTGTACGGTCTACGATCAAATTCTGTTGAATCGTTTCGATCTCAACTTTTCGACGTCCTCGACATATCGTCCTCGACTCATCCTCTACAATCACCAGCACCATGCCTCACTCTCCCAACGACTCCGGCAACCAGGCGCCGGTCCCGATCTCGATCACGATCTGCGGCGACGGCGGCTGCGGCAAGTCGTCCATCACGCTGCGACTCGTGCGATCGCAGTGGACGTCAGAGTACGACCCGACGATCGAGGACAGCTACAGCGTGACGCGGCGTATTGACGGGGCCACATACCATCTCGGGCTGACCGACACGGCCGGCCAGGAGGAGTACCGCGGCATGTGGGCATCGTCCAACCTGGGGGCGGACGCGTTTCTGCTGGTATACGACATCACCTCGCTCGACTCGCTCGACGCGCTGCAGTACTTTAACGATCTAATCGACATGGAGGCCGAGACGCGGCTGGACAATGCAGCGCGCCTGCGCTGTGCCGCCGACGAGGTCGAGCTGCTGCCCGAAGACGCCTTTGCCAGCGGATCGCGTACGGTGCCGCCCGTCAAGATCGTGGCTGGCAACAAGTGCGACCTGCAGGAGAGCCGTCAGGTGCCGGCAGCCCGTGGACTCGACTGGTCCCGTCGTCGTGGCTGTGGCTTCATGGAGACGAGCGCCCGCCTCGAGGTCAACATTGAGGAGACCTTTGCGCTGGTCGTGCGCCGCGTCATCGAGGCCCGTCGTCTGGCCGCGCTCGGCCTCACCGACGACCACCAGCTCGACTGCCGCGGCATGACGAAGCCGCTGAGCCCGCTGCCGGTTAGCAGCGGCGAGATGGACGGTGGTGGTGGCGAGAACGAAGGCCGGAACGAGCACAGAAGACGTCTCGGCTCGGCCTCGGACGAGAAGCTCGGACCGGTGGGCCTGCGTGGCCCTCGCATTAGCGGTGACCATGTCGGCCGCGATCCGGGCAGCCGTGGCTTCTGGAAGCAGCTGCGCTGCTGGTGATCGGCTTGGGCTGATGGACTGCCAGCTGGCTGTGCAGAATGCGGTCTGGCAGATGAGAAACGAACAGAAACGAGGCTGACGTCTGCTTTTAAGGAAAGATATTCTGGCAGGAATCCAGGCAGCGGAAAGGCGTTTTGGTGTGTGTGAGTGTGTTGGGATGTGTGTGGAAGGATATATGGGATGGAGAGATGTGTGGATGGATGTGTGGACGATGTAAGATGTAAGTGTGGGTGTTATATACGGTGTATGTGTAGTGATGTATGTGTAGTGTACTTTAGGTGGAAGTGTATGTTGTCTATCAAACTTGAGCTATTTGTTCTCTTCCTGTGTCGTCTTCTGTCCTCTCGTTCTGTCCTCTCTCTGGTGCTCTCTTTTCCTTCCCTCCTCCCTCTCACCCCCTACTCTCTCCCATCCTCCCATTCACGCCACTTCTGGTATTCCCTGTACGCGAGGCTGTGCTTTTTCCCCTGGTAGCGGGTGACCTGTAGGGGGACGTCGCGCCAGCGGTCGGTGCGGCCAGACCAGCCGGCCTTGCGCATCAGGCTGACGACGGTCTGTTCCTTGGACCAGCCCTGCTCGGGCGCGACGTCGGGGAGGTACGTGGCGCCGTAGCGGCGGCCGCCGTCGACAAAGGCGATGCGCAGTCCGTGGCGTCCGAGCTGCCAGTCGTCGGCGTCGGCGGCCGGCTCAAAGTCGGTCAGCAGCGTGACGGCGACGCGCAGCAGCGGCAGCTCGCGGCGGCTGACCGGTTGGAACCGATGGTCCTTGAGCGCGGCCGTGAGAGCATAGGTAGCGAGTCCTGTGACCAGCGGCTCGGCTGCAAACGTGCCGATGCAGCCGCGCAGCTCGTGCGAGGCCTCGTCGTCGGCCGGCCGATCGGCCGCACCGTCAAAGCCCTCGGTGGTGTTCCAGGTGACGAAGAGGGGTGATGATGGTGATGATGGTGATGGGATGGACGATGACGACTTTTTCCCATCATACACTGCATAGCTTCGCTCGATGTCCACGAGGTCCAGAGCCTCGCGCCCCTCCAGCCTCGCAGCCAGCGTCTCGAAACAGAAGAGACAGTGCGCCGTCGTGGCCATGTTGACAGATGCTCGTATGCGTTCAGACGAAAAAGGCCGTCCGTTTGCCTCGTGACAGCTTCTGCCCCTCTAAAGCCCCCCCCCGCATCCGTTACGTGAGACAAGGTTCGGCCTCGTCATCTGCTGGAGCACGTGCCGGCAGGAGCGCTCTTTCTTCGCTGCGCGGCAACACTCCGAGTACGCTCCTTCTCTGAACGACGCACGAAACGAGAGATCGCCCCACTTATCTTCTCATCCCTAATTCGGTGGCCAAAGTGCTCTAGAAAGTGATTCGGCCTTTCATCATCGCCGTCCAGCCGAACTGCCCTTCCCGTGCACCTCTCTTCTGCATCCATTCTCCGTCTCTCTGCTCTCCTCTCTCCTCTCTCTCGACTCCTCCACCGTCCTTTCTAGGCCTCGCTCCCTCCACTATCGCCGCGCCCATCCCCCGCTCCACCCAATCTCAGCCCTGCGCTCTTATCAGACCGGTCCTTTGTCCGGCAGTCTTTCAGCAGGAACCCTGCCTACAAGCAGAGCTGGCCGCTAGCTCTCGCCAGCTTGTCCATTCCAAAACCGGGCAGCATCGCGCCCTAGGCTGGCCGTTCCGTTTCTGTGCTGCCGCTCAGACAGCACCGTCTCCTCCCTAGCAGAGTCACGTGGTCTGAACTGGGGCCGGGAAAGTCTCTCTGGAGACGGGCGGTGCAAAAAGCCCAGTCGTGTATGATCCATCTAGATTACGCTCATCTCCTTTCCGCCCACCCTCCCTTTTGAGATCAAGCTGCGCGCGCTGAGGCCGACTTTCGTCTCCGTCCAGGAGCTGCAGCATTCCGAGCCAGCCAATTTCCGCCAAGAGCCTAGCGAATCGCCCCCTTTTTTCATCGAACCCGACTTCTGGCCTTTTTCACCTCATCGCGCGAACAGATACCGAGCCAGGGCGCAGCATGTCGACAACCACGACCACATCGGGCCTCACGCGGCGGCGAGGCGGCGCCGGTAACGGAGCAGCGGGCGGACCGTCGGGAAATGCAAACGGCAGCACGGACGGGGCGGAGAGCCTCAAGGACGCGACGCCGGAGACGAGCTACGAGCAGGGCGACAACGGGCACAAGATTGCCTATGATCCGCGCGACCTGAGCGAGAGCGTGGAGCGCAGCAAGCAGCCGAAGCTGACGCTGATGGAAGAGGTTCTGCTGCTGGGATTGAAGGACAAGCAGGTGTGTTTGGGTGTGTTTGTGCTTTGGTGTGTTGTTTGGTCGTGATGCTCACCGTGCAGGGCTACCTCTCGTTCTGGAACGACAACATCTCGTATGCGCTGCGCGGCTGCATCGTGCTGGAGCTGGCGCTGCGCGGCCGCGTCAGCATGCAGAAGGACCCGTCGCGACGGCGGTTTCCGCTGGCCGACCGGCTGATCGAGGTGGTGGACGAGACGCTGACGGGCGAGGTATTGCTGGACGAGGCGCTCAAGATGATGAAGGCGAGCGAGAAGATGAGCGTGAGCGCGTGGATCGACCTGATGAGCGGCGAGACGTGGAACCTGATGAAGATCGGCTACCAGCTGAAGCAGGTGCGCGAGCGTCTGGCCAAGGGACTCGTCGACAAGGGCATCCTGCGGACGGAGAAGCGCAACTTTCTGCTGTTCGACATGGCCACCCATCCGGTGGCCGATGGCGGTGCCAAGGAGGAGATCCGCCGTCGTGTGCGCAACGTGCTGACGCAGCGCACCGTCGTCCTGCCGCCGTCGCAGTTTCTGCCCGAGAACCTGGAGCTGCGCTACCTGCGCACCATCAGCATGGTCTGCGCGGCCTATGCGGCCAACGTGCTGGAGAACGCGCTGAGCACGCTGGGACACGAGGCGCGCGAGCGTGCCTTTGCCCAGACCGACGAGCTGCTGGCCGAGTACAGCCAGTGGCCGTTTGGCCGGAAGCCGACGGCCAGCGGCATTGGCGCGAACCTGCCGCAGGTGATTACAGAGGTGAGTGCGAGTGCGAGTGCGAGTGCAAGCTGGCCAGGCCTACGAGCACTTCTAACATGCACAGGAAATTGCAAAGGCCAAGGACAAGGAGCTGCAGCTCGAGGTTGTGGCCGCCTGTCTCAATGTCTTTACCCGGCTCGATTCCATTTTGTAGGGGGCTTCGGTTGCCTGGTCACGTGGCTTGTGGCCGTCCGCACACAGGCCTGCTTTTGTGTATTGGAAAGGCGGCGGTGGGAGGGGAAAAACCATAATGGACACGGCGTTTTGTCTCTCTGGATTACTGCAATCTATTTCTGCTTTTCGCCTGCCCATTGCAGCATGTTTACTAGCTTGACACAGCAGAAAATGGACTGGTCCGTTTGGTCCGTGTCCGATTATCCGTTTCTGTTTCTCCGTTCCGTTTAATCCGTTTATCATTCCGTTCAATGGCTCCGTTTTATGACTCCAAAAGATCTTGATCTCACGATCTTTATGGCCTCCTTGTCTCTTCTCTTCTCCCTCGTCTTTCCTCGCCTTCTCTCCCGCCTCTCCATCTCCCCTCCCCTTCTCTTCCTACCCCCATACTCCAAATTATTTTATCTTACTTCCTCTTCCCTCCAAACGACCCTTCAAATCCCGGCCGTCCCTTGCTCTTCCCACCACCACCACCTGCGCCACCCTTCTTCTTCTTGGCCAGCCCCGACCGCCGCAGCAGCTTGTCTTCCCGTCGTGCCCGCAGGTTGTCCTCCCGCTTGCGATCCCGCTCCTGGATGCCCTTCTGCACGCCTTCACGCCGCTCCGACCATTCGCGCTCGCTCTTCTTCTTGGCCTTGTCCTTGCGCTTAATCGCCTTCTTCAGCAGCATTTCTGTGCGTCCGAGATCCGATACTGCCGCTCCGCTGGCCGCTGCCCCGGCCGTCAGCCCGCTGCCAGCACCGCCATTCTTCTCGTCCGTCGCCGTCCGTCGCCGTGCTGCCAGCCACCGCTCCTTCTCCTCCACCTCGCGCCGTGTCGTCTCGTCCATGCCTGCCAGCCGCTTCTTCTGCGACTCCAATCGTGCCAGCTGGCCACGCACATCCGATGCTGCCGGGCCCTTGCGCTTCGGTGTCGCCTTGTCGTCCGCGTCGTCTCCACCGCCGCTGCTCCGACCCTTGGCAAACGTCAGGTCTCGCGACATCTTGGTCCCGTCCGCAAATGCCACCAGCCCAAACGACAGGTTCGTCGACTCCTCCACCGGCGACCCTCCTGCTCGCACCAGCGGCGATGCTCGTGCTGATGCCACTGCTTCGTCCCGCTTCCGCTCTTCCTCCTCGCGCGCCTGCTGCCGCAACTGCTTCTTGTGCTGCTTCCGCTCAGCCTGCTTCACCCGCCGCGCCTCGATCAGCTCCTGTCGCGTCCGGATCGGCTTCCCGTCTGGTCCGTCTGCCTTGCGTGCTGCTCGCAGCGCCTCGATCCGTGCTGCCAGTCGTGCCCGCAGCGCCGATGTGTCGCTCGGCACTTTGATGTGTGGCCGTCCTGCCTTGTCTGTTGGCCCTGTCGACGACACCGACGTCGTGCTCGCCGTCTCTTTGACCTCGCCTGCTGCCTCGTCCAGCACCTCCTCGCTGCCACCTAGTGCCGAAAAGTCCAGTCCGCTCTGCAGCTCGTCCTCTCCTGCGTCTTCCTCCTCTCCATCCTTCATCTCCTCGTCCGAGTCGTCCTTGTCGCTCTCCTCGTCGCTGTCTGCTTCGTCTTGAACTGTCGCCTTTGCTTTCTGTGCCTTTGTCTGCTTTTTCTCCTCTTCTTCCTCTTCTTCCTCTTCTTCCTCTTCTTCCTCGTCATCTCCCTTTTCCTTTTTCCCTGCCTTCTTCTGTTTCCGCTTTTCCGCCTTGCGATCTGCCTTTTGTTGTTTCTTCAGCAGCTTCTCTGCCTGCTTTTTCGAAATCTTGGCTTCTTCCAGGCTGACCTCCGTCTTTTCCACCATCTCCTCCTCTTCCTCCTCTTCCTCTTCCTTGTCCTCCTCTTCCTTTCCCTTGTTCTCTTCTATCGCTTTCTCTGCTGGCGGCTTGGTCTTCTTGCTGGTCGTTCCCTTGACTGGTTTCTTCTGCTGCTTGACCGGCTTCAGCCCTTCTCTTGGCATCTCCTTGACCACGCCCTCCAAGACAGAACCGTCGCTGTCCTCGTCGCTGCCATCCTCGTCTTCATCCTCATCCTCGAGCTTTCGCTTGTTCCGCGCTGCCCGTTCTTCCATCAACTCCTTCACGCTCTTGTTCAGCTCGTTCTCCGGGTCAAGGTTCGCCCGCCGTGCTGCTTTCTTTTCTTCTTTTGTCTGCTTCGTTCGTCTCCATTGCTCCTGTTGTTTGTTGCTTAGTCAGCATATCGTCCAGCCTCAACGCCTTCTGCCTTCAAGCCAGGAGAACATACGCTGGGCTCGTCTCCGTTTCCGTAGTACAGCTTCGCCGGAATCAGCGACAAAAGACCATCGAAAGCTGCCGCATGCTGCCGCAGGCGGTCCTGTAAGTCCAACGTCAGCTATCGTCTTCTCATGACAAAACATCGTAATCTGCGCAGTCCTCGAGAAAAAGTGGGGGGCTGAACAAACCTGCAGTGCGCCGCTCATTTTGCCTCTTTGTTTTCTTTACACGTCTTTCTTTCCTTATGGCAGCGATACAGCGACAAGAAATAGGTCGTTGTCTGGACTCTGTAGTCGCTGTGCAATCTTGGCATTACACCCTCAACTTGGCGGCAATTGGCAGTTAGGAAGAAACCCAAGCAATTTTTCTCTAGCGACCGGGGAAATTTTTTGTCGGTGTACTGCAAAGTCTGGCAGTAATTTCTGCCAGCTGGTCGCGAGCACCAACTAGGCGGTGAATCATCCTCTCTCTAGCTCCGTCACGTGTATATCGCCGCCGAGAGCCGTGACTTCACATCCTATTGAACCTATTGACAAATGGAAATGGCATTACTGAAAAGCATCTGCTGCTAAAACATGTTCTGCGCCTCTCTCTGAAAATGTCCCCTCATAAACTTTACCTGAAGATGAATGAAAAAGCGGTCGAAAATAAGATACCAAACGCCGGTGCTATGCAGTCGTCAGATTCACGACGGGATATCAATTACACAAAAAACGAGACAAGTCAAGACGGCCGACTCCAGACGACGTTTTGCTTCCGGTCACGCCATGCTGCTCATCAAAGTCGCCATCCTCATCCTCTGCGCCGCTATCGGGGACTATCTGGTCTTCGCTGCCCTGCGCGCTATTCAAAGCCTCCACTTCAGCCAAGTCAGCACGTGGCAGTGGCACGAATGATGGGTTCACCGGAATCTGTGGCCCCAAGCTTCGTCGTTGCTTGTTCGTGTTGCGCGGTCGTTCTGGCCGTTCTGTGGAGGCCGCCTCGACGAAGTCGCTAAGGCTCTTTCTCGGCACTTTGGTCGAACGAGACGCCGACTTGCGTCCAGCCGTTGATGGTGGCGTCAACACATTCGGCCTTGCTGCAGATAGCTGTTGAGTTCTGCCATAACTGAAGCTCGACTCCGGCGTCGGCAATCCATGGACAATCCGAGTTGTCGAATTGTAAGAAAAGCGGCTGAGGGACGGTCGAGCCAGAGGTGTCGCCTTTGTCTGCTCTGTGCTTTGAGCAGGCTGCGTTGCTTTTCCAACAGGACCGGCTGGCACTTCGATGCCATCACTCTGTGGGACGGAGAACGAATCCGTTACGGTTTCCGCGTCCTCTGAGCACCACGGCAACTCGGGCGCTTCCTGGGCTGAGCAGATTTCGGGGTTTGTCGGCTGAGTGTCCTTGAACACTTTGATTGTTGACTGCGTAGACCAGCCACCACACTCCGACAAGCTCAGCATGGCCTCTTCGACCGAGTCGTCAGACATGAGGAACGCCTCGGAAGTAGTTCTTCTCTTCAGTTTAGGCTCTTCTGTGGCTGTTGCAGTACGGGAAAAGTACTTGCTACGCTCCAAGCTCTTTGCGGGAGGGTTTCCGCTGAGATCATCTTCGGTCAGCCGGGCCTTCTTTGGCGGCCTGGATAAAGCGGCACGCGCTGCTTTTGGGGGCGGCGGAGGCGGTGGCGGCTGTTTCGAGTATGTTTTGCGACGGCTTGCAGTGTCGGTCGGCGTAGGAGCTGGGGTCAATTGCAGAAGACTGGACAACGGTTCTGTCAGTCTTCGTCGCAGCGGAGGACTTGTTCTCGCAGTCGATGCCTGGTCAGATGGACTCTCCTGGCTCAGAGATGTCCGCCCGCCCTCAACATACGGCCGGGGAAGAGGAAAGACACGAGGCACCAGTCCGTTCTGTGTCAGTGCTGCAACCTGCTGTCGATCCACAGAGAAGCAATTAGGGTCCATGGCACCAAGGGGAATTCGCTGCGGCGCCGACTCTCGCCGCTTCCCAAAGTAGGAATCGATAGACTTGCCGATCGAACTCGGAGTCTTTGCCGTGGAAGGAAAGGGATTGTAGCCGGTGATGCCGCTGGCCCTCCGCTTCCTATCTGGAGACAGGGGTAACACTATGGGATCTTTCGTCATGGGGTTGAGCTGACCAAGAGCAACACCTCGTGCAACATCATGGTCCATCTTCTGGCCGATGAAGCGCATTCCGTCAAGATCTAGGCCCATGCTCGCTGTAGGCTCGGTGAGAAAGGCAAGCTCCTGCTTGACAGGACAGAAGACCCGTTGGTAGATGAAGGTCAACTCTGCCTGGCGAAAGGAGGCAAGATAGTTCTCATGCACCCTGAACTTGCCGTCGAACTGGAGCATCCGGACAACCTTCTCGACTGTTTTGTGCTTACGGATCATGCGGTATGCAGTCTTGAGGCCCAAGTTGCCAATTCCCTCCAGATAGTCGCAGCCACTCAAGATGGCCATGTGGCGGAATTCGCGGTCGGTCCAGTCTGTCAGGGATATCTCGCGACAGGCGCAGAAGTCACGGCGGTTGATCTCGATACAGTGGCCCTGCATGTCCATTTTTGTCAGAAGCCGCTTTGCTCCAAACACAAGAAGATCCGAATCCTCGGACAGGATGCCGCTGACGAGGCCCTCGCGCTCGAGATAGACCATTTGCGCATCCGCCTCGTATGGGGCAACGATATAGGGCAGTCCCAGCTTCTTGAGCTCCTCGATAACATGGCAAGCCATCTCCGGCGTGATGTCAATGGCCTTCTGGAACTCGAGGAAGGCCTGTTTTGTGTTTCCGGCCTTGATGAGCGCCTCGCCCGCCTTTCGACTCTCTTCCCGGCGTTTGGCGCGAGAGGCTTCAGTGGCGGCTTTGCTTGGGAGAAAGTCGCCGTCGAAGACGAGGTAAGGAATGACGCCGAAGTGTTGGACCATCCGGACGCGGTTCAAGAAACTGTCAACATATTTCCGAGTCGGCTTGCCTTGGGCCAGCTCCATCGCGCAGCTAATGGCCCCTCGATGAAGCCATCCGTACGCGTCGACGGCAAAAGTTTCGCCGGAAAACTTCTTCAGCTCTGTCGGTCGCTGGATCGATTTGAGGAGAGGAAGCAATCCTATATTTCGTCAGAATGCAGGGGGACGGTTTGAAAAGCAGGTCTGGTTCTCGTACCGGAGATACCCATCCTGGGACGATGCAACGGACGCCGTCCGACAGCTGAAAACAGCTAGAATTCGAGTTGTGAGCGAGCCTAAGCAACGTTCATAGGGTATGATCGAGTTGTTCTCGGCCGATATTCCAATCTAGTCTAGGTGACTGCACGGGAACCGGTTCGGCTGGTGGCCCAAGGGGCTCCGAAGAAGAGCTCGGAGAACCTATGGGGTTATATGAATATGGGGAGTGTTCCAATAACGCGAGGGTAGAAGCAGAAAGTACGGAGTAATATGCAAGGCCTTGGCTGTGTGGGTAGACGTGAGTAAACGAGAGAAAAACAGAGAAGCTATTGGCCAAAAAGGAGCCTAAAAGTGTGGTGCCAGTTGAGAGGTAATTATAGCTTCATTCTGGCAGGAGACCGTCCGTATAATGTGGAGAGAGAAAAAGGGAAAGTGCTCCTCGTCCAGCGCGTTTTGGGGGACAGGCCAATGCTTTCCCACTGCGGATACAATGCTGAGGTCGCGTCACAGCGCGTACCTTAACGGCATTTCCCAATATGGTCTAGCGTCAATTAGTATTTCCAGGGCAACTGGTCTGGATCGCCCCTCCCCCACTGCTAGAAAATTTAGTGGTTATCTGATTAAAAAAAGACGGCAGAAAAAAAGTTGAAGAAATCCAATTCCGAGACAGACTTGGCGATAGCAATTGCCCAACACAAACGATGCCGTCAACACTCGAGAAAACACGCAAGAAGATTATGAAGAAGAGGGGCGCCCTCGGCGCCCTTCACGAGGGATCCCGGGACTCTCGGCGGCTGCACAAGGCACTCGTGAGAGATGAAAGGCTGGAGAAGCTTGCGATGCTCCGACGAAAGCACGAGCAGCCTTTGGGTATGTTTTTGTTCTTGCCACTCTTATTTTTGGCACGAAATCTAATGACTGCTTCAAGTTGAGCGTGCTGGGCATTTCCAGCAGATTGTGCTAGAGAGGGACAACAAGGTCCTTGCGGGCGACGAAATCGATGCAGGCATCAAAAGGTTAGTGACACTTGAATATCCTCTCTCTCGTCAGACATTTTGAACCGACCAACTCGTTGTGAAGTTTCCTGCGTCGACACGACGAAGAGATTGAAGCTGCCAAGCAGGCGCGCCGGCCAGGCAGACCGCAGACCAAGCGGGAGGACGTGCTCAAGGTCAAGATTGCGTCGCTGGAGAAGGAGTTCCAGAACGGATTCCGTAAGCATCTTGTTTCTATCTTCTTGCCTCGGCGAAAAGCATTAGGCTGACCACTCAGTGATTCCCGATCTGACCGACGAGGATAACGTCGCGATGCTCAGCCGCTGGGAAGGCTCATGGTCGCAGCTGAACTGCCTCAAATGGGTGCGCATCACCAGCGATGGCACCTTTCGGGTGGCCTCTTTCCCTCCCAAGGACTAGGCATGCGTACGTGTGCGGGCTGTACTGGAGATGGGCGGACGAGCGAATGGGGGGTTGTCAAACACGACCGGAGGAGGGGAAAATAACAGCCTGTCGACAACAGCAGCCAATAGTGCAGGAGTATGTGGTACTCTCCGACTATCCGAGCGTCTGACTGCCTGACGGTCTGAAAAGATTGTGCAATGGTAAATGCATTGCCTGTCTTATCCCGGATCTCCACTCCTTTGTTACTCCTCGGCCTGACTTCCATGGTGGGAAGACCCGGAAGGACCAGCAGCTGTCTCAGACACCGAACACGGGCAGAGACAGGACGTCGGGGACGAAGAAAGAGGACGACCACCAGAGAACGGCCTGAACAACCTCGTACCGCCCACGGCTCCAATGACTGGGAGTTGGCCAGTGGCTGACCGGCTGGTGAGCAAGCGAAGCCGGTGGTCAGTGGCTGGACAATTTGGCGATGTCCGGGGCCACATCGTTTCGAGCTGTCTTTTCTGTGTCTCGTCTGTCCTTTCCGGCGGACCTTCTCTCGCCAGAATTGCAAGAGCCCTGATTTGTCCGGCAACGTCTTCCTTTCCCATTTCCTTACCTTCTTCTGCCGGCCGTCAACGCGGCTCGGCTGCGGCCGGCCGTTCAACCCCTGTTTTATACATCGTTGCACCAGCAACAGCTGCACGGAATGTGCTACGTCTAACGGCAAAACCCTGCCGTCAGGAGAGAGCTTTTGCGATGCAGGGCCTTCAAGGCACATATGCATATGCATGTAGTGAATGCCACAACCCGTCCCGGGTTTGAGATAAGATACCTACCGATCTAAAACCTTGAGCCTACAATGTCTAGCCTTTTGTCCTTTTCCTCCTTGCTCTTTGTGCCGAGTGCCGTTGACTCGCCCGGCTGAGCCGTCGGTCCGGATCTGCTACAGCCATAATTAGCCGCGTTTATACATCCATTCCGGCCTGTTGCCTTTCTTGTCGCCACACGGCGCTTTTTGGGGAAACACAGCACTAGCCATGACGACGAAGCGCGGCAGCTATCCGAACCAAGTCGAAACGCAGTAAGCATATATGCACAACACATTGACTACACAACTGGGTTGGTCTCCTGCCTCCCGGGAAGCAGATCCCCTTCCCGGGAGTCCGAATCTGCTCCGTCGTAGTCTACTTGAAACCACCATCGTTTTTGTTCGCCTCCATCATATCCTTGCCCTTCAATCGGCCTTGCACGGTCGATTCCGCCTTCCAATTGTTTGTCTGCCACGTGTGACATTGCACGGCTGTAAGGCAGCATTTCTTTCCATACTGAACGTCTGGTTTCATCCGGCTGCACTGTTCCATTTCTACAGTCTTGCGTACACAGAAGCCGAGCGATAGCACAGTCGCCATATATGCCGAACACCAGGAGGTTTCTGATGTCGATGTGATGTTACTCACTGGCAATTTATGAGCCTATTTTAAACGAGTTGCTGCTCGCGAGCATCAAGAGAGGCCACACAAAGCATCCTGTGGCGCCAGCCTGTCCCTTGGTTGTGCCTCTCCACTGAACCATATGCGTGAATCAGGGCACAAAGGTAGGCCGACAGCAGTGCCAACACAGCACAGTCTCTCATTGAGCACTTGACGCAACGTCATCGCATTGACCGGAAACACGACACGATGCAACCCAGAAAAAAGCACAAAGTGCAGCAAGGGTGCCAAATTAAGGGCTTGCCGACCAGAATACGCCCATTTCTACATCGCTCAGCAGTATGTCTTTGTTGTGTGCGGTGACACGACGAGGAAGGCATAGAGGGAGACGTGAGAGCACACCAGGAAACAGGCAAGACAACTCCAGCCCCGGTCTCAGGACATGTCGATACCCTAGCTCTAGATTTCCTGCAGGCCGCGCATCCGCTTCCAGAGATGCATCTCAGGCTTATTTGTTGCTTTCGCATGTCTGCCTCACGGTCCCGGTCCCGTTGACCAGACGTGTCTCTGTATAAAAAGCGCCTTGTCTGCTCGTCGCGATGGAACAAGACAGAGGTGGCAAGAGGTCCGACTACGAAGACACAGAACCGTTCCCGGGAAAGTACAAAGCAACACATCGCACTTACAACCACGCCCTGGTTGGCGATTGGCTGATTCTCACCCTCCTTTTGCACTCTGTCTTGCTCGTTCATTCATCAATATATACCCCAAGACGTGTGGGTGCTGCTTCCTTCAATCTCCGCCAAGCCCTAGTTCTGACTGTCTCTCACAGCACCCTTTTCGCCTGCTGGTCATGTGTCTCTACGTCGCCCACGTCCGTGTCTGCGCTCACTGCAGCCTGGAAGACACCGTGCTCATCTCGGAGCGGCTTTGCCAGGATGCCGCGCGCAACGGCATATTTGCCAGCTGTGGCACTGGCCCAGGCACACGGCGCAATCCGACGAGATACCAGTGCTGGGGATGTCGCGAGGCGATCGACGTGCGCATGTCTGGAACAGCGCCTGCCTTGACGCCGCGGCAGATCAGCCTGAAATGAGGCCAAGGCCGCGAGGATGTGCACGCAGACGGCCAAGTCGCTAGACGACAGGCGGGACTATACGCGACAGCTTCCGTGGATCGGACGGCTCGTCATTGCATGGGGAAGGGAACTTGAGGCACCAAGAATTCTAGGAGATCGGACAAGGAAAGGAACAGGCGTTGGATCTTATAAATACAACCTATTAACGGAGATGGGCACTACTCTGGGCTGTGGTAGAGGCATTATATACTTGCGCTTGCAGCAGTGTGAAGCCAGGCAGAAAGTTTCCTAGCATCATGTTTGCTTACTCATCGCACGAAGAGGGAAGAACCGATCTGGGCCGTTTATGTGGTCCGTGCGTTCGATGCCCCAAAAATTCTATAGCGCTTTTTTTTTTCTAAGCCGTTCGCAGAAAGCTGATGTCCAAAACGCCCCGACAAAACGGCCAATTCTCTGTTTTCCCAGCCCTTCCCACCAGCCAGCAAAGATGATGTCCCTGCGAACACTTGCGCGCTCTGCGCCGCGCACTGCGGCAGCCACACGGCTCAGCGTCATTCCGTCAGTCCGGCGTTGCCAGCCGCTGGTGTCGACAGCCGCTCGTCTGCGGCCACAGCAGCAGCAGATGGCGGCGGCCTTCTCGACAGCCCGCACGTTCCGCGCGCCGGCCAAGACGGAGATGGACAAGGAACTGTCGTCGAAGCTGGACAGCGAGATCAAGTTTGAGACGGAGATCCGCGAGAACGAGCCAGAAGCGACGAGCGTCAAGGACTTTTTGGAGAGCGGCCTGTTTGAGATTGAAGACGTTCCAGGCCGTGAGGATGTGGTCCTGCGGCGGACCTATGGCGATGAGAAGTGAGTGGGTTGGGAATTGTGTGTAAGAAGGGAAAAATGGAAGAAGAACAGACGCTGACAGCCCAGGATCTCGGTCACGTTTTCGGTCGCCGACTTGGCCAACTACGACCCCGAGCTGTACGATGAGGACGGCGCGCTCGCGGATGAGGACGAGGGCGTCAGCGGTAGCCACAAGAACGAAGCGGCTGCCGAGGGCGAGGAGGGTGAGGAGGACCTCGAGGCCGAGTCGGAGTCGGCCGCTGTGCCGGTGCGGCTGGCCATTGTGATCGAGAAGCCGGGCCACGGCGCCATCAACGTTGAGGCCACGGCCCAGGACGGCGCTCTGTTGGTTGACAACCTGTACTACTACAAGGACGCGGCGCTGGCCCACGAGGCCACGCCCGAGGCTGCCCACGCGGCTCAGGAGGTCTACCCTGGTCCGGCTTTCGGCAGCCTCGACGAGGACCTGCAGGTGCTGCTGGACCGCTACCTGGAGGAGCGCGGCATCACCCAGGCCCTCGCCGTGTTTGCGCCCGAGTACCTCGATGCCAAGGAGCAGCGCGAGTACCTCGGCTTCCTGCAGAACCTCAAGACGTTTGTCGACGCTTAGACGAGCGTCTCTGTGTGGGTGGACTGAAAACGGGTACTTCGGGGTTGGGTATATAGACACGTGCCTCTTTGTCGCGACGGCTCACGATTCTCTTCTCTCTAAAAAAGAAAAAAATGGCAAACGAAAGAGGCCTGAAAACATTGGGAGTGGTGCTATTTGGCTGACGTAAGCATGTATGAGTGTATTGATATCGATAGCGAGGATGAAATGGACCAAGGTTGCGACGACGGCAGAAGCACGCAGTATCTCTTAAACAAAAAGCAACGATAGCTAGCAGCAGTCGAGGATCACACAAGAAGCTTGCACTCAACCGTATAATATTAGACTAAATCATCCGCTACTCTCCAGGCCACTCCTCGCATACAGCGGATCAGCAGCAAAAAGCCTGTCTTACCATTATGTAAGATACTATGCAAAAGAACAGCAGCAGAAGAAGAAACAGCCTCCTCGGCCCTCCTCGGCCTTCCGTCCATCCTTCGCGGTGTGCGTCTTGGTCTCGATCTGTCTGGCTACCTACCGATCCAACATCTATAAAAGCGTTGCTATCTTCAAAACTAAAACATCCCCCTCCCAGGTGCCCGGTCTCTCTTCGGGCCCTTTCATGCATACATTTTATAATATACTAACAGCAGAAAACGTATCGTCCCATTCGTCCGGCTTTCTGCAGCGAACAATGGCCCATTCATTTCCCCTAGACTTCGGAAGGCGTTGCCGCCTCCTCCAGGATGCCATCCATGCTCCAGTCGCCCTTCTGTGCGCGTTCCAGCACTTTCCAGCCCTTAGCCGACAGCTCTGGCTTTCCGCCGTTGCCTGTCGGCTGCTCAAAGAACACCGGCTTCCAGTCCTCCTTCTTATGCTCACGCTCCCGCGCCTTCTCGCGCTGACCCTCCTCCAGCTCCTGCTTGAGCGTTGTCGCCAGGGAGAACTGCTTCGAGCGGATCGCTTTCGTCACGCCGCCCCACAACTGCAGAGACTCGTTTGGCAGCTGCTTCTCGTCGGGTGGCAGTATCTTGGGCGCCACAGACAGCGGTATTAGGTCGATGATGGTTGTCTGCTCAGCGACGGGATGCGAGGCCTGTGTTCGTGATTGTCAGGAGAAGGACTAGACGAATAACAGAAAAGAGCAAAGAGCAAAAGCGAAACAGAAACATACCACCGGCTTGGGCCCAATCGTAAAGAGAATCTTCTCCTTCCACGGCCCGTTCAGCCGCACCAGAATGTCCTCCTCTGGTACATCACGGATGCGCAGCTTGTCGTCGTTGTCCGGATCGTATCGAAAGATGATTCCGTCCACCTTGTTCGTCGTCCGGCCGAGCCAGCCCTCGTCGTAATACTGCAGGATGGCCTTGAGTTTGGTCTTGGGGCAGGTAATGTAAGCCACATCGCCGACGCTGACGCTGAGCGCGCCGCGCAGGAGGCCGCCCAGATGTGCGGGCGGGTGCTGCAGCTGGTACGTCTCGTTGTCGCGCTTCTCCAGCGTGACAAAGATACCCAGGTTGTGCTCGCCCGGCGACACCTTGATGCTGGTGCCCGTGAACTTGGCCGTGATCTGGTCGAAGCCGCGGGCGTGCAGGCCACGCTCAGGGCAGCTGATGAAGAACGCGCTGACTGGCGGGTGGTGCGACGTCTGCTCCGTCAGATACGACACCCGCACCGTCCCATTGGCCGGGTTTGTTCCCGTCTGCAGCACGGACACGTTCGACGCCTCTCGAGGCGTGCTGGCGGACCCGCCGCCATTGGAGCCCGTGTTGGAGCCGGTCGACCGCACGCTCGAGGCCGAACTGTTGCCGCCGCCGTTGCCGTTTGTCCTGATGCTGCCACCGCCGGTCGCGAGCTCTTGATGCAGGATTGCCGGCGCGTTGTCCTCGGCGTCCCAGTTGCAGCGGAAGAACTCGCCCAGACACGAGTTGTACGGTTTGCACGGGCGACCTCGGGCGTACTTCAGGTCCTTGGTGAACCAGAACCGGAGCACCTCCAGCATCCGGTCCACCGGCTCGTCCGACGTCCCGATGGCGATGAACGTGTTGGGAGCATCGAGATAGTTCCAGTACTCCAAGTTGGGCGTCGGCTCGAGCAGCTGCGACGGCAGCGAAAACCGCACGGACGCGAGGTCGGCAACGCCAATGAACCTGGGCACAGTCAGCTATGGGCGTGCACACGACGTCTTGCACACGCGAGGCTGGGCCATCGTGGTGACGCGTACTTTCGCAGGATGGTCAGAAAGGTCCGGAGCTTGGAACTGTCGTTGTGCGCCTCCTCTACTGGAGCTGCCGCTTCAGCCATGTTGATCCCTAGGGGCTCTCGCGTCAGAGCCGTCTGATGCAGAATGTGCAGCCGGCTGTTTGGGTGGAAAATTGGTCGGAAAGAGGCTGCAGAGACGGGGAGAAAAGGGGAAAAAAGGGAAAAAAGGAAAAAGTGTCGTGGCGATTCCGCAGCCGCTGGGATAAAGTGGAAGAGGCGGTGTCGCGGATCGTCGCCAGCAGGATGGACGAAAAGTGGGCAAAATAGCCGAGGCGCCACACAGCAACAATGAGGCAGAATCAGGGGGAAATGAAAAAGAGAAAAGGAGCAAGATGGCGATTTGTTGACAACGGCCTTGAAGCTTCGTCGTCCTGGCTGGCTATCCAAAGAAGTTGGCAAGAGCACCGGCCTGTCAGGCTGGTCTGCTCTTTCCTAAACCCCTCTTTATCTGGGCCGCTAGTGGGCCAGAGCGATGATATGCTGATAAGGGCGACAGGTCAGGACAAAGCCGTATCTCGCAGAAGGCAGGGAGAAGAAAATCTCGAGCACTAGACGAGAAGGCCGAATATGGAGAAAGTCAGAGCGCAGGACGGGGACGGGAAAGTAAAGGACTGCGCGGGCATGGCCAGAGGGCAGCTGAACACATATCTTAAGATACTATGCCCCGCGGCTCCAGATTTCAGCGGGACGAAATACGATACAGTGTCCCGTTTTCACTTTCACCTTCATTTCCTTGCCCCGGTTCCATCTGTGTTCCTCGCCTGCATCCCGCCTTATCTCGTCCATACGGCTGCGACCAGTCTCTCGTTTTCGCCGAAGCCTCGTCGTCGTGCGGACCAATCATTCGGCCACGGGCCGGTGCTGACGCCTCTCAGCAAACCAGACTGTTTCCTAAAGCTCTCTTAGGACGGCAGATCTAGAGGCTACGAGTACTAGCAGTCCGTGTACAGTGATTATTTGTACTGTGGATAGGCATCCGCAAACCTCGAGAACAAACTCTTCTGACAAAGATCTAAGCTGCGCTGTCAGCCACAAGACCGTGGCAAGAAACCAGGGGAATAACATGTGATGCCACGTGGGAGGCGCTGCTTGACAGCGAGTAGAATTGCTCGGTTGTTTTGCCAGCATGCTGGCCCCTCTGGGTGTGGACTATCCTCAGCACTCCCACGAGACTGATACATCACCATATGTAAGATTTTCTTAAGGGTGGGACTGTCAACGTCTACGAGACGAGTCGGGCTACGTAAAATACGTTCCGGCTGTCGAAAGGTAGCACTTGATTGTGAAACCCGTATGGAGTACAAAAAATGGCTCTGTATTCTGCAACACTGAACAGCACGATCCACACCACAGAACGAACGACATTTCTTCCTGTCGGTCTGAGAACGACTCCGTCGACTCCATAGAAGGCACAGAGGCCCTCCAGAAGCAGAATCGGGCTGAAGACCCACCAGCTGTGCCCTCGTACTCTCGGCTTCTTGTGGGTCTCTTTGGTTCGGTATTCTCAAAGGGCGGCAATCCCGCGTTTTCGCATTACTGCTTGCACAGTAAACGCTGCAGCCGAAGACAGGCAAAGAAAGACGCGTAAGCATCCAGGACAATGTCTGCTATTTATGTTTGCTGTGGACCATCTCATCTCCATAAACGGTGTCGGCTCCCCGGCATATGGAGCACATGCAACATAAGGTCTCCCAATTTGGAAAGCTCATTTTGCCATGTGCAATTCCCCATTTCAGCCGCCTCAGATCAGGGGCAGCACTGAGACGGAAGCACCGCACTCTTAAGATGAAACGGACGGTGTAGACTAAGGTTTCCGGGGTATATTTCGCACTTGCCGATCCACCAGCAGCACCACGGTCGTTGGGCAAGGGTTCTAGTAAGATACCATGAATACATACTCCGTACGGAGCACTCTGTGGTGTGTCTCTTGTAAGGAGTACTCCGTAGAACCATGCTTAGTTACGCGTTTTGGGAGCGAAAAATGACAGTAAAATGGCCATGGATCCAATCCCTGTGAGAGAGGCAGGGGAACACATATACGAGGAATGCACGGAACGCAAGAACGCTGCATGGCTATTGTTTATGTTTTTGTTCTATGCAGTATCCCATACTATGTAACACCGGACATGTTTTTCCATAGAGAAGAGATCTGCAAAGAAGGCGAGGGGTTCTAGAAGAGGGGGGGGGCTTGCCTATCGATATATGTATACACCCTCTACCGGGAAGGTGGAGAATGAGCAAGGTGAGTAGGGTGTGGCAGTGCAGATTTCGGTCTGAGATGAGGTGTGGATGCTTTGATATTTATATCAACGTGACGCGGAACAGTAGATGCAGTACATATGTACCTGTACATCTGCTACTGTTTTCTGATCTTATAACAAGAAAGCCCTAGGCGCACCTGGCGCTTGCACGGCAACGGTTCTTTTTGTAGCAGAATCGCGGACAAGGGATAGAGGTGAGCGAAGAAAAGCAAAGACGAAGGCCCAGATGGGGCCCGGCAAGGCTGGTGCGGGAGGCCCGTGAAATCCGGCTTGGCGCCGTGCAGAAGATCAGGGACCGCGAGGCTCTCCAACTCGATCATCCGGGCTGAAGTCCGTTTCTCGTATTAGCAAGTTGCCGGAGATGCCAGGTCTAAGCCGTCCATCCGGCCTGCACGTCGCAATTACGACTGCGAGGGCCAATATTCCAGAAAACAAGCCGAAGACTCGTGTTCACGCACTGTTTGCCGCATCGTGCCAAAGAAATTACGAGTCCGAGCACTATGCAACCTCTACCGGCAACGTCGCAGCAGAATGGGACAGGCTCCAGAACAAATAGGCATAAATATAAAAATAGCTACACGGTCAATAATGGAGGCAGACGTTGCATGCCGCAAAATTGCAGCGTTGCACCGGCAACCCGGGTTTGCGACTGATTCCTGTACATAGTAGGAACGACGAGCAATCCATATGCATTCGAATGTGAATATTCTTGCATCGGCTGTCGGTCGCTTTAGTTGAGACTCTTTCTGTGACGTGGAGACGGCTTCCATGCGACTACGTCCAGCACAGCCTCCCCCTTTTCTGCCAGATGCCTGTCAAAGTGGAACGCCGTTGCAGAGCCATGCAGTCGTATCTGTCTGGCCTGTAGTATCGAATATTGGCGATAAACATGCAGGTGTGGGCTCCATGCTGCGATGAGCCCAATTGGTGCTGTTTGTTCTCTGGCCGACGGGCAAAGCCCAGAAAAGAACACTTATTCGGTCTGCCAATGGAAGGAGCCGGTCCTAATATTATGACGTCATGCTGTACCGAGCAGCACGCTGCGATGCGCGCTGTTTCAGGGCGCGCTGACTGCCCGAGATTGGCATTTGCTTCTGCTACGGGGGGCTTAACACAGGGCGTTTCAGCCAGCCTTTAGCGCCCTTTGGGCTCGGCGAAGATCAGCGAAATAGCGCCAGCGGTGGAGATAGCGCACCTACACGCCCCATAGTCTCAGTGTACATAGCATGTAGCGACACTCCCGTAAGCAGTACTCCGTACTCCGTAGGTGTGCCCATTCCCCACGGGACGGAGAATGCCATGACATCACCATGGCGCATAGCGGCTACTTAGTGGAATTTTTCTTCGCTTCGCTGCGAATAGGCATAACCACACAACACCACAACAACCAATTTCTGCTAGCTGCAGCTGCGAAAAGACCGTTCTGCGGGAGCCGTCTGTTTGTTGTCAGGGCCGGCGCTAGAGAGCAGAAGAGCGGCAGGCACCGATGACGTCTGGTGGTGATATTTTCGCAGCGAACAAGATGTCGATGACCGTCAAGCTCCACGTCCCCATACCACACAGGCTAAACTTTGACTTATGCTGAAACGCCGGAATCGTCAGTCTGTCGTCAGCATGTCGCAGCGGCGCAGTACCGCATTCCTCGCCGGATGCGCAAAAAAAAATTGATGTAGGGAACGCCAACAAACCGTGAACGACTTATTTCGTACCGTCTTGCGCAATGGCATGCACCATGACGTCATAGTATGTAAAGGGATCCACAAGCCCCTCGTCTTTAGCGTCTGGCCAGCGAATTGATGTGTCTTGGCAAGATAAGATACCTAGAACATCTCCACCATACAGAAGACATCTCGGACCTCCTGGCCGCCTCGGAAGGCATCAGCTTGCATCTTTCTATACTGTCGCCCTAGAGCCGATGGCTGTTGGTATGCACATCGGCTGGAGAAATATTTCGTAACGACCTGTCTGGCGCAAAATCCGGGGACAAGAATGGAGGCTGGGATACGAGCAGGTCAAACCAGAGACTGCATACATACAGTAGTATCTTATCTTATGTCCAGTCTCCATGCAGTAGCTGTTCTCGCGTCGTGGACTGGCCGATCAGTCACTTCGTCCAATCAGCCCGCATATCATATCAGGTAATCACAACACAGTCGCCAGCCGGAAATGGATGGCCGGCAGAAGTCGCCCTTATGGCCTGCAGAGCAGCTCGGCGGGCGCAACAAAGAGCTCTCGACCTCGGTATGCCGTTTGTGGCGTCGTCGCAGAGGCTCTTCGATCGGCCTCGCTACCGGTCGTCAAAGGATTCAGCGCTCTGCCATGTATGTGCGACAGAGAAGAGTCTTCCGCTAATGCGCTCTTCTCACGAACGCTAGACTAGCGTCTTGGGCTGCCCCTGTCAAAGCGGGGCGCCGCTAGAATAACTATGACGTCATGGGCGACGCACAAAACAATGTGGCATTTGCGAGTTGCCTCGCTCTCTCTCTCGCGAGAGCTGGGGACAACCCACCGGCCTACGACACATCGGGCTGCCGAACGTCTGAAATATTCCGTTGCGGGTGCTACAACGCTGATACGCCACAGCTTGTGGCAGAGGGGGTGTTTGCGGCCAGGGCAAACGGCCAATGGCCAAGGGCCAGACTGCGTCATCTTGCATGCAGTTTTTGCTCCTTTGCACCGCGGGCTGAGATAACAGAATCTAGTGGAAGCCGCCATCACAGGGCCAACGCCTTGCCAGGCTTCGAGTACCGTGCCTCACGCGTCACGCTTCGCGCCTCGCGCCTCGTACCTCACATTCGATCTCTGACGTGTGCGACACCGATCTCTTGGTCCAACCATGAAAGGTGAAAGGTTCGGCCACCAACGACTTGTATGCCGCATACCGAGCCCTACTCCACCGAGCTAAAAAGCCGCTACACGAGTCCGTCGTTCTAGGTATGAGAACATAGGAATATACTTGGAGTGGCGCGTGAAGCCTCCCGCAAGAGCATAGCTCCAAGGTCAAGGTCCAAAATTAAAGGCAAGCTGCCATTGCATGCCGAATGTACGAGTATGCGGTGCCCGTTATCGAAATGGCCATGCATGGGCTGTTGGGCAGGTCTCTGCTCTGGCGAGGCTCGTGGTTGCTGCCGCTACGCGGCGTGTGGCGAGGAGTATCTGCAGGTCTACGTCAGACGGCCGAAAGGCTAAAAGGCCAGTCTCCAGACTCGCAGTCCAATTCGACAAATCTGACAAATCAAACCCGCCCAAAAAGGGTGGGATAATATGACAGGATCGTCTGCATAGTATAAGCACCGTATTCACACGGCCGGTCCGAGATCGTTACAACTATGTATGCAATCGCGCCGGCAGCTGTCCATGATAGGTGGGAGACAAAGCTCACTCTTCCGTCGCCAAAGAGCTATGACGATGTCAGTCAGTGGAATTGCACGTCGTTGTTGTGCTAGTTTTGCCGTTGTGGATGCCCCACCGGGACGCCATCTTCCCACCCTTCGCGCCTTCCCCCGAGCCCACCCCCGCTACATCCACCCCCCCTCCTTTCCACTCTCCCCCCGTCGCTCGTCATCGCACCCCGTCCCTTTTTGAAATAAAATAAAGGCGGTTGAAAAAGGCCAAAATAAGATGGGACAGCTCGATTCGAAAACGTGGATTTGGACAAATCTCCCCTTCTCCATATTACATCGACTGTCCCCATCTCTCCTTCACCCTCTGTACAGCTTCACTTGCACCTTGGCGTCGCACTGTCCGTGGATGGTTCCTGCCCTCGCTCTCTTCCTGATTGACGCGCCCCGGCTCTTTCCATCTGTCCACCCCATTTTTTACTTCGCCTCTGAAGATACTTCATGAGTACGGAGTACGGCTCCCTCGTATCTCACCCCAGCACCGAACAGCCTTCATCCTGCTCCTCTCGTCCCAGCATATCTACTATGTATACGCTCCCCGTCCGCTTACATACTCGCCTCTGCTAAATATTGCCCACAAGCCGTCTCCCTCTAATCCTAGAGTCTGTGGGTCCTTTCTCCAGCACCGTCCAAGACTCGGCCTCGACTTCATTTCAGTCTTCTCGACCGTTTCTACAACTCATCCCTTTCTTTCTCTCATTTCCCGCTCTTTGTGGCTTCTCTCTTGCTCGACCGGTCTGTCTCTCGCTCACTCCTGGCCTCGTTGTCGACTGCCATTCTGCGTCAGCCCTTTTGCGACATCGATCGATTCCTCCACATAGCCATTAAGCCACCCGTTACCATCAAGTCATTCGACTTCTGCCGCGACGACCATCCCTAAAACGTCGTTCTATGTTCCCTCCTCGAATTGCCTTACTGTTTGCGTCGCCATTTCCACCGCCCCGTTTCCGTACCGCTTCCGCCTCCCGTCCACTCCATTTCTTGGACAACATCCGCCAGTTTCTTCCTCGCTGAACGTGAGAGACCATTAAGTCAGAAAACATCTGCCTAAACCCTATTCGTCCGCGACAATACGTATACACTCTTTGTCGCCTTTAGCCCTGCTTGTGCGGCAGGGCACCATCCATCTTGATGATGTTCCGTCAACGGTGAGCTAGCTCCTGCGCCTTAACAGTCCAACGGTCTGCTAACAGTACCCAGAAAAAGCTCGCAGAAGCCTGGTGATGAGCTTCTAGCCAATTTTCGACAACAGTTTCCAGAGGCTGCTGTTTCAACGTCTGCCACTGTCGGTAGCACACTTGCGCCAACAACAATAGCGATGGCGAACACGATTATATCGACGCCCATGGAGCAGGACAGGTGATACATTACTCTCTTCTAGCCACTTGAATTTTCGCCTCGGCTCGTCCTGCCTGCACTACCCCTAGTTCTATTTCTTGGCATGCCACTAACAATCTCTCTTCCAATAGCCATCGCATAAGTCAGCATATCAACCATCCTGTCTTCTCTGACCAAGACCCAACGCCGCGAGCTTCGGGGAATGAGCCTTGGAGGTTCACTCCTCTGCTTGATAACGGCACCTTTTCCTTTTCTTCCTTTCCACAAAACGTTTCCAGCTTCTACCCGCCCGTGAACGGTGGTCACAGCAATGTCTACGGCCCACAGGCCGACGGCCTCCACTCGTCGGCCCTAGGCTTGACCATGGGCATGAATGCTCCGCTATCTATGCCCGCCTCAGAAGTCCCTCTACCGCATGGAACCACGTCTGCCGCCATGATGGATATTGGTCCCGCGGGATACTCTAATAACGGCCTACACCCTCAAGCATTCCATACCTTCACGCAGCCGTTCAACCAGCAGACGCCAACACAACCCACCTTTGCGCCAACAAATTTCATGCATCATGATTCATATGAACCAATGGACCACGATGCTACTATGGACGCTAGTCAGGCCGTCGCCTATAACGACGGCAATGTCGGGCTCTTGTCAGTTCCTCAGGGGCATCCGCAAGTACCCACACAGTACACTGCTCCGAATCCAAATGCTATAGGAAACATGGCTTTGATGAGTTTGCCTGCAGCTGCCGAGAAATTCAGATTTCAGACCACACTCAATGCCCCGACAGCTATGATCAAGCACTCCGACGAAATCCCAATCAGCTACCTGAACAAAGGCCAAGCATACTCTTTGTCCATCATAGACACTGAGCCCGAATTGCCCATCATTCCAGGAACCAAATTTCGGACATTTGTGCGCATCTCCTTCGAAGACGAGCAGCAGCGACGTAAGCCTGGCGTGTGCTGGAGTTTGTGGAAGGAAGGCCGCGGCACAAATGAAGCCCATCAACGGGGAGGCAAGCTCCAGGCTGTGGAATACGTCGAAGCGGCCCTCCCGCCTGAGGGCGACGAAAAGAGAACCCGCGTCGAGCTCGAAAGTGCATCATTCGACGGGTTTTCTGTCGTCTGGACACCAGGCATCCATGGACACGTGGAATGCAACATTGCCGTCCGCTTCAACTTCCTATCCACCGATTTCAGTCACTCCAAAGGTGTCAAGGGAATCCCCGTTCGCCTGTGTGCCAAGACAACTCGGTATCCGCTGCCCCCAATCACTTCGCAAACAGCTAGCCCCAAAGACACGTCACCCTCTGGTGCTGAAATCTGCTTTTGCAAAGTGAAGCTCTTCCGCGATCATGGCGCCGAGCGCAAGCTGTCCAATGATGTCGCCCATATCAAGAAGACCATCGACAAACTGAAGCAGCAGATTGCCCAGGCAGAAAACGGCATGAAGGATTTCAGTAAGCGAAAGCGGCCTGGTGGTGCCACCGCTGCCATAACGGCCCAGCAGAACAAGCCCATCCCTGACTTGCAGCGCGTCGGGAAAGTTCCCAAGCACAAGAGAACGTGGTCCATGTCTTCGACCAGCTCTGGTGGCGATATTAATGGAAACTCTGGCAACGGTAGTGCCACAAACAGCAACTCGGGTGGCAACAGTATGAGGCTGGCTGTGGAGGAAGACCTTCACTGCAAGCTACAGACATTGCAGGACATGTTCACCAGCACAAGACCTGTCAGTATTTTGTTTTTGAAAGGCGACGAGCTGGACGACCCCGATCTGCATCCAGTATCGCTCCCCGGCGAACCCACAGACCTTACCAAAATAGAGTCCCGCGACAGTCTGCTTGCGTGGCGCGAACAAAGCGGCCGCGGCTCGGCAACCGGTTCATCCATGGTTTCCCCGTCACCTAGTTCGCTTTCGTTACATTCGCAATTATCAATGAATGGCGGAACAAACGTCACTAGCAACGGACACTGGTCGGACTATCCTGAGGATGTCAACCAGATACCATTATCACGACAAGGCTCCGATCAACTAGCCAGAATCAGCAAGACGGACAGTTCCGGCAATCTGAGCGGATGGATAGAGACATTGGGAGTTGACCCGAACTACCGCCCGCCTCCATCATCGGACCGGGCAAGACCAGTAGCCTGCCTCTATGTCTTGCGCCGGAACGGACAGTCTTCCGCCAACGGACATACCAACCTGCACCCATCGGGTGGCAGCAATAGCCAACGTGAATATCATCGTGCCATCTACCTGATGCAACGAACGTTGTCCGAATTTGTGAGCAGAATCGTGAGCAAGTGGAAACTTGACCCCAGCAAAGAGACGCGTACCGTCCGTGTGCTTCCCCAAGGGCTGGAGGTGGAACTTGACGATGAAACGGTGGCAGAGCTGCCTGAGGGCCAAGACATGGTGCTTGACGTGGTGGAATTGCCACTATCCATTTTACATCAGCATGGTCCGTCTATCAAAGGAGAATGGGACATGGCCGTCGACGGCAAAGTGGGCACGAACGGCCCCAACACAGGATACGAGTTTCGCCTATCGTTTTGAATCCAATGTTTGTTGGGGTTGTATATCTTCATTTACTCTGTTTGCCTTTAGCACCGCATGGCAGAACAAGCGATGTGAGACGATATTCAGTTTCCTTATAATGTCGTCATCTTCTATATACACTGGAGGGCCCGCGGAGTGGTCAGGGTTTGGATGGATGTTTTTTTATAACTAGGGCAGACTTCAAAGTTTGGGTTGGTTGGCAACGGTTTGAATGGACTGGATTTATGCCAAGGGTATTGGTTCCTTTGCATATTATTTCCCCCGACTTGTCGATCAAGCTGAGGAGATTGAATTTCTCTAGCAAGACATATTTGTACCAAGTCTGTGTTCTATTGTCACGGACACGTGTTCTGATATACCTGTTCCAAGAAAATGATCGCCATCTATCCTACGACATGCGGAGAAAGCAAGACGCTGTTTATTCGCTATCAAAGGTTAAGATACGCTTGCCTATCAAAAGCTGTAGAATGTGCCACGCTATTTCATACACAACATAACAATTGCATTCATAACAACATTCAATCGTCTTCGGAAGGACTGTACTTTCGCCCGTATCATAACGCATTTCTCTCATCCGTCCGCCTAGCTTTCAAGAGAAGCAACGAATGGACCATTGCAGACATAGATGGCGAGTGGTAAGGGTTTTCGCGGCGAGGCTGGACGGTCGAAATATTCGCCACGCCGTGCCAAAACCCCCGAAAGCGGGTGCCGGAGAGGAGACGCCAGGCCATGGACAAAACATCGGCCTGGGCTGGATCAGCAGCCCACATCCACATGTCCGGATCTTTTCCCTCTAATGCAAGACGATGGTTGTATTCCGAATGGACAATTTTATCCGATGCAAGAGCGTAAGAGTAAGGAAATGCACGAGGAGGGCCGCAGTTCTCCAACAAGGATGTTACGATATCAATATCTCTGTGTTTGGCGGTATGTTCCATCCGTTCGTCCATCGGTGGAGCCACCCACCCGCCACAGCAGAGCAGCGAGTACTTCGACTTGTCTGTGCCAGGTCCATCGAATTTGGTGAAAAGCTCGTCATCTCCCCGTTCACGTCCGATGAGCCGCACAATATAGACGGACGAATGCTCACGTCGTGTGCGCTGTTCTGGCGTTTCGCAAAACCATTGCGTGTGGAAATTGCCGGTTGCCGACGTCGATCCGTCCGATCCTCTGGGGTACTTGCGGAGGACGTCAAATACATGCACGTTCGCTCCGCACTAGAAAGCCAAGGGCAGATCGGCAGCCGCCACCCGGCTGTACTGGATCTCAATATACCATAATTTCAGGCTGCTCAAGGCTCCACGGGCCTGGATAGCTAAGGGTGTCATGTTCCAGTAGCGGTGCATTGAAAATAGAGAGGCAGATTGTTGTACTAGAAAGCTACCTGCTTTGGAGCGGGTACGACAGAGAACAAGTCTATCAGAGCTATGCGCTTGGCAGGGCCTATGTGGTCACTAGGAGTGTCGACTGTATTTAGTATTCTGCTCCAGGCATATTGGGATCTGGTATTGCCATTGGCGGAAATGCGATAGCGAAAATATAAAATATGTCGAGCGAGGACAGTTGGAGTAAGCTTTCCATAGCCTACGATGCTAAGGCCGCGGTATAGTTTTTCGCTGAAAACCGTGAGCTGGTCTAGGACGTCGTCGATTGTATTCTGCGTGAGAGCTAGCTGTTCGGCTGCGGTAGTTGCAGGCAACTCGTTTGCAGCATCGTAGATCTCTGGGGTGCACGCCGTGCATAGCCGTGTGTCATGGTACTTCAGCACTAGATTCTCTAGCCTTTCGACGTCTGCCTCGTCTTTCTCCTAGGGAGCCACGTCACCTCGAATGGGCAGAGCCCGGTTGGCTAATGGATTGGGCAGCATTGCGGCTAGCTAAGATGACTGTGGGGATAACAATATACGCGGTACTGTAGGACAGGGCAAGATAGTAGATGCAACATTGATGGTGTAATGAGAATGCAGGTGTTTGTTTAGAGAGGTTGGAGAGTTAGTGTACGGGCCATCAAGCGAGACATCGACGAGTTGTTTTACATCGTAGATGACTTCTGCTTTAGGAAGTTTTGGACGGATGCCCGCCAGTCGCTCCTTCCATTAGCGAGGCAGAGCACCACGTGACACAATACAGTTTCGCTGAGTCCGTACTAGTTAGTTGACATTTGTTCCTCTTGTTTTCTCCATACGAGTATGGAATGGTTTCAGTCAATTTGCTGTCGCCACCATGCCTGTCTAATCACTACTTAGCACCTGCGTAAGTGGCACTAGTGCTCAGGCCAAACAGCCGTATTAAAAATGATTCACGGATTTGTGTGTGGTTCCAGACCGGCGCTGGCACATTGAGACCCACTTATATACCCATCAACCAACCACGATGCTTCTTTGCAGTATGCAGGCGCAAAAAAAACATGAGAAAATGGAAAATCGCTGCCCAAGCAGAAAAATAAATACAGACTTAGTGGGAAAACTATCGTCATCCGCCTCTTTTTTTTCCGTCCCTTTCTTCTCCCTCTCTCACCAGCCCACCCGCTCAGGTCAACAGCGCAGCACCTCCTTGTCAATCACTCCCTCTCGCAGGTGTGTGTACGGCATTCTCCTCATTCTCTCTCCTCTCGCCTCGGCCCTTTTATATCTGCCTCTCGGTCTTTTTTCTTTATTCCAGGGTATTTCTTTGCCGAGTTCAAACAGGATTTCTCCCGACTTCTGCATCAGCCGCCAACTTCCCTGCGTCCATACAGCAAAGCCGACCAGCATCGTGTAATCGGGCGTCTCGTTCAGTTCTGCCAACCCGAGAGCTGCAGCAGCCGGTTGTCTCACAGTTTGGTAAGTATATCTGGCCGTCTAGCCCAAAGCATACGCCCGCCCATGCAGGGATGATCGTCAGGGGAGAGCACAAAGGGAGCCGAAGATGGAGACTGGCGACGTCGGGAACGACAGTCCACTTCTGCGCATTCTGTCCTCTTTGTGGGACCGCCGCTCTCTCCCTGCTGATTTGCCAATGTGCGGATTTGCTGACGGGCCATATTAGACCAACACGGTTCTCCGAACAACAGACTTCGAGTTTGTCCCAAGACAGAATCAGGGATTTTCGATTTCGAGGCCAGTCCTGCACCGATCATCACCCTCCAAACCACCGCCACCACGCTCCGACCGGTCTTACTGTGACTTTGACTAGTCATGGCCAGTCCGTTACAGTTTGCCTACCGCACCCAGAAGGCCATCGGTGTCTTCGAGGCCGACCCTGTGTACACGTCGCTCTCCGCCTTTGTGCCGCCCGAGGGGAACCTTCGGGGCTGTGTCTACTCGCCATGCGGCCGCTACTTTGCATGGGCATCCAACGAGTTGGTCACAGTCTGCGACGCGTCTGTGGGCCACGTGCTTTCAACGTTTGTCGTCTCCAACGTGTTTGAACTGAGCTTCTCTCCCGGAGGCTCGTACCTGAGCACGTGGGAGCGGCCGGCGAAGGACGAGAATGGCGATGCTACCAAGAACCTGAAGGTGTGGCGCACAGAGACAGACGGTGCGACGGCCGAGGTGCAGCCGCTGGGTCGTTTCGTGCAGAAGTCGCAGACGGGCTGGAACCTTCAGTACACGGAGGACGAGCAGTTCTGCGCGCGGTTGGTGACCAACGAGGTGCACTTTTACCAGAGCTCGGACCTGACGACGGTCCACGACAAGCTTCGCGTGGAGGGCGTGGCGACGTTTGCCCTGGCACCCGGCAAGAACCATTCGGTGGCCGTGTTCGTTCCGGAGCGCAAGGTAAGCATTTTTGCACAAGACTTGTGGTGTGGCCACGTGGCCATGTGACCAGGCAGTTTGACTGACTTTGGATGTGACTGCAGGGTCAACCGGCTGCGGTGCGCGTGTTTAATGTGCCGCATTTCAGCACGCCGGCGTCGCAGAAGACGTTCTTCAAGGGCGACAAGGTGCAGCTGAAGTGGAATGCGCAGGGGTCGAGCCTGATTGTGCTGGCGCATACGGACGTGGACAAGTCGAACAAGAGCTACTACGGCGAGACGACGCTATACCTCCTAAGTGCCAGTGGCGGGTTCGACGCGCGGGTGTCGCTGGACAAGGAGGGGCCGATTCACGACGTGTCGTGGTCGCCCAACTCGAAAGAGTTTGGAGTGATCTACGGTTTCATGCCGGCGAAGACGACGATCTTTAACCAGCGGGCTGAGGCCAAGCACTCGTTTCCGATCGGACCGCGCAACACGATCACATTCTCGCCGAGCGGGCGGTTTGTTCTGGTGGCCGGGTTCGGCAACCTGGCCGGACAGATCGACGTGTACGACCTGACCAAGGACTACCTCAAGGTGTGCACAATTGAGAGCGGCAACCCGAGCGTGTGCGAGTGGAGCCCGGACTCGCGATACCTGATGACGGCGACGACGTCGCCGCGGCTGCGCGTAGACAACGGTGTGAAGCTGTGGCACGTGGGTGGCGGGCTGGTGTACAACGAAGACATGGTGGAGCTGTACAACGTGTTGTGGCGGCCGCTGGAGAAGGGAGCGCCGCTGGCAGTGGGTGCGACGGAGCCGCTGAACACGGTGCCGACGCCGCACGCGTCAGCGCTAGCGTTTCTGGGAGCACGGAAGACGCCGTCGAAGCCGGCCGGAGCGTATCGGCCGCCTGGCGCACGGGGAGCATCAACGCCGCTGCACTTCAAGCGGGAGGACGAGGGCGGGGCGGCACACATGGTGAGCAACGGGACGGGGCTGGGTGGCGGGCTCAGCGGTCTGGGTGGGCTGAACGGCTTTGGACGGTCGCGGCGCCAGGTTCCAGGAGCGGATCCGGTGGAGTTGTCGGCGGCAGCGGCAGTTTTTGTGCCGGGATCGGAGCCAGTGGACGGCGAGACGCTGTCGAAGGCGGCGCTGAAGAACAAGAAGAAGCGCGGCAACAAGAAGGCCAGCCGGGAGGCTGAGACGCCAAACGGCAAAAGCAACGGGGCAGCGACGACAAACGGCAACGGCAACGGGCTGTCAGCGCCGGAACAGTGGTCAGGCAATCACCACGAGGGCCGCAGTCCAGAGCGACGTGGGTTCCAGAACCACCAGCAGCAGACGCAATCGCGCAGCCAGTCGCGTAACAACGGGGCCAGTGGCGGGCGTCCGCGCAGCAACACGCAGCGGAACCGGGATGGCTTCCGAGAGGGCTTCGGCCAGAACGGCGGTGGAGCGTCGCTGGCACCGATTTCGGCGACGCCAGCAGTGCCTGCAGCGGCGGCAGCGGCAGCAGCTGCCCTGGCTGCAGCCAACGAGGCGAGCAGCAGCCAGAACCCGACGGCCAAGAAGATTCGGAGCCTGCAGAAGAAGATCCGGGCGATTGAGGATTTGGAGATGCGGCATGCCGGGGGCGAGAAGCTGGAGGACACGCAGATCAAGAAGATTGGAACCAAGTCGGTGGTGATGCGGGAGTTGGAGGATCTGGAGAGGCAGGGATAGGTGGGAAGGGGTGTGTGGAGGGAGAGGAGTGAGGTTTGGGAGTTGGCGGCCGGCAAAGACACGGCTTGCTGTTGTCACGTGAGCTGCGTCCACGGCGTCCTTTTGATTACCGGTTTAAATTGTATTATTTTCTATTTGGAAAGAAAGGAGCAGCCTTGGAGGCATTTGCTACACTTTGCGCTACAGCTGCCTAACTGGCATTGGCAGCTGGCAAGAGAGTTGGCAATCACCTAACAATACCAATAAAAACCACAAAATGCAGGCCATCCCCGCACTCAGAGACACGGCCCCACCCACCGCACATCGCACCCATCTCCTCTTTCCCTTTTCCTCTTTCGGACGGTCATGCGGGGAAGAGATCGTCTGGTTGGCTGTCGGGTTGTTTGTAACAGGTTGCATTGTCTATGTGCACGAGGTCATCCGTCCTCTGTTTTGGTCTTTTTTCTGGGTTTCCCTTTTTCTTTTCTTTCTCTGGCACGGTTATGCATGTATTTCCCACCTTCCTGCTCGGCTGCCAATGTCCCGCTCACGAGCAGTCCGGCACGTTGACAGGCCGAGCAGCTGTTTCGTGTGGTTCGCCGTATAGACAGGCAATTAGCTGGTACCAACTTGTAGGAGGCATCGAGTTGCAAGCCGGTGTCTTCAGTATATAGTGTCTGTCCCACGTACACGAGCTCAGTTGGGGGAAACAACCCCCGCTTCTTCGACGTGTCATCGCACCTTCCCGCTCGTTTAATCACAGTTTGCCAAGAAGGTGCGTTTCTCTCCGTGACTTCTTGTCTGGGCATATCGCCAGATTCGTCTCATCCATCATTCATCATCCTTCTTCCATCGTCATCTGCCTCCTCTCGACATGCCATTCTACCGCCGCACCATCGTCGTCGACGACGACGCCGTCACCAGCGCCGTGCGCCTGACAGTGCGCCAGTCCATGGTTCCCAACCTGCTGGTGGCCATCCTCTTTTTCCTCTGGGGCTTCGCCTACGGCCTGCTCGACGTGCTCAACCAGCACTTCCAGTCAACGCTGCACATCAGCTCCAGCATGGCGTCGGGCCTCTCGTCAGCCTACTTTGGCGCCTACTTTGTGTGTCCGCCGACCGTGTCAGGCTGGATCTTGCGTCGCTACGGCTTCCGCGTGACCTTTATGACCGGTCTGGCCGTTCTGGCCGTCGGCTGTCTGCTCTTCTGGCCGTCTGGCGTCAAGGCTTCCTTTGGCGGTTTCTGTGGCAGCATGTTTGTCGTCGGTGCCGGTCTGTCAACGCTCGAGACCGCCGCAGATCCCTTCCTGTCCATCTGCGGACCGCCACGCTACTCCGAGATCCGCCTGAACTTGGCCCAAGCCGTTCAGGGCGTCGGGTCGTTTGGTAGGTCTCTTCCTAATTTTGTCGTCTCCTTCTGCTCCCCAACTTATCCGACCAGTCGCCCCTCTGCTCGCCTCGCGCGTCTTCTTCGCCCACACTGTCGACACCAAACAGGGCCTCAAGAACGTCCAGTGGGTATACCTGGGCGTGGCCTGCTTTGTCGGCCTGCTGATCATCCTCTTCTTCCTGGCCCCCATGCCCGAGATCACCGACGCCGACATGGGCACGCAGGAAGGCGAAATCGGCGACGTCGATCCCGGTCCGCTGAAGAAGCAGTACAACCTCTTCTTAGCCATCTGGTCGCAGTTCTGCTATGTTGGAGCCCAGGTGGCCGTGGCAGTAAGTGAGGCGAGAGAGTGGAGGTGTGGATTTGCCTCCATGTTTATGCTAACTGGCCAGAACTACTTTATCCAGTTCTGCGAAGATGCCGGTCGTGACAGCTCCTCTGGATGTACGTATTTCGGGTCAACCTCATTCTAATTTTCCGTTTGCTCACACCTCCACCAGCCGATCTTCTTGCTGTTGGCCAGGGCGTCTATGCTTTCAACCGTTTCGTCACCGGCTTCCTGCTCATGGTGCCGGCCGTCAAGCCTCGTTACATCCTAGCCATTTACCTGGCCCTCTGCTTCGTTTTTATTGTTGCTGCCATGAACACTGCCGGCAACACTTCCATCGCCATGCTCATCCTCGTCCTCTTCTTCGAGTCCGCCTGCTTCGCCACTATCTTCACTCTCGGTCTTCGCGGTCTTGGCCGTCACACCAAAATCGGAGGCTCGTTGCTGGTGGCTGCCATTTCTGGTGGCATGGTCTTCCCAGCCATGACTGGTGCCGTCATCGACCGTCGCAATCCCCATGTCGCCATGGCCATCCCCATGATGGGTTACATCCTGGCGTTTGTCTACCCTGTATACGTCAACATCTTCAAGCGCGACTTGATGGACAGCCACCGCGCCACTGACTATGCCGTGAAGCCGATTGAAGTCTCTGACAAGCAGCTGCAGCTCGAGGCGCAGACATCCAACGTTGAAAATGCAGTCGCCACCGAGCTGGGCGACATGAAGTGAGGGATGGAAATGTATGCTGCTTTCTTCTGCGAGTTTCGTATATTTTGTATACTGTACGAGTGGGTTGACGTGAAGGTGTTTTTTTTTCTACGAACTCAGCGGGAGAGTCGTAGCTAAAAGTTGTGTGCTTTCAATAAGAGATCTCGTTAAATAATCGGCAGCAAGGTCTTGGCTCAGTGCCTCCGGGCTTGTCAATATCGTACTCCTATTTATTGGTTGACAATCTACCTAAGCAGCTCTTTTTGTTATATGAAACCAGAACCTTGCAAACTATATGTGATGATTCACCAATTACCCCGAAAATCGACCCAACGATGAAATGCAGCAAGAGAAGAGATTTATAAACAACCAAGCATTAATCCATAATCACTCGTACTCCATGGACAATTCCAAGTCCAACCAATACGTTCGGCTCACCGTCCACGTCGCTCTCGTCGTCCACGTGACCCGACTTGCTCGCCTCGACTACCTCCATCACGTCAACTGGCAGCAACCTCGGCGACTGTCCAAAGGGAATGAGCCGTCCGTCGGGTAGCTTGATGCCGCCTGATCCAGATCGTGCCATAGGCTCCGAGGTGTACGCTGCATCCATCACCGGCCGAGCCGGCGAGCCAAGCGGGCTCTGGCTCGACGACCGCCGGCCGCCCATCCTCATCGCTGCAGCACGTGATCCCGACACAACGGCTGCACCCTGGCTATGTCTTTTTCCCCACTGCTGATAGCTGGTTCTGACCTCGGCAAAGGCGTTGCCTGTGTCTGGCGAAGGCTCTGTTTCGACATAGGATGCCGGTGACCTCAATTCCCTAGGCGGTATGTCGACCGCAGAGGCAGGCCAGCCCTGTAAATGACTGGACGGCAGGCTGCGGCTAAATGGGTCCTCGTCGTTGGCCACCGACGTGAAAGAGCGGCTTCCGCTACCGCCTCGAGACATGGGCTGCGATGTGTAACCATCCACCACCATCGACGGCTGTAGATGCGAGTGCTGGCGCCAGTAGCCGATCGCCACCTGTTGCTGCTGTGTCGAGACTGGGTATGAATGGCTGCCTCGCAGAGGCCTGGAATGTGACGATGTCGTCAGGTCGTCTGCCATGCCAAAGCTCAGATCGGACGTGTCAAATTGCGAGCGGCCTGTCGTGGGGCTCTGATTGTCCCACAGCCGTATAGATGCTGGCGAATCGTGCTGCAGGCTGGCCTTGCCGTCGGGCCCAGGTCGAGGAGGAGGGTAGAATGGGCCGTGGCCATGGTTGGGACTTGACTGAGCTGTCCTCGAGCCCCGGAACAACGGGGACTGCTGCCTGTCCAGCAAACTAGCAATGCTGCTATCGAGCGGCTTCTGGCCTTCCTGGACTGGCTGCGATCCGTCGAGGTCTTCGTCCAGGTCATGCGCATCCAGAATGTCTGTGCTTAGCGACAGGACTCCTTGCTGGCTGCGGGCTTTGATTCTGTGCAAGCTGATCTCGGCTTCACTGCCACCCGGTGCGTTCTCCTCGGACACTATGGTCTCCCGCCTGGAAGATTTTCCCTCGGCAATTTGACGGGTGAGTTCAGTTCTGGGGTCGCTGATCGATTTATCTCTCCACGAGCCCGCCCAATCATGGTAGCGCCGACTTTCTTGCCTTCTGACTGTCCGGTGGCCAGATGTCGCCTGTCTTGTGTCACTGCTGATCCATCCGAAAAAGCCGCTGTGTGTCTCGGATCTCGGCGGAAACGCAGCCCCCCCATGAAGCTCTCGCACGCGCGGTGTAGCCATTTCTGCTAATTCGTCGCTGTCTTCTCGCGATGGTGGGCCCGGGATAGTGCTTCCTTCTTTAGGATACGGCGGGTAGCGAGCGTTAAGATCATCGGGAATGAAGTCAGTGGGCGAAGCGCACGCCTCACGGTCCCAGCCAAGAAATCCTGTCCCCGTTCGAGAAGGGAGCCCAGAGCCAGACGAACTGTCGTGGTAGGACGAGTCTGTCGCCGAAAAGCTGTCAGCCCGCTCAAACACGGAAATCTGCGAGTCTGTTGGCCCAGGAATAGTCACGACTTGGCTTTGCGTAGCTTCAAACTGGTCGATGGCCGCCTGGCAGAGGCCCAGCTTCGCCTCCACATCTGCACGCCTATCTGTCAGCTCGGATGACGCTCCACCCTTCTTCTCAGCACGTCTTAGATGTTCCAGAAGCTTCCGTCCGTGTATCATGAAGCGGCGGTAGTCATCCGGCAGTCCGAGCTTGGCGTCCTCCGTGATCTTCCTGTCAGCCTCGCAGACGGACGCGCAAAACACTGCCGCTGCCCGCTCCAGCCAGAAGTTCAACTCTCTCTTCTCAGCAAGCAGGTCGACGAAAAAGGCCTGGACGACGCCGTGGACGCGTAGCACATCGACATATCCAGAGCTCCTATCGAAGCTGCGCTTGGCACTGTTCTGGGAGCTGGCCGGAGTCACATTGTTGATCTCAGTCCGTTCGATGAGGGCGAATGCGATCAGTATCCGCAGGGTCTTGTTAATAGGTCTGGCTTCAGGCTTCAGGTCTCTGGACACGACCGGAGTGATATTGGTCAAGCCACCGAGCCCTGTAAAGAAAGACGACCTGTCAGAAGGGTCGAGGGGGGGGATCCGAACAGAGGCAGGACGACTTACCCAGAGTAATCAACCCAACCGGAATCAGATGGTCGTAAAATGCCAAAATAGACATCAGGTTGAGAGCCGTGTTTGCACCACGCCTTTCCAGCTCCTTGTGGACGGCACGGTAGGCCGGCAACCGTCCGGCCCGAGGTCGTGTTTTGTATTCACGCAGATACTTTGACAGCGGCTCGCGCGTGGCATGGAGGTGCCTCGCAGCCACGTGGATCATCAACGGCAGGCGACCCATCAGCTGTACCAGCTCTAGAGCGTAGGATAAGTCATCCTGCGTCGGCGGCCGGCTCATTTCCATCTCTGCCAGCAGCAGGTTCTGGGCATCTTCGTCATCCAAGAGGCCGAGCTCGATGACCTGCGGATTGTCAAACTCGTACATTCCTGTGGCAGAATGTTGCATGGATGTGTATATTAGACTGGTGTTTTTTGCGTCTGGGATGAACTTGCGGACGCCCGGAGTATCAAAATGGATACCGTCAAAGATCAGCAGCCATTGGTCGAAGCAGTTGAACCAGGACCGCACATTTTCGACAACGTTGGACGACCTGTTAGACTGATCGAGAGCCAATTCGGTTGCAATTCTCCAGTAGACTTGCTCCATCTCCGTGATAGACTTGGCACGAACCCAGTAGATTCCTCCAGGATAGTCAGCGCGATGTTCAAAGACATACTGGCGAGCCAGATGTGTCTTTCCGCCGCCAGGGAGACACTGGATCAGCACGGCCGAGGTACCCTCAGCCCGTTTCTTCTCGTCCGTGAGCTTTGCGTGTAAATCTTCCAGCTCTCGCCGACGGCCCACAAAGTACGAGTTGGGACGAAACGATTCGGGATGCAAAAACGGCGGCTCAGAACCCGGCGATGGCGCAGGGAACGGGTCAACTGGTGTGGGCAGAGGGTCATCTACCGACGAGGGAGCGCACCCGAGGAAATAGAATCAGCATATATTTCAATACTTCGTAGCCGAGAATGCGTGACCCCTCAAAGCCCCCCCAGATGTGATCCTTTGTTCAGCAAAGCGCACATGCTAATACTGTTTGCGTTCCCATAGAGTAGCCTTGGAAGAGGCGATGGAAGCGGTGTCTGAGAACAAGGATAAGTTGTCTGCAGCAGCAGACGGGGGCAGAGGAAGAGGAGGCTTCGGTGTATAAGACCTACCAGGAGTTGAAGGAATCTGAGTCAGTTCGTAAGCATGCTGACTTTGGGCGGAAGCAGGATTGTGTCCTGTACGTACGCTTGGCCTGGGAGGATCATAGGACGAGCGGCGGATGGTGTCTTCCAAGTTCCAGCGGACGTCAATAACAGGCGGCGCCTCTTCGACCCAGTCGTAGATGGCCGAAGAGACGGTGAAGTAGCCCGGCGCACTTGGGCCGTCGAACTTGCACATGCCCGAGTGGTCGGCCTCGATGCCGTAGTACATGACACCCGGCAGCTGCGGGCTGGCAGAAGTGGCAGTGACGATAAAGGTCCTGTAAATTGGCGGATTAGCGGATTAGCGAATGGGTGAATCGACGGCTGGAGGCCGGCTCACCTTGTTCCCTTGAGGTCGGTGGTATGGTTCTCGTGCACCATGTGAATCTTGAAGCGCTGGTAGACGTCGAGAAAGTGGCTGTTGATCTCCTGAAGTCTCTCGTTGTCGTGCTTGAGTGTCTTGAGCAGGACGGGCTCGGTGAGGAGCCACTTTTTGGGAATGATGGCATCGCTCATGGCGTGGAGCACAAGGCCCCAAGTAGCCAGGCCAGAGCCGTTGTGGGGCGTGCCGAGGAAGATGATGGCATAAGTGGACACAAAGATGGCGCGGAGAGGATCGTGGTCGGCCACCTGGACATCGTTAGAGTACAGCAGGGCACGCTTGACGAGGATGCCGCCGAGGCTGTGGGCGATCCAGATGATGGGGTTCCGGGTGGTGCTGTGGCGCGCACGGTAGGCTGTTAGGTGGGTCACGAGGGTCTGGGCGTGCTGGTAGATGAAGTTGTCGCTAGCACTGCCTTTATGGCCGTGTGAATAGACGTCAGCATTGTAGCCGTACACGAGGATGTTGGCCGGGCGGTCCTTGAGGGATTCGGTAAGGAGGTCGGCAGGCCAAAAGACGCCGTTCTTGGCCGTCCAGGTCTTCTGGGGGTTCCCATTGAGGCCGTGGACGAGGACTATGTCGACACGGGCGTCAGGGTGAGTGTAGATGCCCGTCACCTCATAGCGGTTGATAGTCTGATTGACGGAGTCCTAGTAAGATGAAGTTAGCTTGAGTAATTGGTTTGGGCGGAGCGGGCCGACAGCCAAGGTTGCTCACCATAGGCGCTGCTGCCTGGTGAAAATTGGTGAAAGGAATGAAGAGAAAGGAGGAAGGATGAAGGATGAGAAGATTGGGAAGGGAAAGCAGAGACAGAACAGGCTCTTCATATAGTAAGGGGGCCTCTACCAGAGAAAGAGAGCTACTGCACGCGCGTATGTGGATCCCCGCCTGACAGAGCGGGCAAAAGCGAAGGCGAGAGGGAGGGCTCAGAAACGACGGCACATCTGGTCTGACAAATGAGGCTGTAGAGACGCAGGGAAGAGGAGCAGAACTGGATGGCAGCGGGGAAGCGGATGTAGCAAAGAAGGGCGGCGGCAAAGACGACCGAGAGAGAAAGAGCAAGCACAAAGCTGGAAGTGTAGGGAAGGAGCAGGAACGGCTGCCCTGCAGCTCGTAAGCAGTATTTTATTGGAGGCAGGGAACATTCCCATGAAGCTCTAGTGCTCACTTGCGTCTGTCGCTCCTACCAGTCCTGTTGCCCCACCCCCACCAATTGCAACCCCCTGTGAGGCATAGCCACCAGGTCAGCCTTATCTGGGATTTGTGTTAACAGGCCACTGTACGAAGTACGAAGTAGGGTTCGGCTTTTTCTGATTATCTAGATCGGATTCACGCAGTGAGTAATAGGAGAATATCAGGGCTGCAAGGCGAGCAAAGCCGGGGCAATGATTCAAGGCATCCATATGACCGTGAAACAATGCACGGATATTGTCCGTCTTGAGGTATTGTCGGTAGCCCGAAGAGTGCTGCCCATCTATAAGGTATCGTCGGTAGCCCGAAGAGTGCTAGTTCCGTGCCTACTCGTATGCGTATTGCATGACGTAAAGAGCTGTCTGCACGACTTTTCCGCCTATTGCCTTTGGCCTTCTGACTCGAGGCAGATGGCCAGTCATAGGACAGAGCCTTGTTGCCTGGAGCCGTGATGACGCAGAGCTGTTGGCCACCGAGTGCTTGGAGTCTGAGACAGAAGGGTAACATCGTCTGTTTTTTGGGCACATGACAGTTGACGGTAGCGGCCCGTCTCGGGACGGTGTGTAGAGTGGGTGCAGAGAGCAGAGTGTGTGCAGAGTAAGTGGTAGTGTAGTGAGCAAAGTGAAAGATTCCAGGTGTCCAGTATGTTTTCCTGTGCTGTGTCGAGTTGTCCTTTGGCAGTGATCTCTCGTGTTGCTTGCTGTCGTTCTGCCGTCTTCTTCCTGTCTTCTTCCTGTGTCCTCGTATCTTCTCCTGCTCTCTTGCTGTCCTTCTTTACAGCCTCGTAATTATCACAACCACAACTATTAATTACTGTCAACAACAACATCGCCATCATCACACCACCATCATCACCATCACCACCATCACCACACCCTCAACACCACCCCCACCCTCTCATCCCTCCTTCATCAACACGTACTCCCGCGTGCTGTCCCCAAACTGCACCATGTCCCGTTCCCGTAGCTCCACAAACCGCTGTGCCGCCACCGCCTCTCCGTTCAGCCGCGTCCCGTTGGCGCTCGCCAGGTCCAGCACGTACGGCCGCACGCGTCCGATGCGGTCGCCGAACTCGTTGCGCCGCTCGACGAAGCGAAACTGCAGCACGGCGTGCTGCTTGCTGACGCTAGGGTGGGCTGCCAGCAGGTCGACGACGGCGGCCTCGCGCCCAACGAGCCAGCAGCTGCGCGCAGCCAGCACGATCGAGTCGACGATGGCGCCGTCCTTGAACACGAACAGCCGCCACGCGTCCGCCGGCGCCGGCTTGCGCGCCTCAGGCGGCTCGTGGTACTTGAGCGTCACCGTCTGGCCGTCCGCCGCAGTCACGGCGTTGGACGCGGCCGCCAGCGCGCCCGTCGTGCCGTAGTTGGCCTTCTCCTTGGGCGGCCGCACCGCCGCCGCGTCGCCGTCGCCACCCTGCTGCACGAGGGCAAACGAGTCTGCCTGGTCCGGCAGCGGACCGCGCCGTCTTGTCGTCTCCGGGATGTCTCCTCGCTTTCGCGTCCTCTGTCGCTCTCGCCCTGATCCAGAGTCTGAGCCCGTGTCCGCGTCCGAGTCCGCCCTTCGCTTCCGTCGCCGTCGCCGCTCTTCTCGCTCGCGAACAGACCGCCTATCGCGTTCCCGCTCTCTCTCTCCCCCTTCTCTTCTTTGTTCCCTCTCTCTCTCTTTCCCTACCTCCCTCCCTCCCCGTCGTGACGCGTCCGGTGATCGTGACCGCCAATCTCTATCCCGTGTGCGATGCCGATGGGCTTCGTCGTGTCGTCTGTGCCTTCCATCGCCGTCTGGACCCCCTCGCCGGCCATTGCCTGATTCTGCGTCGTCGGATGCCATGGAGCCGTTGTGATTACGGAGTACAAGCACTCGGACCTGTAGACGATCAAAAAAGAACTTGATATTTTGCCATTGTAAAAAGTGGGTCCTGTTGCACATACAGCTTCCAATCGCCTCCAACCAAACTGGCTCTGAACAGAAAAATAGCTATGCAGCCGTACGGTGTACACTATCTGAACTTTTCTTCCCCTCCCGCCTGGTCATGCCAGGCCAAACTCCGGCACCTCGCCCATGTCCGTCTTCGTCTCGTCGCCTCCTACTTTGCATGATATCCTCCACCGGAGCTTGATCGTCTCCACCTTGCTTGTCCGGTCATGCGCGTGCCATACTTCCATGGTCTGCGCGATGCCGCGGCTCTGCTGTGGTGCCAGGCTGCGGCCAGTTTGCGGCTGCATTTTCAACTCGTAGCCCTGGAGAGTCAGGTTCAGAAACAACAAGGCATCGCCCAGACTAGAAACAAGAAACTCACCCTCGTCACAGCAGCCTGGAAGTGCATGTCCGAAATCGGTTGCGCCGTATTGTTGGAAAAGGCAAACATAAAGCTGATGGCCTGCGGCGTCTCGGGCGACCGCCGGGCCACAACCTCGATCTTGACGGCTCCGTTGCCGACTGTGATGCGGTGCTCCTGCGGCTTGGCCGGTGTCTCGGGCGGTAGCGCCGAAGAAAATGACCATTCGTCGTCGTCGTTGCCGCCCGGTGCCGGACTGGCAACATGCACCGACGACGGCGATGAGAGAGACCCCAGTCCCAGTCCCAGTGCCGCAAACGGGTCTGCTGCTGCTGCTTTCGGTGGCGCAAAGGCCGACGATTGGTAGACGGGCTGTGGCGACGAAGTCATCGGTGGCGGCGGAGACGGCGAGCCCAGAGGGCCACGAGCACTGTTGCTCTGCATCACAGACGACAGCAGTGCTGGGCCTGGCACGTCTAGAAGAGCATGTTAGCGTAGTCCGCTTGCTTGCCTGCCTGATAGCTTACTGCTGTTTTCGCCAAAGCCCAATGCTATGCCTCCGGCTGAAGGGTCGCCAAATGACAGCCCCAGCAGGTCGTTCTCGATGCCCAGCGGCCGCGATGACGAGCCATTGGTTGGCGGCTGCGACGGCGGCTGTTGGTCCGCACTGGAGTCGCCGTCAAAGTCGATTAGCGACAGCTCGGGGACGGCAGGCTGTGGCTTCTTGCCGTCGGCCCTTCGGCTGCCGTTGCGCGCCGGCACAGGCCCACCTTGGGCGATCTTCTGGGCGGCAGCCATGTCGCCCTTCTTCAGCAGCTTGTAGCGCTCGACCGTGCGATGTATGCTGTCGTTGATCTCTAGCAGACGGGCCACGGCCGTATGGTCGTCCGACTCTTCCTCGCACATCTTCTGGATCTTGGGCTGGGCGCTGGAGAGGGCCGAGGCCAGCTCGTCAAAGACGTCGCCGTCCGTCATCGTGTCGCCTTCTTGAAAGGCCGCCAGACGCTCTTCAAGCAGGGCCGCCTTCTTCTGGATCTTGCCGACATCCTCGGCCGCCTTGGCACGGTAGTCGACCTTGGACCGCGTGTCGTAGCCGGCCATGACCTTCATCAGCCGGTTGGCCTCCTGCAGGTCTTCGGGCGTGCCTCGGCGGATGAGCTCCTGCAGCTTGGCCGACTGGGCCTCGCGTTCCTCCTCCTCCATCTCCTCGACCGATTTGAGGTTCTGGCCGGTCAGTCGGATGCAGACGCACACACGCACACACGCACACACAACACACAAACACACAAACACGTACATCGCTCGGGTTCAGCACGGCGGCATCTTCTCGCCGCACCTCGGGAAAGGTGTAGCCCTTGTAGCTCAACAGGCGGTGCATGTCGCGAACGAAGCCGAGGTCCTCCTTGTACCGGCTGGTCTCGCATATTGTGCCACGCCACTCCTCAATGGCGCCCAAGATCTTAAGCTGGACACGGGTCGGCCGCACGGGTGGTCGCTCGGGAAAGCGGCGCACGAGCTCGTTGAGGAACTCCTTGGTGCTGATCTGCAGGTGGAACGGATAGCCGCAGTTCTTGACGCAGATGTCCAGCAGATTGAGCGCCAACAGGGCCACGTTCGGGTTGCGGTGGTTGACGTAGCCGACTATGGCGTTGGCCGCCTCGCGTGGTGCCGTGCCCTTTTTCGAGTTGATCAGGTCGGCAATCTCGAGGTTGAGCGCCAGGTTGGGCTCGTAGTTCTCGGGGCTGCAGGCGCTCTGCACAAAGCGAAGCAGCTGCGACGGCGCCGGATGGGCCAGCTCACCCCAACGGTCCCGTGCCGCATAGCGCGCCGATGCGGCTTCCATCGCGGTAGATGGCCGTGGGCCGGACGATGACGATCGCGTCTTTCGCTATGGCTGGGAAGAGCCTAGGTAGCTTTCCCGTGTGGTGTCTCCTAGCTATCAGCCCGTAAGCCAATCAGCTGGCTCGGGCGCTTCCTGGCAGGCTGTGTGGGCCTCGGACAGGCCGTATCAAAGCAGGTTGCAATGCTCTCCAGCGTGGGCGGTTGGAAGATGCGGCGTGGAAGGGCGTTTGTGATGGGTGGCAGGTCGATGCGGGTCAGCTTGTCATTTGGGAGAGGCAATCCACTAGAGACAGTGTGCGCACTGTGCATACACGGTATCCCACCTTTGATAAGCAGCTTCCGAAAAGGGAGACGTAAAATATCGAAAGAGGCAACTAACAGAAGTCCGACTTACGCACATACACAAACACACACACACACCCAACATGGTCCGACACAAGAAAGACTTTGGTGGCCGGGGCAAGAAGCTGCACTACGGTCCATCGCGACCGCGGCCGGGCGCAGCAGCAGACGACGGCACGGCCGAAGGCCAAGACGCCCAGGTGTCGTCATCGTCGTCCTGGCCAGCCTTCAAGGCAGCGTGCTGGGACCTGGGCCACTGCGATCCGAAGCGGTGCTCGGGCAAGAAGCTGATGCGTCTGGGTCTGATGCGCGACCTCAAGCTGGGCCAGCGACACGCGGGTGTGGTGATCACGCCCAACGGACGGCAGGTGGTCAGCCCGGCGGACGGCGAGCTGCTGCGGCAATTTGGCGCGGCCGTGGTGGAATGTTCGTGGGCACGCACCAAGGAGGTGCAGTGGAACAAGGTGGGCGGCAAGTGCGAGCGTCTGCTGCCATACCTGGTGGCGGCCAACACGGTCAACTACGGCAAGCCGTGGCGGCTGAACTGCGTGGAGGCGCTGGCCGCGGCCTTTTACATCTGCGGCCAGCGTGCATGGGCCGAGGCGGTGCTGGCGCCCTTTTCGTACGGCGAGTCGTTTCTGAACATCAACCGGACGCTGCTGGAGCGGTACGCGGCGTGCGCGGACGACGGCGAGGTGAAGCGGACCGAGGAAGCGTGGATCGAGCAGCTGGAGCGCGAGTATACGGAGAGCCGCGAGGATCGGGCGAGTGCGGCCGACATCTGGAAGGGTGGCAACTCGAATCTGCGACACCTGCAGGGCAGCGAGGACGAGGGGGGGAGCGGGGAAGACGACGGAGAAGAAGAGCAGCCGGACAGAGATCCGTTTGACATCTCGGACGACAGCGACGACGAGGCCGAGATGGAGGAGATCCGCAGAAAGGTGCTCGCTTCAAGGCCGTTTGCCGATTCGGGTGCCAAGAACGAGAAGAAACCGCTGCAGCAACAACAGCTGCAGCCACCGATTGCGCGACCATCCAATGCCGAACCAGACTCAGACAACGACCAGCAGTATGGGTCGTCATCCGATAGCGAGGGAGACGGCGAGAATGCGAGCGTTGACAGCGACAACGGCGACGACGACGACGATGACGATGATGACTTTGACCAGATCATCATGGCGACGCCGGTGACGGACCAGATGGGCGTGGCGCGGCTGAAAAAGGAGCGGGAACGGGCAGCGATCTCGACCCGGACATTCACGTCGGGCTATGTAGCAGCAGGTCGAAGAGGGTGAAGGTGTCGCTGGCAGTCATGTGACTAGTTTGTGATTGTAAGTGCAGAGCAGAGCAGAGCAGAGCCGACAGTCAGGCCGGCAGGAGCTACCCGCGTGATAACCACATAGAACGTGCTGCCACATCAATTCATCACAATCATCACAATCACAAACTCCAAAACAAAGAGGTGTGTTTTACAGGCCCAAGCCCAGCCATCCATACCCAGTCCGGAGCGCCTCGTTCCTGTCGTTATACAGCCATGCATGCATCCTATGAGCCACCAGCCAGCCACCAGCCAGCCACCAGCCAGCTCAGAGCGTCCTCTTCTCGCGGATCTCCTCGTACGCCTGGATCGTGTCGCCGGCAGCGAAATCGCCCCAGCCATCAAACGAGATCCCGCACTCGGTGCCTTTGCGCATCTCGCTGGCATCTTTCTTGCCCTGTTTGAGGGATTCGAGTTTTCCTGTGGAGTCAGCGGCTTGCTTTTCACCCTCACCCTCATCCCATACTCACCATCAAAGATCACCTCCTTTCCACGCAGCACACGATACCGGCCACTCCGCGTGACCAGGCCGTTGCGCACACGACAGCCAGCCACGTTGCGGAAAAGCCGGCCGCGCACGTTGATGGGAAAGACCTGCAGGACTTCTGCCTCGCCGAGCACGCGCGTGGTAACAGTCGGGGCCAGACGGGCCGACAGCCGGTCCCTGACCTCATCGATCAGGTGATAGATGACGGAATGCTCCAGCAGTGGCACGCCGGCATCCTTGGCCATGCGGCGGATGGTGCCCTGCACGGTGCCACCGTGAAAACTGATGATGGCACTGCCAGTGGTAGCAGCGTGCTCGACATCCGACTCGGTCACTGGGCCTGGAGCTGCTCGCAACACCTGCGGCCGCACCTCGTGGCTGCCAATCTCCAGCACGGCCGCCACGACCGCTTCGACCGAGCCCATGACGTCGGCCTTGACGACAAAATTGACCGTCGAGGGACCGGCCGTTTCGGCCTCAGTCTCGGCAATTTCGGATTTTTCGGATTTTTCGGACTTAATGTTCTCGGCCCTCTCCTTCTCCTCGACTCGAGCCACCTCGCTCGCCTGCCGTTCCTGTTCCGTTGCTGCCGCCTGGCCACGCTCGCGTGCCTCTAGACGGTACGCCGTGGCCTCCTTGGCTCGTGTCTCGGTCGGCGCCTGCAGCACCTCGTCGCCGGCATCCGGCAGCTCCTTCCAGCCGAGCACCTCGACCGGCGTTCCCGGTGGCGCCTCGTCGATCTCGACGCCGGCCTCGTTTCGCAGCACGCGCACACGTGCCCACGTGATGCCGGCCACGATGACGTCGCCACGCCGCAGAGTTCCACGCCGCACCAGCACCGATGCCGCCCGACCTACACGGTCCTTCACGCTCGACTCCAGGACCCAACCCTCGGCCAGGCCGTCACGCTCAGCTCGCACGTCCAGCATCTCGGCCTGTGTCAGGATGCTCTCCTCCAGGTCGGCCATGCCCTGACCCGTGCGGCCGCTCACACACACCACCTGCACGTCGCCGCCATAGTCTTCCAGCTCGACGCCGTAGCGGGCCAGGTCGCTCTTCACCTGGTCGATGCGCGCCTCGTCTTTATCCACCTTGTTGATGGCCACGATGATGGGCACGCGGGCTGCCCGCGCGTGTTTGAGCGCCTCCAGCGTCTGCGGCTTGACGCTGTCGTCGGCCGCCACCACCAGGATCACAATGTCTGTCACCAGCGCGCCGCGCTGCCGCATCGTCAGAAAGGCCGCGTGGCCTGGCGTGTCCAGGAAGGTGATCTGCTTGCCGCCTGACAACTCGACCGAGAAGGCTCCGATGTGCTGCGTGATCCCGCCATGTTCCTGTGCCGCCACTGATGACTTGCGCAGCCAGTCCAGCATCGTCGTCTTGCCGTGGTCCACATGGCCCATGATGGTCACAACGGGCGGCCTCTCCGGCAGCTTTGATGGCTCTGCTGCTGCTGGCTGGCGTCGCAGGTCCACTGCCTCGCCCAGGTCCACTGTCGGCTCGAAGCCGTACTCCTGTGCGACCAACGCGGCCGTCTCGCCCGTCATGATGTTGTCGAGCGTGATGTCGTCGAAGCCCAGCTCGGCCAGCTGCTGCAGAAAGACGTGTGGTCGCACCCGCAGCGCTGTGCCCAGATTGGCCACGCTGATGAATGCGGGCAGCAGGATCGGAATCGGGCCTTGTCGAGCAGCTGCTGCGCCCATCTCGCGCTGTCGTCGCTTTTCTTCTTTGCGCTGCCGCCGCTCTTCCGCCCGTTCCGTCATCTCATCATACTCGTCGTCTTCGTCAGGCGCATACGAACTCCGGCGCCGTGATTTGGCCTTTGTTCTGCCCGTCTTTTCCGCCGCCACCACCTTCTCCTTGCGGCCCTTGCGGTGATGCTCATACGCACTGGTCGGCGGTCCATCCGTGAGGAGTGGGCCCTCGCCAAACAGCAGCGGTACATCGGAGAACTCCGACTGCAGTTCCAACTCTATCTTCTCGTCGTCCCATCCGTCTGCCGTCAGGTTGGCTGCGATGTCGTTGCTGCTGCTGCCGCCGCTGTCTCGGTCTCGACGGTCGGCCTTGGGCGTGCGTGCACGAGCTGTTCGCGATACACTGCTGGGGCTGTCACGGGCCCCAAAGGCCGCCAAGAAGTCGTCTGGCCGTCGCTGCTCGTTCCGGTCGCGGCCTGGTGGCCCGCCACCTCGTGCCTTGCGGATGGGCTCAAAGCCCAGCATCGACGCTTTTGGCCGCGACGGCTTGGTCATGTCACGTGCTAGCTGTTGCAGGGGGCTGCCGTCCGACGCACCACCGCCCTGATGGGGAGTCTTGCCCCGACGCGGACCACTGCGCTGCTGCAATTTGCCCCATTCTCGTGTCGGTGGGCGATTGGTCCTGGACGGAGGAAGACCGCCTCCAAACGGCCGGTTAGCAGGAGGGCCGTCGGGCAGGTTCTGGCGTGAGGCCGTCGTCTGAATCGGCTGAAACGGCTGAAACGGCTGAAACGGCTTCGGTCGGTCTTGCGACTGCCACCGCACAGTCGCTGCTGTCGTCGGGATCCTCGTCGAAAGCCGGCAGCTCGGAAGACTAGCTGCGATCGCGATGGAGCGCCTCTGGGGGTCCTGTGCGAGTCAGCAAAAGCGGAACAGCGGTCGAGAGCATTCCCCAGAGCGCCTGGCTCACCCTCCACAGATGCCCTCGTATCATGGTGGCGTTGAGACGTGAAGCCGGTTTCCATCCAGAGCTCTGTCTCGGGAAGATTCTGCACCAAAAAGCATCTAGCAGGCTGTATGCTTTAAAGTGGATCCTCCCCGGTGCCCACTAAAAGTAAGATATTACAGTGGTTCCAGCGGCTTTAGCGCCTTGTCAGCAGAACACGTACATAGTATTCGATTTTGGGATTTGTGTTGTCCACTTGTCAGGAGACGGAGCATCGACAGATCGCGAACCCCCCTCCCCCGTTATCGACATGGCTCCCAAGCGAAACGCCAAGGCTGCTGCATCGTCGACCAGCCGGACGTCGGCCGGCCGAAAGACAGCTTCTCGAACGCTGGCCGAGCTCCCGCACCCTTTCCAGGAGGCACCCGACAGCCTGCGGCCCTTCTTCGACGAGCTCTCGCCGCGCCACGTGTACATTGTCCACGTGGACGGGCGGCCGCGGGACTTCAAGCGCAAGATCTTTGCAGTGCCGGTGCTCATGAACGTGGCCGTGGCACTGCTGTTTGTCTGGCGCGTGTGGTACATTGGGCCGTACTACTGGCTGCTGCTCGAGACGGCGCTGGGGTCAGCCAACGAGGCCACGCTGCGGGCTGTCGACCTGGAGTGGCGCAAGATGGCCGAGGTGGTGCTGCGCCGCGGCTTCAGCTTCATGCTTGACCTCTGTCTGGCCATCTTTGTCTGGCCGTGGCCCGTCGAGTTTGTCGCCGGCAATCGTCACGGCAGCCCGGTGCAGTGGCGCTGGGCCGTCGGTTTCCGCGACAAGGAGATCTACGTGCGGCGCAGCCGGTCGTGGTATGCGGAGGCGCGAACGGGCGGCATCGACTCCATGACGACGAAAAAGGTCGACCTCCTGACCGACGAGCAGGGACAGCGGCTGCTGCTGGGCTACGTCGTCCAGGCGACGGCGCCGTCGCTGCTGGAGCAAAAGACCGGATACCTCACCATGGACGGCAGCTGGGACCTCGATTGGGCGATGATGGTGTGGGCCACCACGCTGGTCGACAAGAAGGATGTCGGGCTGGAGGCCTTTGGCAAGCTTGTGCTGCTGCACCACGACGTCTACGGCTGGGTCACGGTGGACAAGCAGGTGCTCGGAGGTGTCGGGGGTGCCGGCAGTGCCAGTGCTGGCGACGAGGCGGCCAACGATGAGCGGCGCCTGCAGGTGCTTGCCTTCCGTGAGGCGCTCTCAGCCATGGACAAGGAGGACCTTTTTTTCCGCTGGATCGAGATCATCCAGCGCGAGGTGGCCAAACCAGGCGGCCTGGGCGATGAGCAACGTCAGGCCGTTGTGGCTGCCGAAGTGCGCGCGCTCTTTAGCCGGAATGGCGTCGACTTTGACGAGCTCTGGCGCGACAGCGTCGGATCCGACGGGCTGGCGGGAATGTAGGTGGGTGGGCGGAGTTGAAGTCAAAAGCTTCAGCGAAAGCGCAGGAAAGCGACAACAATGCACAATCGGACATAGACGCATAGGAACGGCATTGACAGGACAAAGGGTCTCTGTATGGAATGGAAGGTTGTACGATAGCAGCTAGACTGGACGGCACAATCACGCGTGAACTCCTCTTATTTCTTGCCTTTTGCCTTGGCCGACTTGCCCAGGGCAGCCTCGCGCTTCTTGGCCTCGGTCCCGTCTCTCCGGGCCGCCTCGGCCGCATCTCGAGCCTCCTTCTCGGCCTGTACAATTTGTCAGCATGTCACGTGTCTTTCTTCTTTCCTCTTTCTTCTTTTCTCTCCTCTGTCCGTCTCGTTGCTTACCTGCTTCCGAGCCGCCTCAAGCTCACGCTTCTCCCGGATGAGCGCCAGCCGAGCCAGGTCCGCCTTGGCCTCGTCCGTCTTGCCCTGCTCGTGCAGGCGTCGGTAGCGCTCTTTGGCCTGCAGCGCCTCCATGGACTCACGCTCCTTGCGGCTGGGCGTGCCGGCAGCCGCGCTGCTGCTGCTGCCGAGGCTGAGCTCCTTGACGGCATCGGCCGCCGCATTGGCCGCATTGGCCGCCGAATGTGGATCAGCCGCGCCGGCCTGTGTCTGGTTGCGGCTGGCCTTGCTGTGGTTCGGGTTGGCCGGCAGATCGTCGTCGTCCTCCTCCTCCTCCTCCTCGTCCGATGGCAGGTCACCCACCTGTACCGCCCGGCCCTTGGATCGCGCAATCGCTGCCTCCTTGCGTGCCTTCTTCTCCTTCTTGCGGTCCTCGCGCGATGCCGCCGCTGCTGCTACTGCGGCCGCGCTGGATGCGGCGCCCTCGTCGTCTGACTCCTCTTCCGACTCTTCCTCCGACTCCTCTGAGTCGTCGTCGGATCCCTTGTCCTTCTTCTGCGCACCCTCGGCCCACATGCTGATCTCGTTGCCGTCCGCGTCGAGAGGTCGCAGGTCACGCGAAAAGTGCTTGCCGCCTGTCAGACTGTCAGAAATGCCGGAAGCGACAAACAAGGGTACATCACCTTACCTCCACGAGTAAACTTGCGGAACTTGCCGCCGCGACCACGCGAGTTCGCTCCGGGCTGCACACTGCCGACCATGTTGGATGTGGAAGAGTAAGAAGGCGGAAATAGATGGAGGATGGCTTTCGAGCAGGTTTTCCTTGTACAGATGGTCGCAGGAAAGGGCCGAGAGTCCGGGCGGTGCGAATCCAAGGAAATCAGAGCAACAGGAGAATAAGTAGCCCAGAAAAGCGTTGCTCACGAGTGATGGTATGAGGTGAGGCGAGAGAGGGGCAGGGTTTTATAGTGTCGACACGACCATGAAGGCGGGGTGGGAAACGAATATGCACTTATGCATTATAAGATCCGCGTTTTGCTCTCATTTCTCCCACGTGATCAAATCCATCCTGAGGCTGTGAACTAGATGCACAAGCAGCCGTGAGCTTGTAAGCTTTGTAGTCCTTTCGACGCATGGCACAGCCTCTCTGAGTGGTGCAGCATGACGTTATTACCATGGATCACCTGCAGGTCGTGGCTGCGCCCCATACAAGCATCTTACGCCTGCGAGGCAACTTTGCCAAAGATGCATCAAACCAGTACTGACTGACTTAATAAGCGGGTCTTTTCGCTAGCGCGCAAATCGCCCACACTATAATTTGTCCGCCTCTGGTTTTTTTTCTTTCCTGTTTTCCTCCTCTTTCTCTTCATAAAAACTGAAAATCCTTCATATTCACTCTGGCTTTAGCCGCCTCAGTGGCAGGTCTTGGAGGGGAAATTGGAGGAGAGAAGAAACACGTCGACTACTTACCCTTTGGGTGTCTTTACGGACTTTTGTCTGGAGTGGCGCCTAGAGAAATTTGAATTGTTGATACATCCATTCGTGACTTGTTCTTGCAGCTGTCTACCCCCCCGCTCAGGGATGCAAGCATGTCGCGTACGTTGGCGCCCCTGCTCTTCTTGGCTCTCAGCCGCGGTTGCTGGGTATTGTTCGGCCGTTTTCTCGTAGCTTGCCTAGACGATGTGGCGTCGGTTTTTCGCTGCATCTCTGCCTGTGCCGTGTGAGCCCGGATCGATGCGGGTGTGCGCACGAAGAGCAGGCGTTCATCAGCCGGTCCCGGTCTCGTTGTCCGGTCCTGGCCGAGGCTCAGCGTGGCAAACGGCCGGACGGTCGGGAATGTCGCCTGGTCGAGCGAGTAGCCCTGCGCCCGTAAAAACGAGTAAAGCTCGAAAGCCCATGCAGAGGTCATGTCGGCTAGTTGATCGTCCCGCTCGCCGCCTCGTCCTCGGGATCCAGCATCTCTGTCCAGGCTGTCGTCCGACGTGCCTAGAGTAGCGTGCAGCATGCGCACAAGGCTGTCATCCCCCGGCAGCCCGCGTTGGCAGGACGGCGCAGAACACCTCCAGCCGAACGCTGCAGCCGCGGGCTCTGACCCGTCGCGCCAGCCTGCCGTATGGTAGTTGCCAACGGACAGGTCCAGGACAGCGAGGACCGGCAGGCAGGTCGCAGACGACAGGCATGCCGGCGTCAGCGTGTCGTAGCAGCCCCAGAGCCTAAGGACACAAAGCGCGGGGAACGGGTCCGGACACAGGCTCCAGCCCTTGATGAGACGGTCGGAGACTTCGTGCGTGCCGATATTGCTGCTGCTGCTGCTGCTGCTGCTGCTGCTGCTGCTGTCAAGAATCTCGAGCACGCCGAGGTTCGGCAGCGCGGCCAGAGCAAGTAGCTCGTGAGTGCCAAAGAGAGCGTTGTCGGACGACGTCGTGATGCGTAGGTGGGCGATAAACTCGACCGCGGGCGCGCCGAGCGGACGCGTGAAGACACACAGCTGGCTCTGCGGCCGAGGACAGACAAGACAGTACCGCCAGCGGACAGAATCCAGCTCATCCTCGTGATACGCCGGATCTGGCAGATGGCGCAACAGCAATTTCCACGCATGGAGAGACAATTCGCCGCTATGTGCAGGTCAGTCCTGTGGACGCGTCCAAGTCGTAGGGACTGACATACCGGCTGGACAACAGCATGCGCAGCCTGTCAGCCGACTGCACAGAGAGACCGCCCACGTGTCCAGAGCCCAGCTGACCGATGCCGTGGGCCACATGTTCCAGTGCCATCACGGCCAGCGATCTGGGGCCGCGGGACGGCCGTGGGAACCGTGTCAAGGGCGTCCAGTCTTGACCTCGTAGGTCCCAGCCCAAGTCTGTGTGTCTGGAGTGAACGGTCATTGTTGGTACGCATGGCCTGGGCAACTGTCAAATAAAAGATCTCTCAAATAATAGTGTATTCTTTTGAGCTGTTGAGGATCCGTTTCGTCGAACTGAATGGAGGTTAGCTAATCTCGCCCAATGAGGACAGAGCGATGCGGTTAACAACACAAGAGGGCAACAGCAGGTCGCATTGCTTAGTAAGATATGTACAGGAACAGATGGGTTCCCTTTTCATTGTATAATTCATTGTATATGTACATTATCGGACAGCTCTACATCGCGCTCACAGCATCGGCTTCAAGTCCTCGGCCACGTGGAATGGCGCGCCCGTCTTGCTGCGGATCTCCTCGACAGTCACACCGTCGGCAATCTCGCTAAGGGTGAGGCCAGTCTTGGCATCGATGTTGAAGACGCCCTAGAAAGTTAGTGAAGGAAGAGGGAGAGGGAAAGAGGAGAGAAAAAGAGGGGGAGAGAGGGAGGAAGAAAGAGAGAGTGAAGAAATAAATAAACACACCAGCTCTGTGATGACCATGGACACGCAGCCCTTGCCGGTCAGCGGAAAGGCACACTGGTTGACCAGCTTCGGGTTGCCCTTGCGATCGGTATGCTCCATAGTAACGACGACCTTGGTGTTGGACGGGTTGCTGACCAGATCCATGGCGCCGCCAAAGCCCTTGACCTTGCCGGGCAGCATCCAGTTGGCCAGGTCGCCCGAGGCACTGACCTGCATGCCGCCCAGGATGGTCAGGTCGATGCGACCGCTGCGGATCATGCCAAAGCTCTCCTCGCTGCCAAAGACGCAGGCGCCGTCCTTGAGCGTCACCGTCTCCTTGCCGGCATTGATCAGGTCCGCGTCCTCTTCGCCGCGTCGCGGGTACGGCCCCAGTCCTAGGATGCCGTTCTCGCTCTGCAGCTGCACCTCGATCTCGGGCCCGACAAACTTGGGCGCCAGCATCGGCATCCCGATGCCCAGGTTCGCGTACATGCCGTTCTTGAACTCCTTTGCTGCCCGCCGCACGATCCGGTTGCGCTTCTCTGCCGTCGCCCCCGTGCCCAGCGCCTTCTGCAGCTCTGCGGCCTCTTCCTCCGGGCTGAGCGTGAACACGTGCTTCTCAATCTCCTTAGTCGCCGTGCTCTGCACCACCCGCTTCACGTAGATGCCCGGTAGGTGCACTGCCTCTGCCGGGATCTCGCCCGGCTCCACAATGTGCTCGGCCTCCACGATCGTCATCTTGGCATTGCGGCCCATCGCCCCGTTGAAGTTGTGTGCCGCCAGCCGGAACTGGCAGTTGCCCAGCCGATCCGCCTTGTATGCCTTGACAAACGCGTAGTCTGCCGCGATGCTCTCCTCCAGCAGGTACGGCTTGCCGTTGAACACGCGCACGTCCTTGGGTTTCGAGAACTGCAGCGGCGTGCCGTCTGGGTTGTTGCGCAGCGGCAGCTCGCCCGTCTGCACCACCGTGCCCAGAGCTGCTGGCGTGAAGAAGGCCGGAATGCCCCGTCCGCCGGCCGCGCAGCGTTCTGCCAACGTGCCCTGTGGCGTCAGCTCCAGCTCTATCTCGCCCGTGAGGTACATCTGCTCCAGCGTCTTGTTCTCGCCAATGTACGATGCAATCATCTTGGACACCTGCTTCGATTGCAGCAGCTTGCCGAGACCGTGGTTGTCTGTGCCTGCGTTGTTCGACACTGCCGTCAGGCCCTTGATGTCCGACTTCTCCAGCACCGCTTTGATCAGCGTGTCTGGCACGCCCGCCAGCCCAAACCCGCCCACAAGCACGATGCTGTTCGGCTTCATGTCCTTGATGGCCTCCGTCGCTGACGGCAGCACCTTGTCGATCCGGGGACGCCGGGCTGTCGCCGAGAAAGCCCGTGCAAAGAGGGCGGCGTGCTTGGCCACGTTAGCTGTGTGCGTCCGCCAGAGAGAAGGGAGAGAAGCCTCACGTTCGAGCCGTATTTCGAGTAGGCCCGCAGGCCTTTCAGACACGTCGTAGCAGAACGCATCTTTCTATATCGACTGCCGGTTGCAGGGCGAAGCTGAAATGAGAGGGGAAGGAGAGACGAATGAAAACTGAGAAGGGATGTGTAAGAGCCCGAGAAAAGACAGTCCGGCCACGAGGAGGAGCCGGGTAACAGAAAACCGGCACAAGGCGAGGAAGAAATCACAGCCGATCCCAGCTCTGGCTTCACGCAGCAGCCGAGCTGCACCCAATAAAAGGTGAGGAGACAGCTCCTACTCCATCGCCGTTCGGTCCTACAACACGGCAGTTACAACCGCTGTGCCAATTCCGCTAGTGCCTGCCTCTTCCGACCCTGGCTTTCCCCACGTCCCGTATTTCCGATTTCGGCCCATGTTCGGCAAAGCTTTCTTCCCATCAGCCCTCGAGCCAGCTGCGGGAAAAATAACGCCATTCATGGCCGGTCACAGTTCAGCAATAAGTCAAGAAAAAGTTCATTATGCAGAGGGCCTTGCTACGCTGGCAAACCCTCCGCAACGCTAATCCTAAACATCCCATCCATCGGCTCCCTGTATACTCCACAAACGGGTCATGGACTTCACCGTTCCTTCCAAAAAGGCGCAACGAGCAAAGAGCAAAGAGTAAAGCAAAGAGCAAAAGCAAAGAAGACCAAAGGAAATCAATCACCTGTGGGGTCCGCGCTCTTCACCCACTTCGCAGATGCCGCAGCACTCCGAGATACATGCAATCTAATATCTGAATGTGGTAATGTCTGCTTGTCAACCGCCAGCCCGTCAAACTAGCCTCACATGGCTCGTCTGCACTGGCGCATCCATCAACTGCCCGTCTTGTTCTACGGCCGGCTGCCACCTGCCGCCGCCGTTGTCTTGGCCGAAGCGGTCGGCTCGGCATGTTCCATCGAGTTGAACGTCCAGCGGCCTGCCCCGTTGTCAGCGTCCTGCGCTCTGTAAACCCGGTGTCAACCAACCACTCACCTTGAAAGAGGTTGTCCGCCGTGTACTCCAGCAGAATCACCCGCCGCTTGTTGCAGTATGCTGTCTTGTCGATGATTTGCTGCTTCATCTTCGCCTCAGATAAATCCCCCACCGGCAGCTCGAACATCTCCGACAGCGCCTCTACCGCCATTTCCAGATCTTTCTGGTTGTCCTCAAACATTGTCGTCAGGTTGTTTCGCGCCAGGTAAAAGGCAAAGGCGTACGTCCACTTGAGCGTCTGTCGGCACGTCTGCAGCGCCTGCGACGCTGCGTTGAGGTACTGCACCTCGATCCACGACATGCCCGACGACGTTTGCAGCTGCACCATCTTCTTCTCCGTCCGCCTGTAGATGTCCTTGTCCAGCCGCGCCGACTGCTCGTGGTTGGCGTACCGGTTGTAGTAGTGGAGGTACCGCTCCAGGCTCACACGAGACTTAGCTTGCGCATCCCGTGCCTCCGTGCCGCTCCGCTCCTCAAATCGGTTGCAGTTGTACCAGCTCGTGCCGTGCTCTGACCAGAGCCCCATGCACATCCAGCAAAACTCGTGCTTGCACTTGCGGCATGTCATATGGTTGCAGCCGCCGTTCTTCTCGATCGTTGAGTTGCACTTGGGGCATTCCTTGGTATTCGCCGAAATCCAGTTGGCCGTTTCAGAGTCGTCCGCGCACTTCTTGAGCCACTGCTTCACGAGCCTGCAAGGTGCCGGCTGGTGGTCCGTTAGGCTGCAGCCGAAACAGAACCGATAACCGCAATGGCACTCGACCGTCGGCACCATCCGGTCCAGGTCCTTCTTCTTGGCGTGGCAGTCCACCGCGTTCTGGCAGTCGGGCGCAGGGCACCACTTGAGTGAGTCCTTGTCCTCCACGTACGTGCGGTTGAGCAGCTCGTGATAGCGGTCCGTCAGCTCGGGCGTCACCAACACATCCAGCGACTTGGCATCGATAATCCGGCCGCAGCCATCTGATGGACACTGTATTCGTGCTGCCTCGCCCTCCTCTCGGATCTTCTGCGTCAGATACTGGCGGTAGCAGTTGACGCAAAAGCGATGGCCGCACTTCATCGCAAACGACTTCAGCCCACGGCCGTCCTCGCAGCAAATGTCGCAGACAAACCCAGGAATGACCTCGAGCTTGGGGAGTGCCGAACTGCTGGGCCCGAGGCCTGCCGACTCCAGCACCTTGGTCGGGCGCTCCATATACTCCTCGATCAAACGTTCTCTGTTCCAGCGAAAGTATCGAAGGAGGATCGCTGCATCTTCTGGACGCATCTCTAGGATGAGGTCAACGTCGTTGATGAGTTCGTCCTGCTGCTTCCGAATGTCTTTAGGCTCATAGACCGTGTATTTAACATCGTACGGTTTTCTCTGCTTGTCGTCCAAGCCGTCCTTATCGAGGCCCATATCCGCGTCCTCAGGCTCCATGCCAAAGTCATCGAAATCTACCGATTCCCGGCCACAGTTAGCAGACTGCTCAACCACAAGCACAATACAACAGCGAGAGCGGAAAGTCCCATGCTTTGACGCCAGCTTACCTTCGCCTCCTGATAGGTCGTCGATATCGCTATCGTCTTGCAGAACATCGTCATCACTAGACAGGTTCGACATCATATCGTCGTCGGAATCCATGGCGTTGGAGGTTGTAGTCTGGGGCGTGGGTGGTCCTTTTGAAAAGGCGGACAAGGGCGGTGATACTGCTGCTGCTGCTGCTACTGTCACCACCGCCTCCGCCGCTGTCGCTTTCTCCGTTGCCGCGTTCTTTCTCTGGGAGGCAACGGATATAGTCGCTGCGTCCTTCCTGCCTTCTGGGGGGAGTCTCCTCTGGCGAAGAGAACGGCCCTCGACGGCTGTCGTCGCCTCAGCGGCTTTCCGCTTTGGGGGTCGTGGAGCAATGGTGAGGGTTTCTCAGGCTCGTCAAAACAAGTCGACGAGCCACACAATATTGTTCTTTTTAGGGAGGGCAGGGGAAATAGAAGGTCGGTCGCCGAGAAAGATGATGCTTTGACATGCAGAACGGGTCGACTTTCGTCATAAACGATGGAGAAAGTAGCCGCTGCTGCTTTGTGGAAAAGACAGACACAAGCAAGAGTGATGATCGATAGAAGTGGTGAGTCCTGGAAAAGGGCGGATGCCTCGTTTTATTGTTGCGATGTCAAGATCGATGGCGAAGACAGAGTTCGAGTAGTAGAAGGAAGGGGAAGTAACTTCGTCGACGGCTGACTCGCGACGGCAAGGCGGCAGCCCCTCTACAGTGTCATTGATTACCTATCTAAGGGGCCGGGCCCACTGTTTCGAGGCTGGGAGGGCGTCTAAGAGGGGGCGGATTTAGATGGTTTTAGCACGTATGGCCACTACGGCTGCCTGAAAGAGCGTGAATTTGCACAGTGTTGAGACAGGCATTTGCATCACGTGTACGAGTGCGCACGGAGTACGCAAACTCCCACGGAACTCGCGGTGGCAAGACTGACTAATGTCTACGACTGAAAACTTTGTCGATGTACTCGTACACAGATTGTCGACTATGCTCCCGTTGGATCGCCTGGGTGTATTCGTAGTCTTGGAAGTCCTTCACCAATCCTTCAAATATGGCTGTATTAGTCACATGGAATGCCATAGACGGATGTGATTGGGCAGTAGGACGCTCTTACCTTGGCCCCGAGGACGTTGTCCGCCAGCGACACTGAAAAAACAAATAAGTTAGCGAATACCTTGTTAGGAGTGGAAGACGCGCAGGACGCACCGTTTGTTCCGGTGTTGTCTGGTTCGACGTGGGCACTCTCGACCTTGCCGTCACGGATGACGAGAGCATAGCGCTTCGACCGCGGATTTCCAAAAATCGGCGTGGCGTCAAAATCGAGATCCAGCGCTTTGGTAAACTCCCCGGCCGGGTCGCCGAGGAACCGGATCTGTAGGCGCAGCGGAAGTTAGCTCTGCTCCGCTGTAACGACGGCTTCTCCACCTGGTATCTGTCCTGACATACCCCGGTTTGCTCGGTTGGGTCAAGCGAGGCGCCCCATGCCTTCATGCTGTAATCGGAGAGAGGTGGTGAATTAGCCAGTTGGAAGAAAATAGTCAAGACAACGTAAAATAAAACCCTACACAAAGGCATCGTTAACGGAGACGACAAAAACCTGGCCAGCCTCCTTGAGCTTGGGGTGCAGGATGTACGAGGGAACGTGCTTCTCCGAGCAAGCACCCGAAAAAGCGCCCGGTACACCAATGATGAGGCCGTCACCTTTCTGGAACTCCTCGGCCAGGTTGACCTTGTTTCCGGGGCTGTTTTCGACCAAGACCTCAATGCTGGGAACCTTCTGACCAACGTGGACAAAGGCCGGACGAGTCGCATGGAACTGTCTGGCGGCAGCCACACGCGAGGCCACGGCTGAACGGCCGATGGAGGCGGTAGGTCGGAAGAGTCGGGAGGCCATGTTTAATTGTTACAATGGGAGGTTGCAACAAATCTGGGGAGTTGCGGGAAAGGCGCAAAATGGGGAAGCTTGTTTCTGCTCCAGTGACGTTGATGTGGGTTGCGGGGGACATTAATGGTGTGACAGCCAATCAAGAGTGGCCCTGCCTTGCTACAGCACAGCAAATGTACGGAGTAAGATATCTTATACTCCGTATTCTACGAACATACGGAGTATGCATCAGAACTCGGCTTGCCTAATCCTTGTGCAGGTCATTTAAATATGCCTGAACTTCGATATTGTCTTCACCTACGAGCGGGATGGTGTCCAGCGAAGACCAAACCCATTCAGGATGCCATGCAGAATCAGATAGTTCTCTCGCGACAATATGCGCTCAACTTCTTTCTCGTGCTTCCCGGTAGTGCACCCATCATATCAGGGGTGAGTAGCAATCGTCGCTGCGCATTCATCCGATCCAGCACCCTTTTAGCAGATGAAGGACATTGCCAATCTAGGGGGCAGAAGAACTGCTACCGCCTGCTGCGTTGGACAAGAGTATCTTTACGCGGTCCAACAACTCTTGCGCCTTGTCGTCTGTCTCAGACAAACCTGCAACGGCCACGGTCTTGTCTCGCGACTTGAGGCCGCGCGTGATCTGCAGGCTAGACTTGGGCACATCGAGAACCTGCAACCAGGTCAGCAAGACAGCCACCACATCGTTGTGCTGGGGGCAGGAAGCCGAGAGGCGCTCGCCTTGCAGAGGACACCGAGTACGGCCTTGTTCGACTCTCCATCACGCGGCTGGGCTGACACGCAGATCTCGATGGCATCATCCGTCACAGCCGTCACGCCCTGACGAATCTTGCTGGCGCCGGGTTTGATATGACACTGGAGGTACAGCGTTCCCTTGGGCGACTTCTTTGTGCCGGCAACATAACGAAGAACAGCGGCCATGTCTGTGGCCGGGTTAGATGCGTCTGGAATCAACACATTTACAAAACCGTTACGAAGCAGCTGGCGTTATGGGGCGAAATCGACGAAGCCGCAATTGCTGATTGCACTTGTCGGGGTATGCAATTAACCGGGCATCAGCGCTTCCATTACCCAGTCCTCCCACCCACACGTTCACCGTATGCCTCTGCCCCTCGGTCTTCCCAGCCCGCTTGGTCGGCCTCCACGGGTGCTTGCGGTGCCTCGGGTCCCGGTCCCACCACGTCCACCGCGTCCACCGCGCGCCGTAGCTGTCGCAGAACCCCTTGTGGCTGGTTTGGGCGTTTGGAGTCTGGACGAGTTCTTAGAGGATGTCGCCGGGTTTTCGATAAACGATGTGTCTGTAGTCCTGTATATAATCGGTTCAAGGTCAGAAGGAGCGCTTACAGACGCGGACCTTTCCACCAACTTACATGAAGGTCGTCTCGCCATCCAGGTCGCCCATTATCCTTTCTCGTAATTGTGTTGCTCCTAGGCTTATTAATATAAACCATTCTTCACAAAGACGGGTGCGAGCAAGGACTCATCCGCTCACCTCCTTCGGATTCCTGTCGGATATTCGCTACAGTCGTGCTCTCGTCCCTCTGCTTCGCTCTTCGGAAAGACTCAGATATGGGCCCCTGAAAGACAATTATCAGCTTCAATTCCCCCCGTAACAGGAGTGCTCTTTGTGGGCCACCCACCTCGGGAAAGTCCACACAATAGGCATTCATATTAAGCCCATAGAGGAAGCTAGCAAAGCTCTCACTGAACCGTGACAGGCTCTCGTGCATCAGCTGGTAATGCATCATATTTGCCTCTAGATCAGCCATGGCGTCAGAGAGCTCTGCAAACGCCGGTTCGAACGCGTTGAGTGGGAAGGACGCGTCACCGTGGACGCTGCCGCGGGCAGACTCGCGAAACGACGACCGCGATGACGGTCGGAGCGGAGTCGTTGGACGCGAAGTGTGCGTTCGGGACGTGGACCGATTGCGGTAAGACGAGCCGTGCTGTTCGGTCGCCATTGTGGACTGAAGTGCAGGGCAGTGTGGTTTGTGTTTGTCAGATCGCTTGGCAGTTCTCCGTACTTCGTACGAGTACAAAGTCCTGATGGTTGTATCTTACTTTCCGACTGCAACGCTTACATGCATGGCGAGGTTCGGGCTCGGTGCTCGTTTTAATGCTAGCGCTCTTTTAAGATTGCTCGTACGTCGCACCTTACGAGAGAGGGTTGCCGAGCACGTGCCCTAACCCATACGACGTACGGAGTAGTTTGGATCCCCCTAAAATGACGCGTGACCCTCGTGGCAGAGCCTGGCGGCCTCTTACAGCAGCGTATTATACGACGTAGTGTTATGCATAGGGGCTCCGGAGGACTCGGGATATTGCGTCGGCGATCAGCGCTTATTAATTTGTATGGCTATCAGGCTTGTGCAGGCAAGTTGCTTTTTTTCAGTCAGCAGCTGCGCCGGCCATCGTGGCTGCCGCTTTGGACTATGCAGTAATGTCGTAGAAATTCTGCCATTCTCACATCTCCCTCCTCCTTCTCCCCCCTCCTCCATCTCTTTCTCCTTCGTATTTTATGCGCCGCAATCGTCGATCTGCGTTTGTAAGCGACGACTTGCCAAACTGACAGCATCCAACGTCCTACCCCGCCAAATCGGTTGCACCCAGAGCCAACACGGACTTTGCCAGCTCCGTTGTCCCGTTGGTTAGCTATCCTTCCTCTCTGGTCCTTCAGTCTCGTGTGTTCTTCACACTCTCAACTCCGTCGCCCCATTTGTTTTTTTGACAAGCGACGTCATTGCCAGCGGTTCTTGCGCAGCACCATTGGTTTTTCGGCAGGTGATTCTGTTCTGCGTCAGGGCTCTTTGCGACGTGTGTGCCAGCTGCTACAGCCCTTTTGAAACAGAACTTGAGGTGAACAAGATACAAATATTTCCAGGACGCTTTGACTATACATGCACCCTCCAATTGTCTGGTTGGAAGGGCGCTCTTGATGCGTCCCGTCAATGTGAATTCACGGCTAACGAGCGTTTCGCCAGCTCTCCTTCTCATGTTATGTCCTCGTGGCTTTTCCGTTCAACAACCCTCAATATCGCAATTCGAGTGCCACGCTGCTCTACTCCTACCTCGTTTCTGAGCCATACACTTGTTATTCCTACCCGTCCTATCCGCTCCGTTCATTTGCAGGGGCAGTCAACGAGCACAAGCACCATTCGGCAAGATTACGCGCGCTCTCACTCTAATCACGTTCTTGAAGCTAGCTTCACTTTAACCTTGTTGTCTGCCGTCTCGCTGGTAGTTGCCGGATCATTCTTCTATAACACTCGCAGTCGGAGCGTGTCGGTCGCCACAGAAGGCGCTTTGGACCGAGTTCAAAACGAAAAGCCTTTCGGTAGCCTATTTGAAAATATGGCGGTTGAACTGGGGCCTGGTCGGCCTGGTACCTTGACTCCGGAGCAAGAGGAGAAGCTTCGTCAGCTATGGGCAGCCGTGTTTCGGGTGTGTGGCACTGACCTCACTGCCGAGGATGATGAGGGTGCGGATATGGAGCCTACGGACTCCGCCGGAAAAGCATCGGGAAAGGACGGTAAGAAACCCGACAAAAAGAAGAAGCGCAGTCTCTTCCACCGGTCCAAGAAGGACGGCAACACTGCAGATGACAGCTCATCTGCAGCAAGCAAATCGACCCACACAGTCAACGTCAACACCGACGATGACAAATATGGACAAGGCAAGATTTATCAGGACGCACTTGCTAGCATGACACCGGATTTGATTCGTGCCACGATATGGAGTATGGTCAAGCACGATCATCCAGATGCCCTCCTTCTACGCTTTTTGCGCGCCAGGAAGTGGGATGTGGACAAGGCACTGGTCATGCTGGTATCCACCATGCACTGGCGGTCTCAAGACATGAAGGTCGAGGACCTTGTGCGCTCCGGTGAGGGTGCTGCAGTCGCACGCGAAGGCGGCTCTGACAATCAGGCCAAGTTGAGTCACGACTTTCTCGACCAAATTCGAATGGGGAAGAGCTTCCTTCACGGCTTTGACAAAACCGGTCGCCCGATCTGCGTCGTGCGTGTACGCCTGCACCACCAAGGAGACCAGAGCGAAGAGAGCATGGAGCAGTACACAGTGTACATCATCGAGACGGCTCGCATGCTTTTGCAGCCGCCTGTCGACACGGCCGTAAGCAGCTGCAGCTTCCTAGCCTCCTTGGAAGTTAGTGACTGACGTGAATCAGACTATTATTTTCGACATGACCAGCTTCTCTCTAGCGAACATGGTAAGTTGCTGGTAGCCGCGAGATGACTTAGTAGGAACTGAGGTGAAAGGCCGACATGACTAATGCTCCATAGGATTACACGCCTGTCAAGTTTATGATCAAGTGCTTTGAGGCGAACTATCCCGAATGTCTCGGGGCAGTCTTAGTACACAAGGCGCCATGGATCTTCCAAGGTGGGTTGCTAGCTCTTTCTCTAGACTTATATACTCGGTCGTGCTTGTTTCTGACTGTCGTATCAGGCATTTGGAAGATAATACGTGGATGGCTAGACCCGGTCGTGGCTAGCAAAGTGCACTTCACAAATAATGTCAAGGACATGGAACAATTCATCGAGAAGGACCAAATCCTGAAGGAGCTGGATGGTGGCGATGATTGGGAGTACAAATTTGTCGAGCCGACTCCAGGAGATGACGACAGGATCAGCGACACGGCCACACGGGACCAGCTTCTTGCCAAGCGTGAACAACTCTATCGGCAGTACGAAGTGGCAACAGGCGAGTGGATTATGAACCCTGAGGGTGAGAAAGCCAAGGCACTCAAGGCCGAAAGGGACGACATTGCCAATCGCATGCGGGTCGACTACTGGAAGGTCGATCCTTACTTGCGTGCACGCTCTCTGTATGACCGAATTGGCCTTCTTCTGCCCAACGGTGACGTTAATCGGAGCCTTCACTTGGGGATCGACGAGACAACACAGACACCTGGCGCAATTGCAAATCCCGCAACTAATGGCGAGGTGACAGCAAGCATTTCGATCGATGACGTGGAGTAATGCAGCTAGCCATTGTTTTGTAGCATTGCCGACCAGACTGTATGTCGACGGTCCTCCACAGAGGTTCTCGATTACAGCCGCAATTCGGGTTTGTCCAATCGCCACCAATTGGTATCGCTACTGCCACACTGCACTGTTGGCGGTCACTCTCTTTGGTTTGATGTGGGTTTTCATTGTTTGTTTGGATGGAGAAGCACTATAGCTGCCTGATTTTTGGGGTTCATTGTTAATGGGAAGGAAACGACATACAGGGGTTGCTATCCTTTTGCACCTTTACTGGTTGACTCTTTTTTGTACCTCATTTGTTGTACTTTTTAAATCCGAGACTTGATATCTTCATAGAGAGCCTTGAGCTTATCCATGTCCGTTTTCTGCATGGGCCAGCCGACACCGAGGCCCTCGGCCTCGTTGGGCTTGGGAATCTAGGTATTGTACGTTAGAATAATAAAGGCACACCGAAAAGCACCAGATCAATCAGAGCTGTCTTTGCGAGTTGATTACCATGTGGAAGTGTACCTGGTCAAGCCGTCAGTCTCGTGGCGCTGCAGTGTATAGGGGATAACATGGCGAGATAGTGGAAGACTCACATGATCGACCTCTTGATGTGCCAATCGGCCGTTGTTCTGAAGAATGTTGTAATTTTCAGCGCCAGTGGCTTTTGCAAGCTTTTTAGCGATGGGCTACGACATCATTGTGGTCAGCATACAGATGTTGGGGAGCGGAGATCGAATGATGTATCATGCGCACCAGAATATCGGCCAGGTGCTCGTCCGGGATGTCCAGAAGCTTAGCACCGTGGTACTTAGGAATCACCAGCTAGGAGTGCATGTTAGACAATTTTGCAAGAGGGACGAATTGAACAGTTTTTATTACGCACTGCATGGCCCGAGCTTAAAGGGTTGATGTCCAGGAAAGCGAGCGTCTGCTCGGTCTCATAGAGCTTAAAGCATGGGATATCTCCTAGTTCGATGAGCTTCACGGCAAATACGGGGAGGCGGAGTAAAACACACCCTTGATTATCTTGCAAAAAATACAGCTGGCCATTCTGTTCATGGGGACGGTCGGTGTAAAATTGAGGACAAACAAAAAGGATTTATAAAAGATGGAGAGGTGAGATGATTGAAATACGCGAGGGAAGATGGTTGTTGAATGTAAGCTCGGCTAGGTGCAAGTGCACCCCGCGCCAGCTCGTGCGAAGCTCCGAGTAATACTCGGCGACACAGTGCAAGAATCACAAGAATCACACTGCACTCCACGGCATTGGTGGAGCGAAGCAAGGGTCCCTGTTACGACCTAGCGTGTGGATCTCGGATTTATTCAGGTATCGGGGCCATATTGACACCGTATTCCGCCGTGTTGCTCACTGTGACTCGCAGATACCCGCACAGTAAAAGCCCCGTCGAACAAAACGGTGTCCCGCTAAATGGCAGCCGTTCCGTTTTCTCCGTTTCCCCCTCCCCAACAATTCGAGACGACGTCTTCGAATTCGGAGTTATACGGACTAGATAAGAAAACGTAGGCCCGTTTTCTTACGGCCGTTTGCAAGAACCAATGGGAGAAAAAAACCCCCAAGAAAAAAAATGGCAAAAAGAACAATCGAACCCAGCGGATTCGCATGATTTGGTGCCAAAGATTATTGAACGGAGTCTATTGGGCCGTCCCACGGTCATCTCTGGTAAAAGGCAAGAGGTGAGTTCGCTAGGATAGTCCCACTCCAATTATTTTTTGCTGTTATTTGATCCTATATACCCCCAATTCAATTTGCCCCACTTTAACATGTCAGAATGAAGCTGGCAGCCCCTCCATCTACGCCCTCATTTTCGTAGTTGCCTTGTACGTCATGACCTGTCAGGGTTCTTGCTGCGCCTCTCTGTCCCTCTGCTCGAATACTTCCCCGCCACTGTCGCAATCAGCGCATCTTGTAATTTTCCTCTCCAGACAATCTGCACCTCGCCGCCGCAGCCCGTGTTGAAACAATAGCGTCACTGCCCGCCAGCACTGCCCCGCCCTTCATCATGACCAAGTACCACGAAACGCCCTTATTCGGCGGAGCGATGGCCGTCGACCTGCCAGAGAAATTTGCCGATGTCAGGTATGTGGAAGCAGACATGAGAAAAGCGCACAAGTGTCCCGGGCATGCACGAATCTATTGCTAACAGCCCGCTCCTAGCAAACTGCGCCAGGTTCCCGACAACCAGGAAGTCTACATTGACAAGGATGGCTTCACCAGCATCATTGTCGAGATATGCGAGCGTGTCGGTCCGGCGGGCAATAGCCCCGAGATTGACGGGCAAGCGCTGTCGACGCATCTAGAGGAGCTCGTGGGCGACGACGTCGACACGGTGCGCGTGTGGAACACAACCGAGACGCAGTTCTCGGAGCTGACGTGAGCAGCCAGCCCTCGTCCTAGATGTGCGGTCGTGCATGCATCTAACCCTACCAGGGAGGAGTTTCCGGCCTACACTCTGATCGCGACGCAGACGCCCGTTGCCGACCCCAAGAGCAGCAGCACGAGCGCGCCGGACTTCACGGCCATCGTGCTCACTCTGCTGCGGCTCGAGAAACACAACACAGACCTGCTGGTCACCATCAACGTGCCACACATGCGCGGCGAGTACGACGAGGAAGAAATCGACCTGGCGCTGGGCAAGCAGGGAGAGCTGATTGGCGACGCCATCGATTATGCATCGCATATTTGGGCGACGCTCCGCATCGATGACTGGAAGCTGTTCAAATCCGGATGAGGTATTGGACGGGATGGAAACAAATTGCGAGACTGGATTGGTCGTGGTGGGAAAGGTGCACAGAACTCCAGGAGATGATTTGGATCATGTGTATGGCTTTGGAGGAATATCTACGGGAACCAGCCCTACGACGGATGTACGAATGCTCTTTTATATGCCCAGACAAATTCAGCGAGCACAAGCGCCAAAATACGTTCAGGTAGTGATTTATATTGCAGGCCTCACTGTGCATTCTCCCATCTCTACTTCAGCGTCAGGTCTACAAAGGCGCTGTGCAGACGGGTTACGCCCGCGTCAACGTCTTTGCCTGTCACTGTGGCCGTGGCCGTCTTGTCTGATGCGGCACCTTTTGCGCCAGCAGACTGCTTCTCCTCCTTTGCACGAGTCCAGCGCTCGGCGACGAGCTTCATGATCATCTTCTGCGGGCTGCCTGGGTTCTCACGCCGCAACACCGCCATATTTTCCTTCATGAACAACTGGTATGCAGACGGTGCCGGCGGGCCTTTCGGAACGGCACCTCCACCGGCACCAGTCTTTATTTCGGCACCAGCCCGACTGCTGCTGGCACCACCCCGTGGCACCGGCTTCGTCTGCCGCAACTCGCCGCGACAGGCGCCGCAGCGATGGCGTGTCGGGTCGATACTCTTGGAGTGGCGCTTGAACTGCGTGGCGCACTCCTCGCACGTCCACACGTAGCGGAAGTCGATCTCGTAGGTGTGCTTGGTCGTCACCTGGATGCCACGCGCCCCAAAGTGCCGCGAGCACTGGGCTGCCCAGGCCTTGAACTCTCGCCCGTGCGGATTCCCTGTCACGCCGCTGACCATAAAGTTGGCCAGGTGGCAGAACTCGTGTGCGAGCACGTTGAGCAGTCGGTTTTCGTCGTCAATGACCTTTTCGGCCAGCTCGATGGATGCGTGGTGCATAATCCGCACGGCTGCGGTCGAGTCTGCGGCATCGGTGCAGGCGCCAGCATCGCCGTCGACCGTTTTTGTCTGCCTCGGCCGCAGCGTCTCCCGTCGCCAGTTTGCCCGTCCTGCGGTCGTGTTGAGCTTGTTGGTCCACACGATGCGGACGCCCCCCGTCGTGGCTGCAAGCCGTCCGAGCTCGCCGTTGGTGATGGTGCTGTCCAGCTCGGCCAGGAACTTCTCTGCAGTCTCGTGCTTCGCCTTTTGGAACGTCTTCTTCGCCTCTCTCTCTCGGGCTGCGGTGCTGGTGCTGCTGGCCTTCTTCGGCGATGGGGCCGTGGTGACACTGGTGGTGCCCGTCTTCTCGCCAGCGGGCTGGAATAGGAGCTTACGCGGCGAGTGCTCTTGGTTCCAGTCGTTGGTCAGCTGCTGGTCCCAAAAAGCATCCGTACTGGGCCTGTGAGGGGTCTTGGGGATGCGCGGAAGCTTCTTTGTCGGCGAGACAAGGCCTCGAGACAGCTCTGTTTGTGGGGGTGAAGGCGGCGGTGTTGACGATCGGGCGGTCTGCGAAGAGCGAGCTGGCTTCGAAAACTCCTTGGCCGGTCTGGACCGGATGTCTCTATGCGGCCAAGTAAGCTTTCGTTAGCAGAAAGGCAAAGCATAGACGTAGATGTGGGTGTATACGATAAGGGACGCACAAGCTGAGCTCGGTCATGGGTCTTTCAAGGGCGTCACTGAATGGCTCGTCGGCAGAGAAGAACACAGAGCTCGGCTCCTCTAGAAATGACTCGGCGACCTGCTTTTCCTCCAAAGCAGGCGGAGTGGGCTCCTTGCTCTTTTTCCGGGCATTGGGCTCTCTTGGGGGACGTAGAATGGGTTTTTTCTTGGCTGGGGATGGGAAGAAATCGTCAACCGAGTCGTCGCTTAAAAGGTCGTCCCCTGATATTTCATGAAACTCGGAAGAATCGTCTTCGTCTTCGTCTTCGTCTTCGTCTTCGTCTTCGTCTTCGTCTTCGTCTTCGTCTTCGTCTTCGTCTTCATCATCCTTGCCCTCCTCTTCGGCATCGCTGGCTTCGTCGCCACCCAGTGCGATATCCTCCAGTACTGTAGCCTCCTCGGTCGATATCTCGCCGGCGTCATCTGCAGGTAGCTCCGAGACTCGTCTGGTTCTTCTCGTCCTGACTTCTACTTGCTGTCTTGGTCTTCTCTCAGCCTTTATCGGCTCGCGGGCTTTGCCTTTCTTGACGTTGTCGTTGTCGACACTCCACGGAAGCAGCAGCGCGTTGTCGTTCTCGACGGCGCCAAGCTTTCTGCGGCGAACGGCCGTGCTCTTCGGACCTTTAGGTGCATTTGGTTTTGCCTCGGGATGTCCTTGCGACGCTCTTCTTGATGACGGTGGGAATCGTGACGGAAAATCGTCTTCGTCTTCGTCATCGCTATCTCTGACTATTTGCCGGCCGCCCATATTGTATACTACTGCTCATACACAATGCATCATCATAGGAATGCTCTTTAGCCCACAGGAGATGCAAAGACTGACAAATGGAGTTACGTTGGCAAAGCAACGGTCACGTGGTACTATTGGATGGTGAAGCTCCGCACGCTAACGCAAAAGTCATTACAGATAATGTCACATACATACGAGAATATCTTACGGAGTACGGAGTACGCGCGGAGAACTGCGATTAACTTGGCAAGATGTGCGCTTAGTTTCTTGAATGCAACGCTGTCAGCGGCTTTCGAAAACGCCCGAAGCAACTGAAGATGACAAGCATCTGAGCCTATGGGTCAGCCCCATGGTCCATAGCAGACAAGGCCAAGCAGACGGCAAATAATTCTTCAAGACAATTTGTCCTAATAGCGCAGTGTTTAATTTCTGACACGGACTACTGAACACTTCGACGTACTCCGTACGTCGTGCACATACATGAAATTGTTGGGCATCGACGGGGTGTAGCAAGACATCGAAAACCAATCGATACTCGTACTCGTACAGTCCAAACGAAGCCAGCGGCAAATCATGCACTTCGCGCGAGGCCGTTTACGGGGAAGACTATAGAGAATACGGGCAACTGGGTGATGCGGCTTGCACAAGTGTGGCACATTTTTCCCAGAACAGGACTGTCTGGCTCGTATTCCATGTCGTCGTCCTCTTTGTTTGCCTCCCTCACGAGGCAAAGAAGATGATGCGGTTGGCTGTCTGGTTTGGTCCGGCCTCCCTCTATCGATCGGTGCTCGGACATGCGGCTTAGAATCAGGCTTGGAATGGTCGTAGGTTCGCTAAAATTGGGAGATCGGACTGGGAAAAACAGGGTCCAGAAAAACGAAGAAAAAAGGGGGGTGGAAAGGGACTTCCTAACGAAGAGAGCCGGACAAGCTGAGCGGAATGCGCTATGGCTGCTAGCTTGCGCGATAAGAATATTTGGTTGGGTGGCGGCTGATGGCCGCCAGGATAGGCGGTCCAGTTTACATCGACAAGCACGGAATATCCAGCCGTTTCATTGGCCGGTAGAGATGTGGCAAAGCGGATGGCGCTAGTACCTTGCATGCCGGCGATTAGGGGGGAAATGTAAGAAGAGAGCCGAAAAGGAGGGAGGCCACTGGAAGAGCAAATGGGGGAAAATTGGCAGGAAAAGAGAACAGGAATTAGGCCGGAGGAAACACGCGGCATCTGCAATATTAGTGCACCTACATACGACATATGCACGAACCTGTCCGGCTGTGTTTTTGCCACCGCGTCCCCACCGATCTTACGAGTACTCCGTACTGGCATGGGCTTATGATTGCATCCGACGAGTATCAGGGCGTGAGCCTCCTGTTTACCAGGACTACGTACTCCTACATAGTATTATCGTCCTCTCCCATTCCTGTCGCACTCTACGCGCATCGCACTCGTGGCGGCAGACAACACAAGTACGTGTCGCCGCCTTTTCCAGGGGCCTAGCGGCCAGGTACCTCCGCAGTACCCCCCTGGACCCATAGCCCCACAATCTCTGCAGCTATGTGGCCACCGCCGAGACCAAGACCAGCCCCCTGTAGGATGCATCGAAATAGCAACACAACACAATGCAAATACAGCTAGCTGCAGTGGCTGGCATACACACAACCTATGTAAGGTATGTTGCAAGTGTCTCCTGTTTCAGCGCCCTGTGCCGGCTCTGTGTCCGCCCGCCATCCTCCTTCTTAGCGGGCTCAGCGTCTTCCCGGCCTAGCATCGGCCACGTCTACCCCCTTTTCTCTCACTGCGAAACGCCAATCTCCTCGCCCCAGGACCCTCTTCGCTGCCAGCACTGCTGCACCACGCTACCCACACTTGCTTGTATCTCGCTCGTACACTGTTGATGCCCCCTGTCTCCGCAACTCCCGCCGGTCTAGCCCACATTGCCAACCTCCTGCATGCCCACCAGAGTCGTTCTTCCCTTGCCATTTCTTTCTCTTGCCCTCCTTTTCGACGCTTCCCTTTTCTTCCCCCGGAGCACCGTCTTTTTCTTGTTCCTGCTCTTTCCTCCCGTTTTGTTTGTCTTCTCCCCCTGACATTCGCTCGTTTGACTGTCATCACGACATCGAACTCTCATTGTCCTCCTGCAGGACGCCTCTCCTTTTGTCTCGTTCCTGCTCACTACCGGAGAGCGCGATACGAGCCAAGACGAGTATCTCTGCCGGCGATCGTTTCGCTTGGCTTCCACTTCACAACAACTTCCTATTTTGACCTTCGTCTTCTCGCGATCTCTCTTTCTTCCGCGGCTTCTCGTATCTTTTAATTACTCCATCTCTGCCTACGATACGGCTACGCATCACCTGCACCAATCGACGCTGGCAACACCGACCATCAAATCCAGACACGCCGTGAGCAGAGTGTAACACTCAATCACCCTCCTAGTCACTCGCTCATTACGTCGCAGACACTCTCGTCTTCCGCGGAGCTCTGCCGTTCGTTCCATCTTCACAGCAGAACGCTATACTTTCGCTTTCGAAAGGCATTTGCGGCCTGCTTTTTCTTTTACCGAATGCTGTGGCCGGCCACAAGTTCCCCAACTTCAGCCATCTACCACGACTTCTAGCACACTTCCAATTTTTTTTTTTCATCTGCTCTGTCTGTCTCTCCGTCACATTGCTAGTTCGTTTCAAGCGTCTTGATAGTATGTTGCACCCTCCACCCTTAAGCCCCGTCCAGCCTTTTATGCACAATGCACGCTGGCTCCAATACGTGCAGTATGCAATTGCTTCGTTAAATCGAGGCCAATGGCCGCTTTCCTTTTCTACACCTTATCCCTCCCATCCTAGTCGTCCCCACTAACAGTAATGCAGGCAGTCGCCATGTCTGGATATCAAGGGAATAACGAATACGCGGACGGCTACGGCCAGCATCCGCCGCAAGGAAATACAGATTCTTACTATCAGGATGATCAGCAGCAGTATCATGACAACAACGCTGCGCACGGCGGTCAAGCCAATGATGGCTACTACGATGAGCAGTGAGTTTTCTAATCGGAACTTTCTTTTGGCTCATATTTCTGACAATCGCCAGCGGATATTACAACGCGGACGCCACGAACCCGTATCATCAAGACGGCGGCTACTATGAGAACAACACCAACCAGCAGTACCAGGACGAGTACTACAACAATGGCGGCAACCAGAACAATGAGTACTACGACCAGGGCTACGACCAGTCGGCCGGATATGCTCAAGGCGGTCAGCGTCACGCGTCTGAGGAGGACTCCGAGACCTTCAGTGACTTCACTATGCGCTCTGATATGGCTCGTGCTGCCGACATGGACTACTATGGCCGTGGTGATGAACAGTATGACTACACCGATGGTCAGAACCCAGCTGGCGCCCGCGGCTTCCGCCCACCTTCTTCGCAGGTGTCTTTTGGCAACAACCGCTCTTCCGGGGCCTCCACTCCCAACTACGGTCTAGACTACGGAAATGTTCTGCCTGCTGGACAGCGTTCGCATGAACCGTATCCGGCCTGGACCGCAGACGCCCAGATTCCGTTGTCCAAAGAGGAAATCGAGGATATCTTCATGGATCTAACCGCCAAATTCGGGTTTCAGCGTGACAGCATGCGGAACGTGTACGACCATTTTATGACTCTCCTGGATTCGCGTGCATCTCGTATGACGCCCAACCAGGCTCTGCTGTCGCTTCATGCCGATTACATTGGCGGCGACAACGCTAACTACCGAAAATGGTACTTTGCTGCTCACCTGGATCTCGACGACGCCGTCGGATTTGCCAACGTCAAGGGCGACGTCCTCAAGCGGAAGAAGAAGAAGAACAAGAAGAAGGGAGAGGAAGAGAACACCAGTGAGGATCAAGTCTTGCAGGATCTGGAAGGCGACCAGTCTCTTGAGGCTGCCGAGTACCGCTGGAAGACACGCATGAACCGCATGTCGCAGCACGACCGTGTTCGCCAGATTGCCCTTTACCTGCTCTGCTGGGGTGAGGCTAATCAGGTTCGCTTCATGGCTGAATGTCTCTGCTTCATCTTCAAGTGCGCCGATGATTACTACAACTCGCCCGCCTGCCAGGCCCTCGTCGAGCCGGTAGAGGAGCTGACCTTCCTGAACACGATTATCACCCCGTTGTACAACTATCTGCGCGACCAGGGCTATGAGATCTCAGGCGGTGTTTATGTTCGCCGTGAACTTGATCACAATCGCATCATCGGTTACGACGACTGCAACCAACTGTTCTGGTACCCAGAGGGCATTGAGCGTATTGTTCTCGAAGACAAGAGCAAGTTGGTCGATCTGCCACCGGCCGAGCGGTACATGAAGCTCAGGGACGTAAATTGGAAGAAGGTTTTCTTCAAGACGTACCTGGAGAAGCGGTCATGGTTCCATTGTGTCACAAACTTCAACCGGATCTGGATCATTCACGTTACCATGTGGTGGTTCTACACTGCTCGCAATGCTCCGACGCTCCTGGTTCACGGCTACGAACAGCAGGTGAACCAGCAACCGCCGACTTCTGCCCAACTGTCCTTTGTCGCCTTCGGTGGTGCTTTCGCTGCTCTTATCCAGGTTATCTCAACTTTTGCCGAATGGTCTTACGTGCCTCGGAATTGGGCTGGCGCAGAGCATTTGACCAAGAAGCTCTTCTTCTTCATCCTCATTCTGGTCCTTAACATCGCTCCCGGTGTCTATGTGTTTATGCCAGAGACGGACAATGATGCCTTTGTGAAGAAGCAGAAGAACCGCATATCTCTCGCTCTCAGCATTGTTCACCTGATCATTGCTATCATCACATACATCGTCTTCTCGATTATGCCGCTTGGTGCCATCTTTGGTAGCTACCTCACGAAGAACTCCCGCCGTTATGTTGCCAGCCAGACCTTTACCGCCAGCTGGCCGCATCTCAAGGGCAACGACGTTCTCATGTCGTACTTTCTGTGGGCTTGTGTCTTCGGTACCAAGATGGGCGAGTCGTACGTCTTTTTGGCTCTGTCCTTCCGTGATCCGATTCGGTACCTGTCGATCATGAATGTGAAGAGCTGCCTTGGCGACACGATTCTGAAGCGTTATCTTTGCCCATACCAGCCACAGATCCTGCTTGGTCTCATGGCGTTCACTGATCTGCTCTTCTTCTTCCTGGATACGTACCTATGGTATGTCATCTACAACTCAGTCTTCTCCATCGCGCGTTCTTTCTACCTCGGTTCATCGATCTGGACGCCGTGGCGGAACATCTACTCTCGGCTGCCGAAGCGAATTTATTCTAAGGTTCTGGCTACCACCGACATGGAGATCAAGTACAAGCCAAAGGTTCTTGTCTCCCAGATCTGGAACGCCATTGTCATTTCCATGTACCGCGAACATCTCCTGGCTATCGACCACGTCCAGAAGCTTCTGTACCACCAGGTTCCGTCTGAGCAGGAGGGCAAGCGAACACTTCGCGCACCGACGTTCTTTGTTTCGCAGGAGGACCACTCCTTCAAGACAGAGTTCTTCCCTTCGTACAGCGAGGCCGAGCGTCGCATTTCGTTCTTCGCCCAGTCCCTGTCGACACCTATTCCGGAGCCACTGCCGGTCGACAACATGCCTACCTTCACCGTCTTCATTCCGCATTACGGTGAGAAGATTCTTCTGTCTCTGCGCGAGATCATTCGTGAGGACGAGCCATACTCGCGCGTCACCCAGCTTGAGTATCTTAAGCAGCTGCACCCGCACGAGTGGGATTGTTTCGTTAAGGACACGAAAATTCTCGCCGACGAGACGGCTCAGTTCAACGGTGACGGCGACAAGGAGGACGGCAAAGACAACAAGGAAGCTGTCAAGAACAAGATTGATGATTTGCCGTTCTACTGCATTGGTTTCAAGTCTTCTGCGCCGGAATACACTCTGCGTACGCGTATTTGGGCTTCTCTTCGCGCCCAGACTCTATACCGTACCATCTCAGGTTTCATGAACTACAGCCGTGCGATCAAGCTGCTTTACCGCGTTGAGAACCCGGAGGTTGTGCAGATGTTCGGCGCCAATTCGGACAAGCTCGAGCGTGAGCTCGAGCGTATGGCCCGCCGCAAGTTCAAGATCTGCGTCGCCATGCAGCGTTACGCCAAGTTCAAGAAGGAGGAGATGGAGAACGCCGAGTTCCTGCTACGCGCCTACCCCGACCTTCAGATCGCCTATCTCGACGAAGAGCCCCCTATTGCTGAGGGTGAGGAGCCTAGACTGTACTCCGCGCTCATTGATGGTCACTCCGAGATTCTGGAGAACGGCATGCGTCGTCCCAAGTTCCGCGTACAACTCTCTGGCAACCCTATCTTGGGTGACGGCAAATCGGACAACCAGAACCACGCTTTGATCTACTACCGCGGCGAGTACATCCAGCTCATCGACGCCAACCAGGACAACTACCTCGAGGAATGCTTGAAGATTCGCAGCGTATTGGCTGAGTTCGAGGAGATGAAGGTCGACAACGTGTCCCCGTACACGCCTGGTGTGAAGAACGAGACGTTTACGCCGGTGGCTATTCTTGGTGCTCGCGAGTACATTTTCTCTGAGAACATTGGTGTCCTCGGTGATATTGCCGCTGGTAAGGAACAGACGTTCGGTACTCTCTTCGCGCGTACTCTGGCACAGATTGGAGGCAAGCTGCATTACGGACATCCTGATTTCCTCAACGGCATTTTCATGACAACGCGTGGCGGTGTTTCCAAGGCACAGAAGGGTCTGCATCTGAACGAGGATATTTACGCTGGTATGAATGCGCTACTGCGTGGTGGCCGCATCAAGCACTGCGAGTACTACCAGTGTGGCAAGGGTCGTGATTTGGGTTTCGGCTCCATTCTGAACTTCACAACCAAGATCGGCACGGGTATGGGCGAGCAAATGCTGGCACGCGAATATTACTACCTTGGCACACAACTCCCCATCGATCGGTTCCTGTCCTTCTACTACGCGCATCCGGGTTTCCATCTGAACAACATCTTCATTATGTTCTCGGTGCAGATGTTCATGATCTGCCTGCTCAGCATGGGCGCGCTTCGCCACGAGACGATTCGCTGCTCGTACAACCGAAGCGTTCCTATCACCGACCCGATGTACCCGACCGGTTGTCAGAACACGGACGCGCTGCACGATTGGGTCTACCGCTGTATCCTGTCCATCTTGGTCGTGTTCTTCCTGTCTTACATCCCTCTGCTGGTCCAGGAGCTCATGGAGCGTGGTGTTCTCCGTGCCACGACGCGTTTCTGCAAGCAGTTCTTCTCGCTGTCGCCCTTCTTCGAAGTCTTCACCTGCCAGATCTACGCGAATTCCGTGCAGCAGGATTTGTCTTTTGGTGGCGCTCGCTACATCGGTACAGGTCGTGGTTTCGCCACTGCCCGCATACCGTTCGGTGTGCTCTTCTCGAGATTTGCCGGGCCGTCGATCTACTTCGGCTCCCGTCTGGTCATGATGCTCATGTTTGCCTCCGTCACTATCTGGCAGGCGGGTCTGGTCTACTTCTGGATCACCCTGCTGGCCCTGATGGTCTCGCCTTTTGTCTACAACCCGCACCAGTTCTCGTGGAACGACTTCTTCATCGACTACCGCGACTTCCTCCGGTGGTTGTCCCGTGGTAACTCGCGCACGCACGCGTCGTCCTGGATTGCGTACAGCCGTCTGTCGCGCACGCGTATCACTGGCTACAAGCGCAAGGTTGCCGGTGACCCGTCTGCCAAGGGCTCGTCTGATGTTCCTCGCGCGGCCTTTACGAACCTGTTCATGAGCGAGATCCTGTCGCCGTTTCTCCTGGTCGTCGTCACGCTTATCCCGTACCTGTTTATCAACGCGCAGACTGGTGTGCTCAAGAACAACCCGGATGCAAAGGCGACTGCGTCGCTGATCCGCATCGCCATCATTGCTTTTGGTCCTATCGGTGTCAACGCCGGCGTCCTGGCTGCTATGTTCGGCATGGCCTGCTGTATGGGTCCCCTTCTGGCAATGTGCTGCAAGAAATTTGGTAGTGTTCTCGCTGCCATTGCTCATGCGGTTGCCGTCATCATGATCATGGTCTTCTGGGTCGTGCTTTTCTTCCTAGAGGGTTTCAACTTTGCTCGGACGGTCTTGGGCATGATCGTGGTGATGGCTGTGCAGAGATTCATCGTCAAGCTTATTGTCTGCTGTGTCCTGACACGTGAGTTCAAGACTGACCAGTCGAACATTGCCTTCTGGACAGGCAAGTGGTATTCTATGGGCTGGCACTCGATGTCGCAGCCCGGTCGCGAGTTTCTCTGCAAGATCTCTGAGCTCAGCATGTTCGCTGGTGACTTTGTTCTCGGCCACACGATCCTCTTCTTGATGCTGCCTGTCATCATCATCCCGCAGATCGACAAGCTGCACTCGATGATGCTCTTCTGGCTTCGTCCCAGGTTGGTTTTCCCTGTCCACCATCCTTTCTCGACGTCTTCGGAAGCTAATTTGCGCAAAACAGTCAACAAATCCGGCCTCCTATCTACACCATGAAGCAGTCCAAGCTTCGTCGGAGACGTGTGATTCGCTTTGCTGTCCTGTACTTTGTCATTTGCATCATCTTTGTCGCACTCATTGCGGCGCCGCTTATCGTGAAGAAGATGATTCCCAACAGCATCACGGGTATGCTGAACAGCACCAACCTGATGCAACCCACTGGCCTCAACAACAACGACACAGAGGGCCACACACAGACCGGTACTGGCGCTGCGAACTACACGGGCTACCTGTTTGGGAAGACGGGATCGGGATCGGGATCTGCCTCGACGGCGACGGCTACGGCAGACAGCAAGAAGATCCGTTTGTTTTAGAGTGATTTCAAGCTGCCCGGGAAAGGGCTGTCAGGATCCTCTAGACAGCGGTGAGAAAATTGTATGATATGTACGCCACAAAGCCTAATGATTTTTGTCAGAAGCAGAAGGGAGCAGGATAATGTCATCTTGTTTGGTTGTTGGCGTGTATACATTGAGACAGAAAGTTGCGCGGCCAAGGAGACACTGCAACAGTAAGGATGGAGGCCTCGTAAATTTGAAAGTGTTGGTGGGCTAGTCCTTAGTTTCCGGATCGCTGCACTTCGTTACCTGGTTTTTCTTGTACGCGTTCCTTCCTTTGTTTTTTCTGTTTTCTTTTTTCCGTGTTGGCGGTTGTGACATGGTACATAGGATTTTTTAGACTTTTAACTTTGCAGTCCGCATGAAGCTGCTCTTGGAGAGGGCGTATAATCCAGGATTCATAAATGACCTTTGGCCGTTGTGCAAGACTAATGTTTCGGGGATGTCACGATATTAAAACGGTGTAAACATACTTCCTGGTTTCGGATACCGATACCAGGTTTATTATAGTATACAAGAAGAGCCGAGAGCAATACTGCTGCGGCTGCGCCTGTCTGTGTAGAGTATTATTAAAAACTAATATGGAACTTGGAGTGCAAAAAAGGTAGAGATGATGCGAGAATCCCCGGATGCCATTCCCATCTCCCCTCTGCCTTGTCGGCTCGCTTCCCGGCCTCGACAGAAACTCGACGTATGACTGACAAAGCATGTCCAAGAAACTGGTCGAAACAGCTGGCGTCGCATGAAATTGCTCGTCTATGCAACAACCGGGAGACCCAGCTTGCTGCTGGCCTTCCTTGTCATTACCTTAGTTATGGCATGGCGGATGGTCACGCCGGCCTTCTCAATGTCCTTCTTGCTCAAACCCACGGTGATGCACACCTTCAGAGCCGGTCGCACCGTCCATTCAGCTGCCTCCTTGGGACTCTGGGAGCTGGTGATGGGAAGCGTCTTTAGCCGTGTAATCAACACACCATTGGCCAGAGCCTGTTGATTGTTAGTAAGTGGCAGCTCTGCCGTCAAGGGGGGTGTATATAAGAATTAGAAACTCACCTCGTCTACACACTCCTGAAGCAGCTTTTCCTCGTCCTCTGAAGTGAGCCTCTTACTCCGAATCACGTCCGGCTTGAGTACGAGCAGCATGATAGGATTATCCGGAGCGCTCGTGCAAGTGATCCAGTCACTGCGCGGGTCCAGCTGTGCCTTCATAGTCTTGATGTTGTCCCGGCACTGCTGCAGGATCTCGGGGTTGGTCTGCAGCAGGTTGATGGTCTCGCTGACCGTCGTGGCCAGCATGGCCGGCAGTGCTGCCGAGAACGTGTACGATGCAGCCATGAGGCGCTGGTGCTCCACCACGTCCTTCTCGCCGGCACAGAATCCACCACCGGCACACAGCGGACCAGCGAGAGAGCCAACAATCATGTCGATCTGCGAAGGGTCTACATTCTGAGCTTCCGTCAAGCCACGGCCCGTTCGTCCGAGGACGCCGAAGGACCAGGTTTCGTCCAGAATCAGGCGGAACTTGTATTTTTCCTTGAGTTCGATCTGTGAAATACGGTCAGCCAGATATCCTGGGACACGAGACGACGACGTCTGAGAGAGAGGGGCGACATACCAGCTTCGGCAGGTCCGTGACATCGCCAACAGTCTCTGACACGGCCTCCATGACGATAAAGCGACGCGTCAGCTTCTTCTTACGGGCCTGCTCGTCTGCGACCTTCTTCATCTGGAGCTCGAGGTCCTTCAAGTCGCCGTGGTTGTACCAGCGGATGGTGCTGCGGGAAACATCGAGGCCTTTGCGGATAGAGTAATTGGCAGCACGGTCGGCCACAATGACGTCGCCACGCTTGCAAAAAGCCGGGATCACGCTGGAGATAGTAGAAAAGGCCTGGGCATAGACGATGCAGCCACCGGTGCCAAGGTAGGCGGCAATGTCAGCCTCGGCCTTCATGTGGACATCCTGGGTACCGTAGAACTGAGGCGGTCCGCAAGGGCCTACGCCGTATGTTCGGAGTGTCTGGATTGCCTTCTCTTTGATGAGCTCGTTTGCATTGAAGTTGTAGAAGTTGTAGGAAGCCAGGTTAACAACAGTGCGCCCGGACGACAGCTTGACCTTAGGGCCTGTAGGACTGTTGGGGAGAAGAGATGAGATCAGCAGTCAGCTCTACAGATTCGGTATACAATCGTGGCAGAGGGGCTCATCCTTACCCGACGAGAACGGGGAGCCTGTCGGCTTCGATTTCTTGCATGGGCGTCAGAGTCTCGACAAGAGGCTCAGGAGTCCAATCTTCGACCAGCTCATCAATTTCCTACAGGAGAACACAAGGCAGACACGTTAGCCACACAGCGACCACAAGAGACACAAATATGACACAAGAACAGCATGGCGGTGAGAGGCGGAGGGGCAGACTGACATCCTCGGTGAGCTTGACGAAGTTCTGCTTCGAGGTCGAGTATGACGGCGAGAGGAGGTAGCGGATAAAGAAGAGGACGAGGATCAGCTCGATGGCCGACCGAATAGGATCGTTCTGGTAGCTCGACCGGACATATCGAATCAAAACAGCCGATCCAGGCACTCGCTGGAAAGTGTGCGAGGCGGCATCAAGCCACACAGTGACCTGGCCGGGGATCTCGTGGAAATCCATGGCCCACTTGTATGTGTGTGCGTGCTCTGCTCTGCGACGAGTGGTGGCGATGGGAAGAATTGGCAAGACAGGGTGGCTTTCGCTGGCGATGCAATTAGCAGGTTGCGTCAAAAAACATGGGCAGATCTGGTCCATAAAACGGCAGGCACGCTTTTCGCGTCACAGTCGGGGAATAAAGGGGCGCAACATCTGTGCGGAGCCCCCTGATTGAAATGCAGCAGACTCCTTACTAATACGTCGTTGGTACGGAATCCTCGTACTCCGTACGGGCAAGAACAACCGTGTTATCACGTGAATGTGTCTTTACACACTAGCAGGCTGCGTAATATAGGGGCAAAGTACTCTGTACAGAGTATGTATCTTATTACGTCTTACTCGATCTTATCTGATACTGTTACCTCTTCTCTGTGACTGCGCCCGAGCTTGTACACACCTATGCTCACCCCCACCACAAGCTGCTACCATCTACCATCCAGCTCAATTCAGAGCATTTGCTGGCAGGTTGGATGGCGGATAGCACCGGTCGAAGTAAGCACCCTGCGTAGCAAGAGCCAGATTGTCAGCTTTTGAATCCTGAAACAAAGGCCAGGACAGCTGTACTTACGTCGTTACCCCACCACTGAGGGAACTCGGAGTTGGTCAGGTTGATGGCTAGCATGATGACGGTCTGGCACAGCTGCGTGCCACAGTCCAGGCCGACACCAAGCAGGTAATTGTACTTGCGAAACCTATTGTGTCCAGTCAGTTGCGATGATGCTCAAGTGGGTGGTCGGGACGAGACAGCATACCAGACAGGTCGGTAGCGGAACATGTAGCCCATGAAGAAAAAGGCCGCCAGACCGGATGTGAAGATGTTGACAGTCTCATACAATGGCGAGGTGAAGGCGCCACACATGATGACAACGGGGTTGCAGCGCGTCTCCATCTCCCAGTGCGGCTTGTAGCGATGGACAATGTACACCATGCCAACAAGAGCAGGACCAATAAGGAAGGCATAGTAGATCCAGTTGTACTGCGAGTCGTTTGCGAAGATGACCTTGGGCCCGAGAACACCCCACAAGACGGACAAGGAATAGTAGTTCTTCGTCTTGAGCGCCAGCCACGAGTTGCTTTCCTGCCGGCCGGTCAGAACAGATTTGCCGACACGGTCGATGATGAGGCGCATGAAGCCATAATTCACAAACGGCCCCAGCAGCGTGCCGTACACCTGGCCCCAAAACATCTCCTTCTCGGGGATCTTCATGTAGAAGCCGAACTTGTAGTCCGAGATGAGGTTGAGGTTCTGCTCAAGGATCTGGCGGCCAAAGGTCATGCTCGCCAGTACGGCACTGGGGTTGCCCGGGAACATGGCGCCGGCCATAAGCTCGGAGAGGAAGGCCATGCCAACCTGCTGGTTGGCAATGCCCCAGAGGATGCCATTGGGGAAGGTGGAGATAGCGGACACGATGCAGATGACGATGAAACCCCACCAGGGCAGGCCAAAGTCACCGCCATACAGAGTTCCGAGCGACAGGGCCACGCAGACGACCAGCAGGACTATATACCACCAGTGCGGTACGCGCTTTGTCCGCGACATCAGCTGGATATATGGGTCGTTATAGTCGGTCCTCCGACCCTTGAAGGCATCGACAATAGCGGTGTAGGAGCTCTTTCCGTACCAGAGGACAGAGTAGACGATGGCGCCAGTCGAGCAAGCAAACCCCCAGAAGAAGTACATGGCGTAAGACGGAGCCCAGTGCGGCCGAGAGTACTCATCCATGGCGGTCTGGTTCAGCCTGTAGTTGGGAGTCAGGACGCGGCTGACGTTGTATCGCTGGCCGTCCTGGTCAAAGGTGCCCGAAGACATGGGCGGGAAGGTAAGAGCGTTCAGGGTGTTTGTAAAGTACATGATGGGGTATATCATCCAGGAGGCCATAAGAGCGCCGCCGATCATCGAGGCGTTAGCCCAGAGAGGCGTGTAGAGAGGCGAGAAAAAGCCGATGTAGTTCCAGTCCAGGGAGATGTCCAGCAACCCATATCCATAATAGCCAGACCCCAGCACAAAGCCCTTCCACTTGCCATGTGCCATGTAGCACAGTAGAGGGAGCGAAGAAAGCATAGCTATACAAACGGTTAGCTATAGTCTAGTTCGAACAGAGCACAGCGGGAACGTACGAAAGATCACGCCAGGGAAGAACTGGTAGACAAAAGTGATACAAGACACGTAGGCGAAGAACTTGAGCGATTTCTTGGTCACCGTAGGGTTCCGATGCATGGCATTGAGGAGAGCGACGTTGGGCAGCACGCCTGGATAGTACATCTTGGGCGGGCGCACTAAGATGTCACGGAACAAGCCGGCAAAGCCATAGCCGATCATCTGGGAGGTGAGGAGGAACATGATGCCCCAGCCGGCATTGATCTTGCGGTCATAGTATAGCTCCAAGGCAGAGAGGGGCCCCAGGCCATAGGCCGTATAGCACTAGACACCACGTCAACAAGGAAAAGACACAACAGCAGGGACCAGCGACACTCACACTCCCCCAGTAGGCGACGACGATCAAGGCGTGCTCCTTGGCATTCCAGGGACCCGGGTTGAGGCTGAAGGAGCGGCCCAAGATGTGGAAGGACCGCTTGGGCAGGACACGACCAAGAAAGTCGCCCATGCCCCACGATAGCAGCTGCACAGCGTAGCTGGTCAGAGTGTTGCTGTAGGGCTTAAAGTAGTACATGGTGGAAATGGCATCGCCGACAAGGACCCAGAAGGTGGAGAGGAGAAAGAAGCGGAAGGTGAGGATGGGTTCGCTGAAGTCATTATGTAAATCAACGGTCTTGGCCACGAGAGGAATGGGGTAGTCCTTCAGACGAGGGTCGATAAACTCCTCGTCCTCGCCAGGAACATAGATCTTGTCGGCGGAATCGATAATCTCTTCACTACTGTCGAATGCTGTCTTTTCTGCAGGGTGCTTCTCATCCACGGGATAGATCGCTGATTGGGCATCACCCGCCTCAGCGGCGTCAATCTCGTGCACGGTCATTGAATCTGTGGTGTGGCACAAGGCGTTATCGCTCCTGGCATTGTTACGTGGACGGCGATGCTGGCACGGCTAGAAGGGCCCCAGCTCTCTTATACCCCGCGGGGACTGTCTGCAAGCTACAAGCGTCTTCCCACATATCTCTCCAGTCCGATATGTTGGTGATACACACAAAAGAGAAAGCGATCCCAGACAGGCAGGACGACGAGCACAACCTCTAGGCTAGCTGAGATAGGAAGGGAGGAATATGCGATGCTACGCGACGATGAGGGACAATGTTCGTGTGCCGATTCGCCGACGCCAAGAGCCGAGACAGTGGCGACGGCCGAGTAAAGGGACACAGCATCGTGGCCTCCGCGGCAAAAGATACGGGTGGCCAGTTTATCAGTTTATCTATAGGCTGCTCGAAATCTCTATTCTTCTCAACCACCTGCTCTCTACCTCTTCCTTTTGTTCCCCTTTTTCTCTGGCTTCTGGCTCTGGCCCCGACGGTTAAGACGGCGTGTAGCCGTCCTTATCGCGGGGAAGCTTGACATGGCATGATGGATTGAGATGGCCGTGTAAGTGAATGTGATTTCACAGGCAGGATGGAAGCTTGGGCCTCTTCTTATCCTGGCCCGTAAACTAGTCTTGGTTGGGGAGTAGCGTTCCGGCAAGCTGGTGCTATAGTTTACTGCTTTAGGCAGCTGGTGGGCTCAACAATTTCCCTGATATCCTCTCAGAGGCTCCGAGGATCGAAAGTCTCCACCCTGTGGAGTAGATAGCCAAAGTACGGAGTAATAGATGATCTGGACATGTCTTGCCGTCTAGTCGACACTGCCGCCTCAGAAGAGGTGTTTGCACAAACCGCTCGAATAACAAAGGACTTTGAGATGCAAGCAGCGTAGACTTGGCATGCTGTAAGTGTAAATCAAGGTGATATGGTACACGGCCATGAAGAACATGGTCCATGACTATAAACCGTCGAGACCAGCGATGCCAAGCCGTGTGTGAGGGTCGCAGAGATAAGGCAAAGCGCTTAGAACCGGGCCGGGTTTTTTCTGTTGGCGTGATTTGTAGGGAGGAGAGAGGCCAACAAGTTCGCAGCGTTATGCTGTAAAGACACGTAACATAGTAGTACGCATGCAACAGGTGCGACCAAATGCTATATAGTCTGCGTTGCACTTTATACGATAGCCGTTTTGCAGACGAGCCTAGGCCTCTTCTGTTCCTAGGGGTGTCAGAGGGCCACAACAGCAACCGGTCCTGTAGTCTAGCGGTTAGGACACTGGATTCTGATCTCGTCAATCTTAATTTCCAGTAGCCCCGGTTCGATTCCGGGCAGGACCTTAATCGGCCTAATGCTTTAAACTTGTATTATAAGTCTCTGTTTTTGCTATTCCAGTCTTGTTTAGTTTATACTAGCCTATAAATTTTGCAAAAACTGACTAGTATACGTTTTTAGCTAAAAGGGCTGCTAGTAATTAACTAAAGCAGTTAAATATCATAAAACACTACATCTTAATTACTAAATAAATAAACGTTCTTTATAATATTTTTAAGCTTTTAAAGACGCTTTTTTTAAGAGAGTTGCTATTTGCACCGTAAAATTTGGCTATCTGCACCGTAATCCACTCATAAGAGATATGGTACATAGGGTGGGTCCCTGCTTTCACCCCTAAGAACCTATAATATAAATCTACTTTTAGCCAATAATATTCTCGCACCGTTGTCTAGTTAAGTACAGAGTACTCTGTACTCTATACTCTATACTTTGTACTCTATAGGCAAACAAAATACTAAAGAATAATAAAATGTTGCCCCCTTTTAAATTACTACTACGAATAAAACTTATAGAAAATTTTAAATAAAGCTAGTTATATTATAAGTCTAAGCTACTAGTTAATATATAGTAGGAATTCTAACTTTACACGCTTACCTTTAGTATCTAGTATCCTTCTTCTTAAAGTAAATATTATTATAATTTATACGTTGTAAAAAGTACTCTATAATAGTAAGCAACTTTTTTTACGGCAAAAACGTAAGTCTATTCCTATTCTAGTATAGCGCAGAACAAATTAACCAATCAACTAAGTTTTATTAAACCCACCCTATGTACCATATTTCTTATTAGTGGAATACGGTGCAGATAGCCAAATTTTACGGTGCAAATAGCAACTCTCTTTTTTAATACAAAGTAAATAACGCTATATATAGCTAAGGTTAAAAAACTAGTATTTAAGTACTAAAAAGAAGTACTAATACTTAAGTACTAGTATTGTTAGTATACTAGCTTAGTAATATTATAAGGGTTTATATATAATGTATAGTTATAAAGGCTTAAACGTATTTATACTATTATATTAAGCCTTTAACTTAACAAACTATAAAAAACTACTAAGCAAGAGCTTACTATCTAATTTATACGTAAATAAGAGGTGCGCGATAGCGCAACCTTAAGTAGGTATAGTATAGCTAAGTAGCTATGCTTTGCCCTGTTTATATATTAAGATAGTTAATTAAGTCTAACGCTTAGTAAGCGGTAGGTTGCCGAACTAGTGTGTAGGGCAAGTACGTAGGATACTCTTATACTATTTCTTCTCTTTTAAAGTAACGCTTTTATTAGCTAAAAGGTGTATACGTAGCGGCTGCTTACTTATTAAAAAACCTCTTTTAGTAAAGTTAAGAAAAAGAGTTAAGTGCTTTAAGTTATTAGCTGTTGCTAAACGGTTATAGACTGCTTGCTGTGTAACTGCATTCTTATATTATAGAAGCGTATATATATTACTTAGAATATAGCAAAAGTAATTGCTAAATCTAGCTAGGTATAAAGGCTATCTTATAAAGGCGCTTCTTAAAAGGCGTAACGCTTAAATCTTAGTTATAAGATACTTATATAGTTAAGATTTTTAACTAATAATAAGGGTAGAATAAAGGTAGTAATAGCTGTTTATTACTTATTAATTATAAGGTTATTATTAACTAATTAATAAAGGTAGTTTATTATTAAGATAATTATTTAATTGTTAGATAATATAGTATACGCTTAATTAAAAATAATAAAGTAAGGTTAAAGTTTTTAGCTTATAATAAAAGTAAGTAAAAGTAGTAATAGCTATTTATTACTTATTAATTATAAGACTATTTTTAACTAGTTAATAAAGGTAGTTTATTACTAAAATATTCTTTTACTTATTTTTAAAATAAAGTAGTATATGCTAACTAAAAATAGCTATATAAAGTTAAAGTTTTTAACTAAAATAAAGGAAGATAAAAGTAATAATAGCTATTTATTACTTACTAATTATAAGACTATTATTAACTAGTTAATAAAAATGGTTTATCATTAAGTTTTTTTTTTTAAATTTTAAACGTTTTTTACCTTATTGAAGTAAGGTTATTAAGTACTTAAGATATATTTAAAAGTTTAGTTTTATAGTCTTTTATTACTTTAAAGTATAAGAAAATTAAATAAATCTTATAATTTAAAGTAAAATTTATTTAATCTTATAGAACTACTTTTACTTCTTTAGCTTTCTTTCTTTAAACTTACTAAGTAGTAAGTTAATATAACTGTTTATATAATAAAGTAATAACTAGCTAATAATTATTTATAAAATAAGATTAAACTAAAGTTACTTTTAAATTTTATAAACTTTTAATAAATATAAATCTTATAAAACGTTTAGTATGAGCGTATATACTAACTTTTAATAATATAAGTTCTTAATAGTATAATGTTTACTAAGTAATAGCTAACTTATACCTTTTAATAAGTATATTAACTTATATATACTAGTAAATAACTACTAACTAATAGCTTTTTAAAAAGCTTAAAGGCTTAGCTTAATATATTTAGCAGTTTTTTTATAAATATAAATAAGCTATTTCTTTAAAGTAAGATAATTAATAGTATTATAATAGTACTAGCAAATTATATATTAATTGCTTAATAGTTGCTATTACTAACTTTAATAGCTAAAAAGCTTAGTTATGCCTTATAAAAGAATAAGCTAAAACTACTAGCAACTAACTAGTAATCTTATTATGAACGCTTTAAGATAGCTTAGTAAGCTATATTATAGCTTAATATTCTTTACTAATTTTAGTAAAAGCTAAAGCTAACTTTAATAACTACTTAATAGTTAGTAAAGATCTTTTAGCTTTTACTACTTATTATTTTAAATGTTAGCATGCTTTTTTAAGCGTAAACTTAGGTTGCTACTACTTTAAAAGTAATAATAAGTCTTTTTAGCTTTATTGCTAAGTTGTTACTAACTTATTACTTAAGCTAATCTTTATTTTATTTTATTATTCATAAAATAATTTAATATAACTATTAAAACTAGCTACGCTAATATGCTTTATTTTATAATAAGAGTGAAAAACTACTTAAATAAGTTTTATGAACTATAAAAGCCTTAGCTATACTAGCTTAAGCTAACTAAGTAGTAGTCTTTCTTTAACTATTACTTATAGTAGCGCTTAGTAAGTAATAAGCTTATAGCTAGTTACTAACTTTAGCTAAACGCTAAGACTATTTTTAGTGCTATAATTAGTAGTAATAAAGTAGTAGTAGTAGCTAGTAGTAATAGCGTAGCTATATCTAGTATATATAAAACATTTAATCCTTTTTAAGATTTGCAAACTTCTATAGACGTTTTATTTCCTACTACTTTTATATTATATAAGCCTTAATAAAAATAATAAAAATAAGCTTTAGCCTACTACGTAAGCGTAAAGCCGTTGCTATATAACCGTTTATATTAACTAAAGAGGTAAAGGTTGCTTTTAAATTACTAAAAATAGCATTTATAATAGCAATAATTCTAAACTACTATAATAATATAAAGCTTATATAGGTAAAAACAAATACGGTAAGCTATACTATCTTTAGCATTATTTTTTAGATTATAAACAGCAAGTAGCAACTAGTTGCTTACTACTTATGCAAGCTAATAAACTATAAGATATAATAAAGAGTAAGATAGTAAAAGCTCTTAGCTATTATTAAAAGCTTAAAGTACTAGCGTTACTATCTAAAAGGTTTAAAGAACTTATTTATAGTCCTAACTAACTACTAGGCGCTAAAAAGCGTTGTTAAGGCATTAGTAAAGGATTTTTAAAACTAAATTACCTAATAAGCATTTTACCTTTTAGCGTTTAACTTTAAAATTAAGCACTACTTAAAGTCTACTAACTTAATAAATAGTCTATTCTGCTAATTAGACTATATAAAAGGTAATAGTATGCTTTCCTTACTTTTAGCAAGCTATAAATTATAGACTAGTTGTTAAAGCTTCTTATATTAAAGGCTTTATTACTATTTATATAAAAGGCATAGGTTGCTACTAGCTAAGAATAGCTATTATAACCCTAATGCTCTCTTAAACTATATAATACTATTTGCAATACTTAAGGCTAAGACTAATTATTAAACAACTTATTTATAAAAGCTAAGTAAAGCTAAAGGAATAATACTTATTATCTACTAAAAAGGAATACTTTATTCTATAATAATTATATTATTATCTTATTAGTAAACAAGCTATAAGTAAGGCAAATTAGTCTATACTATACCTCTTTTATAATAAGCTAAGCTTAGTTATATATTAGGTTACCTTGCCTTTATAGTATACTTGCTAATATAATATATTTTATATCTTTTGCCTTAAACTATAAACTACTATAGTAAAAGAAAGAGAAAAGCCTTTATTCTTAAAAATAGTAACAGACTAAGAAAAGTATAAGGTTAAAGATATTTTTACTTACCTTAGTAAAAGGTTGTAAACCTAGTTCTTAGTAAAATAGAAAAGCTAGCTAGCTAAGTATAATACTTAAGAATCAAAAGAGTACCTAGTATGTACTAGCTATAAGTTATAGTTTTACTAAAAAACTATAAAGCGCACTTATAAGAAATAAGAAAAGTATAAAGTAATAGCTAGCTATATATAATTTAATTACTAGTTAACTATTCTTACTATTTCTATATAATTGTATACTATAAACTACTTATTCTAGCTTTAAAGTTGCTCTTTAAAGCTATAAACCTAAAACACTTTATTAAGAAGCTATTACTTAGCTACTAACTACTTATTACTATTCTCTTATATAAACATTCTCTTTACCTTCTTATTCTTCTTTTTAATACTATCTTTCTTATTCTTCTCTTTGCTACTAAGGAAGCCTTTGCTAACTAGTATATAGCTACTTACTAGCGTACTCTTACTAGACACTACTATACTACTACTACTAGCTATTATAACTACTTTACTACTACTAGCTATAGCACTAAAATAGTCTTAGCGCTATGCTAGCGCTTAGCTAAAGTTAGCAACTTAGCGTAAGACTATTACTTACTAAGCGCTGCTAAAAGCAATAGCTAAGGAAAGACTACTACTTAGTTAGTCTAGGCTAGCTTAACTAAGGCTACTATAGTTTATAAAATTTACTTAAGTAGCCTTTATGCTCTTATAGTATAGTAAAGCATGCTACTATAGCTTGCTTAAATAGCTATAATACGCTAGGCTAGGCTAAGTATAATAGAATAAAGATTAGCCTAGGTAATAAGTTAGTAATAACTTAATAATAAGAATTAAAAGACTTATTATTACTTTAAAAGTAGCAGTAACTTAAGTCTACGCTTATAATAGTATGCTTACGTTTAAGAACGTTAGTAGCAAAAGCTAAGCTACCTTTACTAACTACTATATAAGCGTTAAGGTAAGCTTTAGCTTTTACTAGTACTAGTAAAGAACACTAAGGCGTAATATAGCCTACTATACTATCTTAAAACGTTTACGCTAAAAGCGCTAGTTAGTTGCTAAAGGCTTTAACTTATCTTCCTATAAGGCGCGGCTAAGTTTCTTAGCTATTATTATTAAGGCTATTAACCTTTAGGCGATTGCTATATAATTGCTTAGTGCTATAATAATATTATTAACTATTGTTTATTAAAGTAGTAACTTATTTATACTAATTTAAAAACTCTTAAATATATTAAGCTAAGCTTTTAATTTTATTAAAAACTATTAGTTAGTAATTAGCTACTAGCGTATATAAGTTAATATACTTACTAGCAAGTAATTATTAATATACTATTAGCTATATAGATAATATAGTATACTAATATACTAGGTTCTTTAACAAGGTTATATATAAAAACTTATAGTAAATGTTTAAGTAGGCTTTAAAGATATAGTTTAAGTATAAAGCTTACTATAAAGTTAGCTATTACTTAGTAACTACTATACTAGTAAAGACTTATACTCTTAAAAAATAATATATATACTTAAAGAAGGCGTTTTATAAGGTTTACATTTATAAAAAAGTTTATTAAGACTTAAAAGTAGCTTTAGTTAAATATTATTTATAAGCAATTGTTAGCTAGCTATTATATAAAGTTATAAATTATTATATTAACCTACTACGCTAGTAAAATTAAAGTAATAAAGAAGCTATATTATTAAACATTTAAATTTATCTTAAAAACTTACTTAACCTTACTTTAATAATAAAGTAAAAAACGTTTAAAACTAAATAAAAAAACAATTTAGTAGTAGACTACTTTTACTATTTAGTTAATAATAGTTTTATAATTAATAAGCAATAAATAACCGCTAATACTTTTATTCTACCTTACTAATAGTTAAGAGTCTTAAGCCTTACACTACTATTTTTAGTTAATATATACTATACTCTTATATACTTAGTATTTAAAGCTAGCTTTCTTATAATACCCATTAGCAGCAACCTAAGCATTCCTTAACTAAGATTTAAGCTGTATGCCTTTTAAAAAGCTTTTACGCATAAAATAACCCTTATATTAAGCAAGATCTAGCGTTTACTACCGCTATAAACTAAGCAGTATATATGCGCTTCTACATTACCTAAATGTAGTCGCATAAGCAAGCAGTCTGCAACCGCTTAGCAACCGCTAATAACCTAGAGCACTTGACTATTTTTCCTAACTTTATATAGAAAGGTTTTTTAATAAGCAAGTAGCTGCTACATATACACCTTTAGGCTAATAAAGGCGTTACTTAAGAAGAAGAGGGATAGTGTAAGAGTATTCTACACACGCGTCCTTACGCACCGGTTTAGCAACCCGTCGCTTACTAAGCGTTAGACTTAACAAACTATCTTAATACGTTGTATAGGACTAGTATAGCCACTTAGCTATGCTACGCCCTACTAAGGTTGCGCTACACTGCATCTTCTAGTTATATATAAATTAGCTGGTAGGCCGTCGCCTACTAGTCTACTATAGTTTATTAAGTTAAAGTCTTAATATGACAAGTATAAGCACGTTTAAGCCTTTATAACTATACATTGCACACTAACCCTTTTAATAAGTGTATACTATAAACTAACTATTTAACTTAAAGGGCGCTCTTTTAAGTTATAAACTTAAAACTTAAGGTTAGCTAGCTATTACTTAGCTAGCTAACTACTTATTATTATCTTTATTCCTTACTACTTTTTTATTATTAAATAAGCTTTTACTAGCTAGTATATAGTTCTTACTAAGCGCTAACTAGTTACTTACTTACGCTTTTTTACTTAAAGGCGTTTTATTTAGTAATAGCTTTGACTTACTTAAGGTTTATAGCTAGCCTTTTTATAGTAATAATAAACTTTAAGAATTTAATTTTTTAAAGAATTTATACTTTTTAAGGTTTGTATATAGTTGTAAAGCCTTTAGCTGCTTAAAAACTAATTAAAGATGCTTTTTATACTTCTTTTTAGTCTAAGAGTAGATTAAGATGTTATTTAGGTATACCTTATAAACTATACTTACTAGCCTTACTAGTACGCGATAAATATATACCTAAAACGTAGCTAGTACGTTAGTTAGTCTAAATAGTATAATATAAAACTTAAAGAGCTTATATTTTTTTAGAAAGCAGTCTTTTACTAATTAAAGGCTTTAACCTAGATTTTATAGTACGCTTTCTTTATATCTACTTTAATGAATACTTTTACGCTATCTAAACAATTTAATAGCTTACTAATTAATAAAAGAGGGCAGTAGTCTTTCTTAGTTACTCAATTCAAACCTTAGTAGTTAACGCATATATATAAAGTACTATCTTTCTTTAAAAGAAAAATTACTAAGGCTTTAGCTAGACTATTACTATAAGCAATCCGCTTATTTACTAATAACTTATTAATAAAGTAGTAAAGCTTCTTTTGCTAGGCAAAAGATAGTAAGTATAGTAGGCTATATATCACCTTTACGCTGTCTTTTAGCTTAATTAAGTACTTTATATTTACTAATAAAGGTAGTTTCTTTACTTTATTAATATTAAACACTTTAACAAATAGTTATATATAAAATAGTAGTTGCTAGCTAGGGTTTAGTAAAGCTAGATTATTATTTATAGTAAGAATGTCTAGTTTATAAGAACTTAAATCTAACTATATTAAGTAAATAGCAAACAACTTTTTACTATTTATATAAGCGTTAGCTTATTTGCTTAAAGGTCTTAAAAACTATAGTAGTAAATAACTAGGCTTATTAAATAGTATTAATAACAACGCTTAAAAACCTTAGCCTTTTATAACTTAGAATAATATCTTTATAGTTAGCGCTTATTTAGTAAATAGCTATAAAGACTTATATTAACGCGTAAAAGACTTTATTTTTTATTAGTATAATAGTTAGCTTATATAAGCTATAAGCTTATAGTGCTTTTCTATTAATAAAAACTAAGTTTAAGTTTAGGTGCTACTAAAGTAGCTTTAGACTAAGCTATTAAACAACCTTTAGGTTAACTATATTTAAGTTAGTATAAAAATTTAAATTTATAATAATAGTAACCTAGTAATTACTAGGCGTCTATACTTTAGCTAAGGTATAGTAGTAAAGAATTATATTCTTAGTTAGCTATACTAGTAAGGTTAATAAAGAATAAGATTTTTTACGCGTTAATATAAGTCTTTATAGCTATTTATTAAAATAAGCCTTACCTATAAAAACATTATCTTAAGTTATAAGAAGCTAAGGTTTTTAAGCGTTATTATTAATACTATTTAATAGGCTTAGTTGTTTACTATCTGCTTAACGTAGTTAAACTTAAGTTTATATAAACTAAACATTCTTACTATAAATAATAACCCTACTCTGCTAAACCTTAGCTAGCAGCCTTTACTTTATATATAATTATTTACTAAAGTTTTTAATACTAATAAAGTAAAAGAACTACTTTTATTAGCAAACATAAAGCACTTAATTAAACTAAAAAATAGTATAAAGGTGCTATATAGCCTTTTATACTTACTATTCTTTACGTAATAAAAGAAGCTTTACTACTTTATTAATAAGTTGTTAGTAAATAATTAGATTGTTTATAGTAATAGCTTAGCTAAGGCCTTTATAATATTTGTTTTAAAGAAAGATAGTACTTTACGCATATACGTTAACTACTAGAGTTTAAACTAAGTAACTAAAAAAGACTACTACTTTTTACTACTAATTAGTAAACTATTAGATTGCTTAAGTAGTATAAAGGTATTCTTTAAAGTAAATATAAAGAAAGTATACTATAAAATTTAAGTAAAGGCTGCTAATTAGTAAAAGACTACTTTTTAAATAAAATATAAACTTTTTAAGTTTTATATTATATTCTTTAGGCTAACTAATGCGCTAGCTACTTTTTAAGTATATATTTATTATATACTAGTAAGACTAGTAGGTATAGTTTATAAGGTATATTTAAATAATATCTTAATCTACTTACAAATTAAAGAAAAGTATAAAAAGCACTTATAATTAATATTTAAGCGCTTAAAGGCTATAAAGCTATATATAAACCTAGCTAAGTATAAGTTTTTTAAAAAGAAAATTGTCTTCTTAGGTTTTGTTATTACTACTAAAAGGTTAGCTATAAACCTAAACTAAGTTATAGCTATTATAAACTAAAAGGCCCTTAAGTATATATAAGACGTTTAATCCTTCTTAAAAGTTATAAACTTTTATAAACGTTTTATCTCTTACTACTTATATATTATATAGTCCTTAACAAAGTTAACTAAAACTAGCCTTAGCTAGCCACGCAAACATAAAGCTATTACTATATAAACTAAAAAAGTAAGAGTTGCTTTTAAATTACTAAAGATAGCATTTATAATAGCAATAATCCTTTGCCACTATAATAATACAAAGCCTACCTAAGTAGAAACAAATGCATTAAGTTACGCTATCTTTAGCACTATATCTTAGTTAGTAGATAGTAAATAGCAACTAGTTATATACTACTTATAAAAGCTAATAGACTATAAAATATAATAAATACTAGGTTAATAAAAGCTCTTAGTAATTATTAAGAGTTTTAAGTACTAGCACTACTATTTAAAAAGTTTAAATCATTTATTTATAGTATTAACTAACTACTAAGCGCTAAAAAGCGTTGTTAAGGTATTAGTGAAGAATCTTTAAAACTAAATTACTAAATAAGTGTTTTACTTCTTAGTGTTTAACTTTAAAATTAAGCATTGCCTAAGGGCTACTAACTTAGCTAATAAGCTATCTTGCTAACTAGACTATATATAAAGCAGTATTATATATAATAATATACTTCTCTTACTTCTAAGCAAGCTATAAATTGCAGACTAGTTATTAAGGCTTCTTAAGCCTAAGGCTTTACTACTATTAGTATAAAAGGCGTAGGTTGCTACTAGCTAAAAGTAGCTGTTATAACCTTAGTACTTCTTTAAACTCTATAACAATATATATAAGGCTTAGAGTAAAGACTAATTACTAGATAATTTATATATAAAGGCTAAACAAAGCTAAAGAAACAACTTTTACTATTTAGTAAATAATAATACTTTATTTTATAAGAATTGCATTGTTATTCCTTTAGCAAACAAGCTATAAGCTAAGCTAATAATTAGCTTATACTATAACTCTTTTATAGCTAGCTATATAAAAGTTTATAAGACTATAGAACTTCTTACTAAGAAATACTACTATCTAAATATAGCTATAAACGTTTATATATTTGTTACTAGCTACTTATTATATATAAGTAATAAGGTCTTATAGTATAAGCTATATAAATACCTTTAGTGTCTTTTAATGCTTATTTAACTATTCTAGCATATTAGTATAGACTTTATAACTAGCCTTAGTTTTAGTTTAAGTTAAAATAGTTACTTATATAACGCTATCTTAGTAATAGTTAACTACTATATAAAGTATAGCATATTTATTCCTACTTGAAAGATAGTTATAGCTACTAAGGTTGCTTAACCTATCTATAACTATATAAAGACTAAGTTTAGTGTCTTAAAGGTAATTATTAGTAGTAAAGATAGCCTATTTACTAGCTAATTCTAGTAAGAACTAATAAACCTTAAAGAGGTTTAGCTAATAATATTTATAGCATACTACTCTTAAATAAATAGTAGTATAAAGATCTTAAACTAAACTTTAAAGTAATATCTATAAACGTTCTATAGTTGCTTGCAACATTAGTAAACGTAAGGATTAAGTATTATAAAGTTTGTATATACCAACGCTTATTATACTATAATAGACATGTCTTTATTCTATACGTTATACGCATACTACCTTTATTTTATAAATAAATATTTTTTTTAAAATTATTATTTAAATTATTATTTAAACTATTGAATAATATATTAATAAGAAGGTTATTAACTTTATTTTATATTTTATAATAAACTTAGTTAGTATATAAAGTATAGTTGGTATAAAGTATAGTAAATAATTTAAAGACTTACTTAAAGTATTTATCTTTAAGTATATTAGTAGTATTACTTAAAATATAGTTATAGTAAGCTAGTAAGCTATTTATATTTTTAGGTAAAAGCTAACTTAAAAAGTATTTATTTAACTTTAATAACTTAGCATCAATAGTAGTTATAAAGTTATTAAAATATTCTTTTTAGTTATAAGTAAGTAAGTAAGTAGGAAAGTAACAATAACTTACTAAAGTATTATTCCTTAAGGCATGTTTATTAAACTTAAACTTTAAGTTATTAAGCTTATTATATATATAATAATGCTTTTAGTAAAGTTATATAAACTTATTCTTATAACTTAATACTAAGCTTTAAAAAAACCTTTAAAATTTATATAAGGCTTTTAAGAAATAAGCTAGTCTTTCTTTTTTAATTTATTATTTAAGCTTATTAAGTTAAGGTTATATATTTTATTTAATATATTTTAACCTTTTTCTATTAATAGTAAAAGCTAGCCTTATTAATAATAAATTAGCTAAGTAATTAGTTAGTTAGTTAGTTATTTAAATACTTACTTATTATAATAGCTTAGTAGGGCTTTAAATAAGTTAAAGTTAAGTATATTAAAAGATAAGTTATTCTTTATAATAAAAGTAAGAATTTTATTATAAGCGTTGTCTTTATAAAATAATTTAACGTTTATATTTGCTTAAGCTTGTTTTTAAGACTATAGGTAAAAGAAGTTTAAAAAGCTATTATTAATGGTTTCTTCTTTTAATTTAAGTTAGTAAAGTAATTAAATAAAAGTAATATGAATTAACTTACTAGTTTATAAACCTTTTTTAGTTTTAGCCTTTTTATTAAAGGCTATAAATAAATAAAGACGCTTATAATACTCTATATAGTTTAAGCTTTTAAAGCCTATAAGCGTATTGAGCTTCTTATAGTTATATCTATTAGTAAGTTAGTTAACTAATTAGTTAGTTAGTTAGTTAGTTAGTAAAATATTACTTACGTTATATACTTTACTAATACTTTTCTTTCCTTATTTTCTTTATAAGGTAGTAAAGTCTATATAATTAACTTAATAATTAATAATATAACTTATTAACTTAGAATTATCTAAGATAAAATTAAGGTTATTATAAAAAGTATACTGCTTACTTATTTTATTGAAAGAAGTAGTATTAAAAAAAGAAGTAACTTTAAAGTTAAGGTTAGTTATATAGCCGTTAAAGTCTATATTAACTAATATAAGTTAGTAAGCTATATAATATAAATACACCCTTTAAAACCTTTTAATATAGGCTATATTATTTATAAGCTTTACTACTTACTCTTTAACTTAAAGTAATAATATATAAGCTTAAGTTTTTGCTTAAAATATATTAAGTAAGATAAACTAAGGAATAAGCTATATTATAGCCTATAAATAATATAACCTATTATTAACTATAACTACTTACTTTTAGTTATTTTATTTTATTTTATTATTTTACTTTTAACTTTAAAACTTATACTTTTTATAAGCATTAATAATCTTTATTACTATACTAAAAACCTTACTAATAGTTTTATTTTAGTATTACTTTATTAAGTAGTTATTAAGTCTTTACTAATACCTTTAAGTAATTTTACTTACTTAGTTAAAAGTATTACTAATCTTTTATTATAAGTAATCTTACTTTTACTAGTATACTATTAGCAACTTACTACCTTACTAAAAAATTTAGCTTTCTTTATAAATATAATATATTTAAAGTTTAAAGTTTAAGTATTCTTAATAAATAAATATAATAAAGTATATTTATATAAAGTATATAACTAAAAGCTTACTAGTATAAAGGTAGTTATAATGCTTTTACTAATTAGTTACTAGCTTAGTAGTTAGCTAATTACTTACTTAAATAATATTTATATCTTTTAATATATTATTATACATATTAGTATTATAAGCGTTTTTTATTATTACTAACTACTCTTTTATCTTAATAGTAGTAGTACTAACTTCTAGCTTTTTAATACTATATTATAGTAGCTTATTATTATAGTAGTAATTACTAAGTAATAGCTTTGTAGTATTTATAGCTATAATATTAGTTAGTGCCTTTAGTATTTATATAATATAAGTATATTTATTACTTTATAGCTACTTATTAGATAGTAAGGTATTGATTAAGCAGTATATATACTAGTCTTATATTTAATTTGATAGATAAGGTTAAAGTGCTTATAAACATTATATATAATATATAGCTGCTATACATTAGTATAAAAGGTAGTATTAGCACATCCTTTACGTTTAACAGTTTACGTATAGATTATAAAGTAGCTGCCTTATAATTAAACATCACTTCTTATAAAAAAGAAGTTAAAGAATATAAGGGTTAGTATGCAATATATAGTTATAAAGGCTTAAACGTATTTATACTATTATATTAAGACTTTAAGTTAACAAACTATAGTAGACTAGTAGGCGACGGCCTGCTAGCTAATTTATACGTAACTAGAAAATGCAGTGTAGCGTAACCTTAGTAAGGCGTAGCATAGCCACTTAGCTATGCTACTCCTATATAACGTGTTAAGATAGTTCGTTAAGTCCGACGCTTAGTAAGCGACTAGTTGCCGAACTAGTGCGTAGGGATGCGTATATAGAATACCTTTATATTACTATAGTTATAAAGGTTTAGCTTAATAAGAAAAGTTACTATTAAGCAAATTAAACTAGCTAAGAACTATGCTAAAGAAGAAGAAAGATTTCTATATAATCAGCTATTCCTTCTTATCTTTTAAGCAGTTCTTTCCCTTTCTTTGCTTCTACTAAATTCTTTCTTGCTAGCTTTTGCTTTTTATCTAAGTAAGTTACCGGTAAGCATAGCGTGTTTAAGTAAGTTACTAGCAAGTATAGCGTTAAGTAGTTTGCTGTTGAAGCGTAGAGTATATAGTTTAGTTAACCTAGCTATTCTAAGCTAAAAGCAAAGCTAAAGACTTATATTAAGCTATAGCTTATTATAATAGCCCTCTTCTTTCTTTATATAAAAGAAGTAAAGAGGTTTTCCTTAAATGCCTTATAAGCGGTTATAGTAAAAAGGTTTAATAGCAACTTTTATATAAGGCTTAAGTAGCCTATCTACTTAACTAAGACTTACTAGCTATAGCTATACTTTTTAAATTAAAGAATTACTTAACTAAATATTCTCTTACGCTATAGTCTAAGTTAGCTTTTAAGGGTAAGATAAAAGAAGGGCTAAAGTTAAGGGTAGTTTAAAAGAGAAAGAGGTCTTAGTAGGCGTAGTAAAGTAGGTTAATGTAAATTTCAAGATAAATCCTTAAAAAAGTATTAAGCTTAACTATATAAGATTTAACTAAGCTAATAACCTTAAAGAAAAGGCTAACTTAATTAAGCTCATTTAAAAGGTAGGTAGTTTTTATATTTTATAAATATAAGAAGACTTGTTTTCTACTTAGTAAGATTTAAAAGCTTAATAAAATTTGTTAATATAGCGCTCTTAAGTTTTTTAAGCGTTAGCTATAGCTACTTAAGTAAAGTTAAAATTTTCATTTTATTTTATAAGTTATAGTTAGCCTTACTTAGCTAAAGAGAGGGGTATAGCTATAAAGAAGGGTTAAGGGTAGCAAAAGAATAAGAAAGTAGTAGCTATATATAAAAAAAAGAATAGTCTGATAGTTAAGAAGGTATAAGAATTTAAATCTATTATAGCGCTAAGTAAAAGAAAGGCTTAATTATCTTAAACGAAAAAAGGTATAAATACGTAAAAACACTTTTACCTCTTAGTTAGCTTTTTTTATAGCACCGTTAGTCTAACGGTATAAGGCTATTAAAAGTTTGCGTATAGTATATAGCCTTTTATAAATCTCTTTTTAAAGTATAAAGATTAACTAAGGTCCTTAGTTAAAAATAGTAGAATTTAAAAGGCTATAGTATATAAAGACAAATCTAGCTAAGGCTTTTGCTATATTAATAGCTTAAATCTTCTTTTTTAAGATTAGCACTATAAACTTTAAAATGTAGTTTATAACTACTAAAAAGTTCTTATATAGTATACCTTAAAAAGAAAAAAAGAGTAAAAGCTTAGTAATAAAGTTAATATATAATTTAGCTTAAGGATAGTTAAGAACTAATAATAGCTTAAAAGGCCTTTTTTTACCTTTCTTTAAACTTTTACTTTTTTATAAACATTATAGTTTTATACTAACCTTTAAACATTTACTAACAACTTAAGCTAAGTATATTCTTTAATAATTAAGTCCCTAGTCTTTTCTTTACTTAAGTAGTTAAAAAGAGTTATAAATCTTTAAATTAACACTATACGTAAAAGTTTTTAGTATATCTTATCTTACTAATAAAGTTGGTTTTAAAGATTTATTAAGCATTTGATAATTATAATAAGTAGGCTAAACACTTAGAAAACTACTAAGCTTGTTTTTATATAGCCTCTTATAGCTTAAAGTAGTAAGGATTTACTACTAAGCTTTACTGCTAAAGAGAAGTTGAGGATTTATTATTAAAGAAGGATTTAAATATAAAGGTTTAAGCTATTCTAGCTTTTAGTTTAGTAAGTTTTTTGTTTAAGGTGCCTTTATTACTATAAAAGATATATCTAAGCTTAACTTTAAGTAAACTATTAGTTTATAAGAAAAAAAGCATGTAGTCTCTTTTTAATATTCTTTTATTCTTTACTCTTATAGGCAAGTTTTACTCTTTATAAGATAAAGCATTTAATACTACTTAAAAAGCCTTAAGGTAGTATATAATTAAGAAGTTAAAGTTAAAGAGTGTATATACTTAATAGGATTGCCTTTTAGCTAAGTACTACTTTATTTTAATATAGCCTAAGTTTCAGTAGTTAAAGTAAACTTTAAATAGTATTTTTATTAGTTTTAGCCTTTATTCCCTTAAGTAGCTTATAGCTAGCATTTCTTTATTATAAATTAAATAGTTAGCTTTAATAAGCATAAGCTTTTAAAAGTAGTAGCTAATAAAGTACTAAAAGGCGTCTTAAGAATTTAACTATAAATATAAGTGTAAGGGTATTCCACACACGCGTCTAGGACTACTACCCTCTTTTATTAATTAGTAAGCTGTTAAATTGCTTAGACGGCGTAAAGGTGTTCTTTAAGGTAGACATAAAGAAAGCGTACTATAGGATCTAGGTTAAGGCCTTTAATTAGTAGAAGACTGCTTTCTAAATAAAATACAAGCTTTTTAAGTTTTATGTTATGCCCTTTAGACTAACTAACACGCTAGCTACATTTTAAGCATATATCTACCGCGCACTAGCAAGGCTAGTAGGCATAGTTTGCAAGGTGTACCTAGATAATATCTTAATCTACTCTTAGACTAAAGAGGAGCATAAGAAGCACCTTTAATTAGTTTTTAAGCGGCTAAAGGCTGCGCAGCTATATGCAAATCCTAAAAAGTGCGAATTCTTTAAAGAGGAAATTAATTTCTTAGGGTTTGTTGTTACTATAAAAAGGCTAGCTATAAACCTTAAGTAGGTTAAAGCTATTGCTAAATAGAAGGCCTTTAAGTATATATAAGACGTATAATCCTTCTTAGGGTTTGCAAACTTCTATAAACGTGTAACGCCGCCCCAGGAAGGGGACCGACGCAGGCTACGCGCAAGCCGTACGCAGTATGCGCACAGCGTATTAGATGCACATCGTGAACTAGAAGCGGTGCTAGTGGCGCAGGCTGCGTGGCGCAGTCTGCGCACAGGCCACAGCACGTGCTAGCGCACGGGCCAAGTAGAAACGGGGTCGCGCCTGTCCTGCGCACTTGGTGCGCCAGAGGTGCGCCTACGATAAAGAGTGCCTCCCGCACTCCCTTAGAGTGCAGAAGGCAAGAATTAGCTATTGAATATACGGCTGGTTCCTCCTGTTAAGAAGATACCTCCTTGCCTGCCTGACTTACCTGGCCTACCCAAGTACACCTTTAACACGCCGCCTTTAAGGCAAGTGTTAAAGGTATACTTAGGTAGGCTAGGTAAGTTAGGTAAGTAAGAAGGTATCTTCTTAATAGAAAGAAGCAGCTATATATTTAATAGCTAATTCTTACCTTTTATACTTTAAGAGAGTATAAGAGGCACTCTTTATTATAAATGCACTTTTAGCGCACTAAGTGCGTAAGATAAGCGTAACCTTATTTTTACTTAGCCTATATACTAGCATATGCTATAGCCTATATATAGACTGCGCTACGCAGCCTGCGCTACTAGCACCGCTTTTAGTTTATAATGTATATTTAATACGCTATGCGCATACTATATATAGCTTGCACGTAGCCTACGTTAGTCTCTTTCTTAAAGTAGCGTTACAATTGCTTCTCTTTTATGCTTAACTTCTTTAAGGTAGGTTTTAACGAAAGGCTTACAACCTTTATTCCTAGTAGTAGTAGTGCTTATCTGTTTATAGCGGCCCTTTTATGCTTGCTAAGATTGCTATTAAAGGCGACTTAAGGCGCCTTTAGTTCCCTTTATTTAAAAGGTTAGTTTTATAGTTAAATTAAATTATTGTAGAGTTTAGCATTTAGTTACTTTTTCTAAAAATAATAAATTTGTCTTCTAGTAGCAATATAGCTACTTCTAATTCTAACGTTCTTATGCTTATAGTAAGCGCCTTTAGCGCTCTAGTACCTGCTATAGCCCTAGCTTTTACTCTCTAACACCCTTTGCTCTTTAGCTAAGGTGCTAGTTCTAGCTGCGTATAACGTACGCGTAGGGCTTACGCTAGTATAGTTTGTTATTTAGCGTAGACTATAGCGCGCACTATGCCTTTAGTTAGGCCTTTAGTGGCCTGTTAAGGTGCGGGAGCTGCCCTTACTAGTCTGGCGCTTCTAGGGTTGGTGGCGGCTACGCTACTAGCTTACTCTTAGGTTGCCTTAGACGGCTTATTATGCGTGCGGTGCCTACACTACTTTCTAACGACTTTCTTTGTAGAGTTGCTTAGGTTTATAGCTATGCTGTATATTTATAGCGTTGCTAGCGCTAGGCGCTACGACGGCTACTATGCTAGCAAGCATAAGTGTTGCAAGGTAAGTCCTCTTTAGTAGCTATAAGCTACTTTAGTAGCTAACAAAATGCAGGTTTTCTTACTAATAGTTAGCAACTAAGCTAACTTTAAGATAGTGCTGCGCAGCTTTAATAAGAAGCTTTACGGCTAGGGTTTGCCTATAGTGCGCGCGGTACTTGCGCATGCTATAAGTGCTTTTGTTGCTACCTTGTTATAGGTAGATAAGTAGTAGCGGCCTACGTTGCTAAGAGTGTTGTTAGCTGCTAACGTTATGCAAGCAAAGCTCGATCTTTGCTAGGGCATTAAGGCTTAAAAGGAGGCTTAAAAGGTAGCCTGCTAAGTAAAGGCCTAGTAGGCTTTATTAGCCTAAATACACCCGCTATTGCTATATACGCCCTTTTTATCTTTGCTGCTTAGGCCTACTACTCTAACCCTCTAGCAGCTCTCTTAGCTGCTACGCCTAATGCTTAGTAATACTAGTTATGCCGCCCTTACCGCAGCCTTTAATGCCTTTCTTAAGGCGGTAGTAAGTATTAAAGGTGTACTTAGGTAGGCTAGGTAAGTTAGACAGGCAAGGAGGTATCTTCTTAACAGGAGAAAGCAGCCGTATATTCAATAGCTAATTCTTGCCTTCTACACTCTAAGGGAGTGCGGGAGGCACTCTTTATCGTAGGCGCACCTCTGGCGCACTAAGTGCGCAGGACAGGTGCGACCCTGTTTCTACTTGGCCCGTGCGCTAGCACGTGCTGTGGCTTGTGCGCAGACTGCGCCACGCAGCCTGCGCCACTAGCACCGCTTCTAGTTTACGATGTGCATCTAATACGCTGTGCGCATACTGCGTACGGCTTGCGCGTAGCCTGCGTCGGTCCCCTTCCTAGGGCGGCGTTATAATAAGGGTGTATATTATAAACAAGGCTTATACTAGGGTAGCGGCTAGTATAGCGTCGCTTTAAAGGCTTTTTAGATAGTTTTGCATAGTCTTCTATAAGGCCTTTTAGCCGGTTAAATTAATTTAGGCTCTTACTTATATGTTTTTGTCTTTATGCGCTTGCTGCGCGTATACCGCTTAATTATTGCGTGCGCATTTTCTATATCTTTTTTTAACACCTACTAGTTGTATTTAGTTAGCTAGCCTATCTAACGTACTAGGTATTTGGTCTAGCCGGCCTTATGTCTTTTGTTTAAGACTACTTCTACTTTTTATTTATTATCTAGGTCTTCTAACGCTAGCATTGTTAAAGGCGCTTATTTTACGCCTACCTTACTCTCTTAGTGCTTTAATAGCAAGACTAAGAAAACGTTATATAGTTAGCTATATTATTTTAGTAGTGCTAGTTAATATACTTGTCTGCCTATAGTCTTAAGGATTTTAAAAGGCTTAATGCGTCTTAGTACTAACTTTTTATTTTTTAGGCAAAGGTTTTTTATAAAAAGGCTTACTAGCTCTTTTACTACAAAGCTTATAAGCTAGTAGCGCGCATTATAGTAACGCTTTTAGCGCTTTATTGCATACTCTTAGTTTGCTGCTAACCTTTTCTATATAGCTTTTAGTTTTTCTAAGCGGTTGTGCACTACTAAGACTATGTTGCGCGTATTCTACTCCTCTTTTATAGTTGCACCGCCTTTAAAGCAAGTTTGTAAGTTTAGTTTCCAACTATATAGCGCTTTAAATAGGCTAATTTTAGTTATTACGTTAATAGCGTTATTATAAGCGTATTACGCTAAAAACAATAAAGAGGGCTAATTTAATTGCTTCTTTATTATAAAGCAGCACAAGTACTACTCTAACGTCTAGTTAGATCTCTTTGTCTGCCTATTTATCTAAGGGTAAAATGTAGTTAATAGCTGCCTATAGATTCTAGTTTAATAATAATATTTACTTTAGAATTCGCTAGTAAATATACTTCCTTAGTTAGAGACTATACCCTTTAGTATTACGCTATATACTAGTTCTATATATTAGTATATAAGGTGCGTAAGGCCTTTAGCTATTAAGGTAGTCTATATAGCAAAGAAAAGGTTTATTTTTATAAAGTAGTTAACAATTACTAGAATTGCATCTACTTTGCCGTCTATGCTTGCTTTAGCTACTAGTAGCCTAGTAATTAAGTTTATAAAGATTTCTTACTAAAGACCTTATAGTAGCGGTAGTAGGTTTAGCTTACTATATTGCACGTGCTGTTTAATTGTCTATCTCTAGCAAACTAGGCATAAGGCGATATAAGCCTTTACGTTCTTCTTTATTTCTTCCTAGTAGAAGTGGCAATAAAGCAGTTCTAGGGTCTTAGCAACTATAAAGTGCCTAGAGATTTAGTTATTATAATAAAGCTATAGCAACTCTTAATAAAAGATGTACGCGCTGCCTATATATAGGCGGTTTTCCTATAGTAATATACTGTCTAGTGCAAGGCTTTATAGCTTTATTATACCTTCTATGCTTATAGTGCGCTTTATGCGCGCCTTAACAACTTGCACCTCTAGGTTTGCGTCTTAGATTCCTACTATCGCTTTATAAATAGCTTTAGGAACTTTGTTTTCTTAAAGGTATAGATATAAGGTAGCAACGATAGCTAGTTGCTATAGTAGGCTAAAGTATACTAGGTTCTTATTTACGCCTATTAAGGGCGTTAGACCTTTAATTAGCGCCGTAGCAGTAATATCTTTAAGGTCTTCTTAAGGTCTTTTATAGTCGTCTAGCCTTCCTAGTTTACTACGCTTTGCCTGCTTAGGCGGTGCGCTGTTTTGCGCTATAGTAGCTTGCCGCGTAAGATCTAGGGCTACTAAGATCCTAAAGGTAGCGCTTAGCTCCTCTTCTCTGCTAAGTCCTTTTGCAGGTGCGCGTATCTTGCGCGTTTTATTTGCATAAGCTGCGTCGGTAACTAGCTTAGCGCTATTGTCTTCTATAATAGGTGCGCGCATCTTGCGCGTCTCTTACGCTATAGCTACGGTGCCTACTAACTATGCGTCTTTCTTTTATACTCTAGTAATAGTTATTCTAACTTGTCTAGGTTTATCGAAGTAATCTAGCTGTTTTAATAGTGTATTAGCTAGGTTTGTTACGCCTAGTCTATGCTTAATTATAAAGTTAAAGAGGGATAGGTATATAGCTTAGCAAGCCTTACGTTTATTATACCTTAGCTAGGTTATAAAGGTGTATAAGTTGTTATAGTCTAATAAGACTTTAATTGTTTCTTTGCTACTATTAAGGTAGTATTGCTATTACTTAAAGGAGTCTATAATTGCTAGTAGCTCTTAATCTAAGGTACTATAATTTAGCTCTAGTTCTTATAGTTTTCTTAACTAAAAGGCAATTAAGTGCTAAGCTCTCTCTTTATCTTATTAAGAGATAATCCCGCTAATAGCTACCTTTAAGGCATTAGTCTCTACGCGTATTGCCTGTTTTAGGTTAAAATAGCGTAGCAAAGGTGCTTTTGTAAATGCCTCTCTTAGCATTGTAAAGGCTGCGCGCTCCTTGCTCCTTAGCTATACCAGTCTTAGCTTTTTGCTATTTTTACTGCCTTATAGTAGCCTTAACAAAGAAGATAAGATATCTAAGTAAGCTTTAATAAAGCAATAATAGAAGTTGTAGAATCTAAAGAAGACCTACACCTCCCTAAATATTTATAGCGTTAGCCATTCTATAATTACGCGTACTCTGCGCGGGTCTATCGCAAACCCTTTGCTTTTAATAATAAACCCTAGGAATTTAACTTCCTATTAGTAAAACAAGCATTTATTGCTGTTAATAAATAACTAGGCTTGCTAAAGACGCTTAAAGACCTAGTCTAGGTGCTTTATATGCTCTTCCTTATTGCGTAAGAACATAAGAATATTGTCTAAGTAGATAATATAGATTGTATCTACTAGACTATGCAGCGCTTAACTAATATAGTACTAAAAGGTTGCTAGAGCGTTGGTTAGCTTAAAAGGTAGGACTAAGTATTTAAAGAGACTATATTTAGTTTAAAAAGCTGTTTTTTATTTATTTTCTTCTTTAATCCTTAGGCGGTAATACGCCTTCTTAATAATAATTTTTAATATTACCTTTATTTTTACTACGCGGTCTATAATCTTAAAGATTAAGGGTAGCGGGTATTAGTTCTTTACTATAACCTTATTTAACCCTTTATAGCTAACGTATAAGCGTAAGCTTTTGTTCTTTTTAGGCATAAAAAGGATAGGTGCGCCTATAGAGCTTTTTAATAGGCGAATTTGTCTTATTGCTAGGTTATTGTTTAATTACTAGCGTAGCTCTCTTAATTCTCTTTGCAATAAAGGATATATTGTCTTATATAGTAGTTAACTGCTAAGTAAAAGATTAATTGCATAGTTAGTAGCTTTATATAGTAGTAAGACCTTAGCGTTAAATAAATTTAGCACGTTGCTATACTTACGCGCTAAATGCGTAGGCAGTACGTCTATGCCTCTTAAATAACCTTTTACTTCTAGGTTGCTTAGTAAGATTATATATACCTATACACGCTCTCTACGCGCTATAGTAAGGAAGATTTCTTATAGTATAAGTTGTATAGTCTTTGTGCGTGCTTTAAACTACTAGCAGCAGTTTGCTAGCTTTAAGTAAACTTTCTTACTTTAAAGGGTTGTTATTAATAGTAATATTATTAAGCCTTAATACCTAGCAGGTTTAGTAACTCTTATATAAACTTATGTAATCTTATAGGTATACTTATAAGAGTCTCTTATATGCAAGGGCACTTTCTACGCTTTTGCTGCGCTTATAATGCTTTTATTATACGCTTTAAGGGTTAGTACTAATATCTTTATAGATTCTAGTCCTTATAGTCTTACAAATTTATAGTTAATAGTATTAAGACTTGCGCAAGTATTCTATATAGCGGATACTTCTATAGTTATTAGTTTAAGAAAAGAAGCTTAAATAAGAAAAGGATTACTAATCTTAATTGTCTTTAGTAACGCCTAAGGGTCTTAGTTTATCCTAAGCATTTCTAGTTTTTTACCTTCTTAGTATTTGTTAAAGGTGTACTTAGGTAGGCTAAGTAAGTTAGGTAGGCAAGAAGGTATCTTCTTAATAAGAAGAAGTAGCCGTATATTTAATAGCTAATTCTTGCCTTTTACACTCTAAAGGAGTGCAAAAGGCACTCTTTATTATAGGCGCACCTCTAGCGCACTAAGTGTGCAAGATAGGCGCAGCCTTGTTTTTACTTAGCCTATGCGCTAGCATGTGCTATAGCCTATACGTAGACTACGCTACGCAGCCTACGCTACTAGCACCGCTTCTAGTTTACAATGTGCATTTAATACGCTGTGCGCATACTATGTACAGCTTGCGCGTAGCTTGCGTTAGTCCTCTTCCTAGGGCGGCGTTATAATTGCTCTTCTTTTGTGCCTAACTCTTTTAAGGCAGGTCTTAACGAAAGGCTTGCAACATTTGTTCTTAGTGGTGGTGGTGCTTGTCCGTTTGCAGCGGCTCCTTTATGCTTGCTAAGATTGCTGTTAAAGGCAACTTAAGGCGCCTTTAGTTCCCTTTATTTAAGAGGTTAGTCTTATAGTTAAATTAGATTATTATAGGGTCTAGCATCCGGTCACTTCTTCTAAAAACAACAAATTTGTCTTCTAGTAGCAATATAGCTACTCTTAATTCTAACGTTCCTATGCTTGCAGTAAGCGCTTCTAGCGATCTAGTACCTGCTGCGGCCCTAGCCCTTGCTCCTTAACACTCTTTGCCCTTTAGCTAAGGTGCTAGTTCCGGCCGTGCGCAACGTGCGCGTAAGGCTTACGCTAGCATAGTTTGTTGTTTAGCACAGACTGCGGCGCGCGCCGTGCCCTTAGTTAGGCCTTTAGTGGCCTGTTAAGGTATAAGAGCTGCCCTTGTTAGTTTAGCGCTTCTAGGGTCGGTGGCGGCTACGCTACTAGCTTACCTCTAGGTCGCCTTAGACGGCTCGTTGTGCGTATAGTGCTTGCACTGCTTTCTAACGACTTTTCTTACAGAGTTGCCTAGGTTTGCAGCTATGCTATATATTTATAGCGTCGCTAGCGCTAGGCGCTGCGACGGCTGCTATGCTAGCAAGCATAAGTATTGTAGGGTAAGTCTTTTTTAGTGGCTATAGGCCGCTCTAGTAGCTAATAGAATGCAGGTTTTCCTGCTAATAGTTAGCAACTAGGCTAACTTTAAGATGGTGCTACGCAGCCTTAACAAAAAGCTTTACAGCTAGGGTTTGCCTACAGTGCGCGCGGCACTCGCGCGTGCTATAGGTGCTTTTGTTGCCACTTTATTATAGGTAGATAAGTAGTAGCGGCCTATATTGCTAGGGGTGTTATTGGCTGCTAACGTTATATAGGCAGAGCTTAATCTTTACTAGGGCATTAAGGCTTAGGAGGAGGCTTAAGAGGTAGCTTGCTAGGTAGAGGCCTAGCAGGCTTTATTAGCCTAAATGCACTTGCTATTACTATATATACCCTCTTTATCTTTGCTGCCTAGGCTTACTGCTTTAACCCTTTAGTAGCTCTTTTAGCTGCCGCGCTTAATGCTTAGTAATACTAGTTATGCTGCCCTTACTATAGCCTTTAATACCTTTCTTAAGGCGGTAGTAAGGGTATATATTATAGACAAGGCTTATACTAGGGTGGCGGCCGGCGTAGCGTCGCTTTAAAGGCTTTTTAAATAGTTTTGCGTAGTCTCTTATAAGGCCTTTTGGCTAGTTAAATTAATTTAGGCTCTTGCTTATATATTTTCGTCTTTACGCGCTTGCTGCGCGCATACTGCTTAATTGCTACGTATGCATTTTCTATATCTTCTTCTAGTACCTACTAGTTATATTTAGTTAGCTAGCTTGTCTAACGTACTAGGTATTTAGTCTAGCCGGCCTTACGTCTTTTGTCTAAGACTACTTTTACTTTCTATTTGTTGTTTAAGTCTTCTAACGCTAGCATTGTTAAAGGCGCTTATTCTACGCTTACCTTGCTTTCTTAGTGCTTTAATAGTAAGACTAAGAAAACGTTATATAGTTAACTATATTGTTTTAGTAATGCTAGTTAATATGCTTGTCTGCCTATAGTCTTAAGGATTTTAAAGGGCTTAATGCGTCTTAGTGCTAACTTCTTATTTTTTAAGTAAAGGTTTTTATAGAAAGGCTTACTAGCTCTTTTACTGCAAAGCTTATAGGCTAGTAGCGCGCATTATAGTAACGCTTCTAGCGCTTTATTGCGTGCTCTTAGTTTGCTGCTAACCTTTTTTGTATAGCTTTTAGTTTTTTTAAGCGGTTATATACCGCTAGGACTGTATTGCGCGTGTCTTACTCCTCTCTTATAGTTACGCCGCCCTTAGGGCAAGTTTGTAAGTCTAGTTTCTAACTATATAGCGCTTTAAATAGGCTAATTTTAGTTGTTGCGTTAATAGCGTTGTTATAAGCGTATTACGCTAAAGATAATAAAGAGGGCTAATTTAATTGCTTCTTTATTATAAAGTAGCGTAAGTACTACTCTAACGTTTAGTTAGATCTCTTTGTTTGCCTATTTGTCTAGGGGTAAAATGTAGTTAATAGCTGCTTATAGATTCTAGTCTAATAGTAATATTTACTTTAGAATTTGCTAGTAAATATACTTCCTTAGTTAGAGACTATACTCTCTAGTATTACACTATATACTAGTTTTATATGTTAGTGTATAAGGTGCGCAAGGCCTTTAGCTGTTAGGGTAGTTTATATAGTAAAGAAGAGGTTTATCTTTATAAAGCGGTTAACAATTACTAGAATTGTATCTACTTTGCTGCCTATGCTTGCTTTAGCTACTAGTAGCCTAGTAATTAAGTCTATAAAGATTTTTTGCTAAAGACCCTATAGTAGCGGTAGTAGGTTTAGCTTACTATATTGCACATGCTGTTTAATTGTTTATCTCTAGCAGACTAGGCATAAGGCAATGTAAGCCTTTACGTTCTTCTTTATTTCTTCCTAGTAAAAGTGGCGATAAAGTAGTTTTAAGGTCCTAGCAACTGCAAAGTGCCTAGAGATCTAGTCGTTATAATAGAGCTATAGTAGCTTTTAACAAAGGATGTACGCGCCGCTTATATATAGGCGGTTTTCCTATAGTAATATACCGTCTAGTGCGAGGCTTTATAGTTTTGTCGCACCTCTTACGCTTATAGTGCGCTTTACGCGCGCCTTAACGACTTGCACTTTTAGGTCTACGTCCTAGATTCTTACTATTACTTTGCAAATAGCTTTAAGGACTTTATTTTCTTAAAGGTGTAGATATAGGGTAGTAACAACAGCTAGTTACTATAGTAGGCTAGAGTATACTAGGTTTTTATCTACGCTTGTTAAGGGCGTTAGACCTTTAATTAGCGCTGTAGCGGTAATATTCTTAAGGTCTCCTTAGGGTCTCTTATAGTTGTTTAGCCTTCTTAGTTTACTACGCTTTGCCTGCTTAGGCGGTGCGCTATTTTGCGCTGCGGTAGCTTGCTGCGTAAGATCTAGGGCTACTAAGATCTTAAAGGTAGCACTTAGCTTCTTTTCCTCGCTAGGTCTTTTTATAGGTGCGCGCATCTTACGCGTTTTATTTGTATAAGCTGCGTTAGTAACTAGCTTAGCGCTATTATCTTCTATAATAGGTGCGCGCATCTTGCGCGTCTTTTGCGCTATAGCTATAGTGCTTGCTAACTGTGCGTTTTCTTTTTATACCCTAGTAATAGTTATTCTAACTTGTCTAGGTTTATTAAAGTAATCTAGCCGTCTTAACGGCGTATTAGCCGGGTTTATTACGCTTAGTCTATGCTTAATTATAAAGTTAAAGAAGGATAGGTATATAGCCTAGCAAGCCTTGCGTTTGTTATACCTTAGCTAGGTTATAAAGGTGCGTAAGTTGTTGTAGTTTAATAAGACTTTAATTATCTCTTTGCTACTATTAAGGTAGTGTTGCTATTGCTTAAAGGAGTTTATAATTGCTAGTAGCTCTTAATCTAGAGTGCTATAATTTAGCTCTAGTCCTTATAGTTTTCTTAACTAGAAGGCGATTAGGTGCTAGGCTCTCTCTTTATCTTATTAAAAGATAATCCTGCTAATGGCTACTTTTAAGGCATTAGTATAACGCTGCCCTAGGAAGGAGACCGACGCAGGCTACGTGCAAGCCGTACGCAGTATGCGCACAGCGTATTAGATGCACATCGTAAACTAGAAGCGGTGCTGGTAGCGCAGGCTGCGTGGCGTAGTCTGCGCATAGGCCATAGCACGTGCTAGCGCACGGGCTAAGTAGAAACGGGGTTGCGCCTGTCCTACGCACTTGGTGCGCTAGAGGTGCGCCTACGATAAAGAGTGCCTCTTGCACTCTCTTAGAGTGCAGAAGGCAAGAATTAGCTATTAAATATACGGCTGCTTCCTCTTGTTAAGAAGATACCTCCTTGCTTGCCTAACTTACCTAGCCTACCTAAGTACACCTTTAACAATTCCTAATTCTTCTACTATTAGGCTACCTAAGTTAAGAGGCAGAAGGAGCAATAGCACCTTAAAAGACTACAAAGCAAACGTTGTACGCATATAGTGCGTAGAAAGAGAGCAGCTCTAGGGCAATAGTTAAGAACCCCCTTAACTCTATCGTTAAAGAAGTAGAGAACGAAGACTCTAATCTCTTAAAGGAGGATTATAAGCAACTAGATAACAACAATGCAGGTAAAAGCCCCTTAAGGCAAACTATTAGGCCTACTATAGACTAGATAGTAGCAGACCTTATTGCTAAAAATAATTAACTATATAAAGTAGAGCGCTTAAAGCAGCGAATAGTAGACCTATAGCAATAGCTTTTAGATATAAGAGTAACCTAAGCGAAGAGTAAGCGCACCTATAGCAAGGACTTTAATAAAGACAGCTCTTATAGTTAAGATATTATCTTAAAAAGTAGCATTAAACTGCCCTTTAAGACACCTAGCAGCTTCTAAGAGCGCGCCACCTAGCTATAGGCTAAAAAGCAACACTTCTATCTAGCCCCTAATAAGTTTAGAAGCGCTAGTTACTAGATTAATTATATGCTTAAATATATAAAGTAGTTATACCGCACTATATAAGAAACGCGCTTATAAAGCATAATAAACGTAGTAGTAGCAAAGGCCTAGAGCGACTAGGATGCATTTAAGGCCTAGACCTTAACTCTTATAGCTAATCCTTATAACATAGCTTTTATCGTTACCGATAGAATCGGTAAGGCTTACTAAAGATTAAGGCAAACCCCTTAAAACTTTAATAACTACCTTACTTCCCTTAAAAACCAACTGCCTATTAAATTAAAAGAGGAATAGGCGTAGTTGCTATTCTTTAAGCTACTCCTAGAATTAAAAGAAAATCTCTTAAAATTAAATAAAATACTATAGACTAGAGCAGAACTAGTAGCTAGAGCGATAACGTTTTAAAGCTTAAAGAAGCTAAAGGCTTAGTTAAAACAAAACAACAATAGCACGCGCGGCAAAATGTAAGGGGCTGGTGTGCAATGCGTGGTCACGAAGGCTTAACTGGTTTGTACTGTTGTATTAAGACTTCAACTTAACGAACTATAGGAGATTAGTAGGCAAAGGCCTGCCAGCTAATATATACGTGGCTGGAAGATGCGGTGTAGCGCAAACCCAGAGGGGCGTGGCGCAGCTAAGTGGCTGTGCTAGTCCCGTGCAACGTGTCAAGATAGTTCGTTAAGTCCGCCGCTTGGTAAGCGACTGGTTGCCGAACCGGTGCGTAGGGACGCGTGTGTGGAATACCCTTACACAAAAGGGCGCAGAAGAATTGAAAGGGCTGCAAAGGCGGCTATAAAAATAACACTAATTAAGAAAACAATCGCAGCAACTACAATAGTAGTGCTAAAGGCAAAGGCTAAGGCAAAAGAAGAGGCAAACTAGCCGCTACAGCTACTAAGGGCTACTAAAAGAACCCTACCTATATAAATAGTAAGCGTATAAAGTGCTTTATCTATAAAAGCAAAGGCTACTTTGCCTAAAACTACCTAAAGAGGCAAGAGACTACATTAGTAAATTTAGTTTAACCAACTAAAAAGAATAATAAAAAAGCAAAAAACTAGAAACGCCTAAGACAAACCAAGACCCCTAGGCGTTACTAAAGACGATTAAGATTAATAATCCTTTTCTTATCTAAGCTTCTCTTCTTAGACTAACAACTACAAAAGTATCCGCTGCGTAGGATATTTGCGCAAGTCTTAATACTATTAACCACGAATTCGCAAGACTATAAGGACTAGAATCTACAAAGATGTTAGTACTAACCCTTAAAGCGCATAACAAAAGCATTACAAGCGCAGCAAGAGCGTAGAAGGTGCCCTTACGTATAAGGGACTCTTGCAAGTACACCCGTAAGATTACACAGGTTTGTGTAGGAGTTACTAAACCTGCTAGGTATTAAAGCCTAATAATATTACTATTAATAACAACCCTCTAAAGTAAGAAAGTTCACCTAGAGCTAGCAGACCGCCGCTAGTAGTTCGAAGCACGCACGAAGACTATACAACTTATACTATAAGAAATCTTCCTTACTATAGCGCGCAGAGAGCGCGCACAGGTATACATAATCTTGCCGGGCGACCTAGAAGTGAAAGGTTATTTAGGAGGCACGGGCGCACTGCCTGCGCATTTGGCGCGCAAGTATAGCGACGTGCTAAATTCATCTAACGCTAAAGTCTTACCGCTACACAAGGCTACCGACTATGCAATTAATCTTCTACCTAGCGGTTAACCACTGTATAGGACAATATATCCTTTATTACAAAGAGAATTAAAAGAGCTACGCTAGTACTTAGACGATAACCTAGCGACGGGACGAATTCGCCTATTAAAAAGCTTTGTAAGCGCACCTATTCTTTTTATGCCTAAGAAGGACGAAAGCTTACACTTATGCGTTAACTATAGAGGGTTAAATAAGGTTATAGTAAAGAACTAATACCTGCTACCCTTAATCTTTAAGATTATAGACCGCGTAGTAAGAATAAAGGTAATGTTGAAAATTAACATTAAGAAGGCGTATTACCGCCTAAGGATTAAAGAAAAAGACGAATAAAAGACAGCTTTTTAAACTAGATATAGTCTCTTTAAATACCTAGTCCTACCTTTTAGGCTAACTAACGCCCTAGCAACCTTCTAGTACTATATTAGCCAAGCGCTGCATAGTTTAGTAGATATAATCTATATTATCTACTTAAACAATATCCTTATATTCTTGCACAATAAGAAGGAGCACACAAAGCACCTAGACTAAGTCTTTAAGCATCTTTAGCAAGCCTAGTTATTTATTAATAGTAACAAATGCTTGTTTTACTAATAAGAAGTTAAATTCCTAGGGTTTATTATTAGAAGCAAAGGGTTTGCGATAGACCTGCGCAGAGTACGCGTAATCGCAGAATAGCTAACGCTATAAACATTTAAGGAGGTGCAGGTCTTTCTTAGATTCTACAACTTTTATCGTCGCTTTATTAAAGCTTACTTAGACATCTCGTCTTCTTTATTAAGGCTACTACAAGGCAGCAAAAATGGCAAAAAGCTAGAACCGGTGCAGCTAGGGAGCAAAGAGCGCGCAGCCTTCGCAATGCTAAGGGAGGCATTTATAAAAGCACCTTTACTACGCCATTTTAACCTAGAACAGGCAATACGCGTAAAGACTAATGCCTTAAAGATAGCTATTAGTAGAATTATCTTTTAATAAGACAAAGAGAGAGCCTAGCACTTAATCGCCTTCTAGTTAAGAAAACTATAAAGACTAGAGCTAAATTGTAGCACCTTAGATTAAAAGCTACTAGTAATTATAGACTCCTTTAAGTAATAGCAACACTACCTTAATAGTAGTAAAGAGATAATTAAAGTCTTATTAAACTATAACAACTTACACACCTTTATAACCTAGCTAAGGTATAATAAACGTAAGGCTTACTAGGCTATATACTTATCCCTCTTTAACTTTATAATTAAGCATAGACTAAGCGTAACAAACCTGGCTAATACGCCGTTAAGATAGCTAGATTACTTTAATAAACCTAGATAAGTTAGAATAACTATTACTAGGGTACAAAAGGAAGACGCATAGTTAGCAGGCACTGTAGCTATAGCGTAAAAGACGCGCAAGATACGCGCACTTATTATAAAAGACAACAGCGCTAAGCTAGTTACTAACGCAGCTTATACAAATAAGACGCGCAAGATACACGCACCTGCAAAAAGACCTAGTAAGGAAGAGAAGCTAAGCGCTACCTCTAGAATATTAATAGCCCTAGATCTTACACAGCAAGCTACCGCAGCGCAAAACAGCGCACTGCCTAAGCAAGCAAAGCGTAGTAAACTAAGAAGGCTAGACGATTATAAGAGACCTTAAGAAAACCTTAAGGATATTACCGCTTGTTAAAGGTGTACTTGGGTAGGCCAGGTAAGTCAGGCAGGCAAGGAGGTATCTTCTTAACAGGAGGAAGCAGCCGTATATTCAATAGCTAATTCTTGCCTTCCGCACTCTAAGGGAGTGCGGGAGGCACTCTTTATCGTAGGCGCACCTCTAGCGCACCAAGTGCGCAGGACAGGCGCGACCCCGTTTCTACTTGGCCCGTGCGCTAGCACGTGCTGTGGCCTGTGCGCAGACTGCGCCAC